>NC_030821.1:63847209-64472209 GCF_001704415.2 Capra hircus
CTGTAACACACAGGAATGAAATATATAATGCATGGAGGTTCTTACTGGAAGATTTTAATTTAATTTAATTTTTGTTTAATTGGAATAATTGCTTTACAATATTGTGTTAGTTTCTGCTGTACAACAAAATGATCAGTCATGTGTATACATATAGCACCTCCCTCTGGAGCCTCCCTCCTACCCACCCCTATCCCACTCCTCTAAGCCATTACCTAGAGCACTGAACTGAGCTCCCTGCGCTATACAGCAGCTTCCCAATAGCTATCTATTTTTCACATGATAGTATATATACATCAGTGCTGCTGCTGCTGCTGCTAAGTCGCTTCAGTCGTGTCCAACTGTATGCGATCCCATAGACGGCAGCCCACCAGGCTCCCCCATCCCTGGGATTCTCCAGGCAGGAACACTGGAGTAGGTTGCTACTCTCCCAATTCATTCCACCTCCTCTCCTCAACCCACCCATGTTCACTAGTTCATTCGCTATGTCTGGTTTCTATTCCTACCCTGCAAATATAGGTTCATCAGTACCATTTTTCTAGATCAAGAAGCTTTTTAGAACCAAATACATAAGTGGTGTTTAACATACTTCCCATCACATTCCATTGACCAGAACTCAAATATGTGATCACATGTAGCAGCAATGAAGCTGATGAAATGTTGTCTATGCAAAATTTTCTGGTTAATAGCTAGCTAGTCTCAGCAACTGGAGAAGGCAATGGCACCCCGCTCCAGTACTCTTGCCTGGAAAATCCCATGGGCGGAGGAGCCTGATAGGCTGCAGTCCACAGGGTCACGAAGGGTCGGACATGACTGAGCGACTTCACTTTCACTTCTCACTTTCCTGCATTGGAGAAGGAAATGGCGACCCACTCCAGTGTCCTTGCCTGGAGAATCCCAGGGACGGGGGAGCCTGATAGGCTGCCGTCTATGGGGTCACACAGGGTCGGACATGACTGAAGCGACTTCGCAGCCAGCAGCAGCAACAGCAGCAGCCTCAGCAACAGAAGTGAACTAGCTTTAAACAAACACACACATTTGTGTTTCAGTTTTTTTGATTGTACAATAGAGCTGAAACTCTTGATAGCTTGTTCATAGGCTTTATTTTAGGAGGAGCAAATGACAGAATTAATATAAAATTGGTTTGAAAGTGCCAAGGGTTTCTACAATTTTTTCTGATTTGGGGGTTGGTGTCTCTTCTCAGATGCCAGGAAATTATTATGCTATAGCCATATTTTTTGTAGCTACAAAAAAGATGGGGGACATAGCACTAAATTCAAGAATCAATTCTATCAAGGGTTTTGCACTGGGTAAAGTAGGAAATTCTCCTTATAAGACTACTTCCCATGAATCCAAGGTTCTGCCAGCTGTATGTTGGGTACTAGTTAAGTATTTGTTGATATAGGAATATTGCTTTATTCTCCTAGAACACAGAAAATCTTTATCAATATCATATGTATCAAAGAGAATTCTGTGAGTGAAGATGTAAGATAAAATGAGGGAAGGATAAGAAAAAGAGAAATAGGAAGAGGAAACAGAAAGATCAGAGAATGCTACCTTGCTTCACATCAGTAATATTTGTATATATTATAGTATTTGGCCTTGATTATTTTTTATATTTATTAATATTTAATTTGTTTGGTTGTGTTCTGCATCTTAATTGTAACACATAGGATCTTTGATCATCGTTGTTGTATTATATAGAATCTTTTAGTCATGGCATGTGAACTCTTAGTTGAGACATGTACAATCTAGTTCCCTGACCAGGGATCAAACCCTAGCCCTCTGCCTTGGGAGCTTGGACTCTTAGCCCCTGGACCACCAGGGAAGTCCCATATCTTGATTATTAAAAAAAAAAAAAAAGTTTTACTGAGAACAGACTTTGAATGTATAAGATGGCTAGAAAAATATTTATAATGAATCTCCAAAAGCCATATCTAGATTTCACACCATGATATGAAAAAGAGGCTTCCCTGGTAGCTCAGTGGTAAAGAATCTGCCTGCCAATGCAGGAGATGCAGGTTTAATCCCTGGGTTGGGAATATGCCCTGGAGAAGGAAATGTCAACCCACTCCAGGATTCTTGCCTGGAAAATCCCATGGACAGAGAAGCCTGGTGGGTTACGGTCCACATGGTCACAAAAGAGTCAGACATGACTTAGCTATTAAACAACATGAAAAAGGAAGGTAGGGCAATGGGGCAATTGTCTAAATTAAAAATGACTTAAAAGATTGAACAAGCAAATACAGTGAATGGAAACTGATTGCATGATTGTATGGATAAAACATCCATGAAACACAGTCAGAGACAACGAGGAAAAGGTAAATACGAGCTAGCATGGTGTTAGATGATATTGATTAAATCATAGTAATTTTTAAATAGGTGAGATACTAATCTTGTCATTAAGGAAGAATGCTCTTAGTTTTTAGAAATAAATACTAAGGTATTTAGTGGTAAAAATATCATGATGTCTAATATTCCTCTTAAAAATTCAACAAAAATATAATGAAGTAAATATAACAAAATGTTACAGTTTTTCATTGGCTTGCTGAAGGGTTGGGGCATTTGTCTTGAACATCTTGGTCTTCAAAGCATGGGATACAAGGGATAAAAACTAGGTAAGTTACAAAGCAGGGCTTGGGGCAAACTTGACTAGAAAAAGTGAAAATGAAACACTGAAAGAAGGTAAGAGTGAAAGTTTGACTACTTCAATTCAACCTAATGGATATTTAGTGAGCAATCAAGCACTTATTTTATACAAAGCACTGTTAACCATTTTGGAGAATTCAAAGGTTACTAGAGCAGTTCCTTCTATCAAGAAAACAAAATGATGTCCTGAGAAAGTTAACTAATTGGGCTTTCCTTGGCAGTCCAGTGGTTAGGATTAGGCACCTTCACCACCTTGTCCTGGGTTCAATCCCTGCTTGGGGAACTGAGATCCCACAAGTCTCAAATAAATAAAAAATTTAAAAACTGGAGAAAATATTTGCAAATCATTTGTCAGATCAAGACTCAAAACTAAAAAATAAGAAAACAAAACCACTCCTCCCAAAAAAGTTACAAAAAATGGTAGGAAGGATCAGGAAAGGTCTTCTGGGAGTTGGGGGCAAAGGAGGGCAGAGAGGTGGAGAAATCTCCTTAAGCAAACGTGTTCACTCATTCACGCATTCATTTACTGAATACTTGTTTAGCACTGAGAATGCAATATAAATAAATCAGGCAAATGAATAAGATGCATAAGATGCACAGCCCAGAGCAGATTTTCCTTCCATCTTAAACTGAGTCAGGGTTTCTTCTCAGAATGGCCTCTGTGTTCATATAATGCTAAGGCTGCTGTAACAAGATAGCAAAAAGTGAGTGACCTAAAACAACAAAAATGTATTCTTTCTAAATTTTGGAGGCTAGAAGTCTGAAATCAAGGTTTTGCAAGACCATGCTCTGTCTCATGGCTAGAAGTGAGAATGCTCTGTGCTTCTTTCTGGCCTCCAAGGGGGCTAGCCATCTCAGCGTTCTTTGTCTTATAGATTTCAGTCTCTGCCTCTGCTGTCACAGGGTCACCTCTGGCTGTGCACCTCTTCTCTTCTTGTAAGGACATCAGCTACACTGAATGAAGGGTTCACTCGACTCCAGAATGATCTCATCTTAATCACATTTGCAACGACCCTATTTCCAGATAAGGTCACAATCTGAGCTACTGAGAGTTAGGACTTCAAGGTATCTTTTGGGGACAAAATTCAGTTCATAAATACCTGTAATCCTAAAATCAATTACCTGTATACAACGTGTGCATTGGGTTTCCCTCATTTAGAAATATGACAGTTATGCCTCAGAAACAATTTCCTCAAGCTCTGATGAGCCGCAAGTCTCATGGGAGGCCATGACTCTGAGATGAAATGCACGAGAACTGTATTTGGTCCCTAGCTTTTTGTGGTCAGCCTGTTCTCCTCTTAATTTATAATATTTAAATGTCAGAACGTATTTTAGGGTATTATGATATGGTATGTGCACACACTAGGCTATGTGCTTATATAGCACATACATAAAATGAAATTTTAGATAACAGTATTAGAGCTTCGTTTAACAATAAATTTGTGCATCTGCTTCATAAGAACTTATCACCACTCATAGGTCTCTTGGTAACTGAGTTATTTTTACCTACAGGAAACTAAAGAGGAGCTGGAGGGTATTTAAAACAACAAATTCCCAACTGTTAGGAATTATAAGCCTGTGTCCTTGTGTAATATCTTCCTGGACAGCTGGCTCAGGCCTAACTGCTCTGAAGTCCAGCTTTCAACTGACCAGACGCTTTCTGAAGCTTGCTGTGCACGATGTGTGGAAGCTGTCAGGCATCGCAGGCCTTGTACCTATGGTACAAGATGTTCTTTATATGTTTCTCAGTGAGAGATGCTGCAGAGAGACAAGGATGCATCTTACTTTGGGGACTCTCTACAGTTTATCTCAATCATTTTTCACATGCAATTACTGATTACCACCACACCTGCATTGCACTACAGGCTTGAATTAAACTCTGGCTCAAAGATTCTTTGCTGGCCATACTCAGAAGATTTCCTAGCCTCTTTAATGCTTCAGTGTCTGCACTGGTAAAACTGTAAAATGATACCCATCCAGCAAATTTGTTGGGGGAAAGCACCTGATACAGGGCCTGAGTATGAGTCAAATTTGAGGAAGGAGAATAGAGAAGTTATTGCTCTGACTTTTTCCTTTTTCTCTGTCCCTTCTCTTTCACCATCAACCTGATCACTGTGAGACCCTGAAGTGTTAGTTGTTCAGTCACATCTGACACTTTGCGATCCCACGGACTGTAGCCCACCAGGCTCCTCTGCCCATGGAATTTTCCAGACAAGCATACTGAAGTGGGTTGCTATTCCCTTTTCCAGGGGATCTTCCAACCCAGAGATCAAACCCTGGTCAATCGAACCCACATTGCAGGCAGAGTCTTTACCATCTGAGCCACCAGGAAAGCCTATGGGGCCCTAAGTAGGTTTATATTTTTTTAAAAGAAGTGAGAGCTTCATTCCATTTTTATCAGTTCAAGGTGATGAGAAACTCCATGTCCTGGATACCTGTGCTCAAGAAGCTGACCTGTGCTTGGGAAGGATAGATGTGTATTTTCTCAAAATGCATCATTATTACCATTATCACGTCCTTATAACCACCCTATTGTCATCGCCCTCATCAATTATAGCTAGCACTTATTAAGTGCTTACTATGATTCAGGCCCTGTCCTAAAGCCTGCATCATTTGTGTAGAACTCACTCTTAAAATGTATTTATTGATTGATTTTGGGCTTCCCTGGTGGCTAAGCTGGTAAGGAATCCACCTGCAGTGCAGGAGACCTGGGTTCGATCCCTGGGTTGGGAAGATCTCCTGGAGAAGGAATAGGCTACCCACTCCAATGTTCTGGACTGGAGAATTCCATAGACTGTATAGTCCATGGGGTCGCAAAGAGTTGGCCACAGCTGAGCAACTTTCACTTCATTTATTTTTGGCTGTGCTTGGTCGGGCTTTCTCTAGTTGTGGTGAGTGGGGGCAACTCTTCATTGTGGTTCATGGGCTTCTCATTGCGGCGGCTTCTCTTGTTGCAGAACATAAGTTCTAGGCTTCAATAGTTGCGGCACACAGGCTCGGTGGTTGCCGTTTGTGGGCTCCAGAGCCTGCGCTCAGTAGTTTTGGCTCATAGACTCAGTTGCTCCCTGACATATGGAATCTTCCCAGACCAGGGATCGAACCCATGACCCCTGCATTGGCTAAGGGGATTACCATCCACTGTGCCACCAGGGAAGTCCCTGTAGAACTCATTTAAACATTACCATACCTTTTTGAGCTAAGCATTATATGTTTCTCTCAAAATTGGAGCAGTACAGCATAGTAATTGAGCACTTAATTCTCTAGAGTTAAACTTGCTGGGTTTAATCCTTATCCACTGAGTGGTGGCCTGTGACCTAAGACATGTTATTAATCACCCTGTGCTATGTTATTCTTAATAAAATGCAGTGATAAGTATGATACCAGTACCTGCTTCATCAGAATATTAGAAAGAATACATGAGTGGAAAGTGTATAGTGCTTTGAATATATTTCATAGAGAAAGAATTACAAAAATGTTTGCTATTTCTTATCTCTGTATTTTAAATGGGGAAACAGACTTGGGGCTTAGCTGACTAGACTAGGCTTACACAACTTTTAAACATTGGCCCTGAGATTTGGCCATAGGCAATCTGATTCTGTGACTTCCTTTCAAAACCCCTATACTTCACATCTAAATAGACTTTAATCATTAATCCAGTCAATCACTGGAGAACTGGCACCATGTCATCTAAACCTAACGGCCTGAGACGGGGCACAGATAACAGGGCCTCACACATCCCCACAGGCTGGAGTGGAATTGAGATACAACTTGGTTTGGAGATGTCCATTATTCTTTCTAAATAGGGTTGCTGCTGCTGCTAAGCTGCTTCAGTCATGTCCAACTCTGTGCGACCCCATAGACGGCAGCCCACCAGGCTCCCCCGTGCCTGGGATTATCCAGGCAAGAACACTGGAGTGGGTTGCCATTTCCTTCTCCAATACATGAAAGGGAAAAGTGAAAGTGAAGTCGCTCAATCGTGTCCAACTCTTAGTGACTCCATGGACTGCAGCCTACCAGGCTCCTCCATCCATGGGATTTTCCAGGCAAGAGTTCTGGAGTGGGTTGCCATTGCCTTCTCCCAAGCAGGGTAGAGACACACTGATTTAAAACCCTTCAAATCCTGGAGATTGAATTGCAGAAATGGTCAAGAGTAGGTATAAGGGAGATGGGTTTCCCTGATAGCTCAGTTGGTAAAGAATCCGCCTGCAATGCAGGAGACCTGGGTTTGATCCCTGGGTTGGGAAGAGTCCCTGTAGAAGGGAAAAGCTACCCACTCCAGTGTTCTGGCCTGGAGAATTTCATGGACTATATAGTCACAAAGAGCTGGACACGACTGAGCAACTTTTACTTTCACTTTTCACGAATAAGGGAATCTCTCATTTGCCTTTTGAAGCCTGAGCTCAGATGGAGATTGAAAGGACAGACAGAAATCCCTCCTTGCTTTCCCTGTTCTCTTGAGTTCAGAGACAAAGTCTCAGGACAGCCTGTTCTGAGTGTGGATAGAGAGCAGAGGTTGGATACCCAGAGAGGCTTAAGTTACTCAATTGAATGTGGAGTCCATTTTCTCTGTTGGAGATAGTCGATGGTCTGGCTGCCCTGCCTGGGTACTTAGCCTGGATCTTGAAATCAACAGTGTTGTCAAGCAGTGATTCACATAATTCCAATCTAGGCACTCACCCACCGTTCTTTCTAGAATACATTTATCAAGAGCTGTGATAAAGAAATTTGACAATAATTTGAAGTGCTGACTCCATATTTTATAAGAATAAACACATACTTTTTTCCTCTTTATTTTTTATTATATCCACGAGCTAAGCTCTTCTGGACTTCAAGAGTATATCTTGTTTTCCTTTTCTCTTTCTCTCTCTCTCTTTATTTTATTGCTCAAATCTGGCACCACAAGAATTGTATGGCAGAGCTGATTCAGAAGCAATTTCCAATCCTACTTGGGGGTCCAATCAGCCTTAAATAAAAAGCATCATGGCTAGCACTTGGGGAGCCTAAAGTTGGAACTTTGCTCCCATGCTTTGTAATGGGGCCAAGTTGCCAGGGACCTTCCTCTTGGTTATAAAGAGCTCAGGGTACTCAATTAGGTGTTCCAGAATGCCATGTTCCCTGCTGAGCCTCTAGAAAGCTGTGTATATGGTTCCTTGATTTACTTTTAATTTGGGACTTTGTTTTGTTTTATTTTCCAAAAACAAAGACAGAGAGTTGGGTATCTTTAAGAAACCCCTTCACCTAAGAGGTAACCTCAGAACACGTTAAAGTCCTGTCTGCAGGAGTCAAGTCAGGTGCTGTCAGTCCCTCCCTCAGACCACCGCTCACTGTTTCCCTGGCTCCTTTTCCACAGCTCCTAGGCTGGGACCAGACTGGCTGTGGCCCTTTATTTAGAGCGTGGGCTTGTGTTGAGTTTTGTACACTGCCTCTCAAGTTCTGATCCCTGATATACAACTTATTTTGGGGGTGCACAAACTGTGTGTCCTCAATAGCTCAGTTGTGTCTGACTCTTTGTGAGCCCATAGATTGTAGCCTGTCAGAGTCCTCTGTCCGTGGAATTTTCCAGGCAAGAATACTGGAATAGGTTGCCATTTCCTACTCTGGGGGATCTTCCCAACCCAGAGTTCAAACCCACATCTCATGCATTGGCAGGAGGATTCTCTACCACTCTGCCACCTGGGCAGCACACACGAAGAGTGACTTGGGCCCCAAAAATACCTAAGCACAATTTCACTTGATGAAGCTCATGTATGAATAAAGGATTTCATCTGTTACCTCACTCATTTGACCTTTTATTCTTAAACTCACCATAAAATTGACAAAGATTTACTATTATGAAATGTTCTTTGCAAACCCCTATTTCTCATTTGAGCTTCGGGGTTTTTTCCACCAAATAGGTTTCCATCTCATTTACGTCCAGTGTTTTTTGTTTGCTTGTTTTTTTTTGTTTTTTGTTTTTTTTGTTGCACAATATGGCATGCAGGATCTTAGTTCCATGACCAGGGATTAAACCTCTGCCCCCTGCAGAGGGGACACAGAGTCTTAACCACTAGACTGCCAGATTAATCTCCCGTCCAGTATTTTTTCTTTTTTCACTTTGAAATTATGTTTCTGTGACTGATATTTAAGTGCTTCCTTCTTTAACAATTATGGAAGAAGTGTTATAAATAAGGGATCACACTAAGCAAACCAAAGCTCTACCCATCTTCCTAGTACCCAGCTAATATTTAATCTATAGGATTGTTAAAAATCTAAAATATCAAGTCAGTTACTCAGAAATATGACCGTAAGAGAGCAATGATACTAATATTTAGGAGCAGGAGACAAGAATATTTGGAATTTTATCATGAAATTCTGCCCATTAGCAGTGATAAGTCATCTGTAGCTTAAAAACCAGAGAGCTCCTCCTTTCTGTTATTCTCCTTCCAGTGCCTCCTTTCAATGCTACCTTCCTTTCTTTTTTCTTCCCTTATAGTTCTCTTCTGTGGTCTCTTTTCCTATTTTTCAATGTCAAGGTTAAACAGTCAGTGTGCTGTTTAACACACTCAGTCATGTCCTACTGCTTGTGACCCCATGGACTGTAGCCCACCAGGCTTCTCTGTTCACAGAATTCTCCAGGCAGGAATTCTGGAGTGGGTTGCCACTCCCTTCTCAGGAGATCTTCCTGACCCAAGGATTGAACACAGGTCTCCTGAATTACAGGCAGATTATTTGCCATCTGAGCTACCAGGAAACAGTCAGTATCAACATCTAAATATTGGGTGATGAGCATTATATTTGTATAAACTATTATGCTAGCTACTGATTGATTGCCTATCAGCTCCAAATCTATCCATTTTACCTGCTCTGTGAAAATGGATTTGGGACCTTGAAAAATTCATCCTTTGCCAATGGAAGTTATGGCTGTATATTGTCACCCTGCTTATTTAGCTTATATGCAGAATACATCATGAGAAATGCTGGGCTGGAGGAAGCACAAGCTGGAATCAAAATTGCTAGGAGAAATATTAATAACCTCAGATATGCAGATGACACCACCTTTATGGCAGAAAGTGAAGAACTAAAGAGCTTCTTGATGAAAGTGAAGGAGGAGAGTGAAAAAGTTGGCTTAAAGCTCAACATTCAGAAAACTAAGATCATGGCATTTGGTCCCATCACTTCATGGCAAAAAGATGGGGAACAGTGGAAACAGTGACAGACTTTATTTTTTTGAGCTCCAAAATCACTGCAGATGGTGACTGCAGTCTTGAAATTAAAAGGCACTTGCTCCTTGGAAGGAAAGTTATGACCAACCTAGACAGCATATTAAAAAGCAGAGACATTACTTTGCCAACCAATGTCCATCTAGTCAAGGCTATGGTTTTTCCAGTGGTCATGTATGGATGTGAGAGTTGGAGTATAAAGAAAGCTGAGGGCCAGAGAACTGATGCTTTTGAACTGTGGTGTTAGAGAAGATTCTTGAGAGTCCCTTGGACTGCAAGGAGATCCAACCAGTCCATCCTAAAGGAAACCAGTCCTGAATATTCATTGGAAGGACTGATGTGGAAGCTGAAACTCCAATACTTTGGCCACCTGATACAAAGAACTGACTAATTTGAAAAGACCCTGATGCTGGGAAAGATTGAGGGTTTGAGAAGGAGACGACAGAGGATGAGATGGTTGGACGGCATCACCGATTCAATGGACATGAGCTTGAGTAAACTCTGGGAGTTGGTGATGGACAGGGAGGCCTGGCATGCTGCAGTTCATGGGGTCACAAAGAGTCAGACATGACTGAGTGACTGAACTAAACTGAAGCACTTTGTGTAGAGTATGCTATGACTCAGCAGAACTTCTTCGGGAGAAAGGGGATCTGCTTCCTGGTTGTAAGTTGTCTCTAGGAGGGTCCCTCCACAGGATGTCTCCAGTGTTACATGTCTTCAATGAGCCTCTTCTCTGGTACTCAACTCCTGCAGCACAGGCAACTTTTCCAGCCTTTTACTGCTACAATGCAATTGGTTTCTCCAGCATGGAGCTCCTACATTATGAACTCAGACAGCTTCTCCAGTGCCCAGCTCTTGCAGTGCATGACAGCAGGCAATCCTCAGCATCTATCAGCTTTTCCTGGTATGTCCCTTGAAAGTTTTTAATAGTGGAGTGACTTTGGCACGATGTGCGTGTGTGTGTGTGCTAAGTTGCTTCAGCTGTATCCAACTCTGCGACTCCATTAAGTGTAGCCCGCCAGGCCCTTCATCCATGGGATCCTCCAGGCAAGAATACTGGAGCAGGTTGCCATGCCCTACTCCAGGGGATCTTCCCAACCCAGAGATCAAACCTAAGTCTCTTATGTCTCCAGCAGTGGCAGGCAGATTCTTTACACTAGTGCAAACTAGGAAGCCCCTTTTGCATGAAAGAGCTTTCCAGAGCACCCCCAGAGGACAGATTTCCATCAAGTTCTTTTTTCCCTTTTTGTTTTATATTAGAGTATATTTGATGAACAATGTCACATTAATTTCAGGTGTACAACAAAGTGATTCAGTTATGCATACATGTGTATCTATTCTTTTTCAAATTCTTTTCCCAATTAGGTTGTTACAGAATATTAAGCAGAGTTCTCTGTGTTATACAGTAGGTATATCAGGGGTCAGAACTTGAGAAGCAGTGTACAGAATTAAACACAAGCCCATGCTCTAAATGGTGAGACACGGTCAAGTTCTCTCCAACAAGATCAAGATCTCAGCCCACTGCATAAGGTGGGTTGTATGCTTTCTCAGGGTCTCTATCTCAGATTTGGAGGAGTGGCTATTCTCTCTCATTTGTGTATTCTTTTTATTTATATACAGTTTATACACAGTTCTATTTATTTCTTGTCAGTCTAACCTCAATATTCTACTCTGAGTTTTAGTTGATAATTATTTACATTAAACTTCCCCTGTTCAATCTACTGTGCTTCCTCTCTCTTGATTGGATCCAAACTGATACATGGACCCTGACAAAAAAGAAGACATGGTGTTTTTTCTAAATTAAATTTCAGTCTTCTGTAGGAAGCAAGAAATAAACTTATAAAAAAAGTAGAGAGCATGTAAATAAGAAGGTAAAGAGGTAGGGAAATTAATCTGTAAAGGAAACAAGCCCTCAGCCTTCTATACTGATTCCACTTTTTTCCTCTGGAACCTATTCACACTGGAACGTTCTGGGATTCAGACCTTAATCCTCTGTCTTCTATCTGCGTTCACCGCTTTGGTGATCTCATCTAGTCCTATGACTTTAAGGGTAATTCATATACTGATAACTTCTAAATTTATGTTCTCAGGTTTGACTTGTTTTCCAAATGCCAGGAGCCTACTAAATATCTGGACTTGTCTAATAGAAACTTCAAAGATCAATCTTTTCTCCAAAGTCATCTCCATCCTTCTGGTTTACTCATAATCTCAGATGATTCTTGTTTCCTTTCTTTCCCTCACAGTCCTCATCCAGGATGCCAGGAAATACTATTGATTCTAAGTTCAAAGTGTATTCAAAATCTTGTTTCCACCACCCTTATAAAAATATCCTACTCTGACATACATCATTTGTTAGATGGATTTCTATATCACCCTCCAAATTTCTCATCCTGCTTCTCTACTTGCAGATCTGTGGTCTATTCTCTACAAAACAACCAGAGTGGTTCCCAGGGCTTAGGGTAGTGGTATGCATGTGTGTGTATGAGGAAGAAGAGTGTGGTTATGAAAGATCAAGACAAAGATTCTTGTGATGGAACCATTCTGTGTCGTTCCTGGGGTGGTGGACGAAAAACTCACACATGTGTTAGAATTCCATAGAGCTAAATACACATACACACACACAAGTATAAGAAAAACCTGGGAAATCTGAATAAGATAAATGAGTTATATCAATCTTAATTTCCTTATTGTATTATTGTATGTTTTGCAAGTTGTTATCATTGGGGGAATGAGGAAAACTGGATGAAGTGTATAGGATTTCTCTGTATTATTTCTTTTTTCTTTTTTAATTGGGAGAAAATCATGGGTCAAGTTTGTTTGTTTGTTTTTTTATTCCAGTTTTATTGAGATGCAATGGGCATACAGCATTATAAATGTTTAAAGTAGACAGCATAATGATTTGACGTGCTCAGTTACGTCAGTCCTGTCCAGCTCTTTGTGATGCTATGGACCGTAGCCCGCCAGGCTCCTCTGTCCATAGGATTCTCCTGGCAAGAATACTTGAGCGGGTTTTTATAACCTCCTCCAAGGGAATCTTCCTGACCCAGGGACTGAACCTGTGTCTTCTGCATCTCCTGCATTACAGGTGGATTCTTTACTGCTGAGCCACCAGGGAAGCCCTGAATTACATGTATCATTAAATGATTAACAAAGTTAAGTTTTGTGAATATTCTTTATCTCATATAGATACATAATCAAAGAAAAAACTCCTTTTGATGAGAACTCTTAAGATTCACTCTTAACAACTTCATATATAATATACTTCAATTTTACTTGTAGTAATCATGTTCTATACTGCAGTCCTAGTACTTAGTAATCTTATAACTGGAAATTTGTACCTTTTAACCAACTTCATCTAATTCCCTCTCCCCACTATGGTAACCACAAATTTGATCTCTTTTTCCATGAGTTTGTTTGTTTGTGAAGTATAAGTAACTTACAACAGTATATTATTTCCTGTTATGTGTACAACATAGTGACTTGATATTTTTAAACATTACAAAATGGTCACCATGAATAGAAAGAAAGTGAAAGTTGCTTAGTCATGTCCGACTCTTTGCGACCCTCTGGACTATACAGTCCATGAAATTCTCTAGCCAGAATACTGGAGTAGGTAGCCGTTCCCTTCTCCAGGGGATCTTCCCAACCCAGGGATTGAACCCAGGTCTCCCCCATTGCAGGCGGATTCATTACCAGCTGAGCCATCAGGGAAGCTCATGAATAGTCTAGTTACCATCTATCACATACAAAGTTGTCATCTTATTATTGACTGTATTTTCCATGCTGTAGATTTCACCCCCGTGACTCCTATTTGTGACTTTGTAATTGAAAGTTTGTACCTCTTAATCTCTCTCAACTATTTCACTCATCCCCGTCTTCTCTCTGACTACCACATAATTGTTCTCTGTATCTATCACTATTTCCCATTTGTTATGTTTTTTCATTTGTTTCATTTTACAGATTATACAAAGAAACGCAATTATAAGGTATTTTACTTTATATGTTTCACATTTCACTTAGCAAAATACTTCCAGCTCCTTTCATGTTATTATAAATGATAAGATTTAATTCTTCTTTTAATTCTTTTACATGTCTGAACAATATTGCATTGTATATAAATACTACATCTTCTTTATCTATTCATCTGTCAATGGACATTTAGATTGCTTTCAAATCTATTGTAAATAATGCTAAGATGACCATAGGGGTGCATATATCTTTTCAAATTACTGCTTTTGTTTTCCTCAGAAAAATATCCAAAAGTGAAATTGCTGGATGGACTTACCAAGTGGCTCAGTAGTAAAGAATCAGCCTGCAGTGCAAGAGACTGGGGTTTGATCGCTGGATAGGGAAGATCCCCTGGAGAAGGAAATGGCAACCCACTCCAGTATTCTTACCTAGGATATCCCATGGACAGAGGATCCTGGTAGGCTATAGTCCGTGGGGTTTCAACAGAGTTGGACACAACTTAGCAACTAAACAATAACAACAACAGTGGTGGTTCTATTTTTAATTTTGTGAGGAACCTCCATACTGTTCTCTATAGTGAATGCATCAGTTTACATTCCCACCAACAAAGTACAAGGGTTCCCTTTTCTCAGCATCTTCACCAACACTTCTTATTTGTTGTCTTTTTTATAATAGCCATTCGGACAAGTCTGAGGTGATACCACAGGTTGAGTTTGTTATGATTTTCATTTCCCTAATAATTAATGATATTGAGCATCTTTCCTTTTGTCTATTGGCCATCTGTATGTTTGGTTTAGAAAAATTTCTATTTAGTTCCCCTGTCCATTTTTTAATTGATTGTTTGCCTTTTTGATGTTAAGTTGTATGAGTCTATATATTTGGGAAATTAAGCTCTTATGAGATATATCATTTATAAATATCTTCTCCCATTCAGTATTCTACACGGCCATTCCATTTCTAGAACCTCTGAGGGATAGTCTGAGGCTTTAGATGAAACTGCATCTTAGGTCAGTTTTTTCCTGTCTATTCCTACTTTCCTCACTGTCTTCCAGGCAGTTTTTCCTAAAAGCATTCCCATATAAACCATCTGCAAAAGAAAAAAAAAAAGTCTCAAGGTCTGTTTGCTAAGGAAGTAAATATAAGACCCTGTAAATATTCAGCACTGTTCTAACTGTTTGAGGTGCTAATCTCCTGACTTTAGGAAAAATCAACAGCAAACGTTCTCAGTCTTAGACTATGGCAAAAGGTCCAAAAACCTTTTTAAATCATCATGGGTTGCCAATTACACCCTTGAATCATTCAAAAGGAGCAGCAGAAGACCAAGCGGAAAGGGCTGCTGTGCAGAGCTTGCTCACTGTGCAGGCAACGGTGGAAATGGTGACAATCAGAAGCATCAGCAAGAGAAAAGCCATGAAGTGACCTGTCAGGACAACTGCAGCAGAGCAAGAGGGCAGCTTCAGAGGTGACCGAGGGTGAGGGCAGGCTCCAGTTCACAGAGCAGTTCCTCATGGAAGAAAGGGACTTGGGTGGGCACAGCAGAGAGTAGGTGTGCCATTAGAAGAGGAGGCGGTGAAAAATAAGGGGATTGGCATCCCAGCAGTCAGTTTCATGAGGGTTCACCAAAAGATTCCTATTATTACAGACTTTCAGCTTCACTGGTAGGGTCTGGGCCGACGTGTCTGCTTGATACTGGTGGAATAGTACGCTCACCCTCTTTCATCCTTCATATTCTGTCCTCCATGCTTACCATGGGGAGGCACGTGACCCTGCCTCATAAGGGACATCTACTCAGATGGAGGGATAGTCAGCTGACATCAGCCAATCACAATTTCTTCCTCAGGGTCTTTAAAACAAACTCGTTTTTAAGTTATATCGGCTCTATATGGTTACATTCTCTAACTCGAATGTAAAAGAGTTCTGATAATGTCTTGAGTTAGGGATACAGAAGGAATGCAATATCCATGGAGCATTATTGTATGCAAGGCATTCAAAAAACTAAATTTACTGATAGTAGTCTAAAATAAAAGCAAGACATTTAACACTAAAAGCAATCATATTTAGAAAGCATGGTAAATGGACATTAACGAATCGTTCCAAGCCAGATCAATTTGGTTATTAAAGGAAGTAAACTTTCCAGATTGTCATCACTAGGATGCACTTCAAACCTTTAACAAAGCTCTTTTTAAAAATGATTCATTTTTTGATGCGGCCCATTTTTAAAGTCTGTATTGAATTTGTTACAATACTGTTCTGTTTTATGTTTTGTTTTATTTTTTTGGCCATGAGGTACGTGGGCTTCCCCAGTGGCTCAGATGGTAAAGAATCTACCTGCAATGCAGGAGATGAAGGGAATGTGGGTTCAATCCCTGGATTGGAAAGATCCCCTGGAGAAGGGAATTGCAACCCACTCTAATATTCTTGCCTGGAGAATCCCATGGACAGAGAAGCCTGGCAGACTACAGTCCATGGGTCGCAAAGAGTCAGACACAACTGAGGGACTAACACTTCACATGTGGGACCCTAGCACCCCAACCGGGGATTGAACCCACACCCCCTGCATTGGAAAGCAAAATCTTAACCACTGGACTGCCAAGGAAGTCTCTTCAACGAAACTTTACTGGACTTTGTTTGTGATCCAAATGAGTGATTCTAAAAACTTTCTCTTCAGATTTTTCAGAATTAAAACATATTTTTAGCTTTTTGTAAAGTCAAACCTTGAGTCACAATGTGGTAGTCACTCAGAGCTACTGAAGAAATCTGATCAAATTTATCTAAAAGGCCGTCATGTGACCTAAACTGAACCAGTCAGAATCTCCCTTGGGAACATTTGAATTTTGACTGCAGAGCACTAGGAAGACAGAAACAGGGTTAATGCGCATTCCTTGGTGGAGGAGGGCATGGGAAAAAGTAGGAATCAGAATGAGAAATCTCCTTTTATTATTCAAAGCGACTATGTTTCTACCCTTTCCTCTGCCTGGTTCTCTGGTCTTTGATCATTAGTAACTTCAATACATTCCTACTTTGCTTTAACTAGCTAGTCTAGTTCTGTGCTTTCGAGAAAATGGATATTGAAAGATAAGGAAAGTTACTTTCATTGAGTCTGAGTAACCTGCACAGGACCACTCATCTTACAGGATTCAAAGTCACATCTTTGTCCAAAACCTATGCTTTTCACAACTCTAAACCTTGATGCATCAGTCTTTTATATTGTCCAAGCTGCATATTGTTAGATATATAGCTTTCTTTGTTGTTCAGTAATCAAACTAACATTAGTGTACTCTATTATTTTAATAGCTTGAAAAATGTGTATATTGAGATATATGATTTCATTTAATGCCATTAGTACTTGTGTGTGTGTGTGTGTGTGTGTGTGTGTGTGTGTGTGTGTGTGTGTGTGCTGAGTCGTATCTGACTCTCTGCAATCCCAGTGGCTGTAGCCTGTCAGGCTCCTTTGTCCATGGAATTTTTCAGACAAGAATACTGGAGTGAATTGCCATTTCCTCCTCCAGGGGATCTTCCTGACCCAAGGATCAAACCTGCATCTCTTGCATTGTTAGGCATATTCTTTACCACTATGCCACCTGGGAGAAAACAATTGTAAAGAGGTTATTAGAGATCATAAAGAACAACAGACTCAGAGAATAAATCAGTTTTGAACTCTGCCTTCATGTGCTAATGGACTTTGGAGAAATTTCTTATACTTCTGAGTCCCAGTTCTGTCATCTGTGAAATAGGGTTATTAGTACATAATGGATAGATTTGCTTAGTGTTAAACCATGTATTCAAACTGCTTGTCATTTGGTAGAAACTCAACCATATTAGGGGCTTCACTGGTGGCTCAGACAGTAAAGAATCTGCCTGCAAAGTGGGAGAACTGGATTTGATCTCTAGGTTGGGGAGATCTCTGGAGGAGAGCATGGCTACCCACTCCAGTATTCTTGCCTGGAGAATCCACATAGACAGAGGACCCTGGCAGGCTACAATCCATGAGGTTGCAAAGAGTCAGACACAACTGAGTGACTAAGCACAGCACACAAGCATATTAATTTGTTATTGACTAAGTTGTGTATTTTTTGCTTAATTGTAATAAATAACAAAATAAATTTTTTGATCACTTGATCAATAAAGACAAATTCCTCCATCAATAAGCATCTCATGTTGATTAGATATGTTCTAAAAGATGATATCCTCCTCCTCCTTGTACAGATTACAGCCTATTAGAGAGAGGAAAAAATAAACTTTTAAATAGTTAATTTAGTATATAAGGCATTATTACTGAAAAATATGACTGTGTTTTAGAAATAAAGGATAGAGTCACCAACTCTTATTTCATGATTATAATAAGAAGGGCTTCTCAGAGGAGGTTGCAATTTCGGCTAGGTTTGTAGGATGATGAGACGAAGTGAGTAAAGTTTAATATTAACCAAGTACATGGATAGGAACTAGTGGAATTGAAGTGATCATCTACTAATCTGTTTTTCATATCTGTCAATTTAGTTTAAACAAGAAAAAAATAGTAGGACTTTCCTGGTGGTCCAGAGGTTAAGCTCCTACCTGCCAGTTCAGGGGACACAGGTTCAATCCCTGGTCAGGGAAGATTCTACACACCATGGGGCAACTAAGCCTGCAAGCTGCAACTACTGAAGCCCACACACCCTACAGCCTGTGCTCCACAGCAAGTGAAGCCACTGCAATGAGAAACCTACACAGTGCAATTAGAGAACAGCCCCCACTCACTGCAACTAGAGAAAGCTGAAAACTGGTGCACAGCACTGAAGACAGTGCTGCCAAAAATAAATAAAATAAACAGTAATGATTTTATCAGTGCATTTAGAGTAAAAAAAAAAAAAGTCCAAATGATTTCATTCACAATGATAGAAGAAAAGAGAAGATGAGGCTATGAGGACCCAGATTTATTAAACTCCAAAAGTTCATCAGGGTTAGAATAACTACATATTCTCATCCAGTCACAGTTCTGTAGACTGACTTTTATCTGCTCTGTGAAGGAAATCACTTAAGCATGGAAAGGAAAGATAGATAATACCAATGCCATCAATGGATTTGTCTCTTGCCAAATAGTATCATTTCCACGTAGATGCTTTCTTAATTGGACCTTGTCCAGGCTGGCTTACATCCACATAGTGAGATATCAGCTCTGTATGCCCAGAAGTAAGGCTCTTGACAGTTTGGAAGGCTGCCAGCTAATGGGGTCACAGCAACATAAGAAGCCTTAGTCATGGTCCTGGAAGATCAATGGAAGCTGTCAGCCCTCTTGACACTCACTAATATCTAGCTATGTTTCTTCTGCCAAAATCTCCCTGGGGAAGGCTCACTGTTCCCAAATCACCAAGCAAGGCCTAAATTCTTGGCTCTACTGGGTAAGAAGGCTACTTCTGAGTGGGGCTGAAAAATAGTCGAGTAATAAAAAATTAGGCCTCTTTGAGGAGGTGACCTAAATGTCAGGATGAAACCAGCCATGCCAAGTTCATAGAGAGGAGTGCTTCAGGCAAAATAAAGAGCTGCAGGTAATGATCCTGAAGGGGGGACAAGCTTGTCTTGGCTGGGAAACACGAAGACTGCCAGTGTGTAATGTAAGAAGGAAGAAAGAGAGAATTCAACAGGAAGTCATGGAAACAGACAGAAGGCAGATGGTGCAGGACCTTGTGGAGCAGGGCATCCTGAGATAGAAGACATTTGAAGACTTCAAAGCACATGAGTGACATGACCTCACACTGGCTGTTCCATGGGAAAATACAGAGAAGCAAGCACAGAAGAAAGAGAAATAAATGTCTCTGACAACAGAAAAAAGATGATGGCCACATGGCTAGGGTGGTAGCAATGAGGATGAAGACAAGTGTCCATGATGAGTCAGGCCCTATCTGATCTGTGCCATGGGAAAACCTGAATGTCTCCATCCAATGCTCAGAACTAATCAGAACTCAAATTGGAAGAATTCTTTTGAATTTCCAACATCTTATGATGTTTGTAGATGGGAGTTCTTACACTTTTATAAATGAAGAAATAGTGGTATCCACTCACAATCAACCAGAACATGGAAAGTGATGCCAGGACTCAAATCCATCTGAAGACATGCCATGCTCTTCCTACTGGTCCACTGATCACATTTTAAACTTTCCAAAGCATTTACTTTGTCAGATGCAGCATCGTCTGTATTGAGTGTTCTTTTGGAAGTCAGAACATACAAGATAATTATAGCCATTGATTGCTCTGTGTTTAAAGGAGAAGAAGGCCACCTATTATTTCTAATATTTCTAGAGAAAAATCTGAAGGCTGTGTTGAAGCCCCAAATTAAGTGAATTAAAATGCATTTTTGAGAAGTAAAAGCCCTGATATTTAAGTAAATATTCCAGGCCTGGCCCAGCAGTTTGTTGAGTAATGTAACTTTCAGAAGGAAGGAAGGAAACAGCAAGAAACACTAAGGAAGTTAGTGGTTTAGGAAGGAGGGGAGAAGAAAAGAAAAAGTTATTAAACCCCAATTATGTGGTAAGTATTTTCCCTAGATAGTTTTCATATACTATATAGATTACCCAATAACTCTGAGAGGTGAAAATCATTAGCTCCAAACTTGTTCTGGCCACCTGTGTCCACGCTAAGTCATTTCAGTTGTGTCCAACTCTGCAACCCTATGGACTGTAGCCCGCCAGGCTTCTCTGTCCATGGGATTCTCCAGGCAAGAATGCTGGAGGGGTTGCCATTTTCTCCTCCAGGGGATCTGCCGGACACAGGGATGGAACCCTTTCTCTTGTGTCTCCTGCACTGCTAACGGATTCTTTCCTGCTGAGCCCCCAGGTAAGCTCTGCTCTGTCTTCATGTTCTTTCAAAGTGGGTAACATGACAATAATTCATTTGGGGCAAGAATTTTAGAATATCCATTTTTAACATGTTATTATATCTTTTATTAGTGCTAAAAATTTCATGTCCTGGGATGACTATTCAGGGTGACTTTGTTTAAAATCTAATAACATAAAAGCCTGAGTTAGATTTATAACTTTTTTGGTGGAAAAGAATTCAAGCATAGTCTCAACATATCAGATTTAAGAGTAAAGTAGCTGCCTGGAGATAATGCAGATTTGAGGGGTTTTGCATTAAAAAGAGAGCCCTAAACATCTGGGTAAAAGAGACTGAAAGGCTAGATCAGGGTTTACAGCCAACTCTGAAGTCTTGACCAAGGTGCTAAAACCAAGTGATTTGCAATTTACTCCTTTGTGGTAAGGATTCTGGCCTTTCTCCACTCTCGCTGTCTTTCTTTATACCTTGCTTCATTCCAGCAAAGATTTGAGGAAGCTGAATTGTACTAAATGGACTTGAAGTTTTCTTTCTCCACTAATTCTGAGTGAGTGAGTAACAGTCACTTAGTCATGTCATGTCTGACTCTTTTTGACCCCATGGACTATACCCGCCAGGCTCCTCTGTCCATGGAATTCTCCAGGCAAGAATACTGAAGTGGGTAGCCTTTCCCTTCTCCCGGGGACCTTCCCAACCCAGGGATGGAATCTGAGTCTCCTGCACTGCAGGCAGAGTCTTTACCATCTGAGCTACAGTGTGGGATAAATAGTATCATAAAACGGGCTAATCAGCTTTGATTCCAAAAGATCCTTCTTGCAGAATGTTTAACTCCTTAAAGCTCTCATTTAAGTTCTGTTTTGCTTTTTAATTCAAGAGACATATCATGTGTTATCTATAAAGATGGGAAATTTAGTTATACGGCAGACTCTTATTGTCTCTGTTCTGAGAGTAAATATGTAATACTGAGATTTTATCCTGATTTAGTTAAAAATGATTGCATTTGATTTTGTGAGTCAACAATCAACCTGGTTCAAGACAGAGAATAAAACACGACCTTTCCCTTTGTTTTTAAAGCAACTATGTCTCTTTTGAGTCACTGCTCTCATACATTGCCAAGGTTATTTCAAAGATCAGGCTAACTCACTGTACTTTCCCCCTGCATATTAGGATTAACCTCCTTGTTGCCCTGAATAGCAGAGCTAAAAGAAGTCACTTAGCCTTGTCCTAGCCACAGTGTGGAGAACTTTCTGACCGCACATGGGTAAACCTAACTCTTGAGAAGAGCCTGTTTCTGTAGCTCAGAGGCTGAAACAAAAGAGCTTGCAAGTTCCTCCTTCTTCCCTGTGGTCTTCACACCTGGAGCTGTTGACTCAGGTGATAAGCAGTTAAGCTCTGAGTACTGTTTCTCAATTTTAAAAAACAAGTCTAACTTGTGTTAGCAGCTGCCGTTGCTGCTGCTAAGTCACTTCAGTCGTGTCCAACTCTGTGCGACCCCATAGATGGCAGACCACCAGGCTCCCCCATCCCTGGGATTCTCCAGGCAAGAACACTGGAGTGGGTTGCCATTTGCTTCTCCAATGCATGAGAATGAAAAGTGAAAGTGAAGTTGCTCAGTCATGTTCGACTATTTGGGACCCCATGGACTGCAGCCTACCAGGCTCCTCCGTCCATGGGATTTTCCAGGCAAGAGTACTGGAGTGGGGTGCCATTGCCTTCTCCAGGTATTAGGCATATATACCAGCATTCTCCAGGTATTAGGCATATATACCAGCATTATCTGGGCTTCCCTGGTGGTGCAGAGGTTAAAGCGTCTGCCTGCAATGTGGGAGACCTGGGTTTGATCCCTGGGTCAGGAAGATCTCCTGGAGAAGGAAATGGCAACCCACTCCAGTATTCTTGCCTGGAGAATCCCATGGATGGAGGAGATTGGTGGGCTACAGTCCACGGGTCGCAAAGAGTTGGACACGACTGAGCGACTTCACTTCACTTCACTTCACCACCATTATCTAGTGTTTCAATTCAGTTCAGTACAGTCACTCAGTCATGTCCAACCCTTCGCCACCCTATGGACTGCAGCACGCCAGGCCTCCCTGTCCATCACCAAAACCCAGAGCTTGCTCAAACTCAAGTCCGTTGAGTCGGTGATGCCATCCAACCATCTCACCCTCTGTCATCCCCTTCTCCTCTTGCTTCAATCTTTGCCAGCATCAGGGTCTTTTCAAATGAGTCAGTTCTTCGCATCAGGTGGCCAAAGTATTGCAGCCTCAATTTCAGCATCAGTGCTTCCAATGAATATTCAAGATTGATTTTCTTTAGGATTGACTGGTTTGATCTCATTGGAGTCCAAGGGACTCTCAAGAGACTTTTAAACACCAAAGTTCAAAAGCACCAATTCTTCAATACTCAGCTTTCTTAACCTTTATACAGATTTCTCAGGAGGCAGGTAAGGTGGTCTGTATTCCCATCTCTTTCAGAATTTTCCATAGTTTGTTGTGATCCACACAGTCAAAGGCTTTGGCATAGTCAATCAAGCAGAAATAGATGTTTTTCTGGAACTCTTTTGCTTTTTCCATGATCCAGCAAATGTTGGCAATTTGATCTCTGGTTCCTCTGCCTTTTCTAAATCCAGTTTGAACATCTGGAAGTTCACAGTTTAAGTACTATTGAAGCCTCTCTTGGAGAATTTTGAGCATTACTTTACTAGCATGTGAGATGAGTGCAATTGTGTGGTAATTTGAGCATTCTTTGGCATTGCCTTTCTTTGGGATTGGAATGAAAACTGACCTTTTCCAATCCTGTGGACGCTGCTGAATTTTCCAAATATGCTGGCCTATTGAGTGTAGCACTTTCACAGCATCATCTTTTAGGATTTGAAACAGCTCAACTGGAATACCATCACCTCCACTAGCTTTGTTCTTAGTGATGCTTCCTAAGGCCCCCTTGACTTCACATCCCAGGATGTCTGGCTCTAGATGAGTGATGACACCATTGTGGTTATCTGGGTCATGAAGATCTTTTTTGTACAGTTCTGCTGTGTGTTTTTACCACCTTTTCTTATTATCTTCTGCTTCTATTAGGTCTATATACTTTCTGTCCTTTATTGAGCCCATTTTGCATGAAATGTTCCCTTGTTATCTGTAATTTTCTTGACAAGATCTCTAGTCTTTCCCATTCTATTGTTTTTCTCTATTTCTTTGCATTGATTGCTGAGGAAGCCTTTCTTATCTCTCCTTGCTATTTTTTTGAATTCTGCATTCAGGTGGGTATATCTTTCCTTTTCTCCTTTGCTTTTCACTTCTCTTCTTTCCTCAGCTATTTGCATGTCCTCTTCAGACAACCATTTTGCCTTTTTGCATTTTTCTTTGGGATGGTTTTGATCACACCTCTTGTACAATGTCACATACCTCCCCATCCATAGCTCTTCAGGCACTCTGTCTCTCAGATCTAATCCCTTGAATCTATTTCTCACTTCCACTGTATAATCATAAGGGATTTGATTTAGGTCATACCTGAATGGTCTAGTGGTTTTTCCTGCTTTCTTCAATTTAAATCTGAATTTGGAAATAAGTAGTTCATGATCTGAGCCACAGTCAACTCCTGGTCTTGTTTTTGCTGACTGTATAGAGCTTCTCCATCTTCAGCTACAAAGAACATAATCAGTCTGATCTAGATATTGACCATCTGGTGATGTCCATGTGTTGAGTCATCTCTTGTGTTGTTGGAAGAGGGTGTTTGTTATGACCAGTGCATTCTCTTGGCAAAACTCTATTAGCCTTTGCCCTGCTTCATTCCGTACTCCAAGGACAAATTTGCCTGTTACTCCAGGTTTTTCTTGACTTCCTATCTTTGCATTCCAGTCCCCTATGACAAAAAGGACATTTTTTTTGGTGTTACTTCTAGACGGTCTTGTAAGTCAACATAGAACCGTTCAACTTCAGAGTCTTTGGCATTAGTGGTTGGGGCATAGACTTGAATTACTGTGATATTGAATGGTTTTCCATGGAAATGAAGGAAATGAAGATAATTCTGTCATTTTTGAGACTGCACCCAAGTGTTTATCCAGATGTTAACCAACCTCCTTATGGAAAGGGCATCATAGTTATCAAGATGGGAAGATTTCAGTATATAATGTGCCTCTCTTGCTGATTCATAAAGCTAATCAGCACACTGAAAGTTTGTGAGAATCTCTTCAGTGAAGAAACTTGATGCCTTCAGTGTTTTCTAAATACACCTAAAAAAAAAAAAATCCTTTTATTTTATGGAAGGTGGCTTCCCTCGTGGCTCAGTGGTAAAGAATCTGCCTGCCAAGAGACTCAGGTTTGGTTTGATCCCTGGGAGAAGGAAGATGGAAGATCCTCTGGAGAAGGAAATGGCAACCCACTCCAACATTCTTGCCAGGGAAATCCCATGGACAGAGTAGCCTGGCAGGCTGCAGTCCAAGGGGTAGCAGAAAGTCAGACATGACTTAGCAACTAAACAATAACAATTTCGTGGAAAATCTTTCAGTGTCTCAGGGCACTCATATAATAAGCACTTACCATATTAAAAGTCCTCCTTCTAAGCACAGAGCCTGATATACAGTGCACTTCTCTAACAAATATTTGTAAAAAGTCAAATAAGTACATGAATGAGTGAAATCCTATAAAGTGGGTATATTTATTTATATGTTCAGACTTTTGCTGTCAATAATTTTTTAAGAAACATGTTTAACATCACCTAAACTTGGGCAAACTCTGGGAGATGGTGAGGTTCAGGGAGGCCTGGGGTGCTGCAGTCCATGGGGTCGCAAAGATCGGACACAAGTGGGTGACTGAACAACAGCAACAACAAATCCATGTCTGGGGCTTCCCTGGTGGCTCAGATGGTAAAGAATCTGCCTGCAGTGCAGGAGACTCAGGTTCACTCCCTGGATTGGGAAGATACCCTGGAGAAGGGAATGGATACCCACTCCAGTATTCTTGCCTGGGAAATCCCATGGACAGAGGAGCCTGGGGACGACAGTCCATGAGATCACAAAGAGTTGGACAGAACTGAGTCCCTAAGCACACACACACACACACACACACACACACACGCACGCACGCACGCACGCACGCACAAAAAGTGAGTGAAGCCGCTCAGTCGTGTCAGGCTCCTCTGTCCATGGGATTTTCCAGGCAAGAATACTGGAGTGGGTTGCCATTTCCTTCTCCAGGGGATCTTCCCAACCCAGGGATTGAACCTGGGTCTCCTGTGATGCAGGCAGATGCTTTACCCTCTAAGCCACCAGGGAAGTACACATGCACACACACGCACAATCCATGTTTATTAGGTTCCTCCTAGTTAACTGGCTCTCTGCTCTGTGATGAGGACTGCAGAATCTATAACAAGATGATAGTAACATAATATCCCATGTGGAAGAGATATATGAACTATACGGTGGCATGGAACATAGATGGCAGTGTAACCAAGCAGGACCTTCTGGGGCTTTCCAGGGGACAGGCTTTCCCCCATATCCTCTGTTTTAGCTCTTCTTTGAAGTAGCTAGATAATAGTACTTAATGTTCATTTCCTGCATTGTTTTGCAAGTGTAAAAACCCCTCCCCCTCCCACAAATGGAAGATGCAAACTACTTGGCAACTTGCAACACAGAGCCCCAGGCCTCCTGGAGCCTAAGGACTGATAAAGTTAACCCCTGTCACACCAGCCTGTGACCCCCTACTCCCTCATCTGGCATTTTAAAGTGCTCTGCCATAACCCTTCCAGGACTTCAGGGCCCCTGAGGGCATGAGGCATCTTGTCTCCTTGCCCCACCTTGCAATAGACCTTTCTCAGCTCCAAACTGCACCTTTTCAGTTTGGTTGTCCTCACTACATGCCGAGCACACAAACTTGCATTAAGATTTCAGGAGAAGGTGGTAATCTGAGTCGAGTTCACTGACAAATGAGACAGCCTTGCAAAGAGATGTTTCCACAAATATATTTGATGTGCATGTGCTGTTTTTAAGCAACTATTAATCATATATTAATACACATGTATATTTTGTGTTTTGAAGACAAAATTTATTATCAGAAATGCTTTTATTCAATAACAGGATTAGCTTCATAATCTAGGGAAACAGGTAACACAGGAACAGGTGTCAGATATACTTATCCAAATTTTATCAGAGAAAATATGAACCACATACCACAATAGGAAATGCAGCAGTTAACATTAAGTTATGAAGAATAAGATTTTTTTCCAGTGTCTATAAATCTGTATCGAAATCCTAGTGAATTATCACTTTACATTTCTCACAGCTAAGAATAGAGCTTCCTACCCATAAATGTTCCTTTCCCTAAACTGATGAAACTGCCATCTCTATGCTCTTTCTTCCATAAGTTATTTGTCTATCCAGGTATAAAGGAATTCTTTACAAATGAAAAGTTCGGAGATTTTTCTTTCTTTTTTTCTTTTTTTTACAGAAATCAGACTCTGGCTATTTCATAAGCTGTATTGGGAATTTCATTCCTTCACTCGTTTATTCAGTCCACAAGTTTTTATTGAGCTCCTATCACGTGACAAACTACACTAGACTCAGAGGATGGGATGCTTAAAAAATCTCATGCAGTTCCTTCTTCCACTGAGTTTGTCCTATAATGAGAGAGATGGATATCAAACAAGGAATCATAGAATGAAAATTAAAAATAAGTATGACAATGTTCATAGGAGAATATAATAGAGAAATAATCATGGAAGGAGTGCCTGAGAAAATATGACTAAAGTGAGGTCGAAGGATGGAATAAAATTTAATTTGGGGAACTTCCCTGCAGATCTGTTGGTTGAGACTTCAAGCTTCCACTGCAGGGGTCTCAGATTCGATCCCTGGTCAGGAATCAAGGATCCTACAAACCTCTTCTTGCGACCAAAGCAAACAAACAAACAAACAAACAAAAACAATAAAAGTTAATTAAAGGTAATAGGGGGAAGGAAGTTTGGTTGGGAAGAGCTTTTGGAAATGCCCACAGAAGTGTTGGAGCCTGGTTTGCTGGAGAAATTCAAAGTATTCCTTAAAAGCAGGCATCATTTCTTATTTTTGAAATCCCAGCAGTTTGGCACATAATCACACTCAAAGTCTGTTTGTTGAGTGAATGTCTTAACTTAGTAGACAGTGCCAAGGTAACTCTCTTTCCCCTGACACAGATATCAATCCACTGCCCCAATCCGAACTGCAGCCTTCACAGCCTTTCCTGTAAGCTAATTGCGAAAAATGCCAGACTCCCCTTAAAGAAGATTCGTTACTGAATTCATCCTAAACGTTCTTCTTTCAGGCATTCATCTACTTATTCACCAAATTATATTGAACCCTTGGCTCTACTAGCCACCGCAGAGGACTCAAAAATGATGAAAATGTAGCATCAGATTAAAAAACTTTTAGTGTTCCAGGATGTTATCATGCGCACTGATATTCACAACTTAAGGCAGAAGGAAAAAAAACAGAGCTGCATGGTGGAGATAAAATGAAGTTTAAGAGTGAAGGGGAGTAAGAGAACCTTTTAAGCTGAGGTATTTGGGGAAGAAAACGGTAGTAAAATTATGCCTTGAATGAAGGATGTTGAAGAATTTTGACAAGTCAATATGGAGAGGGGTAAGGAAAAGTCATTCCAGGTTTTAGAGTAAAATGCAAACCAAGATAAAGAAAAAGGGCAAAGTATGTGCAAGAGGAAGCAAACCAAGAAATCTAGTTTTTGTTTTTAACATAATTCTGCCCAACACTAGTCACAGGGCAAGATGAGTCATGTCAAAAGTCAAACTGGAAAATTGAAGCTCTGGAGTAGCCAGGTTAATTGTACCAGGTGCATCCATTTTTATGTGCTAATTCTTGACATTAAACCTTGATTGAGGGCTTCCCTGATGGTCCAGTGGTTAAGGATCTGCCTGCAAATACAGGGGACACAAGTTCAATTCTTGGTCCAGGAAGACTCCACAATCCAAGGAGCAACTAAGCCCATGCACCGCACTCCTGAGCCCACCATCTAGAGTCCATGCTCTGCAACAAGAGAAGCTACTGCTACCACAAAGAGAACCCCACACACTGCAACGAAGAGTCACCCCTGCTCGCTGCAACTAAAGAAAGCCAGTGCACATCAATGAAGACCCAGTGCAGCCAAAAATAGATAAATAGATAATTTTTTAAAATTAGGCAGATCTGAATATACATTTTTTTAAAAAGAAAACATTAATATAAATATAAGTGTGTAAGCATATTTGTGTAGGCCAAGAACAGGAGAAATGAAAAAATTATCTGTGTAATTCAGAAAAAAATCCTTCCTAGAAAGTAAAAGAGGACAGCTGGGTCTGCCAATCTTTAATCTACATGTTTTATGTTTATTATAATTTATCCAACTCAACCGTATAAACCTCATACAAACATGTAAAGCAAACTAGAAAGCTGAAAAAAAGAAAGTCAGGTTAAATAAGTTTAGTGCATAGATAAGATTAGGTATACTGAGGCTACAAAACAAAAAATGATGTACTGAATTGCATTTACCCAAACTGTACTCTTGCCTGGAAAATCCCATGAGTGGAGGAGCCTGGTAGGTTGCAGTCCATGGGGTCACGAAGAGTCAGACACGACTGAGCGACTTCCTTTTCACTTTTCCCTTTCATGTATTGGAGAAGGCAATGGCAACCCACTCCAGTACTCTTGCCTGGAAAATCCCATGGACGGAGGAGCCTGGTAGGCTGCAGTCCATGGGGTCACGGAGAGTCAGACACAACTGAGCAACTTCACTTTCACTTTTCACTTTCCTGCATTGGAGAAGGAAATGGCAACCCACTCCAGTGTTCTTGCCAGGAGAATCCCAGGCATGGGGGAGCCTGGCAGGGTGCCGTCTCTGGGGTCGCACAGAGTCGGACATGACTGAAGAGACTTAGCAGCAGCAGCAAGTTGACAACATTGTGTCAGTTTCTGGTGTACAGCAAAATGGTTGTTATACACATGTCTGTATCTGTTCTTTTTCAAATTCTTTTCCCATTGAGGTTTTACAGAACATTGAACAGCATTCCCTGTTGGTTATCTGTTTTAAACACAGAGCATGTATTTGTTGAAAGAACTTTTCCTTGCGTTTCCAAAATCCTTTTCTTCCATGATAACCCACATAAAGCGTGGCTAGCTAGGTACATAAAGCAAAACACTGTTTGGTGGACGTACTGTAGGCCAAAGTGCATACACAAAAATTCTTCTCATTTTTATAAAAATAACAGCTTAAACCTGAGCTGCTTCTTATTGATGAGGTAAAAAATTTGGTTGAATCAAAATAAAACCAAACAATTTTTAAAAATTTATTTGTTAATGGAGTTTACAATGTTGTATTAGTCTCTGCTGTACAACATGAGTCAGCCATAAATATATTAATACAGATATCCCCTGCCTCTTGAGACTTCCTCCCACCACAACCCCCTATTGTACCCCTTTAGGTCATTATAGAGCACCAACAGAGCTCCCTATGTTAAACAGCAGCTTCCCACTAGCTATCTTTTTTACACATGGCTGTGTACATATGTCAATGCTACTTCTCAGTTGTCCCAGAAGCAGTGATATATTTCCTTTGTTGCCATCATCTGATTCCACAATTCTGTACAATCAGTACAGTTCCTAGAGGAAGAAGGTTTTTGGAATGTCTGCAAACTTCAGTGTAAGATTATACATCAAGCATCATGTCGTACTTCTCTTTCTTCTTCCACCTGCCGCATCTCTTAACAAAAACCACATAGAGCATCAGAAACACAACCCAATAGCATGCATAGATGGACAAAGCAATAACTAGAACTTTCTTTTTGGATTCTGAGAATGGCTTTCTAACTTCCTTATAAATGGTGAAAATCAAACCACCCAGGAGAATTATAGACCAGACCGATACTGGAATGAGTCCCACAAAATTAGCAACAATTTTTTTCCTTCCAGATGTGCCCCACCCAGCTTTGTTTATTGTCACAATTGCAAATATCTTAGCAGGAAGTAAACTTGACATGTATAACACTGAGTAGAAGGACATGAAGACCATGACAATGTTTCCTCTAAGGCAGACAGCAAAGGATGACTTTATGAGAGCCACTAACTTGATGGTTAACAATAAGAGGAGGATGTTCCAAACATTACCCCTATAGAAGAACCGGATCACTGTGGCAATGAGAAAGAAAGGGAAGAACCCAGTGATGACGGCTTCATAGGTCATCCACAAGTGATGTTTATGAAACCACAGTGCGTTGTACAGCCACTCTCGGAAGTAGGACTTGCTCCAGCGGGTCTGCTGGTTTAACTATCTGAGATATTCCTTAGGTGTTTCAGTAAGGCACTTGGATCGAGCTGTGTATTTCGTTGCATAGCCCAGACTCAGCACTCGGTTCGTTAGATGCCTGTCATCTCCAAAACTACATTGGCTGCCCATAAATTCTTGATTGTACCAGTCTTCCACAAATTCATGCAGTAAGGAGTTTCTGTACATTCCCAGAGGTCCACTAATGCACTGGACACATCCGAAATAAGACTGACAGGCTAACTTTTCTATGTTAAAAGCCATCCAGTATCTCACACTGCTGAGGAAGGAGATCCAGGAATCATACTTGTTTAAAATCTGCAAGAAAAATAAAAGTAAGTAAAAATAATTGCATAAAGGTGAATCTGCTGAAAATTCCAGTAAAATCTGGACCATCCTGAGGTTACTACCTAGAGTGTTTTTGTTTGCCTATTTTGGCTTTCTCCCTATTTTTGACACAGTGATATTTTGTCTTTGATTCTCTATTACTGGATTAATTTTATAAGTGGATTGCATGTATTGGGACTAGATAATAATTTTTTTTTCTATTTTATCACTCTCTGTACTCTTTTTGCTATGATTTTTGTTCCTGTTCTTGTTATAATATTGACGGGTTTCTTTAGCCTTAATTCTCAGTTTCTAAATTCTCTCCCACTCTTCCATACCATTCAATATTTGAAAATTGTTAAGTCCTATTTTCTTCTACTCTGGATAATTTCCAATCATGCAAGTCTGCTATTTTTCCTTCCCCTTCCTCCCTACTTTTTTTCAATGCCACTGATAATATAGTTTCCTGTGTTCTCTACCCAAAACTTGAATCCTGTAATAAGGCTCTGTATACAGTTTATTGACCATTGTTTTTCTGGCAATATTTCATAATTGTCTCCTCTATCTCAACTTTGTTCAGTTTTCAGTGGAATTTTGCATGCTTCTTTTTTATCATCAAGCTATTTCTTAGTCCATCTAGTGCATCTTCTTTGCCTTCACTATCACCATGCATATAAATATGGGTTATACAGTAATGCGATACCTAAATTTAAATCACATTTCCATATGCTTCTTATCTTTTGCTAAAAACTAATTGCACTTTCACAAAGAACTCATTTAAACCTCACAAACTTTCACATATATATTTTACTGTCCCACACATTTCAAATCACCTTCATTAATATTGGTTTCATTAATTGCTTTCCCATTGATAGTGAATAATGTGAAATAAAAATTTGGAAAACCACAAGTTTTAAAGACATAGGTATACAATATAAAATCCATTCCTGCCATACTTCCATTTTGTTTAATCCTTGTATTAAGTGAGTTCCAATATCATCTTATCAGAACATTAAGTTATGGCTCAAGAAGATATGGTGGAAATAGTACACACGCATTATATTTTTGGGCTTCCCTGGTGGCTCAGACAGTAAAGAGACTGCCTGCAATGCAGGAGACCCAGGTTCAGTCCCTAGGTCAGGAAGATCCCCTGGAGAAGGAAACGGCAACCAACCCAGTCTACTCCAGTACCCTTGCCTGGAAAATCCCATGGATGGAGGGCCCTGGTAGGCTACAGTCCATGGGGTCACAAAGAGTTGGACATGACTGGGTGACTAACACACACATTATATTTTATATTACTTATCAACCACTACATACATGGGTTATAACCCAGGATTAAGCAAAGAAATCATAAATTATTTCAATTTAGGCAAAAGAAGACACAGTAAAGTATGTCCAAAGCACATTCTAATGTGTCTCCAGCTCCAGAACCAATACCTGGCACAGAGTTTGGTGTGGAGTAAATGTATGTTCAAGAGGTCATTTTTGCTTCTAAAAGTGACCCATGCAAAAAGTGAAGCCATACGCACCTTGACATCTCCCCCAACACCTCCAACCTTGTGGTCTACTTCTAAAACTTTTATCATCTCCACAGTTGCGGCAGGGTCAAGCATGGTGTCTGAATCACAGACCTGCATAGAAAAATTAAAAAGTGAATGAAACATTAAAGACAATTGAGTACACTCCATATAGTCTAAATTCAGTCCAGTTCAGTTCAGTGCCTCATTCGTATCTGACTCTTTGAGACCCCATGGGCTGCAGCACGATAGGCTTCCCTGTCCATCACCAACTTCCAGAGCTTACTCAAACTCATGTCCATTAAGTCAATGATGCCATCCAACCATCTCATCCTCTGTCGTCCCCTTCTCCTCCCACCTCCAATCTTTCCTAGCATTAGAGTTCTAAATTGGGCATATATTTTATATTTTCAGCATTACTGTCACTAAGTCTTAATAAGTAAGTATCAGGGGGTGACAATTTGTTATATCATGACCCCAATACAAAAAAAAAAAAAAAGCTTGCTTTTCAGCAAGCTCAGTATTTAAGTTAATGACATCGTTGGCTAGAACAGCTGAAATGATGGGCCAGGAATATCTTGCGAATATCTTTTCCTGGTTTGCTATGGTTGCTCCCAATTTTGGCAATGAAAGTCTCATGTCTTAGGCAACATCCTAGGTTTCCAGGACTTGGAAAATATCATGAGTTGTCATTCAAGATGTCTTTTTTTTTTTTTTTTTAAATTGCTTTAACTAAGGCTTTTAGAGCTTCCCTGGTGGCTCAGACGATAAGGAATCCACTCCCAGTGCAGGAGGCCTGGGTTCAATCCCTGGGTTGGCAAGATCCTCTGGAGAAGGGAATGGCTACCCACTCCAGTATTCTTGCCTGGAGAATTCCATGGACAGAGGAGCCTGGCAGGCTACAGTCCATGAGGCCACAGAGAGTTGGACACAATGAAGAAACTTTTACTTTTAGACAACTTGTCCCACAATCTGAAAGATATCAAAATTTTCTAAGATAGTATTGAAAGGGAGGCATGTTTAACAGTGATTTCCCCTCCATTTTAATATAGTGAATAAAATATAGGAAAGCAATTCTCTTAAAATTAGTTGTATAATTCTGAAGCAAGATGTCCATATGATCTTAACTTGGCAAATGGCACTCGGTCAGAAAGGGAACCTGCTTGGCCTTCATTCTTTATTTTAGAGTCCTAAGTATTCTTCTAGGCCTTTGTACATAAAAGCAGACGTAAATTAACTGAAGCAGTTGTAGTAATTCTAATTGTTCTTAAAAATCTTTATATGAGTCAAAAACTGCAATTTTGAAACCAAGAAAATTGGGATTTTTCTATATCATGAACCCCTAACAGACATATCTCTTTGTACCTTTGTAGATCCATGGACTATACAGTCTATTGAATTCTCCAGGCCAGAATACTGGAGTGGGTAGCCTTTCCCTTCTCCAGCAGATCTTCCCAACCCAGGGATTGAACCCAGGTCTCCTGCATTGCAGGCAGATTCTTTACCAACTGAGCTATCAGGAAAGCCCAGACTTTAGATTCTAGTCCTGTTAATTGCATCAGAGGCTTTGTTACAGACCTATTAACTGGATTAAATCCAGAATTGTTCTAGTTTCCTCAAATATATGGCTAAGACTCTCCAAATGAACATTGCCAATTTTCTCCCACTCATTTCCCTTGCAGTCACTAAGAACAAAGACTGCCCTTAAATCTCCCAGAAGGGACTATACCAGGTTTTCCCCACTATACAGATGGCAGCCAAACTTCAAGAACTAGAACCTTAGGTCCACATCTCTCCATTAAGAAGGGCTCCTTCAGACTCTAGAAACTTCACACTAGCTGCTGCTGCTGCTGCTAAGCCACTTCAGTCATGTCAGACTCTGTGCGACCCCATAGATGGCAGCCCACCAGGCTCTGCAGTCCTTGGGATTTTCCAGGCAAGAGCACTGGAGTGGGTTGCCATTGCCTTCTCCATCACCTTAGCTAGAAACCTCAAAATCAAGTTGATGAGAAAGAGAAGTAGCTGACATCAACATAATTTTCTTCCACCCAAGATACCAGATCAAAACCTTATAGCTTAACTAAAAGTGAAACACTGTCTTTTTCTCTTTCTTCCCTTTCAGTACTCTGGCATTGGCTTGGATCTGTTCTTCATGCTGTAATTCATTAACAGTGCCAACTTAGTGGAAGTGATTTGTGACCAGATAGTATTTACCTTAATTGTGGTTATCATTTTCCTTGGGTTTATGATTGCCTACAGGGAAGGCGAATGGCAGTGTTGTGGTCAAAACTACCTGCATTAACACTTCTGAGGAAATGGAAACTCAGTTACAGAAGATCTCTGAGCAAAACACTTGGCTTAAAAAGATTCTTTCAATGGGGTCTTTACATGGACTTACTTGATTTTAAAATTCATTCTCTTTTTTTCACTTCTTTTTTTTAAATGCATATAGTTGCTATAGAATGTTGTGTATGTTTCTGCTGTACAATGAAGTGAATCAGCTCTATGGATACGTATATCCCTCCCTGGACCTCTCTCCCACCCCATGCCTCCATTGCACCCCTCTAGGTCATCATAGAATACCAATCTGAGCTCTGTATGCTATACTGCAGGTTCCCACTAGCTATTTATTTTATACATGCAGTGTATTGATGTCAAACCTCAGCTCCCAATTCATCCTACCCTCTCCTTACTCCTGTGTCCACACACCCATCCTCTATGTCTGTGTCTCTATTCCTGCCCTGGAACTAGGTTCATTTGTACTAATTTTCTAGATTCCATATACATCCTTTAATATATGCTATTAGCTTTTCTCTTTCTGACTTCACTCTGTAAGATACAGCCACAATGGAGAACAGTATAGAGGTTCTTGAAAAAATTAAAAATAGAACTACCATGTGACCCAGAAATCCCCCTCTTGGGCATATACTCTGAGAAAATCACAATTCAAAAAACACATGTACCCTAAAGTTCACTGCAGCACTATTTAAGAAGAACTTATTTGATTTTGATTGGCTTGGGTCTTGGGGATCCTGGTCCTAAAATCCACTTCAGACGTTGGGAATTATCCTGTTTATAATAGTCATCATACTCTCCCTGGTACGTTGTATTCTTTCAAAACTTTAAATGCCATGTTCACAGTCCCTGATTGCCAAGCAAATATTCCTAAAGAACACTTCCTAAGTTTTTTTAAAGAACAATTCCTTAAAATTTGATCATGTCTCTGTTAAGCTGAGTGCTGCTGTACTGTGCTCAGACACGCAGTCATATTCCACTCTTTGTGACCTCATGGACTGTAGCCCATCAAGCTCCTCTGTCCATGGGATTCTCCAGGAATGGGTTGTCATTTCTTCCTCCAGGGGAGCCTCCCGATCCAGAGTTGAACCCACACCTGTTATATCTCTTGCACTGGGAGGCAGATTCTCCTGCATTGGAAAGCCCTGTTAAGCTGAGCTGCTGCTGCTGCTAAGGTGCTTCAGTTGTGTCCGACTCTGTGTGACTCCGGAGATGGTAGCCCACTAGGCTCCCCCGTCCCTGGGATTCTCCAGGCAAGAACACTGGAGTGGGTTGCCATTTCCTTCTCCAATGCAGGAAAGTGAAAAGTGAAAGTGAAGTCTCTCAGTCATGTCTGACTCTTCACAACCCCATGGACTGCAGCCTACCAGGCTCCTCCATCCATGGGATTTTCCAGGCAAAAGTACTGGAGTGGGTTGCCACTGCCTGCTCTGGTTAAACTGAGAGTCTGATCAAAATATGAGAATTGTTAAAAAGAAGCAATAGGCCCAAAATTGAGTCAGCTGTGCTTAACCCATGTCAATATATCAAAACTTAATATTGAACCTAATTGTAATTTAAGCCTTTCCAAAGAATGTGATGTTTAAGCCATCAAACTGGAATTACCTGGTCAGCACCAGTGAAGAAATCTGCCTGAGTGACCCCCTAGGTTCTCCCAAAAGAAGATGACTTTGCCTGAAGCAATCTACTTTTTGGTAGAAACTTCCCCATCCAAACAATAAATATCATGGTTGGCAGATGGAGGTGTTATCTGTAATTCCCAAGTCTGGCAGTCCTGGATGGAATTTAATCAAGATTTAGACTAATTATTTATATCAAATGTAATTATTTTTATAGTTCTCTCACTACTTTATAAAAATAGTAGAGATCTGATATGCCAGTTTTGAAAAAAAACTAAGAGAACAATTTGTAGAAGCATAAAGGCTCACATTTGCAGTGGAGTTTACACATATTTGGCATGACACCCTCACATAATTAGCTAAGGAATCCCAACATTTTTAAAATGTATGTGTTTCAATTTTACTAATTATAATTTTTCCTGAGAAGATTATTTACTAATAAAAAAATACTTGGTGAAAACAGCAAACCAAATGCATTATTGGAACAACTTAAATGCATTATATGACTTAAGGCAGGGGTCTCCAAACTCCAGGATCTAATGCCTGATGATCTGAGGTAGAACTGATGTAATAATAACAGGAATATAGTACACAATAAATGTTGTATGCTTGAATCATCCCCAAACCATCCCCACTTTCCAGTCTGTGGAAAAATTTTCTTCAGCAAAACTGGTCCCTGATGCCAAAAAGGTTGAGGACCACTGACTTAAGGAGTAGATAGGGTATCCAGTTATAAAAAGTAAACATCACCTCTCTAGATTTAGCTAAATTATACCAATTTCAGGGTTAACTTCTAATTTTTACTTTTATATTGCTTATTTAGAAGCATGATAGATATATTTTCTAAATAAAACCCAGTTTTTATTTTCTTGCCCTTCTATATCAGTCCAGTATGGTCTCACTTTTCTAGGGGAAAAACAATAGACAAAACCTAGGCATAAGTTTGCCTTGGAACCAAACAGAGATCATTCTGTCATTTTTGAGATTGCATCCAAGTACTGCATTTCAGACTCTTCTATTGACTATGATGGCTACTCCATTTCTTCTAAGGGATTCCTGCCCACAGTAGTAGATATAATGGTCATATGAGTTAAATTCACCCATTCTAGTCCATTTTAGTTTGCTGATTCCTAGAATGTCAATGTTCACTCTTGCCATCTCCTGTTTGACCACTTCCAATTTGCCTTGATTCATGGACCTAACATTCCAGATTCCTTTGCAATATTGCTCTTTACAGCATTGGACCTTGCTTCTATCACCAGTCACATCCACAACTGGGTGTTGTTTTTGCTTTGGCTCCATCCCTTCATTCTTTCTGGAGTTATATATCTCCACTGATCTCCAGGAGCATATTAGGCACCTACCCACTTGGGGAGTTCATCTTTCAGTGTCCTATCTTTTTGCCTTTTCATACTGTTCATGGGATTCTCAAGGCAAGAATACTGAAGTGTTTTGCCATTCCCTTCTCCAGTGGCCCACATTTTGATAGTAAAGTAATGCACAAAATTCTCCGAGCCAGGCTTCAGTAATACATGAACCGTGAACTTCCAGATGTTCAAGCTGGTTTTAGAAAAGGCAGAGGAACCAGAGATCAAATTGCCAACATCTGCTGGATCATTGAAAAAGAAAGAGAATTCCAGAAAAACATCTATTTCTCCTTTACTGACAATGCCAAAGCCTTTGACTGTGTGGATCACAATAAACTGGAAAATTCTGAAAGAGATGGGAATACCAGACCACCTGACCTGCCTCTTGAGAAATCCATGTGCAGGTCAGGAAGCAACAGTTAGAATTAGACATGGAACAATAGACTGGTTCCAAATAGGAAAAGGAGTACGTCAAGGCTATATATTGTCACCCTGCTTATTTAACTTGTATGCAGAGTACATCATGAGAAACGCTGGGCTGGATGAAGCATAAGCTGGAATCAAGTTTGCTGGGAGGAATATCAATAACCTCAGATATTCAGATGACACCACCCTTATGGCAGAAAGTGAAGAACTAGAAAGCCTCTTGATAAAAGTGAAAGAGGAAAGTGAAAAAGTTCAGAAAACTAAGATCATGGCATCTGGTCCCATCACTTCATGGCAAATGATAGGGAAATAGTGGAAACTGGCTGACTTTGTTTTTTGGGGGGCTCTAAAATCCCTGCAGATGGTGACTGCAGCCATGAAATTAAAAGATGCTTACTCCTTGGTAGGAAAGTTATGACCAACCTAGAAATCATATTAAAAAACAGAGACATTACTTTGCCAACAAAGGTCCATCTAGTCAAGGCTCTGGTTTTTCCAGTAGTTATGTATGGATGTGAGAGTTGGACTATAAAGAAAGCTGAATGCTGAAGAGTTGATGCTTTTGAACTGTGGTGTTGGAGCAGACTCTTGAGAGTTCCTTAGACTGCAAGGAGATCCAACCAGTCCATCCTAAAAGAGATCAGTCCTAAGTATTCATTAGAAGGACTGATGTTGAAGCTGAAACTCCAATATTTTGGTCACCTGATGCGAAGAGCTGACTAATTTGAAAAGACCCTGATGCTGGGAAAGATTGAAGGCAGGAGGAGAAGGGGACAACAGAGGATGAGATGGTTGGACGGCATCACCGATTCAATGGACATGAGTTCGGGTAAACTCTGGGAGTTTGTGATGGACAGGGAGGCCTGGCGTGCTGTAGTTCATGGGGTTGCAAAGAGTCACACATGACTGAGTGACTGAACTGAACTGAACTGAGGCATAAGTTTTCCACTGTAGAAAATATCAATAGTATTTCTCTAACACAAGTCTCGGAAGAAACCTAAACGGATTCCTCCAATAGCAAAGTTTTTCTGATCTTGCCTTATTTATCACTGTTTTGTAAATATACAGTCATAAGCCTGGAAGATCAGTCACTAAGGTAGTAAAAAGTGAAGGCAGAAGTTCAACCCACCTTTCAACCTTTCAGCATCCAGAGTTTATGGCCACACCTACCTCTATTGACTCAAGCCAGGAAAGGTAAAACCAGAAAGCTAAAATATGACTAAAAACAACAGGAATGGGAGCAATCTAGAACTAATGTTCAAGTAACTCCACCTGCTTGTGAGCAGAAGTAAGCCAAGGGAACTGTCTCTCTGAAAAGACTAAACTTAACCAAACTTTTGAGGTTCTGTTTATTTAAATTGGTCCCCCTTCCCAGTTTCCAACAGCAAAGTGCCAGAAGTTCTCTGAGAGAGATTGTTCACATGGTGAATTTAACTGTCAGAAGGGAAAGCTCTCAGAAATCCCTTGGGAGGGGTTTGTTATAGTGGGATTAAAGAGTTCTTTGTAGAAGTTCAGTTTCTGGATGTATTTGGTGATAGAATGCCAACTAGAAAACCATCATCTACCACAGTCTATGAAAGGAAATATATTCATGGACATATAGTATCTATTTGTTTGTGTGTGAAGGGTAGAACTCTAGCCCTTCTTAAAACCAGTCTAGTAGAAGCAGAATTTCTACCTGTCTCTTCACCAATTAATAAAAGTGTATAATTTCATGAAAGTTGGCCATTCCACTCTGGGCTAGAAGCTGTGGGGGAAAATACACCAGTTCATGAAGAGCTTAACTTGACATTGGGGAAAACCACAAGACATGATCTGCATGCAGGAAACTGAGAACAAATCAAAACCTCTTTCTGTCCATCTTATCATATAAAATGAAGACTACAAAGAAACATATAAATTCTCAACAGCTGCCCTCAGAATATTTCAGTTACTTAGATTTCCTATATAAAACAAGAATCAACCAAATGTTATATGTAGTCAGCTCTCGTTATTCACAGTAGGTATGTTCCTACCAAGTTTCCATGAACAATGAATTAGTAGATGTCAAAAATTTCTTTCAGCTGAAATACAGGGTTTGACTCCTCCAAGCCTATGATCACAACATCTTTGTCTAGTGATCAATGTCTAAATTTTTTAAATTTGTGTTTCTGTTTTAAAACACACACAAAGACACACACACTTATGATTCATTAACAGTGAACTTATGTCCAACGTACTAGAATTCATGCCTGAACAAAGCTCATTTAACAGACCTATTTTCTCCACAAGGCATTTATAACTTTCCTGCATTATGAACACTAGATAGCACTTTGACTTTATACTTGGGGACCATTTTAAACAAAAACATGATAATAGACTAAACAAGTTATTTGTTTACTGTGTAAAAGCTGAGACAAGAAGGCATGCATGATCTTGATTGACTTCAGCAGAGAACATGAATATTGGCTGACAAATGTTTTGCCACTCCACTACTGCTACTGCTAAGTCACTTCAGTTGTGTCTGACTCTGTGCGACCCCACAGACAGCAGCCCATCAGGCTCCCCAGTCCCTGGGATTCTCCAGGCAAGAACACTGAAGTGGGTTGCCATTTCCTTCTCCAATACATGAAAGTGAAAAGTGGAAATGAAGTCGCTCAGTCATGTCCTACCCTCAGCGACCCCATGGACTGCAGTGCACCAGGCTCCTCCGTCCATGGGATTTTCCAGGCAAGAGTTCTGGAGTGGGGAGCCATTGCCTTCTCCATGCCACTCCACATATGTCTGAAAATGATTACAAAAGCACTGCAACTATTGATTTTGGGGTAGTATACAATTTAGATAGTAGGTTAATTTACAAAAATGAAATTCATGAATAATGTTGGTTAACTCTACTATTATGAATGATTCAGTCTTATTTTTCTCCTGCTCAATGAATCTTGGATAGCTAGAATGCTATCAGATTAAATTCGTAATAAAGTTATCTCCTATATGAAAAGTGAATGATGCTGTCAAAATGTTGCACTCAATATGTCAGCAAATTTTGAAAACTCAACAGTGGCCACAGGACTGGAAAATGTCAGTTTTCATTCCAACTCCAAAGAAGGGCAATGCCAAAGAAAGTTCAAACTATCATACATTTGCATTCATTTCACATGCTAACAAAGTGAAAGTGAAAGTTTCTCAGTTGTGTCCCACTCTTTGCAACCCCATATACCGTTCATGGAATTTTCCAGGCCAGAATACTGGAGTGGGTAGCCTTTCCCTTCTCCAGGGGATCTTCCCAATATGCTATCAAGGTTATGCTCAAAATCCTTCAAGCTAGGCTTCAGCAGTACATGAACTGAGTATTTCCAGATAGATGTTCAAGCTGGATTTTAAAAAGACACAGGAATTAAAGATCAAATTGTCAACATCTGTTGAATCATAGAGAAAGCAAGGGAATTTCAGAAAGAAACATCTATTTTGCTTCATTGACTATGCTAAAACTTTTGACCTTGTGCATCACAACAAACTGGGAAATTCTGAAAGATATGGGAATACCAGACCATCTTACCTGTCTCCTGAAAAACCTGTATGCAAGTCAAGAAGCAACAGTTAGAACCAGACATGGAACAATAGGCTGGTTCCAAATTAGGAAAGGAGCACATCAAGGTTGTATATTGTCTTCCTGCTTATTTAACTTCTCTGCAGAGTACATCATGGGAAATGCCACACTGGATGACTCACAAGCTGGAATCAAGATTACTGGGAGAAATATCAACAGCTTCAGATATACAGATGATACCACTCTAATGGCAGCAAGTCAAGAAGAACTAAAGAGTCTCTTGAGGAGGGTGAAAGAGGAGAGTGAAAAAGCAGGCTGAAAACCAAACATTCAAAAAAATTAGATCATGGCATCAAGTCTCATCAATTCATACAAATAGATGGGGAAAAAGTGAAAACAGTGACAGATTTTGTTTGCTTGGACTTCAAAATCACTGAGGACAGTAACCGCAGCCATGAAATTAAAAGACGCTTGCTCCTTGGAAGGAAAGCTAAGACAAACCTAGAGAGCATATTAAGAAGTAGAGACATCACTTGCTGACAATAGTCTGTATAATCAAAGCTACTTTTTTAGAGTAGTCATGATTGGATATGAGAGTTGGACCATAAAGAAGGCTGAGCACCAAAGAATTGGTGCTTTCAGTTTGTGATGCTGGAGAAGACTCTTGAGAGTCCCTTGGACAGCAAGGAAATCAAACCAGTCAATCCTAAAGGAAATCAACTCTTAATATTTGTTGGAAGGATTGATGCTGAAGCTCCAATACTTTGGCTACTTGATGTGAAGAGTGATTCATTGGAAAAGACCCTGATGCTGGGAAACACTGAGGGCAAGAGGAGAAGGAGGCAACAGAGGATGAGATGATTGGATGGTATCATCAACACAATGGACATGAGTTTGAGCAAACTCCAGGAGATAGTGAAGGACAGGAAAGCTTGTCGTTCTGTAGTCCATGGGGTTGCAAGAGTTAGACATGACTTAGCAACTGAACAATGAACAATGTCTCCTATATACTTCCCTTTTAGAAAATGTTCATCAGCTCAGTTCAGTTCACTCATTCGTATCTGATTCTTTGCAACACTATGGACTGCAGCACGCCAGGCCTCCCTGTCCATCCCCAACTCCCAGACCTTGCTCAAACTCATGTCCTTCGAGTCGGTGATGCCATCCAACCATCTCATCCTCTGTCATACCTTTCTTCTCCTGCCTTCAACCTTTTCCAGCATCAGGGTCTTTTCCAATGAGTCAGTCTTCACACCAGGGGGCCAAAGTATTGGAGCTTCAGCTTCAGCAGCAGTCCCTCCAACGAATGTTCAGGACTGATTTCCTCTAGGATTGACTGGTTGGCTCTCCTTAGAATCCAAGTTGACTCTCAAGAGTCTTCTCCAACACCACAGTTCGAAAGCATCAGTTTTTCAGTGCTCAGCTTTCTTTATAGTTCAACTCTCACATCCATACATGATCACTGGGAAAACCATGGCTTTGACTAGACAGACCAGACGTTGACTGGACTAGACATTACTCTGTGGGCAAAGTAATGTCTCTGCTTTTTAATATGCTGTCTAGGTTGGCCATAGCTTTTCTTCCAAGAAGCAAGCATCTTTGAATTTCATGGCTGCAGTCACCATCTGCAGTGATTTTGGATCCCAAGAAAATAAGTCTCTCACTGTTTCCCTTGTTCCCCCACCTATTTGCCCTGAAGTGATGGGCCTGGATGTCATGCCAGCATCTTAGTTTTTTGAATGTTGAGTTTTAAGCCAGGTTTTTCACTCTCCTCTTTCATCAAGAGGCTCTTCAGTTCCTCTTTGCTTTCGGCCATAAGAGTGGCCAAAAAAAATCTGAAAAAAAGTTCATATTTATTGTGTATTTTATACCTGGGAAATCCTTATTGCACACATCATAAGACAATTTTTCTCTTTCATCACACAGACTGGTGGCCACTTACCTTATAAAATTCATGTTCAGTGATAGGAGATATGTTAAAGTAATTAAATAATCTAGGTGTCACAAGATACTTAAAGTCTTCTGATATTATAGAATAAAATATGGTTCAAAAAGACAAATATAACATAATCTCAAATTTAAAAAAGGATAGAAGACATATATACTGGAAAGAATTTATTTGAAAATCTATGTTTGGGTCAAGCATTTGTGGCAGATGATTTAAATTTTGCTTATTGTGGTTTTCTACATTTTTTAAAACATTGCCATAATCTTGAGCTATTTAGACAAGTGAAAAAACTAACATAAGTAATATTTTGAAAAGATAAGAAAGACTTTTGCCCTACCTTAAACCGTATCTAGGCAGATCAAAGAAAAGAAAAAGTTTCCTTGTTATTCAAAATTAAGAAAATCTTCCTCATGCTCTTTATTTCTCATTCTGTATATCTTTGTTTTCTCATTTTGTTATTTTTCTTCTTCTGTTTTTATATCTTCTCTGTCTCTGAAAGGAGCCACTAGCATCACTTTTGAATTTGCTACTACGTTGGATTTATCCTAAACTAAATCTTCCTTCCATATTCCATGTCAATATTAATTATTTGAGGGACTATAAAACTGAGACAGTTATTAGTAGAGAAGACTAGAAATGATAGTGGAGAGAGCTAGACAAAGAGGTGATAATTAATAAAAATTGGTCTGGAATATACCAGAGGATGCCAACAGAGAGAGCCTCGGAGGTAGATGGAAGGTTGCCTTGAGATAAGAAATAAGGTCAGTACCTTTGGAACTGTAAGCAGGAAAGAGTAAAGAAGGCCTTGATAGCCTTCAGAGCAAGTACTTTTGCTGTTCTCTTTCATAGGAGGCAAGATCACAGGTAGTCAAACAGGGAGGAGTTTGGGTAAGGCCCTGGGAGAATGCCAAAACATGGAATAACAGACACTAGAGGAATAAACAGACATCTATTCAAGATCAAGTGAAAAGAGTGCTGATAAGTGCCAAGGATCCAGCTGCAATTGGAAGCAATCATTTTGGCCATCTCTCCAAACACTTAAGCAGTGTTCTTTAGCCAGGTTAGCAAGTATAAGCAGATGGTCAATTTCTTCCCCTAGTCTCCATTCTCTCTTGTGTATTAGGAAGAACGTTGCTTCCTTCTGCCCCTAATCAACTTGAACTCCACATCCAAGCACTTGCAATGCTCAGGAGCTGATAACCTCGACCCCCTCCCTCCTTGCTCTTCCTGGGGCTTCTGCTCTACAACTCTTGGACCCTGGAACAGTGTTTTTGTTTTCTTTTCAATTTTTATTGAGGTATAGTTGGTTTACAATGTTGTATTCATTTCAGGTGTACAGCAAAGTGAATCAGTTATATTGATACATATGTTTGAATTTTGGGCTTCCCTGGTGGCTCAGCAGTAAAGAATCTGCCTGGCAATGCAGGAGATACAGGTTTAATCCCTGGGTCAGAAGATCCCCTGGAGGAGGAAATGGCAACCCTTCCAGTATTCTTGCTTGGGAAATCCCATGGACAGAGGAGCCTGGTGGGCTACTGTCCATGGAATTGCAAAGGATTCAGATACAACTTAATGACTGAAAAACAACAATATTTGGATTTTAGTAATTTCCACTCCTATAGGGCAGAATGGTTAACTGTCTGGGGGGTTGATGAAGGATGAATGGAATTTACTGGTCACAGAATACCAAAAGATTTTTTTACCCTTACTTGAATGGTTGGAATGGGCTGAAAGTCCAAAAAGGATTCAGGGCCCAGTTACCAGTTGCTGCTTAGGTCAATCGATCTGGAGGCTTCATCCTGAAGGAAGAGAAGTTCTCAAGCCTGATTACATCTGTAGCAGGAAGTCTATTCTAACATTTTATATTTTATTTTTTCCTGGACAGGTACAATGTCAAATTACAAGAATACAAACAAAATTCAAAACAAAAATGATGTGAGAAGGCAGTTTGGGCAGAGCAGGTTGAAAAACAAAAGGAACCCCACACAATGATTTCTTGATTAGAAAGGACAAATGTAACAATTGTTTTAACTAGAATTAAAGGTAAAGTATCAAAATAGGTGTTCTCTTCTTTTAGGCTTCATTCTTCAAATCCTCTGCAAGTTTCCAAGTTACTCTTTCCTTTAAATGTTTTATTCTGTCATCTGAGCCTGAAGTTGCACTAGGTAAATATGTGAAGATGTCCTGTGTTAATTAAAACTACTTAAATTGTGATAGCTCTAGAAATTAGAACTTGGGAATGAAATTCTATCAATTCCCTAGAAGAGAGATTAATATACAGATGGTATCAACTTAAGAAACCCCTCAGGACTTCCGGGGTGGTCCAGTGGTTGGCAGGAAGACTCCCAATGCAGAGGACATGGGTTCAATCCCCCGTCCGGTAAGATCCCATATGCCAGAACAACTAAGCCCATTTGCCACAGCTACTGAAATCTGCATGCCTTAAAGCTCATGCTTTGCAATGAGAGAAGCCGCTGCAATGAGAAATCCCTGCAACCACGACAAAGCATAGCAGCACCTCCTCACTGCACAGTGTGTGCCTCAGTAAGGACACAGTGCAGCCAAAAATTAATTAATTTTTAAAAAGAAATACTTCAAAACTCTTCAGAGATTAAACAAATTCACTCTGTGGTGGGAATTGACATGGACCATAATTTTCAAGTAAATACTAGATGATCATATAAAAAAAATAGTATTAATATCACCAGCAAGCTTTTTAGTAAAGTTAATGATACCATCATTAGCAACTTTTGTAAAGCCCACTTGGATACATGATTTGTAATAATGATCTCAAACCCCTTGTGAAATTAGTTTCTTGTATCCAGGTAACCAAGATTTGGGAGGTGGTCTTCCTCAAGATCAGCAGCTATTACTAACTATGACTAGAATCTCAGTCAGTTGACACTGAAGCCCAAAGCCCATTATTATCCCATTACACACAGAGAGACCCACTGGGCATCATAAAAGCCCCTAATGAACACAATGCATCCTCTGAAAACTAGAATTTTGCTTTCAACAAAAGGGGGAAAGTGTCCATTAGATTTTGTAAGCCAGAAACATCTCTCCTTTCTTGATACAATTACGGCCAAAATCTACTAAAAGTATCTGTAAAAAATTATAGCTAGAAAACTCCCAGGAGCAAGAAAATCCCTACACCTATTTTTTTTAGGAATGTATAGTTGATTTATAATGTTGTGATAACTTCTGTGCTAACCTATTCTTAAATGAGATTTGTTTATACATTTTTTGTAATAAGACTCTATTGCTAACTATCTCAATAAAAGCAAGGGAAAAAAAGAAACACTTCCATAACCCATCCACCCCCTCCCCCATTAAAAAAAAAAAAACCTCACAGGAACCCTACTAACATTCTAAAGAAGAAAGCCTCAATGACAACTAGGAGTGGAGAAACCCAAGAGTGTGCAGGCAGGGAATTAATGAGAGACACAGCCTGTCTAATTTTCATACAAGCAAACACCATCACAAATGTTTTCAAAGGTCAAGTTGCAGTGAATGAGGTAATGCTATTTGGGGAGTGAAATAAACATGACTTAGGTTTTGCTCTGAAAAGCTGTTTTTTCCTTCCCCCCTTCCCTTTTTCACTTTTCTGTTCCTTTTCTCTGTGTCTAAATTTTGAATTCCTTTTCCTTTTAAATCAAAATTGTGTTCTCCATTCTTTTTTTGCCTAGACTCTGTGAAAAACTTCCTATGGCCTGTAGATTTTCTCAGGACCTTTCTGGCTGGAACAGACTCTTTTTTTACAAGGCTGATTTTAAGACTGTGGAAAATAATGTTGGATTTGACTTAGCAGGCCCAAGGTGGCAGAAAAGGGAAGAGAGGGAAAGAGATGGACCTACTGATCAAAAGAATCTTGAGTTCTAACCAATAACATTGCACAAGTGAAGTGTTTTCATTGTCTTAATAATTTTATATGATTGTTTTCTCTTTCTCTTTTGAAATGTGCTTTCAACAGTCATGGGGCTTCCATAGTAGTTCAGCTGGTAAAGAGTCTGCCTACAATGCAGGAGACCCCGGTTCAATTTCTGGGTTGGAAAGATCCCCTGGAAAAGGGACAGGCTACCCACTCCAGAATTCTTGGGCTTTCCTGGTGGCTGTTTTCAGATGAACTGAAAGAAGTACTGTGTCCAGAAGGGACAAAGATGGGCTATAGCATATGACTGGAGAGATACAAAAGGTGCTTTATTTAAATGTATGTTTGTCCTGGCAGATGTGGAGACCTACCTGTACATAATCCACACTTCGCCCCAGTGCTCTGAAGGCCGTGTACATGACTTCTCTTTTTCCACCCCATTTTTGCATGATGCAAATACTCTTGTTGGACAAGACCAACTGGGTGACATGCTGTGAGCTTTCTTTGTGTGACTCATCCGTCTCTCCAGGACCCTTCACGTGGTAGTTGTTCTTCCAGATATAAGTGGCTGACTTGTCCCTGCCCATGACTTCACTGAAGATGTCCATCATGTAAAGGTCATCTTCCGAGTTTCCATCTATGACCATGACAACTTTAATTCCGGGGTAGGTTAGCCTTTTCACAGATTGCAAACATTTCCGCAAATAGTCTGGATCTTCTTGATATGCAGCAATGCAAAGAGCAACAGTTCTGTCCAAGTTAATGGGGACACTTACATATTTTTTCATTTTCCGGTGCTCCAAAAAGGCAAACAGGTTTTGAATAAGAACATGTAAAGCTAAAAAGGCACCATATGTTCCAAAAGATAAATAGTAATCATTTGTGTGGATAAACTGGTAGCCAATAACATAAGAAAGGATCATTCCAGTGAGGAGAGAGACTCCAAAAAGTGTGGTTCCAAATATTCTCAGGATAGATAGAAACCTCTCACAATGCATCTGTGAAGCAATCACATGATACACTTGGTTAGCCACTCTTGTCCCACACTTGTTACATACAGGGTACCACAGGGAGCGCATTGGACTGGAAGCATTCCAGGTGTTCTAACCCTGAGTTTGTCACTTAACTAGCTCTGTTGACATTCTGCATCTCAGTTTGCCCATCTGCCAAAAAAGGATAAGAATGCCCTTTCGACATACCTGAGAGGACTCTTTTAAACATCAGATGAGATGACGGTGTGACATACCATTGAAAATCATAATTCATAAGCCAATATTACTAGATTATCTGTCTAAAAATGCACTTTATGTTCCGGGTCATAGCCAAGTGTATAATCTAAACTTCTTGGCAAGCAAAACACCTTTGTCCTGCTCCATGATGTTCTGTCTCCCCCAGTCCTGCCCAGTGAAAACTCCATAGGTTTTGCTGAATTTCCCATGTGTAATTCCATCTCATCTCTGATACAAATCCCTCAGCTCACTTTTTTCATGCAGCCAGCTGAGACTGAAGGCCAGCGTAACTAGATTCTAGGACTAGCTCTTCCAACAACTAGCTATAGGACTTCCCTGCTGGCTCAGCAGTCAAGAATCCACCTGCCAATGCAGAAAACTTGGGTTTGATCCCTGGGTCAGGAAGATCCAATGGAGAGGGAAGTGACAATCCTCTCCAGTATTCTTGTCTGGAGAATTCCGTGGAAGAGGAGCCTGGTGGGCTATAGTCCATGGAGTAGCAAAGAGTCAGACACAACTAAAGGATTAACACTCTCACTTTCACACTTTCTTTCTATGGAGAACAGTATAGTGGTTTCTTAAAAAAAAAAAAAAAAAAAAAAAACTAAAAATAGAGCTAAAATAGTTTAAAAAACAGAACTAAAAAACTAAAAATATTTTCTTAAACAACTATCCATATGAACCAGCTATCCCACTACTGGAATATACCCTGAGACAACCATAATGCAAAAGGACAAAAGTACCTCAATGTTCATTGTGGCACTATTGATGATAGCCAGAACATGGGAGCAACCTAGATGTCCACTGACAGATGACCAGGTAGAGAGGATATGCTACATATATACAATGGAATATTACCCAGCCATAAGAGAGGAATGACACTGGGTCATTTGTAGTGATGTGGATGGATGTAGAATCTGTTGTATAGGATGAAATAAGTCAGAAAGATAAAAACAAATATCATATATTAACACATATATATAGAATCTAGAAAAAAAAATGGTATAGATGAACCTATTTGCCGGGCAGGAATAGAGAGAGAGACACAAAGAATGGACATGTAGGCACAGGGGTGGAAATGGAGGATGAGACAAATTGGGAGAGTAGGACACACACACATACACACACACACATACACACACACATACACACACACATACACACACACACATATATATACACACACACACTACCATGTGTAAAATAGATAGCTAGTGGAAAGCTCCTGTGTAGCACAGGGAGCTCAGCTTGGCCTTGGTGATGACCTAGAGAGGTGGGATGGGGAAGGAGGGTGGGAGGAAGACCCTAGATAGAGAGGATATATGTACGTATAGCTGACTCACTTTATTGTACAGCAGAAACGAATGCAAGATTGTAAAGCAATTATTCCCCAGTAATAAAATTTTTTAAAAAACGAATCAACACCACCGTAAATGGAGTCATCTGTGCTAAGCCCTCAGTCAGCAAACTGAGACTTAATAATTAAACTAAATGCAGTTTCATTCTCTCCCAGGAGTGTGGCTGGTCACTCTGGAGTTACCTGGCCATCATTAATGACATAATTTGTGATTGATCCCCTCCTTATCCCAAAGGAAGATGATATTGCCTTAAACAACCAACTCTTTGGTACAAACATTTTTCCTACCTCCTTCTGCTCATAAAAGTCTTTAATTTTGCATGACTCCTAGGATCTCTTTTTACTTGTTAGGTGGGATGCTGCCTAAATTAATGATTGAATACACTATTGTTGTTGTGTGTGGGTACTCAGTTTTGTCAGATTCTTTGAAACCCCATGGACTGTAGCCCACCAAGCTCCTCTGTCCATTGAATTCTCCAGGCAAGAATACTGGAGTGGTTGTCATTTCATCCTCCAATTCCCGACTCAGGAATTGAACCTGAATCTCTTGTATCTCCTGGATTGGCAGGCAGATTCTTTCCCAGTGCACCACCTGAGAAGCCCCAGTTATTGAATAAAGCCAATTAAATCTTCAAATTTACTGTTTTTCTTTTGTTTTTTGTTTTTTTAACATATTGCTCAGCTTCATCCAAGAGGCATCACTCACATTTTATTCCCTGTGGTCACTATAGTGGAGGAAAAAATTTCCCTTCTTCCTTTCTAGGTTCTTGGTTGGTTAAACCATTAAAATGACATAAGATAGATTAACAAGAGAAAAGCAAATTTAGTTATATACTTATGGGAGTTCTCAAAGACATGAAGACTGAAAAGACAGACAGGTAACTGAGGCTTATGCAAGATCCTGAGCTAATGAAGAGCTAGGACACTGAGTCACAAATGGGAGGAAGACAATTTACAAGAAAGCATAGGAGGGACTTCCCTGATGGTCCAATGGTTGAAAGTCTGACTGCTAATGCAGGGGACATGAGTTCTGTCCAGGAAGATCTCACATGCCAAGGGGTCAACTAAGTCCATGTGTTACAACTACTGAGTCTGAGGGCTGCAACTAGTGAAACCTGCGTGCCTATAGCCCATGCTCTGCAACAAGAGGAGCAACCACAATAAGGCCACACACCGCAACTAAAGAGTAGCCACTGCTCGCCACAACTAGAGAAAACCCACGAGCAGGAACAAAAACTGAGCACAGCCAAAAATAAATAAAGAGAAATTATTAAGAAGGCATAGGAGATGTTTGGATCTTAAATCCTAGAAGAGATGGAATAGAAAATCTATATCACAAAAGTACAAAGAATATATCCAAGTTTTATCCAAGGAGTCTCAGGGTATATTTGTTTATTATCAGAAGTCTAGAGTAATTATTTTTGAAATTGTCCTTCTTTTCCTTAAGTTCAGAACATTGTACTTCCAGTGTCCTGATTTTTTTACATTTGCAAATCTCTGCAGGAAATAGGAAACAATCTGAGTGAACTTTCAAGTTGCTCTCAGAATTACACTTTTGTTTCTCGAAAGATTCAAGTTGCAAATATGTCCCTCTAAGCCCTATCTAAAGTTGGTAGAATTTTCTGAGTGGAGGTATAGGGGGTTTATATTTCGGATCTGCTGCTGTCCAGGGAACATGAATGATCCACAGTGGGATTCCAAGATACATCTGTAAAGGACGTTGCACATGAAAGTCTAAAGCTAACAAAGCCTGTTTATAGAGAAATGGAAAGTAGGACGAGTTGTAAGGGGTAGCAGATTGAGCCATATCACCCATCTTGGATGATTCTGATAAATTTACTTTCTGGATATTTTGGGAGGGCTCTCTGAAAATCTTTTCAAGAAAGGGAAATCAAAACAAGCAGTTGGGTATTTCAGAGATTTTCTGGGGAGGTTGGAGAAGTTTGGGGATCTAAGGAAATTTGCCAAAGAACAGGACTGTATTTAAGTAAGAAGGTAGCCCAAAAGATCTTCCAGGGGGTCAAGGACAGGGAGTCGGAGAGAATGGGAATTTACATTAGAAGTGAACGTTAAGATTTGTTCTTAGTATAATTCTTGTTTTTTAACTTGTTAAGGAGTCCCTAGCCCTTACACTCCTTGGCATCCAGTTTTCAACATGGTCTTTATGTAAGTACAAATAAAACAATTGTTTAGGCTGGGAGCTCTCTATTTTTTTTTCTTTTAAATATAGTCAATTCAAAGGATTGAATTGATGAGTTGGATCTGCTAATCACAATAGCTACTCACGCCAATAAATCTTTTAAAGCCTTAACCATGGATGTAGTAGGTATCCCAAAGGAGAATGTGTAAGATATAGCCCTCACAAGATCCCAAAAAGTGACTCCCAAAGTTACCAAAGACCTTCATTGTCATAAGGCAGTAGGAAGGATGTAGTGAAAAGGATCTCTTCCAGTTCTCATGAGAATGTAAGATACCTCCAGTCACAGATGTGCTAATCTGTCAAGCCAAGAAGGCACTGCTAGAATGGGCTTTTCTACCACTAACAAGACAGTGAAGGTTGACAGGACAAAGGCCACTTGTGGACTGGGACCCCTTATGAAAAATTCCCCTGAAAGCTGATATGATCAGACAAAGATGATGCTCCCTGTGAATTTATGACCCTGAACCCAGCCTACTCAACTAGCTACCAAAAGCACATCAGTATATGCACCTTCAGGCTTCAGAAGAAATATTCTCATTGAGAAAAAGAAATTCTCAGCATTTTCATTTCAACAAATAGTGCATGCAGAGATCTAGAGACTGATGCAGTAAGAAGTCTTACCTTCTGCTGTCTCTTGTCAGAGATCCCACAATCTCGGCTGTAGCAGCCCCTGCAGCAATGGACAGGTCTAGCTATAAGGTAGTGGAACTTTTTTCTTCTTCTTTTATAGGTTCTTTGGCTCATTAAACAATTAAAATGATATAAGATAGATTAAAAGAATGAATTAATCACTTCTGTATATGAGCCCCATAAAGATATGAAGACTCAAAGGGCAGCCAGGTATTGGAGCTTTATACAACATTCAGAGCTAAGGAAATGAAACAGGTATGAGAAGAGGGAACAGAAAGGGAGGCGATGTTTTGAAAACAAAGGGTACCTGGTTAACACAGGTAAGTTTCTCATGTAGAAAAGTATTTCTTTTTTAAAAAATTTATTTTAATTGGTGGCCAATTACTTTACAATATTGTGGTTTTTGTCATACATTGATGTGAATCAGCCACAGGTGTACATGTGTCCCCCAGTCCAAACCTTCCACCCTCCCACCTCCCTCCCCATCCTATCCCACAGGTTGTCCCAGTGCACCAGCTTTGAGTGCCCAAGTTCATGCATCAAACTTGGACTGGTGATCTATTTCACATATGGTAATATTCATGTTTCAATGCTATTCTCTCAAATCATCCCACCATTGCCTTCTCCCACAGAGTCCAAAAGTCTGTTCTTTATATCTGTGTCTCTTTGCTGTCTCACATACAGGGTCATCTTTGTCATCTTTCTAAATTCCATATATGTCCATTAATATATTTTATTGGTATTTTTCTTTCTGACTTACTTACTTCACTCTATATAATAGGCTCCAGTTTCATCCACCTCATTAGAACTGATTCAAATGCATTCTTTTTAATAGCTGAGTAATATTCCATTGTGTATATATACCATAACTTTCTTATCCATTCATCTGCCAATGGACATCTAGGTTGCTTTCATGTCCTAGCTATTGTAAACAGTGCTGTGATGAACACTAGGTACACATGTCTCTTTCACTTCTTGTTTCCTTGATGTGTATGCCCAGCAGCGGGATTGCTGGGTCATATGGCAGATCTATTTTCAGTTTTTTAAGGAATCTCCACACTGTTCTCCATAGTGGCTATACTAGTTTGCATTTCACCAACAGTGTAAGAGGATTCCCTTTTCTCTGCATCCTCTTCAGCATTTAAGGTTTGTAGACTTTTTGATAGTGGCCATTCTGACTGGCAGAGATGGTACCTCATTGTGGTTTTGATTTGCATTTCTCTGATAATGAGTGATGTTGAGCATCTTTTCATGTGCTTGTTAGCCATCTGTATGTATCCTTTGGAGAAATGTCTGTTTAGTTCTTTGGCCCATTTTTTTATTGGGTTGTTTATTTTTCTGGAATTGAGCTGCATGAACTGTTTGTATATTTTTGAGATTAATTATTTGTCAATTGCTTCATTTCCTATTATTTTCTCCCACTCTGAAGGCCATCTTTTCACCTTGCTTATAGTTTCCTTCATTGTGAAAAAGTTTTAAAGTTGAATTAGGTTCCATTTGTTTATTTTTGCTTTTATTTCCATTACTATGGGAGGTGGGTCATAGAGGATCTTGCTGTGATTTATGTCAGAGAGTGTTTTGCCTATGTTTTCCTCTAGGGGTTTTAGAGTTTCTGATCTTACATTTAGATCTTAATCCGTTTTGAATTAATTTTTGTGTATGGTGTTAGAAAGTGTTCTAGCTTTATTCTTTTACAGGTGATTGACCAGTTTTCCCAGCACCACTTCTTAAAGAGATTGTCTTTTCTCCATTGTATATTCTTGCCTCTTTTGTCAAAGATAAGGTGTCCATAGGTGCATAGATTTATTTCTGGGCTTTCTAGTTTGATCCATTGATCTATATTTCTGTCTTTGTGCCAGTACCATATTATCTTGATGACTGTAGCTTTGTAGTATAATCTGAAGTCAGGCAGGTTGATTCCTCCAGTTCCATTCTTCTTTCTCAAGGTTGCTTTGGCTATTCTAGGTTTTTTGTGTTTCCATACAAATTGTGAAATTATTTTTTCTAGTTCTGTGAAAAATGCCATTGGTAGCTTGATAGGGATTGTATTAAATCTATAGATTGCTTCAGGTAGTATACTTATGTTCACTATATTGATTCTTCTGATTCATGAACATGGTGTATTTCTCCATCTATTTGTGTCATCTTTGATTTCTTTCACCAGTGTTTTATAGTTTTCTATACATAGGTCTTTTGTTTCTTTAGGTAGATTTATTCCTAAGTATTTTATTCTTTTCATTGCAATGGTGAATGGGATTGTTTCCTTAATTTCTTTCTGGTTTCTCATCATTAGTGTATAGGAATGCAAGGGACTTCTGTGTGTTAATTTTATGTTCTTAAACTTTACTATATTCATTGATTAGCTCTAGTAATTTTCTGGTGGTGTCTTTAGGGTTTTCTACGTAGAGAATCATGTCATCTGCAGTGAGAGTTTAACTTCTTTTCCAATCTGGATTCTTTTTATTTCTTTTTCTTCTCTGATTGCTGTGGTTAAAATTTCCAAAATTATGTTGAACAGTAGTGATGAGAATGGGCACCCTTGTCTTGTTCCTGACTTTAGGGGAAATGCTTTCAATTTTTTCCCATTGAGGATAATGTTTGCTGTGGGTTTATCATATATGCCTTTTATTATGTTGAGGTATATTCCTTCTATCCCTGCTTTCTGGAAAGTTTTTATCATAAATGGGTGTTAAATTTTGTCAAAGGCTTTCTCTACATCTATTGAGATAATCATATGGCTTTTATCCTTCAATTTGTTAATGTGGTATATCACACTGATTAATTTGTGAATATTTAAGAATCCTTGAATCCCTGAGATAAAGCCCACTTGGTCATGATGTATGACCTTTTTAATATGTTGTTAGATTCTGTTTGCTAGGATTTTGTTGAGGATTTCTACATCTATGTTCATCAGTGATATTGGCCTGTAGTTTTCTTTTTTGTGGCATCTTTGTCTGGTTTTGGTACTAGGGTGATGGTGGCCTCATAGAATGAGTTTGGGAGTTTACCTTCCTCTGCAATTTTCTGAAAGAGTTTGAGTAGGATAGGCTTTAGCTCTTCTCTAAATTCTTGGTAGAATCCACCTGTGAAGCCATCTGGTCCTGGGCTTTTGTTTGTTGGAAGATTTCTTATTACAGTTTCAAATTCCATGCTTGTGATGGGTCTGTTAAGATTTTCTATTTCTTCCTGGTTCAGTTTTGGAAGGTTACACTTTTCTAAGAATTCATCCATTTCTTCCAATTTGTCCATTTTACTATTTGCTGATAGCAGTCTCTTATGATCATTTGTATTTCTGTGCTGTCTGTTGTGATTAGAAAGGTATTTCTGATATTGAATTCCCAGGTGGTGTTAGTGGCAAAGAACCCACCAGTCAATGCAGGAGACATCAGTTCAGTTCAGTTCGGGCGCTCAGTCATGTCCAACTCTTTGTAACCCCATGGACTGTAGCACACCAGGCTTCCCTGTCTATCACCAACTCCTGGAGCTTGCTTGAAATCATGTCCATTGAGTCGGTGATGCCATCCAACTGTCTCATCCCCTGTCGTCCCCTTCTCCTCCTGCCTTCAATATTTCCCAGCATCGGGAGACATAAGAGATGCATATTCAATCCCTGGGGCAGGAAGATCCCCTGGAGGAGGAAATGACAACCCACTCCAGTATTCTTGCCTGGTAAATTCCACGGACAGAGGATCCTGGCGGGCTACAGTCCATAAGGTCACAGAGTCATACATGACTGAGCAACCAAGACTTCTCTGAAAATAGTTCCTTTCTTGGTGTAAGAGCCCTTTCCAGTGCAAGTTTAGGCAGTGTAGGGGGAAGTAAAAAGCTTTTCCCGTATCTGCTGGGTTTCAATTGCCTTTAGCTCAATATAATCCTTATGCCAAAGAGACATATTTGGGGATGGCAAATTCTACTCCTCTTTATCATACATTGAGGTGATGCTGAGTAAACACCCACTACACTTTGAGGAATTTTAGCGTGACTGCTCACAAGTTGTGTTTCCTCTCTTTCTGATCATAGGCAGCTTAATGTGTGAATGACCTTCCAACCTTATGGAAGTATGAGAAAAATCGCTTCCAACAGGGACTTTTAAAAGGCAAAATGTAGGCCTCCCACAGTCCATCTTTTTCCTTTCACAGATGTGACGTACATATCCACAAATTTCTAGGGTATTTCAGAGTCCAAAGATACAGGGAGCCTGGTCCTTAAATTTCCACATTGAAGAGACCAGTCACTAATCAGGAATACTTACAGAACCCAGAAACCCATTTACTCACTCAGAGGTCCCCAAACTTTTTAGCACCAGGGACCAATTTTGTGAAAGACAATTTTTCCATGGACCAGGAATGGGGGACTGGAATGTTTCAGGATGATTCAAGCACATTCTATTTATTGTGTACATTATTTCTAATGTAATGCCTTCAGTGATCTGACAAGATGTATCAACCCATGACCTGGAGGTTGGGGAACCCCTGCACTAGATTACTGGTTTATTATAAAAAGGATATAATTCAAGAATAGCAAGATGGAAGAGATGCATAGAGCAAGGAACAGGAAAAAGGCACAGAGCTTCTGGGTTCTCTGACTGTTCCCAAATCTCTACATATTCACCAACCCAGAAGATCTCTGAACCTTTTGCTTTTGGGTTTTTTATGGAGGTTTCATTATGATTGTTTACATTATTGACGATTGTCAAACCAACTCAGTCTCAAGCCCCTCTCTCCTACCAGAGGTCTAAGTGTGGGACAGGAAAGTAAAGTAAAAGTGTTAGTTGCTCAGTCATGTCCAACTCTGAGACCCCATGGACTGCAGCCTGTCAAGCTCCTGTCTACGGAATTCTCCACGCAAGTATACTGAAATGGATTGCCATTTCCTTCTCCAGGGGACCTTCCTAACTGAGGGTTAGAACCAGCATCTCCTGTGTCTACATTGGAAGGCTGATTCTTTACCATCTGAGTCACCAGGAAACCCCAAATGTGGGATGGGAAGTTCTAACCATTTAACCACATGGTTTGCTCCACTGGCAACCAGCCCCATCATTAAGTATGCTTCATGGAATGGACATATGGACTCTAAGGAGAAGAGGAAGGAGGCACAAATTGGGATATTAGGAATGACTTATATATATGTATATTTATATATATATACACTACCATCTGTAAAATAGATAGCTAGTGGGAAGCTGCTATAATATAACACAGGAAGCTCAGTTCAGTGCTCTGTGATGACTTAGAGAGGTGGAATGAGGAGGTGGGAGGGAGGCTCAACAGAGAGGGGGTGTATGTATGCATATGACTTATTCACTTTGTTGCACAGCAGAAACTAACATAACATTGTAAAGCAATTATACTACAATTTTTAAAATTGCAAAAATAAAGTCACCTCGTGAACATAACAAAAGACACCTCTAACATTATAGGAAAATCCAAAGGTTTTAGATGCCCTGAGTCAGAAAGAGAACAAAGAGCAAATATATATTTTTTATTATAATTACTCACCCTATCAGTTTTTCCCCCTGAAGTTTTTTTTTTTTTTTTTCCCTTCTCCTCTTCTAAGAATGAACTCTAATGAAGGACATAATTGGTATAATTGCAATGTCCTCATCTTCATTCACACCAACTACAGGTTTTTGTCATGTTTGCTTATAATTGATGTTTAATTATATGTAAATATAACTTAAAGACTTTTCCCTTAATTCAACTGGTTTTTGAAAGTTAAGTAAATTTATTTACAATGATACTTTGGGCTAAGCAATTATTTCTACAAAATCTCTTCCTGGATATGCTATTTGTATTTTCCTATTCCACATTAAGACTTAAAATTGAATGTTGACATAAAACCTATTAACATTGTGGTTGTTCCTAGTTGTGTGGCCATCTCATCACTCAGCTCCAAGTGACACCATACATTCTAGTCCCTGTGATCATCGTTGAGGTGGTCCTGAGTGGATATGCATTATACTTTAGGGTAACTTACTGCAACGGCTCACCAAAGGTGTTTGATGAACAGACTGCTTGATGTGGCCATGGCATTCCAGCCTTTGGAAATCTGAGCTCTGCCACTTCCAACAGACTGTTTAAAAGAGAGAGTGGGTCTCTTTCAATATATTTTTTCTCTCCACAATCTTGATGTACATATCAACATGTCCTAGGGGATTGCAGAGCTCAAAATAGAGGGAGCTTGGTCCTTATCTCCCATAAGGAAGGGAACCGGTCATCAATCTGGAATGCAAGCCTTGGACTTTTATGTTAATGAGAAATGATTTCTGAGTTTTAGTTTATACTTGTTATTAGTTAATTCACCCCAATTACAATGTAAGTAATACAAAGCAGGCTGAAGACCAGGATTCTAGCTTGTGGATATTACTTTCCTTTGTTAAATGGAGATGGTGATACTTGTCAATGAGCTTTCACAGGGCTACCATGAAGAGTAAATCCAAAGTTTTTGTGAAAGTTTTTTTTTTTTTTAATCAGGAACACAATTCAGTTTTAAAATGTTAGCTAACATGGAAGCTAAAAAACAACAATAAAAACAAATATGTGTTCCACTTTGGGCACTTATATAGGACATCGGAATTTATAACATGTGAGCCTGATAAAGGTAATCACGACACAGATGAAGAATTCAAGCTGCCAGGCAATGGTGAGACATTGAGTTTTCAGTGAAAGGCAAGACAGCACAGCATCCCTTGTTAATTAAAACCACTAACTGGATGCTAAAAACTTCCAATGTGTACATTAACCAATGGCTACGGTGCTAGAAGCACTAGACCAGGAGCTTGTCTTTTCCAAGACATGAGTCATTCTCACAAGAGTGAACAATTTCAATGGGACGAAAACACTCAGCCTGGGAGAAGCTTAGAAGTGTGTTCTGCTTGTGTTTCTAATCACCACAGCCAGCAAAAGAACTGCCTGCCATTCTTTTCCATTATTCACATTTTCCTTGCTTTTATCAGCACACGTGGACTGAGAGTGTTCCCCTAGCATCTGTTGGTTGCTGCTGAAGCGGGAACACCCTCTTACATCATAGGAGTCCACAGAATGTCCTTCTGCAGCCTGGGAAAAGTTGTTAGTAAACTGCAACGATGTGGCAAGGGTTGAACCTTTCTATTTCTGAAAAATATTGCCTCGTTGCCTAGTATGACACATATAACATTTGAGTACAGGGCAAGGTACATTTAGAGCCACTTTACTGAGGGACTAGGTTGATCCAGAGACTGACAAACAGGATGGGTTTCTTTATAATTTCCCCTGAGTGATTTCAGAGATATGGGTAACATATGTGTGAGAATTTCTGAGACAATCCCCAATTTAAATATTCTGTTTCATAAACAAACCCTGTTTGTCAGACATATGGCTTTACTATTAAATTGAAAAATATGGTTAGTCCCATCCTTGACCACAGGAGATTACTACTTGGTACAATGATGACTTAGAAAGCTACCTTCTATAAATATTTAAAATATTTAAAATACAACAAGGCCAGTATGGTACTGGCACAAAAACAGAAATATGGACCAATGAAACAAAATAGAAAGCCCAGAGACAAACCCATGCACCTATAGATACCTAATTTTTGGCAAAGGAAGCAAGAATATACAATGGGGCAAAGATGGTCTCTTCAATAAGTGATGCTTGGAAATCAGAACAGCTACCTATAAAAGAATAAAATTAGAACACATCCTAACATCATACACGAATGTAAACTCAAAATGGGTTAAAGACCTAAATGTAAGACCAGAAACTACAAAACTCCTAGAGGAAAATGGAGACAGAACACTCTCTGACATAAATTACAGCAAGATTCTCTATGACCCACCTCTTAGAGTAATGGAAATAAAAACAAACATAAACAAGTGGGACTTAATTAAACTTAAAAACTTTTGCACAGCAAAGAAAACCATAAACAAGGTGAAAAGACAACCCTCAGAATGGAAAAAAAAATAGCAAATTAAAAACTGACAAAGGATTAATTTCAAAAATATGCAAGCAGCTCATACAAGTCAATACCAGAAAGACAAGCAACCCAATGAAAAAATGGTCAAAAGACCTAAACAGACATTTTTCCAAAGAAGACATACAGATAGCTAATAAACACATGAAAAGATGCTCAACATCACTTATTATTAGAGAAATGCAAATCAAAACTATAATGAGATATCATCTCATACTGATCAGAATGACGATCATCAAAAAATCTACAAACAATAAATGCTGGAGATGGTGTGGAGAAAAGGGAACCCTCTTGCACTGTTGGTGGGAATGCAAATTGTTATGGCCACTATGGAGGACAGTATGGAGATTCCTTAAAAAACCAGGAATAAAGCCACCATATGATCCAGCAATCTCACTACTGGGCTTATACCCTGAGGAAACCAAAATTGAAAAAGACGCATGTAACCCAAAGTTCATTGCAGCTCTATTTACAATATCTAGGACATGGAAGTAACCTAGATGTCTATAGACAGATGAATGGCTAAAGAAGCTGTGGTACACATATACAATCTAATATTACTCAGCCATAAAAAGGAACGCATTTAAGTCAGTTCTAATGAGGCAGATGAACCTAGCATCTATTACACAGAGTGAAGTAAGTCAGAAAGAAAAAAACAATTATTGTATACTAACGCATATATATGGAATCTAGAAAGATAGTACTGATGAACCTAGTTTTAGAGCACCAATGGAGACAGGGACACTGCTGGGGGAGGAAGGAGAGGGTAGGAGTAACATGGAAACACACATTACCGTATATAAAATAGATAGCCAGTGGGAATTTGCTGTATAACTTAGGGGACTCAAACCTGGGCTCGGTAACAATCTAAAGTGGTGAGATGGGGAGGGACGTGGGAGGGGACATGGGTAAAACTATGGCTAATTCATGCTGATGTTTGATAGAAGCCAACACAATGCTATAAAACAGTTATCCTTCAGTTAAAAATAAATTTTTAAAAACCAAAAAAACAAACAAAAATACAAAGCCCACTATCAGATTGTGGCCTTTTAACTGATTTTTAAATTGCTTTTGGATTTGATACCAATTATTTACTAAGGACTAGTCTTCACAGAATTCTAGTCCAAACCAAGTGTTAAAGAATAGCTTGGTGCGCCATAATGTAAAAATGTAAAAGTCTCTCTCTCTCTCTCTCTCTCTCTCTCTCTCTCTATATATATATATATATATATATATATATATATATATATAACTTTCACTAATATACATAAAACATTGCTTGGCTAAGGTTAGTATTCAGGAAATGAATGATGAATGTGACTTTATTCCTAAATATCATCACTGGCATCATTGTTTTGTCAGCTCTTATTCATCATTTACTAGGCTCCAGGCATTGGGGCAAATCTGTTTCCTTGAATAGCAAGATTCTATTTAACAATAAATATATTGTTAATGTCATATTACAAATCATATATACATATGACGAGGCAGCCAAGACTGAGTATTTAAGTAACTTCCCCAAATCCCAAAACTCGCCCCAGTTTACATGATGACATAAATGCCAGGTGATTAGACTATTCTCAGTAAATATTAACTGAATAGATTTGAACTTTCATGACAAAATAGGCAGCATCTTTTTATTTCTGGTTAATAAACATGTTGTCTTGTAAGGAAAGATTAGAAAAGAACTTTGAAAACTGTCTTCCTGCTATAATAGAAAAATGAGTATTGGGTACTCAGGTACAGATACACCACCAGCCAATAATACTCAGAGAAGATTTCTGGACTCATACACTTTCCTACATTCCCACAGCCAAAATAGGCCTGGAATGATGTGGTCCCAAAGAGGGCTGGCTGGTGTCTCCATCTAGGCAACAGCAGTGTGGCTCTTAATGCCCAAAGTCAGAATCCTGTTTCACTGTAAGAAAGGTAATTCGGTTTCCATTTGTTCTACCTGTTGAGCAGATATAAGCCTTGTTGTGTGCCCATAGACCCCAAGTGGGATTCTGTAGGTCACTGGGGTACCACTGGGCACAATTCCTCCCCCTTGACCTTCCTCTATTAACCAGAGAGCAAACAGTGGATGAGAGAGAATAAAACTGCTCTCATTGCCCTAACTGAGTTCCCACGGCTCTCATGAAGGGGCTTCCATTTTGGATAAGGGAAAAACTAAAGTGAATTCTAATGAGTTGAGTCAGCATCTGGGAAAGGCTGTGGACATTAAGGCCAAGTGACACCTCTTCTGAGAGGTCCTAGCATACAAATTGACTCTACTCCAATAACTTTTTTAAAAAAATAAAAGGAAACATTAAAAATAAATTAAAAATAAAGTAACGCTTCCTCCCTGACCTTTCTTCACTGCCTGTCACTGTCTCCCCTGACCCTGCTTGATTTTCTAAGTAGCACTAAGAACACTCCTTGGCTATAGGGACTTGTGTAACAATCAGTTGTGTATTTCTGTACCATAAACTGTTTATATAATAGGTATTAGATTATATTATTGTAGTAGTATTTATAGTATGTGCTCAATAAATATGCTTTAGTTAAGTGAATAAATTCATATGGATTCAAGTAGTCAATGAAGACTGATAGAGCACAGGGCCCTCCTCTGTCTTTATTGCAGGGGCAGTGGATATATACTGAGCCCTTAAGGTTATCCTTCATCCAGCAGTTTTTTGCCTTCTTTTAAAAAAAACAATTCCTTAATTTCTTGCCCAGATATATAAGGGTAATAATGGCTGTGAGGGTGACCAGACCAGCTCTAGAAGCTTTTTGGAACAGAATTAGAAAAGGAAACAAGAAGGAAACAAAAAACACTGCAGCATTGCATACGACAGACAGTACAGGAAACAACCTAAGTGTCTAGTGATGAATGAGTGAATAAGAACACTGTAATGTATGTATTTAATGAGATTTTATTCAGACAGATAAGGATAGATATCATGATCTATCTTCCATGTGGATTATAAATAAGTAAAAAATAAAATGGATTGGTAGTTCCTGGAGGAAGAGGGTGGGAAGTAGGAGAAATAGACAAACTTTGCTTTTCATCTTAAATATATTGGATTTTTAAAAATCATGACATCACAGTACATGATTAGAAAATTATTTTTCTATTACATCTCTTCTGAAATGATAATGATCAGTATTTACTAAACACTACCTACCAGGAGTTTTGCTAAGCACTTTAATAGATTTCTTTTAACCTCCACAGTGATCTTGTTGACCCCATTTCATGGATTAGGACTCTAAGGCTCAGAAAAAATATATACAACTGCTTAGTGGTGGAGCTGGTATTCACACCAAGGGTTTTTTGACCCTGGAGACTATGACTTTGATGATTCCACCTTATTGCACCTTTTAATTAAGATATTCCTATAGAAGTGGGAGATTATACCAATTTACTATTTTGAACAAAAATAATTTCCTCCAAGTTTTTCAGAAATGAGAAAACTAAATTTTCTTTTTTTTCACATACCAGTAGTACAGATACCTAAATTATCTTTTAGAATATTTTTTCCTTTTATCCAAAGTCCCCAGTAATAGAAACCTAATGAAAATTATATCTTAACTTGTTGAATTATTTATTAGGCATTAAAAGTGAGATTAAACTTAATGACACTTTCTTGAGACAGTGTAAATACCTAGCTGATTTCAGTGTTTTGGTTTAGAATTCAAAAGTGACTTGATTCTGCTAGAAAATCTAGAAAACTACTACCATATCCTTTTTCCCCCACACTGGGTGGAAAAAGTTCATATCAAGCTTCTGTAGTCCAAAGATGAACAATTATAAGTACATATATCCTCAGATACAAATTTCGAAAAAAACAGACATTCTCAACCCTCCTTCACTATCTTATCAGAATATTGAGATTTTCATCTTTGGCATTATATTATTTTTGGTAAGTGCTTATTTGAAATATCTCAGCATGCTCCTTCAGGACAACCTTTTATTAAGTATCTGTTTTACATATATGCCAAAGAATTGCACTAAATCAATATAAATAACCAGTCAAGATTTTTTTCCTAAAGGAAAAATAAAGTTTTAAATAAACCATATATTTTATGTCTAATTTTAAATTATAGATATAAATAACTTGAAAAAAAATTGTTTACATTGCTTAGAAATCTCTGTCTTTCAGTTGAATATTAAGTAGTTCTGAAGAATAGAGGTTGAGCTCAGGTGAGAGGGGAATGCTTAGTGTGGTATGAGTCAGAGAGTAAAGTCTAAGATAAATTGTATTGGTTATCTAAGGCAAATCAAAGAAACACATGATGTTACACAGAACTTCTTCTTCCAAAGTAAACCCCACCCAAATCAGAGTCAGTACAGTTAAAAGCCTAGAAATCAGAACGATGGCTGAAATAATAAAACGAGAAGCTCAGCAATGGCTTATGGAAGTAGTACACCCTGGGTTTCGTGCTATCCATTCCAGCCTTCACCATGGGCATGATTCAGGCAACTTCCCAGGATGCGACTGCTCTGTGACCTTGTTACCCAGAGCAATTGTAGCTCAGGAAGAAAATAGTGCTGCTGGTTGCAGTGGGTGCTGACAGGTCTATGACAGAGCACCATAACCCTATACAAAGTCATAGTTTCTCCCCACCTACAATTCTCATTGCCGTTCTGGTTGCTGGAACACCCAAGCTTAACAAACTCAGCTTCAGAGAAAAGCATTCTTAGTAAAGATCTCTGAAGTCTATGGGGTCAAAGGGGGAGAGCTTAAGCAGAACTTTTCCTTGAGTTCTCATATCACATATGGGTTTTTCCTCTTTTTCTTCCCGTCATCCATATGAACGTATGTAGTATATACTAGGGACCATATTTTCATCACCCCTGAAAAAAATTAAAGAAAGAAAAGGCAAATGTTCCCCAGAAGAAATCTGAGCAATTTTGTGAATTTAAGGGTCAAGTTTGAGGCATGAGTGATAATGAGTTCTTTTTTTTTTATCAATTAGATATCTAGTATTCTTACAATATTTATTGTCAGTTTCTTGTGTTTTGGTAGTAAGGATGTCTATGCGTATGTGTGTATAAGTGCACATGAACGTATTTTGACTTCTGGAACCAGACTGAATTGAAATACACACCTGGCTCTTCCTTTCAAAGGCTGAGTAACCTTGAACAAGCTATATAGTAGTTGCCATCTAAATTACAGATGAAGCTACACTTCATCTATAAAGTGTAGCTAATTATATTGACTTCATCTAATTATGAAATTGAAAGATAGAACGCATTTCATTCAATACCTGAAAGTAAATTTTCAACAGTTAGAACTCAGGGATGTCAGCCCTCTGTGGATTACTATCCTGCTAGTAACCACCTAGTCAGCCTGACTCTCGTTCCCTTTAAGCTGTCGCTTGTTAGTTGTGTGCTAAGTCGGCTTCAGTCGTGTCCAACTCTTCGCGACCCTATGGACTATAGCCCGCCAGGCTCCTCTGTCCATGGGGAATTCTCTAGGCAAGAATACTGGAGTGGGTTGCCATTTCCTTCTCCAAGGGATCTTCCCAACCAGGGAATCAAACCCATGTCTCTTGTATCTACCTGCACTGGCAATTGGTTCTTTGCCACTAGTGCCACCTGGGAAGCTGCTTGCTAGCGAACAAGGGATAACTCTGACATAGTGGAAAGAGTAGCAGAATGGAGAAGAGGTCGATTCAAGCCTAAGTTCTGCCTCCTATTAGCTGTCCAACTATGAATAAGCCATGTGTCCTTAGACAATTAATATCCCTAACATCAAATGTTTAGGATATAATTAACTTATTAATTTGTAGGCGACAGGAAGAATAAAAGAAAAGAAGGCCTCAGCAAAGGTCACAAAAGAAATGTATAATTATTGATTAACTGGATGCTATAAGGCATGAGACTCTTGGGACAAGTTCAGAGGGAATGGTTCGTAGTCTTGAAAACAAAATATGATCCTGGGGTTGGAAAACCGATCCCAGACTGTTTCTCAACTGGCATCTCAGAGTCACATGTTTTACGTATCTGGTGGAAAATCTATAGATAAGAATATTAGTCTGAGTTACTGATTTGTTATTTATTACTGTTTCTTAGCTACTCAATGGTTTTGATCACTTTGTTCTTTGGCCCTGAAGGCCGCATGAGTTATAACTTACCTTCCCACATATTCTTTCCCTTCATGGCTGAAAGTATAATAAAGCTGGCTTGGATTTAGTTTCAACACCATCACCTTGAAGCAGTGTTGGTCCCCTGATCCTCACTTTTCACTGAATCCTTGTGTCTTGTTTGTCATTTTCTTGCCGTATTGAGCTTTTGGAAACCCTGCTTGTCGAACTGGTCTCGACATTAATTTTAATGATTTTAACCCGCAGCCGAGTGTCTAGAAGAAGGATGGATGTAGGTTGCATAGGCAGTTTCCTCATCATAGTCACCTGAACAAGCATGAATACAAAGAGCAAATTGATATCTACTTTCTGACCTCATTTCTTTATCTGCAAAATGGGAATGATATCTTTGCAGACTTACTGATAAGGAATACATACACTTATAACAACTTCAATGGGGTATTAATGGCTTCAGTGTCTTAACAAAAAGGAATAGTAACTCTAGTTATAAATGTATATGCACTTTCTATTTCTACAAGGTATCATGTTGCTGCCTAGGATCTCAGCACAAAGGGTTAAAAGGCACAGTTAGAACCAGCTTTACTGAAGGAATGGCTTGATCTCAGTGACTAACACATAGGATGTATCATTATAGTCCAAAATCTAATAAAGATTAGATCAATGTCCTTTTAATTGTAGCCAATATTTAAAGACGTAAAAGCACAAAAGACGAAAGGAGATATTTTTAAAAATATTTGGTTAGTGGATGCATGACTCAATATCACTTCTAATAAATAGCCGAAATGATTTTAGAATACAGGTTTCCTTTACTTTTAAGCTACTGCTGTGTAGGAGGAGGGAGAGATAGGCTTCCAGTCATATGTACGGATAGAATGATTAGAATTATCATTCAACTTAGGCAGGTAACACTAGTAAGATATGTGGAAATGTGCTTTTTTGTTACAAGACTTTCTACTTGTGGCCATTTGCCTTCTAACAGTGGATTAGAAAGTATGGTCAACAAAAGGTTAAAAAGCTGTGGTTCTCAAATACTGTGGTACATCCAGTCCCAAGGGAAACTGTAAAAATTACTGATGTATGCCTCCTGAAACATTCTGAGCTAGTTAGCATGGGGTGCTACAGGGGCATCAGGATTTTTTAAATCTTAAGTAATTCTAATTGCAACAAAGTTTGGTAATCCTTGGGTTAAAGTCTAAGAAAACTTTCATGATCTTATTTGCATAAATGTACATCCCTTAGATGTATTGCCTCTGCTACTGTTCTCAGTTAGAAATCCTAAATTGTTGTCTAGTTGCTAAGTTGTGTCCAACTCTTTGAGACCCCAGGGACTGTAGCCTACCAGGCTCCATGTCCTTCGGGTTTCCCAAGCAAGAATACTGGAACCAGTTGCCATTTCTTTCACCAGGGATCTTCCCAACATCAGGACTGAACCACAGGGAATCTTTACCACTGAGCCACATGGGAAGCCCATAAATCCTAAGAGAGGTACCCATTTGAAGCTTCTCAGGAGTCTTCACATGAGAGCACATGACCCTCCCTTTCTTCCCTTCTAACCTCCTCTTCCTTTCTGGTTCTGAAGTTGGCTTTTGTCTTTTAAGTATCACTGCACTTCTTCTAGCAGAGACCCTGGAGCTAAGCCTGCAGGGGTTAAGCAAAACACTTTTCAATGACCTTGTCATCTGAGCTGTCTCTGGATCCTGGACTGTAAGTTTCAGATTCCTCTTCATTTGCACCATCCATATTGACCAGTGGCTTCCTAACAGGCCCGTTCTCTCAACTGCCTTATTTGTTCCTGAACTTCCCCATCCTCAACCTCATCCTAAAGTTCACAGTAGCAAAGGGGGAAGTTACAGAATGACCTGGCATGAAATCCTAGTTCGACATGCTCCCCCCTCAGCTTCTGGGCTCTGTCTCTATAGGGGACTTCCTAGGTGGCCATATGTACCACAGCGTCAAATCACTACATGAAATCTTTACTGATCTCTCAATCAGATGTGTTTTCTCCTTGATGTGAGGCCCCATAAAACTTGGCTAACCCAGCTGCAGCATTGGCCAGCTCAAGGGTGTTATATTTGAGAATTCCTGAATTAAATTTCATCCATCCTCCTTATTAACACTGTCACTCTAAGTGGTTTTCTTAACATTTCTGAAGCAAGTTTTGTTTTATATAAAATTTTCTCTGTGGGTTAGGTGAGATTAGAGATCTCACCTCAAGTGTCTAACTCCATGCCTGATACATACTCAGTTCAGTCGCTCAGTCATGTCCAGCTCTTTGCAAACCCATGGACTGCAGCACGCCAGGCCTTGCTGTCCATCACCAACTCCCAGAGCCTACTCAAACTCAGGTCCATCACGTTGGTGATGCCATCCAACCATCTCAACCACTGTCATCCTCTTCTTCTCCTACCTTCAATTTTTCCCAGCATCAGGGTCTTTTCCATTGAGTTGCATCAAGTGGCCAGAGTATTGGAGTTTCAGCATCAGTCCGTCCAGTGAATATTCAGGACTGATTTCCTTTAGGATTGACTAGTTGGATCTCCTTGCCATCCAAGGGGTTCTCAAGAGTCTTCTCCAACACCACAGTTCAAAAGCATCAATTCTTTGGTGCTCAGTTTTCTTTATAGTCCAACTCTCACATCCATACATGACTACTGGAAAAACCATAGCTTTGACTAGACAGACTTTTGTCAGCAAAGTAATGTCTCTGCTCTTTAATATGCTGTCTAGGTGGAAAACTCAGCAGTGGCCACAGGACTGGAAAGGTCAGTTTTCATTCTAATCCCAAAGAAAGGCAATGCCAAAGAATGCTCAAACTACCGCACAATTGCACTCATCTCACACACTGGTAAATTAATGCTCAAAATTCTCCAAACCAGGCTTCAGCAATATGTGAACTGTGAACTTCCAGACGTTCAAGCTGGTTTTAGAAAAGGCAGAGGAACCAGAGGTCAAATTGCCAACATCCGCTCGATCATGGAAAAAGCAAGAGAGTTCCAGAAAAACATCTATTTCTGCTTTATGGACTATGCCAAAGCCTTTGACTGTGTGGATCACAATAAACTGTGGAAAATTCTGAAAGGGATGGGAATACCAGACCACCTGTCCTGCCTCTTGAGAAACCTGTATGCCGGTCAAGAAGCAACAGTTAGAACTGGACATGGAACAACAGACTGGTTCCAAATAAGAAAAGGAGTACGTCAAGGCTGTATATTGTCACCTTGTTATTTAACTTCTATGCAGAGTACATCATGAGAAACACTGGGCTGGAAGAAGCATAAGCTAGAATCAAGATTGCTGGGAGAAATATCAATAACCTCAAATATGCAGACGACACCACCTTTATGGCAGAAAGTGAAGAAGAACTAAAGAGCCTCTTGATGAAAGTGAAAGAGGAGAGTGAAAAGTTGGCTTAAAGTTCAGCATTCAGAAAATTAAGATCATGGCATCTAGTCCCATCACTTCATGGCAGATAGATGTGGAAACAGTGGAAACAGTGGTTGACTTTATTTTTCTGGGCTCCAAAATCACTGCAGGTAGTAACTGCAGCCATGAAATTAAAAGATGCTTACTCCTTGGAAAAAAAGTTATGACCAATCTAGACAGTGACTTAGCAGCAGCAGCAGGCAGTATATTAAAAAGCAGAGACATCACTTTGTCAACAAAGGTCCGTCTAGTCAAGGCTATGGTTTTTCCAGTGGTCATGTATGGATGTGAGAGTTGGACTCTAAAGAAAGCTGAGCACCGAAGAATTGATGCTTTTGAACTGTGGTGTTGGAGAAGACTCTTGAGAGTCCCTTGGACTGCAAGGAGATCCAACCAGTCCATCCTAAAGGAGATCAGTCCTGGGTGTTCATTGGTAGGACTGATGTTGAAGCTGAAACTCCAATACTTTGGCCACCTGATGCGAAGAGAGCTGACTCATTTGAAAAGACCCTGATGCTAGGAAAGATTGATGGCAGGAGGATAAGGGGACGACAGAGGATGAGATGGTGGGATGGCATCACCAAACTCAATGGACATGGGTTTGGGTGGACTCTGGGAGTTGGTGATGGACAGGGAGGCCTGGCATGCTGTGGTTCACGGGGTCACAAAGAGTCAGACATGACTGAGTAACTGAACTGAACTAGGTTGAAATAATAGCTATTATTTTACTTTTTTATGGGCCAAATCATATTTCTCCTTATACTGCAGATAGTGATTGTAGATAGTGAAATTAGAAGACACTGCTCTTTGGAAGGACAGCTATGAAAAACCTAGATAGCATATTGTATTATATTGGAAAAAAGAGAATGGTAGAAATTATACCATAATTACAATGCTATAATCCAGAAATGTCTACCTAGAGTTCTGAATTTATCCCAAAATTCTAATGCATACACAACATAATATACACACTAAAATAGGTACTTTAAAGAGAGAAATTTTTATTGAAAATATAAAAGAATGGGCAAAATACTAGGAAAACTTTTGATGGAGTGTGACGGCTATTTTAAAAAAAAACCAGCATATCAACTGTTTGAATAGTCTTATTCAGCGTCTAGAAAAATATAGTAAAAACTAATGTAAGAAATGAGTGAATTTGCACACATTGGGATGAAAGGAAAAAGTTTAGAATTTAAGAGTTATTTTCAACTCTGTTCTGTAACATTTTAGATTGTATCTATAAATTGTTTGATGGGCATAACTATATGTTCTAGCCAATTCTATATAAATCCACATTTTAAGTCCTTCATCACTGGCATGTTTGAATGTGGGCTGACCCTAAAAATTTTGTTAAAATGACCTTTTAAATAAATCATCATACTATCTAAAATCCCCAAAGGTGCATTATCATATGCCTTAGAGCAAAGAGAAATCTGTAGGGGAAACAAACAAACAACAGCAACAACTTTGAAATCTACAAAGGGCATTGAAGTAGCTCGGCCTCTTTTCAGTTGCCTCCTTTCTTCAGTCAACCTCTTGGCTTCACTCTAAGGCTGAACTGAAAGTCAACATGGAGTGACGCCTCCAATTCCGGGAAGCCCGCCTTGGCCGATCAAGACTTCCAGATTGATTGCATCACGCCTCCTCTCTGGGTGCAATGTCAAAGGCCCTCCTGGTCCAGCCAAGTGGATTAGAGGAGTGAAGCCTTTTGGGGCAGCTGTTTGGGAGACAGCCGGCAGCAAAGGTCTTCAAGGGTGGGCAGTTTATTGGGCAAGGAGAGGTCAAAGGGCTCCTCCATGCACCTTCTGGGAGCAGGGCTATAGCAGCTCACAATGGCTGAGTCCAAGTATACTGAAAGCTGTGCAATAGGACCCAGGCCTTGCAAACCCTCCTCCCCAGGCACTGTGTCCAGCTCCCTAGGCCCTTTTTCCAGCCTTAATCATATGATCAGAACCATATTCTCTTCATGGTGCTTTGATGGCCAGAGGAAAATCTTCTCTGGCCTCCCCATCCTTGTCCTTCACATAGATCCCACTTTTGGACCTGCCCTCTTGTGTACGCCAACCTATTTCTGAGCCCTTGCTCATGCTGGGCAGGAACCAGCAGAAAAACTCCACTCAGGATGTTGATTCAGTTCATTGCAACCTGACTCTGGCTCATCTACTATAGGAGGGAAGGAAAGCTGTGACTCTGGGATGAGATGAAGAGGAACTATAGCTACACTCTAACTTTCTGTGGTCAGTGTAGTCTTCTATTAATCTGTATTACTTAAATATAATAACACATTGTAGCGTATTGTGATGGACCCACCTTATATTGGGCAACAGGAGTTGAAGCTTTAAGGAGTGTCTTTTAGAGTTTCATTTAACAACAAATTTGTCCACCTGTTTGGTGAGACCTTATCACCACTTGCAGGTTTCTTGGCAACTGAACTATTTTTACCTACAGAGAACTAAAGCGGAGCTGGAGGGTATTTAAAACAACAAATTCCCAACTGTTAGGAATTATGAGCCTGTGTCCTTGTGTAATGTCTTCCTGGACAGCTGGCTCTGCCTAACCACTCTGGAGCCCTGCTTTCAACTGACCAGACACTTTCTGAAGCCTGCTGTGCATGGTGTGTGGAAGCCGTCAGGCATCCCAGGCCTTTTACCGATTATAAAAGATGCTCTTTATATCTTTGTCAGTGAGAGGTGGCACAGAGACAGGGATGCGTCTAGCCCTGGGGACTCTCTGTAGTTTATCCAATTATTTTTCACATACAATTACTGATTACCACCACACCTGCATTGCACATGGGCTTGAATTAAACCCTGGCTCAGAGATTCTCTGCTTGCCATACTCAAAAGATTTCCTAGCCTCTTTAATGCTTTGGTGTCTTCACTGCTAAAATTGTAAAATGATCCCCATCCAGCAAATTTGTTGGGGAAGTCACCTAATACAGGGTGTGAGTATGAATTAAATTTGAAGAAAGAGGGTAGAGAAGCCATTGTTTGATTCCTTTTTTCTCTGTCCCTTTTCTTTCACCATCAACCCAATGACTGTGAGGTCCTAGCTTGGGTTTATTTTTCAAGAAGTGGGAGCTTTTTTCCGTTTCCATCAGATCAAGATGGTGAGGAACTCCATGGTCCTAGATACCTGTGCTCAAGAAGCTGACCTGTGCTTGGGAAAGACAGATGTATATTTTCTCAAACTGCATCATTATCACCATCATCACATTCTTATAACCACCATATTGTCATCGTCTTCATCAGTAATTATAGCTAGCACTTAGGAGGGCTTCCCTGGTGGCTCAGATGGTAAAGAATCTGCCTGCAGTACAGGAGACTGGGGTTCGATCCCTGGGTCAGGAAGATGCCCTGGGGAAAGGAATGGCTACCCACCCCAGTATGGTCCAGGCCCTATCCTTACTTTTTTACATAGAGCTCATTCACACATCACTATACCCCTTTCAGTTAGGCACTATTCATTTCTATCAAAGTTGGAAAAGCAATACAGCATAGTAATTGGGCACTTAAGTCACTAGAGCAAAATGTGCTGTGTATAATCCTTGTCCACTGAGTGCTAACCCAGGACATGTAATTAATCTCTTTGTGCTCTATTATTCTTAATAGAATTATTATGCTCAATAAAACAGTGATTGGTATGAGTACCTGACTCGTAATAATATTTAAAAGATTACATGAGTGGAAAGCATATTTCAGAGAGTAAGAATTACACCAGTGTTCACTATTTTTTTTTAATCTCTATATTTTAGATAGAGAAATAGACTTGGGTTTAACTGACTACAATAAGGTTATGCAGTTTTTAAACATAATGCGCTGAGATTTTGCCATAGGCAATCTGACTCTGTAGCTTCTGTTTAAAACCTTTATACTTTACATCTAAAAAGAGTTTAATCACTAAACCTGTCAGCCACCGGAGAACCAGCACCATGACATCTAAACCTAAGGGCCTGGGACCGGCACAGGTGACAGGGCGTCTCATGTCCCCACAGGCTAGAGTGGAATTGAAGCACAACTTGACTTGGAAATGTCCATGATTCTTTCTAAACAGAGTAGAGACGCACTGATTTGCATGCCTGTATATGTGCTCAGTCACTAAATTGTGTCCACCTCTTTGAGACCCTGTGGACTGTAGCCCACCAGACCCCTCTGTCCCTGGGATTTCCCAGGCAAGAATACTGGAATGGGTTGCCATTTCCTACTTCAGATCTTCTCAACCCAGGGATCGAACCCATGTCTCTTGCATTGCAGGCAGATTCTTTCACCACAGGGCCATCTGGGAAGACCCAGAGACACACTGATTTTTTTTTTTTTTAACTTTTTCTTCATTTATTGTGCACTTCCTTTTCTTTTTTAAAAAATGAAACAAAGATGAATATTTTTAATGATAAAAGGCACAATTCACAAAGAAGATAGACATCATAAACCATTAGACACCTTAACAATAAAGAAACAAAGATACATAAAGCAAAAATCAGAAGAATATAAGGAAAAAATACATATAATCATAGTGAGACATAATAACAATTCTCTGAGAATATTTTATCAAGTACAGATAAAATAAGAATGATGAGAGAGAGTCTAGAATGATGTCATTAATAATTTTAATATAATAGATTTATATTTAATTAATTTATATTAATCTTATCCTGCTGCGAAGTCGCTTCAGTCATGTCTGACTCTCTGCGACCGCATAGACGGCAGCCCACCAGGTTCCCCCATCCCTGGGATTCTCTAGGCAAGAATACTGGAGTAGGTTGCCATTTCCTTCTCCAATGCATGAAAGGGAAAAGTGAAAGTGAAGTCACTCAGTTGTGTCCAACTCTTTGAGACCCCATGGACTGCAGCCTACCAGGCTCCTCTGTCCATGGGATTTTCCAGGCAAGAGTACTGGAGTGGGGTGCCATTGCCTTCTCCAAATCTTATCCTACACAAATATATTTAAAATTTTGTATCTCAAACATTGTTGTTAGACGTCCATAGGACATTTAGGCATACACACCAAGGAAACCAGAATTGAAAGAGACACATGTACCCCAATGTTCATCGCAGCACTGTTTATAATAGCCAGGACATGGAAACAACCTAGATGTCCATCAGCAGATGAATGGATAAGAAAGCTGTGGTACATATACACAATGGAGTATTACTCAGCCGTAAAAAAGAATTCATTTGAATCAGTTCTGATGAGATGGATGAAACTGGAGCCGATAATACAGAGTGAAGAAAGCCAGAAAGAAAAACACCAATACAGTATACTAACACATATATATGGAATTTAGGAAGATGGCAATGACAACCCTGTATGCAAGACAGGGAAAGAGACACAGATGTGTATAACGGACTTTTTGACTCAGAGGGAGAGGGAGAGGGTGGGATGATTTGGGAGAATGACATTCTAACATGTATACTATCATGTAAGAATTGAATCGCCAGTCTATGTCTGACGCAGGATGCAGCATGCTTGGGGCTGGTGCATGGGGATGACCCAGAGAGATGTTATGGGGAGGGAGGTAGGAGGGGGGTTCATGTTTGGGAACACATGTAAGAATTAAAGATTTTAAAATAAAAAAAAAAATTAAAAAAAAATAAACTGAAAAAAAAAAAAGAAAAAATGGCAAAAAGATTAACATTACCAAATTTCAAAAAGTAGAATTCTTTTTTGTGTATACTCACTAATTTAAAACCCTTCAAATCCTGGAGATTGAATTGCAGAAAAGGTCAAGAGTAGGGATAAAGGAATCTCTCATTTGCCTTTTGAAGCTTGAGCTCAGAGAGTGAAGGGGCAGACAGACATCCTTCCTTGCCTTCCCTGTTCACTTTGGTTCAGAGATGAAGCCTCAGGACAGCCTGTTCTGAGTGTGGGTAGAGAGCATGGGTTGGACATCCAGAGAGGCTTAAATTACTCAACTGAATGTGGAGTCCATTCTCTCTATTGGCGATAGCTGATGATCTGGCTGCCCTGCCTGAGTAATTAGTCTGAATCTTGGAATCAACAGCGTTGTCAAGCAGTGATTCATATAATCCCAACCTAGACACTCACCTCGTAACTTTTTCTCAAATGCATTTAAAAATGTGATTGAAGTTTAACAGAGAAGTGTGACTATGAATTAAGTTACTGATTCCGTATTTTAAAAGAACAAGCACAATTTTTCCCTTTGTTACTTTTTATTATGTCCTTGAGCCAAATTTTTCTGGACTTCAAGAGTATTACTTTTTTTTTTTTTTTTCCTTTTTCTTTGCTCAAATTTAGCACCCAAGTATAGCATGGGGAAGTTGATTCAGAAGCATTCTCCAAGTAGTCTACTTGGGGGGCCCAGCCAACCCTAAATGAAAACCATCATGGCAAGTACCGGTTGGGGGAGACTAAAGTTGGAACACATGCTTTGTAATGGGGGCAAGATGCCAGGGACTTTCCTCTTGGCTACAAAGATCTTAGGATACTCAATTAGGTGTTCCAGAATGTTCGCGGCTGAGCCTCTAGAAATCTGTGTACACAGCATATGGCTCCTTGACTTATTTTTTTAATTTGGAACCTTTTTTTTTTTTTTTTTCCAAAAATGAAAACAGAGACTTGGGCATCTTTAAGAAACCCCTTCAGCTAAGTGGAAACCTTGGAATACATGAAAGTCCTGTCTGCAGGAATTAAATAAAGTAGCATCACTCCCTCCCTCAGACTACCTCTCAGTGTTTCATTGACTCCTTTCCACAGCTCATAGGGAGCCAGACTGGCTATGGCCCTTTGCTTAGAGCATGGTCTTGCGTTGAGTTTTGTACACTGCTTCACGAGTTCTGACCCCTGATATACGTCTCATCTTCAGGGTGTCTAAGCCATGACTTGGGATCCAAAAGACCCCAGTATACCTTCACTTGATGAATCTCATGTCTGAATAAAGGATTTCAGCCTGTTACTTCATTCATTTGACCTTTTTAGTCCCAAGCTGTCCATAAAATTGTAAAATAACTTTTGCAAGCTCCTTTCCCCATCAAAGAGCTAAATACAAACACAAACACTTCAATACCAAAAAAAAAAAAAAAGCAACTTCGGAAATCTAAGATAAATGGGTTATAGCAATGTCAATTTCCTTAATGGGATAGTGTACTATGATTTTTTAAGTTGCTACCATCGGGGCGTGAGGATTACTGGGTAAAATGAGTAAGATCTCTTTTTATTCTTTCTTCTTTTTCCTTTTTTAATTGAGTAAAAAAAACAGCTAATAAAGTTTTTTTCTTTATAGTTTATTGAGATTTACTAGACATGCAACATTACATAAGCTTAAAGTATACAGCATAACAAATAATATACATCATGCAATAATGAACACTTTGTGAACATCCATCATTTCATACAGATATAAAAGGAAATGAAAAAAAATTTTACCTTGTGAAGGGAACTCTAAAGATTCATTCTTAGCAGTTTTCATCTATGACAAACAGCAGTGTTAATGACATTAACCATATTTTGCACAACATTCCCTTGTACTTATCTATTTTATAACTGGAAGTTTATGTATTTTGACCACCTCCATCCAATTCTTTCTCTGCCTACTCCCCACTTCTGGTAACCACAAATACAGTCTCTTTTTCTATGAGTTCTTTTTTTCTTTTTTTGAAGTGTAATTGACCTACAACACTATGTTAATTCTTGGTCCACGAAATGGTGATCTGATATTTCTATACATTACAAACTGATCACCATGGTTAGTCTAATTAGAATCTGTCATCATACAAAGGTGTTATTTTATTATCTACTGTGTTCCCCATGCGATGCATTTCATCCCCATGACTCATGCATTTTATAACTGTCTCTCTGGACCTTTTAATCGCCCTCACCTATTTAGCTTGCCCCTCGACTCCTATGCTCTGGCAACCACCTGTTTGTTGCTTGTGACTATGACTCTGCTTCTGTTTTGTTTTGTTTGTTTGTTTCAGATTCCATGTTGCAAGTGCAATCATGGTATTTGTCTGGCTCTGTTTATTTAGCTTAGCATAATACTCTCCAGGTCACCCATGTTGTCTCAAATGGCATGATTTCATTCTTTATTATGGCTGAATATTACTCAGCCATAATAAAGAATGAAATAAAGATTAGTGGTTATGGAATACCACCTACTCTTTATCCATTCATCTATCAATGAGGACTTAGGTTTCTTCCACTTCTTGACTGCTGTAAATAATGCTGTGTTAAACTTAGGAGTGACTAGATCTTTATGAATTATTGTTTTTGTTTTCCTTCAGAAAATCCCCAGAGGTGGAATTGCTGGATTGTATGGCAGTTCTAATGTTAATTTTTTGAGGAACCTTCATATGGTTTTCCCTCTTGGCTGCCCCAATTTACATTCCCATCAATAGTGAGCAAGGGTTCCTTTTTCTTCACATCCTCATAAACACTTTTTTTTTGTTGTCCTTTTCATAATAGCCATTCTGACAGGTGTGAGGTGATATCTTATTGTGCTTTTGATTTCTATTTCCCTGGTGATTAGTGATGTTGGGAATCTTTTCAGGATCTATTGACCATTTGTATATCTTCTTTGGAAAAATGTCTATTCAGGTCTTCTGCCCATTTTTAATTTTTTTGACATTGATTTCTGTATTTTTTGTATATTTTGGAATTGACCCCTAAATCAGATATTTTGTTTGCAAATATATACTTCCATTGAGTAGGCAGCCTCTTAATTTTGCTAAGTTTACTTCACTATACAAATCTTTTTAGTTTGAATGCAGTTCCTTATATTTATTTTTGTTTTTGATTCCCTAGCCAGAATAGCCAAAATAAATGACTGATGTCAAAAATAATACTGCCTGTGTTTTTTCTAGTAGTTGTATTGTTTGAGGTCTTACCTTGAAGTTTTTAATCCATTTTGAGTTTTTAGAGTGAGAAAGTGTATATAGTGTGAGAAAGTAACCCACTGTGATTCTTTTGCATGTAGCTGTATCGTTTCTCCAAAACCATTTATTGGTGGTATTGTCTTTCCTCCGTTGTTTATTCTTGCCTCCTTTGTCTTAGATTGACTGATCACGTAAGTGTGGGCTCATTTCTGGGCTCTCTATTGTGTTCTATTGCTATGTGTCTTTCTTACACCAGCTTTGACTTAGCTTTATAGCTACAGTTTGAAATCAGGGAGTGTGATACTTACAGCTTTGTTCTTTCTCAAAATTGTTTCAGCTATTTGGAGTCTTTTGTGTTTCCATACAAACTTTAGAATTATTTATTCTAGTTCTGGGAAAAGCATCATTTGTGTTTTGATAGAGGTTGTGTTGAATTTGTAGATTTCCTTAGGTAGTACGGTCATTTTAACAATATTGAATCCCCCCGGTTTCAGTTTGTGTGTCTCTTCACATCTGAAGTAGATCTCTTGATGGAAGCATTTAGTCCCTTTACATGTAAAGTAATTGATAGGAATCTACTTATTGCCCTTTTCTTAATAATTTGGTGGTTGTTTCTGTATTCTTTTGTTTCCTTTCTTCTTGTTTTGCACTCTTCCCTTATGACTGATAATTATCTTTAGTGTATTATTTGGATTTCTTTTGTGTATACGTATTGTATTATTCTAGACTTTTGTGTTGTGGTTACCATGGAATTTATATGCATGTACCTGGTCTTCCTTTGACTGTGTGGATCAAAAGAAACTGTGGAAAATTCTGAAAGAGATGGGAATACCAGACCACCTGACCTGCCTCTTGAGAAACCTATATGCAGGTCAGGAAGCAACAGTTAGAACTGGACATGGAACAACAGACTGGTTCCAAATAGGAAAAGGAGTACATCAAGGCTGTATATTGTCACCCTGTTTATTTAATTTATATGCAGAGTACATCATGAGAAACGCTGGGCTGGAAGAAGCACAAGCTGGAATCAAGATTGCTGGGAGAAATATCAGTAACCTCAGATGTGCAGATGACACCACCCTCATGGCAGAAAATGAAGAAGGACTAAAGGGCCTCTTGATGAAACTGAAAGAGGAGAGTGAAAAGTTGGCTTAAAGTTCAGCATTCAGAAAATTAAGATCATGGCATCCAGTCCCATCACTTCATGGCAGATAGATGGGGAAACAGTGGAAACAGTGGTTGACTTTATTTTTCTGGGCTCCAAAATCACTGCAGATGGTGATTGCAGCCATGAAATTAAAAGATGCTTACTCCTTGGAAGGAAAGTTATAATCAACCTAGACAGCATATTCAAAAGCAGAGACATGACTTTGCCAGCAAAGGTATGTCTAGTCAAGACTATGGTTTTTTCAGTTGTCATGTATGGATGTGAGAGTTGGACTATAAAGAAAGCTGAGCATGAAGAATTGATGCTTTTGAACTGTGGTGTTGAAGAAGACTCTTGAGAGTCCCTTGGACTGCAAGGAGATCCAACCAGTCCATCCTAAAGGAGATCAGTCCTGGGTGTCCACGGGAAGGACTGATGTTGAAGCTGAAACTCCAATACTTTGGCCACTAGATGCTGGGAAAGATTGAGGGCAGGAGGAGAAGGGGACGACAGAGGATAAGATGGTTGGATGACATCACCGACTCAATGGACATGGGTTTGGGTAGACTCTGGCAGTTGGTGATGGACAGGGAGGCCTGGCGTGCTGCGGTTCATGAGGTCACAAAGAGTCAGAAATGACTGAGCAACTGAATTGAACTGGACTGAGCCTGGTCTTCCCAGGTTGCGCCAGTGGTAAAGAATCTGCCTGCCAATGCAAGAGATACAAGAGATGAGAATTTGATCCCTGAGTCTGAACGATCCCCTGGAATATGAAATGGCAGCCCACTCCATTATTCTTGCTTGGGAAATCCCATGGACAAAGGAGTCTGGTGGGCTACACTCCATGGGATTGCAAAGAGTTGGACAAGACTGAGTGACTAAGAAAACACACATACCTGCTGGTACAGTATTTGAAACTCATCAGGACTTTGGGAGTTCTGGGGCTGGTGGGGTTCACTGATGGGTGAGGCTGGATACCAGCATGGCTGGCTTCAGTGTCCAGGGGTCACAGGGCTGATGCAGGCTCACTGGCGAGTCAGTATGGTCCCATGATATCTAGCTGTAGGGTCTAGGGTATCTCTAGCTGGTACTAGTGCACTGTGGCTAAGTTAAGTCCACAGTGCTAACAGGCTAGATGGAGGACTCCAAAATGGCACCAGCCTGCAGCAGTGGACTGGGGGCAGAATAAACTCCCCAAATGGCTGCCACATCCTGAGAAAGTCCCAGTTGCTTCCTGCCTCTCTGGGAGGTTCTCTAAGTCCAGCAGATGAGTTTGACCCAGGCTCCGTGCAAATGACTGCCTCTGTGCTAGGTCTCAGAACTTGGCAGCTTTTATCGGTCTCTGATTCCTACAACCTTCTGATTCTCTTGTACTCAAATCCCATCTGCTTGCAAAACCAGAAGTTCTGGAGGCTCACACTCCAGTGCAGGACCTTAGGGCTATGGAGCCCACCGTGGGGCTTGGGCCTCTCTCTCCATGGGGATAACCTCTGCAGTTGTTATTATCCTCCCACCTGAAGGTCACTAACCCAGGGATGTGGATATGAACTATACTGTGTCTCCACCCTTCTTGCCTGTATCATTATGGCTCCTTCTGTATATCTTCAATTTGGGGAAACATTTTCATCTAGTCTTCAGATCATTCTCAATGATAGGTGCTCTGTAAATTGTTGTGATTTTGGTGTGTCTTGGGAGAAAGTGGGCTCAGGGTCTTCTTACTCTGCCTTCTTGGCCACTCCTCTCTGTATTATTTCTAACAATGTTGTTGAATTTACAACTATCTTAACATGAAAAGTTTAATTTAAAAAAAAATTTGACTCCAAAAGGAAGTGTTTTGCAGTTGACACATGGAGCATTATGCTAGTCCAGTTCTTGTTGACTCTAGCCAGCTGTGCTGTGCTCAGACCTATTGACTCTAGCATCTTTGCAACCCCATGGACTATAGCCTGCCAGATTCCTCTGAATTTGGGTCTGTGCGTTAGTCATTCGGCATGTCCAACTCTCTGTGACCCCATGGACTGTATGGAGCCCACCAGGCTCCTCTGTCTACGAAATGCTCTGGGCAAGAATACTGGAGTGGGCTGCCATTTCCTTCTCCAAGGGATCTTTGCAATCCAGGAGTTGAACTTGTGTCTCCTGTGTCTCCTGCATTGGCAGGTGGATTCTTTACCACTAGTGCCACACGGGAAGCCTTATTGACTCTAGTATCAACAACTCTATCTTATCTGAGAAAGGATTATCTTGACTCTTTTCTTAAGTAAGAGGGATTGGAATTGATTAAGCTGTCTTGCTCCATAGAGGATGCACAGATTTCCTTTGTTGCACTTGTGAGTTACCTTTGCCTATGCCTAGTTAGCTTGGTAGAGAGGATTCTTGGATTTGTATTTTCAGAAAACCTAAATGTAGGTCTAGGCCACGGCACCAACTTTACTTTGCTTCTCCTTTCAGATCCGGAGTCCACAGCATCCTTAGTTTACTCTTCTGAAATACAAGAAGATGTGAACATAAAGAATGACAAGGACTAGACAGTCTCTCTAACTTCAACTTCATCTAAAAGGTTGTGACTCTGGACTTCCAATCTTAGTACCAATGTTCTTTATAGGCACAAATAACCCTCCACATTTGGGCTTCGAAGAAAACAAGCTGGAGGCACCATGCTTACTCTTGTGTCATAAAGCATATTCTTATAGAGCAAGTCTTGGGACAACTACTTACTCAATTTTCATTCAAGAAAAGCCAAGAGTTTAAGTGACAGACCTCCAGGAGACCCTGGAATTTCATCCCAAGGTTTGGTAATAAATTGCAATATTTTATCACAGGTTGGTTAGAGCTAGGCTTACTGCCTTTTGGAGTGATCGGCATTATTCTACAAACGCTTCAGGGGAAAAAAAAGTAGAAAAAAATTATGTGAGAAGCAATGTAAGGAAAAATGAAAGGACCTTGTACTTAGAAACTCTCAAGTGTTAGAGAAGTCCTAAATCTAAAGATCCATTGTAAGGACGTCCCTGGTGGTCCAGTGGCTGAGACCCTATGCTCCCAGTGCAGAAGGGCCCAAGTTCAATCCCTGGTTGGGGAGCTAGAGCCTTCACACCACAGCTAAGACCCAGCACAGCCAAATATTTATACATACATACATATATATGTATGTATACATATATATATATTTTTTTTTTCTTAAGTGATCCATTGCAGGTAATCTGGCAAGCAGAAGAGAAGGTCTTCTGATAAACAGGAAAATTCTGATGGAGAATGGGGAGAAGAAGAATATTAAGAAAAGTGTTCTTCCAGTTGAGACATTGACTTCAACCTTTATCAGAATCATTTTTACCAAAACAGACAGAAGCACAAAGTACATGAGAATCACTGTGGCTAGATGTATAGATTCCTAGGGTTTCCCAGGTGACTCAGATGGTAAAGAATCTGCCTACAATGCAGGAGACCCAGGTTTGATCCCTGGATTGCGAAGATCCCCTGGAGAAGGTCATGGCAACCCACTCCACTATTCTTACCTGGAGAATCCCACGGACAGAGGAGCCTGGCAGGCTACAGTTCATGGGATCGCACAGAGCTGGACACAACTGTGTTTTCACTTTCACAGATTCTTAAAGTCCACCTAGGGTCTATTAGCTAAGAAGCACTAACTACCTAGGAATCTGATTCTTAATGGGTACACTCTAGGAAAGGCAATTCCTATTTCTCTGCTTTAGCACAGAGGTACTTGTGCTCCCAGCCACCAACAGTACTGGTGGCTTCCCAGGTGGTTCAGTGGCAGGAGACATAGGAGATGCCAATTTGAGCTCTGGGTTGGGAAGATCCCCTGGAGGAGGAAATAGCAACCCACTCTAGTATTCTTGCCTGGAAAAATCCCATGGACAGAGGAGCCTGGCGGGCGAAGAGTTGCACAGTCGGACATGACTGGACACAGACCAATTAGTACTGACTGTCGTTAAATGAGTTGAGTTACCCTCCTGGAATTTCCAATTGCTAAAGTGAGCTTCCTTGCCCATGGCTGAGTCTTTCCTCCTGTCTCCCACCCCAGAACACCTTTCACCCAATTACTGATTGATATGAAGGGAGAAGGGTATTAACAAAAGCACGGTCCCCTTGTCTAAGTTTAGGACAATTCTGGAGGGCCATTCCATTTCTAGAAACTTTGATGGATAGGCTGGAGCCTTGGTTGCAACTGCATCTTAAACAACTTTTTCTCTGTACACTCCTGTTTCTCACACTATCTTCTGTTTTGGTTTTTTTATTTTTCTCTCAAAAAGCAGACTCAATACAAAATGTGGTCCACTGGAGAAGGCAATGGCAAACCACTTCAGTATTTTTGCCTTGAGAGCCCCATGAACAGTATGAAAAGGCAAAAAGACTCAGTACCCATCTGGGAAATAAAAACATTGATTTCAAAGAATGTATGCTGAGGAAGTGGATGGAACTGTAAATAGATATGGTTCTGGGTAAGTGCTTAGTTGCTCAGTCATGTCCAATTCTGTGCAACCGCATGGACTGTAACCCACCAGACTCCTCTGTCCATGGGATTTTTCCAAGCAAGAATGTTGGAGTGGTTGCCATTTCCTCCTCCAGGGGATCTTTCTGACCCAGGGATTGAATGTCTCCTGCATTGGCAGGCAGGTTCTTTAGCACTAGCGCCACCTGGGAAGCCCATAAAACATATTATTGGAACACACCAGTTTGTTTACATATGGCCTATGAATGCTTTTGTGCTACAATAGCAGGGGTAAGGGGCTTCCCTGGTGGCTCAGAGGTTAAAGTGTCTGCCTGCAATGTGGGAGACCTGGGTTTGATCCCTGGGTCAGGAAGATCCCCTGGAGAAGGAAATGGTAACCCACTCCAGTATTCTTGCTTGGAGAATCCCATGGCTCCAGTCCATGAGGTCGCAAAGAGTCGGACACGACTGAGCGACTTCACTTTCACTTAAGCAGGGGTAAGTAGTCACATGACAGACCATATAGCCAAGAAAGTCTGCCTCGTATACTATCTAGCTCTTTACGTTAAAAGATTGCCAACCTCTAGTATAGCACCAGTGACATTTATCAGCAAATTACTGGGACAAAACCATCACTATGTTGGTGTTCAGAGTGGCAGGAATGTTCAATGGCTATAGTGTTTTGTTCTTTCATGTAACTGTATGAAGGTAATGAAGGATTCTTAGGAAGCAAATAATAAAAAGAATTGGGAAATAAGATGAATTTGAGGGATAAGTGGTAAAATGAATTACTATTAAAGCTCCTCAAACCAGGAAATGTTATTAGATGCCCCAACCCACTTTTTGAAAAAAAGCAATATTTATTGTCCTTTTCTGATCATAAAAGCAATACATAATTAAGGTACTTGGAAAATACAAAAAAACGTATACAGAATATAAATCGGTCATATTCCCATGAGTAGAGATAACCATGTTTTAACATTTTTGTTTTTACAAAATCAGGGTATTATTGTACAAAATGGTTGTATTTTTAAATGTAACATTTCTTCAACAGCCTCATATTCTCTAGGAACATTATGTTTAATGGGTAATTATAGTCCATTGTTTGGAAATGCCATAATTCATTTAATTATTACCCACATTATTAAATCTTAAATTATGTTAAGATTTTGTTATTATTTGTAAATAATGCTGTAACAAACTTGCCTATGATGTCTCTGAAACTTTTTTTTCCCCACTATGATAGATTACTATAGTAAAACAACTGTCTAAATTGGGGCTCTTTTCAGGGACAAGGCAGAAAAAAAAGATTCAAGAAAGACAAAGTCATGTTAATTGGGACTGTCTCTCATTTTTCTAGATTCCCAACCATATCAATTCTAGAGATTTCTGCCTTCTGATTAATAACATTAAATGACCCTTATTGTTGACTAACAATGTTTATTTTTCTATATACCCCATTCTTAAATCCATACCCTTACAATCAAAATAAAACATTGTTTTATTTGAATTCCCCCTTCCCTTAGAAAAAAAGGCGATAATCTTATCAAAAATATTTTATTTACAAAAAAATTCAATTATACTATACATCCTATACTGGAAATACATTGAATAATTGCTAAAATAAATACAGGCAATTAATTCAATCTTTTATAAGAATGAGAGAATCTGAATGTTATCAAGCTTAACTTAGAACATAAATAATTAAAAAGGCAAACTCAAGTTTTAGTCTCATTTAATGGCATGGTCTGTTTGTTTCCCACAAGCTCTCCAATCAGTGAGAGTCTACGTTGTAGAAGTTATGTACCTTTTTGTACTCTGAAGGTAGAATGTGCAGTTTTTTCTTAGGCAGGATGGATGGACTATAGATGTCTGTATTAAAAGGAAGCAGAAAGTTAGGAAGAACATGGTCGAATACTTCTCCACAATTCTGCTTCATCACAATGCTTTTCATGCGACTCTACATGTGTCTTGTTTTTTTTTCCAACATGGGTCTACACAGCACCAGCTACAAGGTAAGATGGGTCATGCCAAAAGTCAAACTGGATAACTGAGGCCTCAGAGTAGCTAAATTAACCAGGCTGAAGGTACCTGATCCCTCAATTTTTTATGTGTCAATTATTCTTGATACAGCTATTAAACCTTGATATCATGTCTACTCTGTAGACACATTTATATAGGCCAAGAACAGAAGAGATGAAGCAATTATCTGTATAATTCAGAAAATATCTTCCCTAGAAAGCTAGAGGACACCTAGAGCTTGATTCTGCTGGTTTTGAATTTATATGCTTTATCTTTATACTTTATCCCATTCACCCATATAAACCTCATACTGACATGCAAAGTAAACTAACAGCCTAGGGGGAAAAAAAGGAAGGTAAAGTATGTTTCACATACAGACAGAATCCAGTGAATACAGGTCACAGAACAAAAGATGAACTGAATTGTATTTGTCCAAATTATACAGATAATTTTTCCCACATTCCTCTTTACTTAGCCTGGGAAAATACTGTGAGAATGTCCAAAGACTATCTTTGATAACCAGATTTTGTCCACTGCTGGATGCCTAGTATTTTCTTTCAAGAATTAACATTCCCTTTTTCAATCTTTTGAAAAAATTGCACTTTCCTACCCCTTTGGCCTTGATTTTCAATGATTTCTTTGTACAGATAAGTATGAATGTCTACTCTCGAAGTGTGACATGTATATTGGCCTTCCCTAAAAGAAATTTTTTGAAAAGTTAAAACATTGAAAGTTCACTTTTTCACAGAAATAAACTATTCAATTTTAAAGGTAGAGAGAGAAACATTTTATTCTTTCTATCATGAACAATGTCAACCAAGCTTCACATTTTGGGTAGAAATCTTTTTAAGTAGGAATCTTTTAAGAACCTATTTTATTAAAAAAAAAAAAAAGAGGAAAAACAGGTGTATTTTGGCAGAGAAGTAAAGTATAAAATATGCAAAATTTGTTTTAAAATTGGCATACAAAAATTTTAAAACACAGTACAATTATATAAAAATACAGCACAGCCAACGGCCTGTAAAATTTCCTTTGGCATTTCATTTGGTAGAATTAAACAGAAAAAATCATTCTAAAAAAAAATTAGCTAACAACACAGTCCATAAGTTAGGTTGTATATGTTGAAAGAACTTTTCCTTGAGTTTCCAAAATCCTTTTCTTCCATGATAACCCACATAAAGCATGGCTAGTGAGGTATATAGGGCAAAACACTGTTAGGCGGATGTACAGTAAGGAAAAAGTGCATACACAAAGAATCTTCCCATTTTCATAGAAACATCAGGTTAAATCTGAGTTGTTCTTCTTGATGTATCATTTTCCTTTGGCAGAATTAAAATAAACCCATACAAATGTCTGTTCAAGTCCCAGCAGCAGCGATATGTCTCCTTTGGTGGCGTTATCTGACGCCACAATGCCGTACAGTCCCTAGAGGAGCTAAGGTTTTGTGTGTCTGCAACTGCAAACATCAAACGTAAGATCATACATCAAGCACCATGTCGTACTGTTGTCCTTTCTTCCGCCTGCCACATTTATTGATGAGAACCACATACAGTGTCAAAAGCATGACCCAATAGCATGCATAGAGCAACGTTCCAACAATTAAAACTGTCTGTTTGGATTCTGAGAATGGCTTTTTAGATTCCTTATAAATGGTGAAAATCACACCACCCAGGAGTATTGTAAACCAAACGGATACGGGAATGAGTCCTATGAAATTAACAACAATGGTTTTCCTTCCAGATGTGCCCCACCCAGCTTTGTTTATTGTTGCAATTGCAAACATCTTGGCGGGAAGTAAACTTGACATGTATAACACTGAGTAGAGGGACATGAAGACCATGACAATGTTTCCTCTAAGGCAGCTGGCAAAAGATGACTTTATGAGACCCACTAACTGGACAGTTAACAAGAAGAGGAGGATGTTCCAAATTTTACCCCTGTAGAAGAGCTGGATTACTGTGGCAATGAGAAAGAAAGGAAAGAACCCAGTGATGACGGCTTCATAGGTCATCCACAAGTGATGTTTATGAAACCACATCGCGTTGTACAGCCACTCTCGGAAGTAGGACTTGCTCCAGCGGGTCTGCTGGTTTAACCATCTGAGATATTCTATAGGTGTTTCAGTAAGGCACTTGGATCGAGCTGTGTATTTCGTTGCATAGCCCAGACTCAGCACTCGGTTCGTTAGATGCCTATCATCTCCAAAACTACATTGGCTGCCCATAAATTCTTGATTGTACCAGTCTTCCACAAATTCATGCAGTAAGGAGTTTCTGTACATTCCCAGAGGTCCACTAATGCACTGGACACATCCGAAATAAGACTGACAGGCCCTTTCTATGTTAAAAGCCATCCAGTATCTCACACTGCTGAGGAAGGAGATCCAGGAATCATACTTGTTTAAAATCTGCAAGAAAAATAAAAGTAATTAAATAAAGGTAAGCCCCCTAATGCAGAGAACTGACTCATTGGAAAAGACTGATGCTAGGAAAGATTGAAGTTGGGAGGATAAAGGAATGACTGAGGATGAGATGGTTGGATGGCATCACTGACTCGATGGACGTAAGTTTGAGCAAGCTCTGGGAGTTGGTGATGGACAGGGAAACGGGGCATGCTGCAGCCCATGGGGGTCTCAAAGAGTCAGACACAACTGAGTGACTAAACTGAATCCCCAGCTAAAAATACCAACAAAATCTGCGCTATTGTGAGGTTACTACCTAGGGTCATGTTTGATTTTTTCATTCTTCTGTTTTGACTTCTTTCTGTTTTAACATGATTTTCCTTTATTTTCTTCACGTATTACTAGATTAACTTGATAAGTGGTGTGTGTGTATGTATTGACTTGTTGAAAATAACTTTTTTCTACTTCATCACTCCCTGTACTCTTTTGTTATGTTTTCTTTCTCTTGTAACACTGGGATTTTTTTAGGCTTCAGTTCTCACCTGTCGCTTTCTTACCATCCAATATTTGAAGGGTTTTAAGTCCCATCTTCTTTTTCCTACTCATCCAACCCTATTATTCTCCTTCCTCCCCAGTTTTAGCAATGCTAGTGATGAAAGGGTTTTCTCTGACTTCAGCTAAAACCGGAATCCTGAAATAAGGCTCTACATAAAGGCTACTAAAATTATTAGCTTTGCAGGGGGGCAATATTTCTTAATTCTCCTCCTCTGTCTCCATTTTGTTCCATTTTAATCTGGATTTTGTATGCTTCCTTTTTATCACCAGGGTATTTCTTTGTCCTTCCAGTTCATTTGCTTTGCCTTCACTGGTACCAAGCATTATCAGTATGGGTTATACAGCAACATAATACCTACATTTAAAGTCAAAATTTCATGTGCTTCTCACTTTTTCCTAAAATCTAATTGTACTTTTGCAAAGGATTCACTTTAATCTTCATATATTTTCACATATTGTTTTCTTATTCCACAAATGTTAATCACCTTCATTAATATTTCTTTCACTTACTGTTTCTCCATTGCTGGAAAATAATGGGAAAAAATAATACTGGAAAATCCACTTCTTTGACTTTCTCTCTAGTGTAAATTTGAATTGCAGTTTCTCTTTTTTCCTTAGTTTTCCTGATTTGGACTTTTGACCAGTCATATATTGCTCAGCTTTTAAATATAGAGGTATATGGGTATATGGTATAGTAATAAAAACTACCCACTGCCATACCTCCATTTCTTAATCCTTGCACTAAATTCCAACATCATTTTACCAGAACATTAAGTTATGGCTTAAGAAGACACAGCAGAAATTACACACTTACATTATATTTTATATAACTTATCAGCTACTACATACATGTGTTACAATCCACAGCTAAGCAAAGAAATCATAAATTACTTCAATTTAGGTAGTAGAAGAGGTAGTACAGTGGGTACAAGACACATTCTAATGTGTCTTAGTCTCCAGAAACAACACCTGGCACATAGTCTGGTATATAATAAATATATATTCGAAGAATCAATGACTAAGGATGCTACGGAAAGTGACTCATGGAAAACATAAAGCTATACACACCTGGACATCTCCCCCGACACCTCCAACCATGGGATCTTCTTCTAAAACTTTTACCATCTCCACAGATGATGCTGGGTCAAGCATGGTGTCTGAATCACAAACCTGCAAAGAAAGTAAGAAATGAGTTACATAAGACAATGAGCATGCTCCATGTAGTCAAAATTGGACATATATATATTATGCCTTCAGCCTATTGCCACAAGGCCTAAATAAGGGAGTATCATGTGGATGTGAGTTTGTTATATAATGGCAATACAAAGAACTTGCAAACTCAGTATTTAAGCTAATGACATTGCTAAAAAGAACAAATGAACTGATGATCTAGGCATGTCATGAAAGGTGGTCAGCTTTTCCTGGTTCTCCAAGGATGTACTCAGTTTTGGCAATAAAAGTCTCATATCCCTGGTAACACTCTAGGTTTCCAAGTCTTGGAAAACACCTTGGGTTTGTCACTATAAATGTCTCTCCCTCTATTTTTAATTGCCTTAAATCAAGCTTTTAGATATCTTATTTCTCAGGTCTGAATGATGATGGAAAACTCCTATGGCAGTATTGATAACAGGCATGTTTAACAGTAATTATTCTTCTCTATTTTAATATAGTAATTAAGACAGGAAAGCAGTTCTTCTAAGGTGGGTTGTATAACTCTGAAACAAGATATCCATTTGACCTGGACTTAGCAGATCATATTCCATCAGAAAGGAAAATAAAGCTTTTAAAGGTATTATGTATTGATCTAGCTCTTTACATACAAAAGTAGATGAACCGTGAACTTCCAGGTGTTCAAGTTGGTTTTAGAAAAGGCAGAGGAACCAGAGATCAAATTGCCAACATCCGATGGATCATTGAAAAAATAAGAGAGTTCCTGAAAAACATCTATTTCTGCTTTATTGACTATGCCAAAGCCTTTGACTGTGTGGATCAAAAGAAACTGTGGAAAATTCTGAATGAGAATACCAGACCACCTGACCTGCCTCTTGAGAAACCTGTATGCAGATCAGGAAGCAACAGTTAGAACTGGACATGGAACAACAGACTGGTTCCAAATAGGAAAAGGAGTACATCAAGGCTATATATTGTCACCCTGTTTATTTAATTTATATCCAGAGTACATCATGAGAAACGCTGGGCTGGAGGAAGCACAGGCTGGAATCAAGATTGCTGGGAGAAATATCAATAACCTCAGATATGCAGATGACACCACCCTTATGGCAGAAAGTGAAGGACTAAAGGGTCTCTTGATGAAAGTGAAAGAGGAGAGTGAAAAAGTTGGCTTAAAGCTCAACATTCAGAAAACTAAGATCATGGCAACTGGTCCCATCACTTCATGGGAAACAGATGCAGAAACAGTGGAAACAGTGTCAGACTTTATTTTTCTGGGCTCCAAAATCACTGCAGATGGTGATTGCAGCCATGAAACTAAAAGACGCTTACTCCTTGGAAGAAAAGTTATAAACAACCTAGACAGCATATTAAAAAGCAGAGACATCACTTTGTCAACAAAGGTCCATCTAGTCAAGACTATGGTTTTTTCAGTTGTCATGTATGGATGTGAGAATTGGACTGTGAAGAAAGCTGAGTGCTGACGAATTGATGCTTTTGAACTGTGGTGTTGGAGAAGACTCTTGAGAGCCCCTTGGACTGCAAGGAGATCCAACCAGTCCATCCTAAAGGAGATCAGTCCTGGGTGTTCACTGGAAGGACTGATGTTGAAGCTGGAACTCCAATACTTGGCCACCTGATGTGTAGTACTGACTCATTTGAAAAGACCCCGATGCTGGGAAAGACTGAGGGCAGGAAAAGGGGACGACAGAGGATGAGATGGTTGGATGGCATCACCGACTAGATAGACATGGGTTTGGGTGGACTCCAGGATTTGGTGATGGACAGGGAGGCCTGGTGTGCTGTGGTTCATGGGATCGCAAAGAGTCAGACATGACTGAGCGACTGAACTGACTGAGATGTAAATTATCTTAAGCTTTTCTGTAAGTGCTAATTGTTATTCTGGAAAAAAAAAAAAAAACTTTATACAGGCCAAAAAAACAAAAGCAATTTTGCAAGCAAACCAATTACAACTTCAAGAAATTTTTTTAGAATTTACCTATACCCAAGAATGGCTCACAGAAGATTCTATGAGGCCAAAGTTGCAGGGTTACAAATAGTACTTTTCTTTCCAAGCTGATTTATGAACTTATTGAATAATGAAACAGAAGAATAAAGGCGATATGAAGCCAAAATATTACCTGAATACTCATAAAGCTGATATGGAAAATAGGGCTAATATCAATGCAGTAGCCAGTTTTGTAATTATGTTCCCCAGAATTAGACTGATGTATCAATTCTGAATAGCATCTAAGTGGGACCAGTCTCCTCCTGAAGACAGTTAGTGGCTCTTTGAAAGGTATGGCTCCTTCGGAGTAGCCCACTCCCAGAAGGAGCTAGGCTACCCCTTATACCTTTCATACTTCCCAACCAGATTAAGTCACTTCTCTTAGGGAGGAATTAGGTATGTTATACCTGTGGATGGAGATTCTTCCACATGATCAAAGAAAATCAGAAGTAGAGAAAGAACTGTCACTTCTCTAATTATATAATAACATCATATCTTTTTCTGGAGGACTCAGTCAGGCCCAAGAAGATATAAATTGATCGAACTTGACACACCATGAACCAGTTTCATATCCCCACCCAAGCAATAAACGACATGATTAGCAGAGACCAGAGTGTTAGCTGCAGTTCCATTGTTTTTCTATGTCGTCTGGCTACATTTATTAATTTAATCAAGACTTAGTCTCTTTATATCAAAAGCCAGTATTTTTACAGTTCTCTGAACTGGTTTATAAAAATAGTAGGAATTTGATGTACCAGTTGTGAATGAAAAAATAGGAAAACAATTTTTAGAAGCATGAACTCTTGGGGCTGGTGCACTGGGATGACCCAGAAGGATGGTATGGGGAGGGAGGTAGGAGGGGGGTTCAGGATGGGGAACACGTGTACACCCGTGGTGGATTCATGTTGATGTACGGCAAAACCAATACAATATTGTAAAGTAATTAGCCTCCAATTAAATAAATTTATATTAAAAAAAAGCATGAACTCTTGAGTTAACTGGAGAAGGAAATGGTAACTCACTCCAGTATTCTTGCCTGGGAAATCCCATGGACAGAGGAGCCTGGCAGGCTACAGTTCATGGGGTCGAAAGGGTCAGACACAACTGAGCAACTGAGCATACACACACTTTTGAGTTCAAAGGGATTTTCTATGTTATATTGTAGGAGACCCTCACATACATAACTAGAAAATCTCAAAATTTTTTAAAATGTATGTTGCTTAACTTTACTAATAGATTTTTCTGAAAAATTAATATATATTAATAACAAATAATGTTGGTAAAAACAACTTAAATGTATTGTTGAAACTTATAATTTAAGGAGTATATAGGGTATCCAAAATTATAGAAATGAAATCACCTCTCTAAACTCAATTAGCTACATAAAAGTTAATTTTTGAATTTTTATATTACTGTCCCTATTTAGAAACATGCATTTTCTAAATAACTTCTTGCCCCTTTTGGGTGAGTGGAGGTGCATTCTATTTTAGTCCAGCATGGTCTGACTTATTTTAGAGGAGGAAAAAATAGACAGCAGCTAGGCATTAGTATTCCATTAAAAAAACAGACTTTTGCTAATACTTGGATTTGTACCCAAGCATCCAAAGCCTCAGAAACCTAAACAATTTCTTCCAATAGCAATGTTTTTCCACTCTCTTGCCTTGTTTATCACTGTTTTGTAAATATACAGTGGTTATAAGCCTGGCAGGCCAATCACTAGAGGAGTAAAAAGTGAAGGCAGAAGTTCAACCCAACTTTCAACCTCTCAGCATCCAGAGCTTATGGCCACACCCACCTCTATTGACTCAAGCTGGGAAAGGTAAAACCAGAAAGCTAAAAATAAGACTAAAAACAGGAAGGCGGCAATCTAGAATTAATGTTTAGGTAACTCCTCCTGCTTGTGAGCAGAAACAAGCCAAGGGAACTGCCTCTCTGAAATGACCAAACTGGAACCAAACTTCTGAGGTTCTGCATATTTAAATTGGTCCCCCCCCCCACCCCCAATTTCCAACAGCAAAGTGCCAGAAGTTCTCTGAGAGAGATTGTTCACATGGTGAATTTAACTGTCAGAAGGGAAAGCTCTCAGAAATCCCTTGGGAGGGGTTTGTTATAGTAGGATTAAAGAGTTCTTTATAGAAGTTCAATTTCTGGATGTTATTTGGTGATAGAATGCCAACTAGAAAACCACCATCTACGACAGCCTATGAAAGCAAGTATGTTCATGGACATAATACTATTGATTTGTTTGTGTGTCAACTCATGCGAAGAGTTGACTCATTGGAAAAGACTTTGATGCTCGAAGAGATTGGGGGCATGAGGAGAAGGGGATGACAGAGGATGAGATGGCTGGATGGCATCACTGATTCAATGGACGTGAGTCTGAGTGAATCCCAGGAGTTGGTGATGGACAGGGAGGCCTGGCGTGCTGCGATTCATGGGGTCGCAAAGAGTCAGACACAAGTGAGCGACTGAACTGAACTGAACTGAAAGGCTATAACTCTAGCCCTTCTTGAAACCAGTCTAGTAGAAACAGGATTTCTAGCCGTCTCTTCACCCATTAATAACAAGTGTATAACTTCACGAAGGCTGGCTGTTTAGCTCTGGGCTAGAAGCTGTGGGGGAAACTACACCAGGTCATGAAGAGCTTAACTTCACACTGGGGAAAACTACAGGGCATGATCTGCGCACAGGAAACTGAGCACAAATCAAACTGTCTTTCTGTCCACCCTGAATGTATCATCCTGATTTGTTTAAATTACATGATCACCAGTCATAATCACTGGGAGATATGGAAACAAGGCAGTCACCAAATTTTGATTAAAATGAATGGAAAATGAATGGAAGATGTTATGGGGCAGAACCAGCTACCTCAGTCATAACCACAGAATCATCAGTTAAAGTGCGTAAGGCCATGGCTCCCCCTCCATCCGTGCTCAAATCAAGAGTTAGGGCTGCCCCTTTCTGCATGGCTACAACAGGAGTTGGCAAACTAAGGTCTAAGAATCAAGCCAGCCTTGCCACCTGTTTGGGGACAGTCTATGAGATAAATGATTTTTATCTTTTTAAACAGTTGAAAAAAAAATTTGTGACACAGGGAAATGATATGAAATTCAAATTTCAGTGTCCATAGATAAATATTTATTGGAACTCAGTCACACACATTTACTTTCATATTATCTATGAATGCTTTCACACTAAAACAGCTAAGCTGAACAGTTACAACCCAGACCATATGGTGTGCAAAGCCTAAATTTACTATCAGGTGTTTTACAAGCAAACTTTACCAACCCCGGGCCTCAAATAATTGGTTGCAGGAGAGTTCTGTCATAAAAATTTTTTTTAAGTTGAGATAAAATATGTCCTAAGCCCCAATTTTAATTCTAGTAGATTTTTTAAAATGATTTCCTCCATCTCCACATGTTATAATTAGTAAGAGTAACTAGAATAAAGTAAAAAGAATAAAGTAAAAAGAATAAAATATTACTAAACTAAATCTTCTTTGGCCAATATTTGCCTATTATAAGAGCAAAATATCCTGAGTCAAGAAGCCTCAATTAAATAGTGAGTCCTATATCTCACTTCTACGATTTTCAGTAAGTCATAGTGGAGTCAGACACCAAATAGAAAAGTACCTTGTGATTACAAAGAATCATAGGGAAGTATACCATTCATTGTTCATTGTTCAGACACCAAGTGTCTGACTCTGCGACTCTATGAACTGCAGCACGCCAGGCTTCCCTGTCCTTCACTATCTCCCGGAATTTGCTTAAACTCATTTGTACAGGATAATAACCTTTACGTTTTTATATTGTAAGTAAAAGAGCATGGCAATCTTTACCACAAATAGATAACTCGATAGAGAGAATCTCTAAAAGGAACATGAAAATTGATTATATATTAAGAATCTCTTATCACAGTGAACAAATTTAAATGTCTGGAATTATCTATAACAGGTATAGACTATCACTGTCTATTCATAACTTATCAGACTATAAATCTACTCTAGCTTACCTCATGTAACATTAATCTACCTCACCACAGTTTAAATAAAACTCTCCTGTTACATCTTCTATCAAATGTCTTTCAAATTCTGACTCAGGTCTAAAAGGCCAAGTTCCCCATGTTTTACCTTTTTAAAAAAACATATTTCCTTTCAGACTGACTGGTGGATTCTCCATATCTGCTTGCTCTAAACCACTTCAAAGGGCCCTGAGAGTTACACAGCAAGAGGAAGTCTTGACTTTTTAGCCTGCCTTCAATGAGGAAACAAGGATGAAAATAAATCCAGACCCCTACTGTTGCTGCTGCCTTCATCCTCTGTCTGCTATTAAGGCTCAACCCTTTCTTAACCTTGACCCTTCATCTTAACCTGGATGCAGCGATACTATTTATTGCTATTAGGTTCGAAATTTACCTTTGGTCAGGATCCCACTACTACTTTCCCTTCGACAACTTAACCACATAGTAAATGGAAAGACCCTCCTACCCTGTTTCCCTCAGGCCATTGCCTGAAAGAAGTCAGCCAGAATTCTGAAATTCCCCAGTAGTTATTCACTAGCAAACAAAAGACAGTGTTAGGCCCCTGAACTCATAACAATACAACGCCAGAGTAAACATACTACTGCAAAGAAAGTGTCACACAAAACCTTAGAAACAAATTGGAGTCTCAATCCACCACTGACCAGTTATATTTACTTGTACTAGCTTTGTAGCCTAAACTCCTTACCTTACCTTTATAAGTCTCCACTTCTCAGTTGAAAAATAAGGATAAGTCAATCCACCTAGCAACGTGTTGTAATGGAGAATAAACTAGATACTGTATGTGTAGCACTTATAAGGGCTAGCTCATAGTAAATGCTCAATAAAAAGAAGTGATGAATTGGGACTTCCCTGTGGTTCTAGTGGTAAAGAATCTTCCTTGAAATGCTGGGGACATGGGTTCTATCTCTGGTCGGGGAACTGAGGTCCCAGAGCCACCAACAAAAATCCTGCATGCTGTAGCTAAGACCTAATGCAGCCAAATAAAGAAACATTAAAACCAGAGGCAAAAAGGAAGAACACTAGTCCAGTGAAGGAAAGAGTCCTTCTTATCATTACTGTAAATAAGCCAAAACTCACTCAGAGAGCAGAAACTAATGCCTAATCCAACGTCCAACAAATTAAGTTAAACAAATTGGATTATTGAGCAGGCACCATGAAAGTCCTTAGTTTGGGCTCTTTGCTAGGGAAAAAGATTAGAGAGCAGCTTATGGCAGACTGTGAGTGGCAAAAACAAAATCATAAAATCTAATAATTTTAGGACTGAAAAGACCTTTTGAAATTAATCTATGAAACCAATCTAGGAAAAAATAAATGCCCTCACAAAATAAACTTTCTTTGGGGAGAGGGACTGGGGATAGGTAGGATTATTCTTTCTTACGGTAATCTGGTTTACAGTAAAAGATCTCAATATAACCAAGAGGAAGCCTCTAAATCAGACACCTAAACAATTTGGTTGTTATTTGTTGCTCTTTGGTAGAATGTTACCCAAACTGTTATAAAATATTTGCCTTCAGGCACCCTAGAATATTTATTTAAGGTGAAAAAGGAGTCATTAGGTTATTCTCTTGTCTTTTTCAGGAAAGTTTATACATGAGTGAAAGTTACAGACGGTGCAAAAGCAAAGGTGACAAGCTAGCTGGAAAATGAGAAACCTAATGTTGTCACCTCTAAGACTTAAGCCAGGAAACACCCTCTATTACAAGTGGTTGGAATTCCCATTCTCAAGAAGGGAATCAGGAAATTGCATAATGGTGGCCTTAAATAAGAGTCTACATTCAAGAACCTGACTTTGGGGAAAAGCATAGATTAAAAATGAAAAGAAAAGTCTAATGATATACTCTTGCAAAGCATAGGTAGGTTGCTAGTAAATTAAGACAGCCCTAACTGGCATCTTGAGCTGGAAGTGATCTCAGAAATCGATCTGTTGTACCAGTTGAGGCCCATAGCAAGTAATCAGTTAAATCAAGAATTCAGATTTCCCCATTCTTATGTCAATGTGCTCTTAATTTCATCCTGTAAAATGAAGAACATAAAGTCGCATTAACATTCTCAACAAGGCCCAACAGAAATTTTCAGAAAATAGGAACCAATCAAATGTTATATTCTGTCAATTTTCATTATCCATGGTAGTTATGCACTACAAAGTTTCCATGAACAATGAATTAGCATACATCAGGAAATTGCTTCCAGCAGAAGTACAGAAGAGTTAGTTAGGTTCCTCAAAGCCTCTGGTCACAACAGTTTTGCCTAGTGATCAATACCTAAACTTGTTTTATTTGTGTTTATTTGGGTCACCTTATTTAATATATATTGCTGGTTCGTTCACATTGAACTCATGTCCAACAGCACCGTAACTCAGTTCACGGTCTTAGTTTCCCGGCCAGAGACTGAGCTTGCACACTTGGTGGTGGAAAATGAGAGTCCTAACCACTGGCCTGCCAGGGCATTCTGGTTAACAGCCTTTGTTCAGAACACTAGACAGCTCTTCACTTCAGGACCATTTAAATAGCTACATCGCCAACAAAAAGCACAGAAATATGAAAAGCATGTTAGTAAAGAGACTAAAGAAGTTGCTTGTTTACAGTATAAAAGTTGAAACAAAAAGGCTAAGCATAATCTTGTTTGACCTCAGTTGGAAATATTTACATCAGGTGACTCTTTTTTTTTTGCCACTTTGAGCATGTCTGTAAACAATCACAAAAGCACTGCAACTATTGATCTTGGGGTAATAAATACATTTTTATTCATTAGGCTAATTTGCAAACACCAAATCCATGAACAATTAGGGTCAACTCTACTATCAGGAATGATTTAATCTTCCTATTCTCCTTCTCAAAGGAATGTTGGATAGCAAGGGTATTGCCAAATTAAATTAATAATAAAATTGCTTCCTATAATCTTCCCTTTGGGAAAATGCTCATACTTATTGTATTTTTTTAAACTGGGAAATTTTTAATAGAGACATCAGATGATACTTTTTTTTTTTTTCTTTCCTTTGTCACATTGGTAACTACTTATGTGGTTATATCCATGTTCAGTGAAAAGAGAGATGATTATCAAATCAAGATGTCAAAAGATACTTTAAAAGTGTCCTGATTTTTTCAGTAAATACAAAAGGCAAGTGTGATATAATCTCAAAATTGTTTTTAAAATAAGGAAAAATAGAAAAGTATATGCTGAAAGATATTAAATTTGATAATCTATACATGGGTCAGGTATTTGCTTCAGATTATTTTTCTTTTTCATTGAAGTATATAACTTATCTACAATGTTTCAGGTATACCACAAAGTGATTCAGTTATAAATATATACCTATGTATTCTTTCCAGGTTCTTTTCTATTATAGATTATTATAACATGTTGAATATAGTTCCCTATGCTATACAGTAGGTCTTTATTATCTTTTATATATAGTAGGTTATCTGTTCATCCCAAATTCCTAATTTCTCTCTCCCACCTCTGTTGCAGATGATTTTAGTTTTGCTTTTTGCACTTTTCTACATCTTTGAAAGTTTTTCCAGAAAATACATTGATTGAAAATTAAGAAAATCTTCCTTATTCTCCTTTTTTCTCATTCCCTATACCTTATTTTCTCTGTTATTTTTCTTCTGCTGCTTTTCTATCTTCTCATCTCTGGAAGCAGCCACTAGCATCACAGATGAATTTCCTACCACGCTTGTCTTAGACTACAGCTTCCCTAAAAATTCCACGTTGGCACTTATTATTTGAGATATAAAGAGGTGATAACTAATAAAGCCTTGTTCTGAAAGAGATCAGAGGGAGCTAACCCAGAAAGCTCAGAAGTACAGGTAGAAAGGTTAACCTTGAGATAGGGAGTGAGGCTGGGGACACTTGAAATTGTAAGCAGAAGACAGTCAGGTCTTGACAGGCTTCAGAGCCCATGCCTTTGCCGTTCTCTTTTGTAGGAGGCAAAATCATCTGTTTGTAGTTAAGCAGGGAGGAGTTTGGGTAAGGCCCTGGGAGAGTGACGGAGATATGAAATAACAGACACAAGAGGAATAAGCAAGACATCTATTCAAGATCAAGTGAAAAGAGTGCTGATGAGTGCCGAGGATCCAGCTGCAACTGGAAGCCAGTCATTTTGGCCATCTCTCTGCACACTTAAGCAGTGTTCTCCAGCCAGGTTAGCAAGTATGAGCAGATGGTCAGTTTCTTCCCCTAGTCCCCATTCTCTCTCGTGTATTAGCACCTGAACGCTGCTTCCTTCCCTTCCTAACCAACTTGAACTCCACATCCAAGTACTTGGAATGCTCAGGAGCCAAAAACCTCAACTCCCTCCCCGTTGGTCTTCTGCTCTGCAATTCTTGGACCCTGGGTCAGTCATAAGAAAGGATAAGAATACTATATTAGAGTGACTTTCACACAATTTCTGTTTTTATAGGGCACAGATGGTTAAAATAGCAAGGGATCTGATGAAGCATGGCAAGAGAGTTTACTGGTTTCAGAATTCCAAAAGATTTTTTACCTTCCTTTGAGTGTTCTGAATGGACCATAAGGCTCAGGAGGATTCAGGGTCCAGTTAACAGCTGTTGGTAGGGTCAGTCTACCTGGACACATCATGCTGATGGAAGGAAAGTTCTCAAGCCTGATTAGGGCACCAGCAAAAAGTCTATTCTAACATTTTAAATTTTGTATTATTTTTTCTTGGACAGGCCCAAGTCAAGTTGCCAAGGATACAAACAAAATTCCAAACAAAATGATGGGAGAAGGGGCTTTGGGAGAAGCTGGTTAAAAAAAGAAGAAAAACTACACAATGACGTGTTGATTAGAAAGGACAAACGTAAATTGTTTTAACTAGAATTAAAGGCAAAACATCAAAACAGATGTTTTCTCATTTTAGGGCCAGAGCTTCATTCTTCATATCTTCTGTAAAGTCCCTAGCCATCCTTTACTGTAAAAGTTTTATCTTATCCTCTCATCTGGTCACGTATGTAAAATGTCGAGTTAACTAAATCAGCCTTATTTGCAAAAGTTTTAGAAAATAGGAGACACTTGGGGGTTGAAATCAACTCCCTAGAAGAGAGATTTACACAGACGGTATAAACTCAAGAAATGTTTCAAATTATTCAACTATTAGTGAAATTAACAACTGACATGTTAATTAGCAATTGAAATTACTACAATCTGCATAAGGACTACATAATATTATCAAAGCATTTGCTGTTAATAGAGTATTCTTTTTTATATGATTAACAGCAAATGCTTTAATAGTATGAACAATGCCATTATCAGCAACTTTGGCTAAGCCCCTTTGGATTCATAATTTGAAATAATTATCTGAAATCCTTTGAGAGATTGCTATCTTCTAACCAGGTAACCGAGATTTGGGAGGTGGTCCTGCTCAAGGTCAACCAGCTACTAATAAATGGGACTAGAATCTCAGTTGACTGAACTGAGTCCAGTGCTCATTCCCGACCCATTACTCAGAGACCCAGTGGGCATTACTCTGTGTTGATAAATAGCCCTAAAATGGATCTTCCAAAAGCAAGGGTTTCATGTTTAAGAGAAGAGGAAGAGTGTCAAATATATATCTGAAGTCAGAGAATTTCTCCCTTCTCAGTATCATTGTGACCAAAGTCTAACTTAAATATCTGCAGAAAATTACAATTAGAAAACTCACAGGAGCCCTGCTAACGTTCTAAAGAAGCAAGCTTCGGTGAGAACTAGAAGAGAAAAAACCCTAGAGTTAGCAGTCAGGAAATTAATAAAGAGACACAGCCTGTCTAATTTTCATGCAAGCAAACACCATCACAAACACTTTCAAAGGTCAAGTTGCAAGGAGTGAGGTAATGCTGTTTGGGGAGTGAAATAAACATGACTTAGATTTTGTTCTGAGAAGGTTGGGTTGGTTTTTTTTTTTTTGGTCTTGTTTTTGTTTTCCATTTCCCCCTTTCTTTTCTTTTTCTTGGTGTCTTACTTTTGAATTTCTATACTTTCCAATTAAAATTTGGAAAGTATTGCCCCGACTTTGCCTAGCCTCTGTGAAAAATATTTTATAGCCTTCTTTTGGTCCTGCAGATTTTCTCCAGCTCCTTCTGCTGGGGCACACACTATTTTCTTACATCGCTGGAGAGTTTAAGAGTGTGGAAAATGATGTTGGAATTGATTTGGCAGAACCAAGGCGGAAGAGAAGGTAAGGGAGGGGAAGGGAGGGGAGGGTCTCCTGTTCAAAATAATCTTTACTTGCAACGAATCACATTGCATGAAGTAAGCGTTTTCATAGATAGTTTTAACCTTTTTACAATATTTTTTTTTCTCTCTTTCAGAATGGTCTTTCAACAGTCATGCTGTTTTCAGATGAACTGAAAGAAGTACTGTGTCCAGAAGGGACAAAGATGGGCTATAGCATGACTGGAGAGATACAAAAGATGCTTTATTTAAATGTATGTTTGTCCTGGCAGATGTGGAGACCTACCTGTACATAATCCACACTTCGCCCCAGTGCTCTGAAGGCCGTGTACATGACTTCTCTTTTTCCACCCCATTTTTGCATGATGCAAATACTCTTGTTGGACAAGACCAACTGGGTGACATGCTGTGAGCTTTCTTTGTGTGACTCATCCGTCTCTCCAGGACCCTTCACATGGTAGTTGTTCTTCCAGATATAAGTGGCTGACTTGTCCCTGCCCATGACTTCACTGAAGATGTCCATCATGTAAAGGTCATCTTCCGAGTTTCCATCTATGACCATGACAACTTTAATTCCGGGGTAGGTTAGCCTTTTCACAGATTGCAAACATTTCCGCAAATAGTCTGGATCTTCTTGATATGCAGCAATGCAAAGAGCAACAGTTTTGTTCAACTTAATGGGGGTTTCTAGAGATTTTTTCATTTTCCGGTGCTCCAAAAAGGCAAACAGGCTTTGGATGATGAGGTGTGATGCTAAAAAGGCACCATACAGTCCAAAAGAGAAATAGTAATTATCTGTTTGGATAAATTGGTAGCCAACGATATAAGCAGCTGTGATTCCAAGGAGGAGAGAGACTCCAAAAAGTGTGGTTCCAATTATTCTCAGGATACATAGAAATCTCTCACAATGCATCTGTAAAAATAACCACATGATACACTTGGTTAACCACTCTTGTCCCACACTTCTTTACATACAGGGTACCACAGGGAGCACACTGGTTCCAAGTGCTCTGACCCTGAGTTTCTCACTTAACTAGTTCAGTGATTTTCTGCATCTCAGTTTGGCATCTCATTGGCAAAAGAGATAAGAATGTCCTTTTGGGGACTTCCCTCGTGGTCCAGTGGCTAAGGAGGCTCTGCATTCCCAATGCAAGGCACCCAGGTTCGATCCCTGGTTGGGGAACTGATCCCACATGCCACAATTAAAACTCGATACAGCCAAATAAATGATCTGGAAAAATAAGTGTTGAAGAAAAAAAAAAAAGAATGTCCTTTTGGCATACCTCAGAGGATTCTTTCAAACATCATATGAGATGGTAGTGCATTGTACCATTGAAAACTATAATGTATGAAACAAATATATGGATGCATCATTTTTAGTACATTAGATCATTTACCTAAGGATGTACTCTGTGTGTGTAGTCATAGCTAAGCATAACACCTAATATTTTTAGTGAGCAAGGCACTCTTGCACCATCATATTCCTTCACTCATAATACTGACCAGTGAAAGTTCAAAATTCATAGGCCTTGCTCAATTTCTTATGTATCACTTTATCTCAGCTCTGATGCAAATCCCTCAGCTCACATCTTTCCCATGCAGCTAGCTGAGGTTGAACATAAAAATACATGGATTCTACCGTTCTAGCTCTTCCATCAGTTTGCGTGACTTTGAGCCAGTCATTTTTCCTCTCTCGGCTTCAGTCTTGAAAAATCTGTTAGGGATTTCCCTGCTGGTCCACTGGCTGAGACTCTGCACTCCCAATGCAAGGGGGCAAAGTTTGATCCCTGGTGGGGGTACTAAATGCTGCAACTAAGATCAAAGATCCCACACTCCACAACTATAGCCAAATAAATAAATATAAAGAATAAAATGTTTAAAAATTTAAATCTGTAAAATATAGGCATTTAGACTGGATTATCTCCCAAGTCTCTGTTGCCATTAAAACTTCCTTATGCATAGATATCCTACACAGACATTTATCAAAGCTTCTGAAATTCCAAATTTCAGTCCTTTGTTTATATGACTGTCTCCTTCATCCATCATCCACACCAGCCAGTTAGAACCTGGTAATCAGGAACTTTACCGAAACACAGCAAGGACACAATAAATGTTTGCAGAAATAAGTTATTAAAGAAGAAATAGCATCATGCTTAATTCAACAGGTAAATTTTCTGTTGTCTGAAGAACTTTAACAACGTAGACTTTAAAAACACATTTCAGTTCTTAATAATATCCAGTTTTGTACTCCTCCCCTGTTTACGAATATCCTGAAATATTTTGAATGTGAGTATAAGAGGATCATACATTTTGTATTCCTCAAAGCATCTCCGATTATGACCACAGACGAGGTGCTTGGTCTTGTTTCCTGGATCCTATTCCTATACATGCCACAAACAATTCTCTGGACACCTGCCGGGTGTCCAACAAATAAATCAATGTTGGCATCATATGCCTGCAGTATCAGATTCCACAGGTTCCATCCTATGAGACTGGCCCCTCACAGACCCACATTCAGATGTCAGTTGCAAGCCCAAGTTGTCACCTGCAATTATGACAAACTGGTTAAAACTCATAGGATTATGAGCTCTTCTCTTGAGTTCAATTGATTTGCTAGAAGGACTCACAGAATCAGGAAACATGTTTATACATCAGATTACTGATTTAATATAAAAAGATATAATTTAGAAATAGGCAGATGGAAGAGATGCACAGGGCAAGGTATGGGGAAAGTTCCATGCATCACTCTCCCCAAATTGCCACATGTCTGTTAACCCACAAGCTAGCTAAACCCTCTTCTTTGGGGTTTTATGGAGAATTCATTACATAGAATGATTACTTATATCATTGACCACTGGCAATTAAACTCCATCTCTAGCTTGTTTCCCCTCCCCACTTATCTGGGCAAGAAAAATGGAAGTTATTCCAAAAGTCATCGCATGAACCTAACAAAAGACATCTCTAAATCTGTAGGAAGAAGTGCCAAGCATCTTAAGAGCCTCAGGCCAAAGACCAAGTCTATATTTATCAGAATTAATCACAATATCATAGGTTTCCCCCTGAAGTCTTTCTTTTTTCCTCCCCTTCCAATAATGAACTCTAATGAGCGATAGAATTTGTGTGACCTTCAATCATTTACACGAACTTCAGGGGTTTTGTCATATTTGCATATAATTAATATTTAACCTTTCCCTTTAGTTCAGCTGGTTTTTGAAAAAGTTAAGTAAATTTATTTCAAAAGTACCTTGGGTTAAGTAATTACCTCTGAAAAAATCTCTTCCTGGATATATTATTTATATTTTCCTATTCCACATTAAGACTTAAAATTGAGTGTTGACACAAAATCTGTTAACATCTTGGTTGTTACTAGTTGTGTGGCCATCACATCACTCAACTCTAAGTGATACCATTTACATTCTAGGCCCTGTGGTCATCACTGAGGTGGTCCTGAGTGCATTATGCTTTAGGGTAACTTACTGTGACTGCTCACCAACTGTATTTCCACTCCTGAGCAGACTGCTTAATGTGGCCATGGCATTCCAGTCTTTGGAATTCTGAAATGTGCCATTTCCAGCAGGGCTTTTAAGGGATAGAGTGGGCGTGCTGCAATATCTCTTTTTCCCTCCACAATCTTGATGTACATATTAACAGGTCCTTGGAGAGTGCAAACCCAAGGATAGAAGGAGCTTGGTCCTTGAACTGCCACATGGAAGGAAATCAGTCACTGATGCCATCAATCAGGAATAACTGCCTTGGATTCACGTTAACAAGAAATAATTTCTGAGTTTGTGTTTGTGTGCCTGTTACGAATATTGGCTTTAGTGTCTCTAGTTCATTACAATTCAAGCAATGCACAGCAGACTGGAGACCAGGCTTTGAGCTTGTAGACATTATTTTCCTTTGCTAAACTGGAGATGATACTTGTCAAGGACCCTTCACAGGACAACAATCAGGAACAAAATCAAAGTGTTACAATTTAAAATATCCACTAACATGGAAGCTAGAAATAAAAAACCAAACGTGCATTCCACTTTTGGCACTTATATAGGACACCATAATATGTAACATGTGGGCCTGGTAAAGGTAATCATGGCACAGATGGAAAGTGCAAGCTGCTGGACAATGGTGAAATGCTGAGTTTTCAGAGCACAGCATCCCTTGTTAATTGAAACCACTGGCCGGATGCGGAAAACTCCCCAAAGTGTACATTAACCAATGGCGAAGGTGCTGGGAGCGCCAGACCAGGAACTTGGCTTTTCCAAGACATGAGTCATTCTCACGAGAGTGAAAAATTTCAAGGGGACGAAAACACTCTGCCTGGGAGAAGCTCAGAAGTGTGTTCTGCTTGTGTTTCAAATCACGACAGCCAGCAAAAGAACTGCCTGCCATTCTTTTCCATTATTCACATTTTCCTTGCTTTTATCAGCACATGTAGACACAGAGCGTGTTCACATAGCATCTGCTGGCAGCTGCTGTAGTGGGAACACCCTCTTACATCATAGGAGTCCACAGAATGTCCTTCTGCAGCCTGGGAAAAGTTGCTAGTAAACTGCAGCAGTAGAATCTATTTCTGGGAAGTCTGGGTTGCTGCCTAGTTTGACACAAGCAGCATCTCGGTGCAGCCCAAAGGGTTAAAAGGCATACTTAGAGCCAGCTGCACTGAGGGAATAGATTGATCTCAGGAACTGACACACAGGATGTGTTTCTTTATAATTTCAGAGATATGGGCACCATATGTGTGAGACTTTCTGAGACAATCCCCAATTCAAACACTCCGTTTCATAAGCAAACCCTCCTTGTCAGGCACATAGTTTATTGCTAAACTGGAAAATACGGTTAGTTTCATCCTCGATCATTTACTTAGAAACCTGCCTCCCCAAGTTATTGAAAATATAAAACTTGGTTTTGCCCATTATTAGACTTTATTGATTTTTAAGTTGCTGCACAGAATTCTGGGCCAAACCAAATGTTAAAAAACAGTTTGGTGCACCATAATGTACACTCCAAGTCAACAGATTATATGTGTGTGCATATATATATACAATGTGTATCTGTATGTGTTAGTTATCTGTCACTCAGTCGTGTCTGACTCTTTTGTGACCCCCTGGACTGTAGCCCACCAGGTTTCTCTATCCATAGAATTCTCCAGACAAGAATACTGGAGTGGGTTGCATTTCTATCTCCAGGCGATCTTCCTGACCCAAGGATCAAACCCAGGTCTCCTACATTGCAGATGGATTCTTTACCATCTGAGTCACATATATATATATATATATACACAAATAATACATATTTATATACATAAATAATTATCTTCACTAATGTCCCCCAAGGACACAAAATATTGTTGGACTTACAGTTGGTATTCAGAAAATATTTGAATGATAGACATAACTTTATTCATAAATATCATTAGCATCATTGTAACATCAATGATTTTTAATTCATCATTTCTAAGCTCCAGGCATAGAGTCAAGTTTTGTTTTCTTGAATAGCGAACAATCCTACTTAATTTTAACAGTAAATATAAAATACTGTTAATCTCATGTTACAAATCACACATACATATGATGAGGCAGCCAAGACTGAATGTTTAAGTAACTTGCCCCAAATCACAAAACTTGCCCAATTCACACAGTGGCATAATTTCAGTGAATATTGGCTGAATAGATTTGAACTTTCATGAAAAATTAGGTGGTGTTCTTTTGTTTCTGGTTAATATGCGTGTTGTGTTAAGGAAAGATTTAAAAAGAACTTGAAAACCGTTTTCCAGCTGTAATAGAAAAATGAGTATTGATATGCACTCAGGAACAGATACAACAGCCAATTCCCAGAGATTTCTAGGCTCATATATTTTCCTACATGGCTACAACCAAAGGAACCTGGAAAGATGTGGTGCCAAAGGGAATTGGCTGGTGGTTCCATTTAGGCAACAGCAGTGCTGTTCTTAATGCTAACAGTCAAACTCCTGTTTTACTCTAACAAAGGCAAAGACAGAAGAAGGCCCTACGCTCTGCCAGTCTGCACTGATTACTTGAGTCTAAATGGATTTTTCACTTGTTTAAAATGTATTTATTGAATACCTACTTTGTGCTAAACCTGTTTTTTGGATACAGGAATACACAGTTGATTGCGACACACAAGTGTATACAGCTATGGGTGCATGCTAAGTCACTTTAGTCATATCTGACTATTTGCAACCTCATGGACTGTAGCCCACCAGGCTCCTCTGTCCATGGGAATCTCCAGGCAAGAATACTAGGGTAGATTGCCATTTCCTCCTCCAAGGGATCTTCCCATCCCAGGGATAGAATCTGAGTCTCCTGCGGCTCCTGCGTTGCAGGTAGATTCTTTACCACTGAGCCACCAGGAAAGTCCATCTATAGCCACAGTGTGTACTTAGTGCTACTTAGAAACTCAAGGGGAGACAGGGCCATAGGTCCCATCTGTAGAGCAGATATAAACCTTGCCGTTTGCTCATAGACCCCAAGTGGGACTCCGTAGGTCACTGGGCTGCACTGGGCACCATTCCTTCCCTTTGACTTTCCTCTATTAACCAGAGAGCAAACGGTGGATGAGAGAGAATAACAACTGCTCTCATTGCCCTAGTGCAGTGGTGAGAACTAAGTTCCCACAGCTTTCATTATGGGGGCTTCCATTTTGGATCAGGGAGAAGCTAAAGTGAACTCTAATGAGTCAAGTCAGGGAAAGGCTGTGGACATTAATTAGGCCAAGTGACACCTCTTCTGAGAGGTCCTAGCTTACTGCTCCTTCTAAAGTAACTCCTGCAGTAAATCAACTCTACTCCAGCAACAAAATTTAAAAAGGAAAATATAAAAGGAAATATTAAAAATAAATGAAAATAAAGTAGCTCCTCCTCCCTGACATCTCGTCACTGCCTGTCACCATCTCCTTTTACCCTGCATGATTTTCTATTTTTTTAATTAGTGTTTATTGGAGTATTGTTGTTTTACAATGCTGTATTGGCTTCTACTGTACAGCAAAGTGAGTCAGCTACGCATATCCATATATCCCGTCTTTGGGGGATTTCCTTCCTGTTTAGGTCACCACAGAGCACTGAGTGAAATTCGCTGTGCTATACTGTAGGCTCTCATTAGTTATCTATTTTATATATAGTATCAATAGTGCACATATGTAAATCCCAATCTCAATTCATCTCACCTAACCCCTGCTCCCGACTCTGCTTAATTTTCTGTTACACTAAGAACACTCCTGACTATAGGGACTTGTTTATCTCAATCAACTGTATATGCCTGTGCTATACAACAGGGTGGTTGTGGTTTAGTTTCTAAGTCATGGCTGATTCTTTGAAATCCCATGGGCTGTAGCCCACCAAGCTCCCCTGTTCATGGGATTTCCCAAGCAAGAATACTGCAGTGGGTTGCCATTTCCTTGTCCAGGGGATCTTCCCGACCCAGGGATGGAACCCAAGTCTCGGGGCTCCCGCATTGGTAAGCAGAGTCTTTAACCACTGTACCACCTGTGTTGAGTGTTAGTTGCTCAATTGTGTCTTTGCGACCCTATGAACTGTAGCCTGCCAGGCTCCTCTGTCCATAGAATTCTCCAGGCAAGAATACTGGAGTGGGTTGCCATTCCCTTCTCCAGGGGATCTTTCTAACCCAGGGATTGAACGCAGGTCTCCTGAATTACAGGCTGATTCTTTACTGTCTGAACTACCAGGGAAGCTCTTAGAAGCCCACAAAACAGGGTATGCACTCAATAAATACATTTTAAATAAGTGAATATTCATTTAGTTTCAAGTAGTCAGTATAGCCTGACAGAGCACAGGGCCTTACTCTGTCTTTGCTGCAGAGGCAGTGAATATGCTGAGCCCTCAGGGTATCCTTCATCCAGAAGATTTTTCGCTCTTTTAAAACCAGTTCTGTAATTTCTTGCCCAGCTATTTAAAGGTTGGGAGGCAAGGGTGGGGAGTATCCAACCAGCTCTAGAAGACCTCTGGATAAAAAAGTTCGAAAAGGCAAATGATCCTGAAGTTGTAAATTGCAGTCTGAGCAAGCTGATGAATTTGGGGGTCAAGTTTGGGGTATAAGGGATAATGAGGTCATCTTTTTTCCATTTGAACTCTAAGTAGTTTTCCACTTAACCTCTATTGTAAGTAGTCTTACAATATTTATTGTCCATTAATCTACACACTGCTTTGTGTCTTGATGCTAATGATCGTGAATGAGCATATGTGTGTGTGTGTGTGCACACCCATATACATTGGCCTCTGGAATCACACCGAGTTGGAATAGACTCGCAACTGTCTTTCAGTGGTTTCTTTTAAAGGTTGGGTAGCCTTGAACAAGTTACATAATACTTGCCATCTTCACTTTCTTCATCTATACTAAGTCGCTTCAGTTGTGTCTCACGCTTTGCAGCCTATGGACTATAACCTGCCAGGTTCCTCTGTGCATAGGAATTTCCAGTGGAAATTGGAGTGGGTTGCCATTAGCTTGTCCAGGGCATCTTCCCAACACAGGGATCAAATCCACGTCTTACATCTCCTGTAATTGGCAGGTGAGTTCTTTACCACCAACACCAGCTGGGAAACACTTCTTCATCTTTAAAATGGAGCTAATCATAGTGACTTCACCTAATTATGAGATTAAAAGATGGATCTCATTTCAATACCTGAAAGGAAACTATCAAGTTAGAGCTCAGTGTTGTTAGCTCTCTGTGGGTTACTACCCTACTAGTAATCACCTACTCAACCTGACTCTCCGTCTCTTTTAAGTTGTTGTTTGTTAGTTAACAAGGGATAATTTTGACATAGTGGAAAGGATAGCAGGACGGGAAGAAATGGATTCAAGTCCAAGCTCCCTCTGCCTCATATTAGCTATTCAACAAACCACTTGAGGGTTCTATGAATGAGCCATGTGTCCTTGGACAATTGATACCTCTGAACTTAAAAATGTTTAGTGGGATAGATAACTTTATTCATTTTAATGACTTTAACCCACAGCTGCCCACAGCTGAGTGTCTAGAAGGATGGATATAGGTTGTACTGTAGGTAGTCTCCTCAACATAGTCACCTGAACAAGGATGAATATTAAGTGTAAATTCCTTTTGGTCTCTACTTTCTGAGCCTCATTTCCTCATCTGCAAGATGGGAATGATAACTTTTGGCAGGATTACTGGTAAGGAATATGTATATTTATTATAGAGTCAATGGAATATTAATGGCATTAGTATCTTAACACATAGGAACATAATTCAAGTTGTAAAGTGACTTGCACTTTCTATTTCTACAAGGTACTGAGTTTTGCTTAGGATCTCAATACAAAGGGTTATAAGGCACATTTAGAACCAGCTTTACTGAGGGAAATAGACTGACCTCAGGGACTGACACAAAGGATGCATCATTATAGTTCAAAATATAATAAAGACAGACCAGGTCAATGTCCCTTCACTTACAGCTGATATTTAAACAAACACACAGAAGCACAAAGGACAAGAGGAGATATATTTTTTAATATGGTTAGTGAATGCATGACTCAAGGTCACATCTAATAGCAGAAAAGATTTTAGAACATAGGTTTTCCTTACTCTTTAATGTGTGGGAGGAGGAAGAAATAGATCAAGTCATATGTAGAATGACTAGAGTTAGAAATACTAACTCAGGTAGGTGACACTAGCAAGACATCTGGAAATGTATTTCTTTGTAACAAGACATATTCTGCTTTTGGCCGTTTGCCTGCAAATGGTGGATTAGAAAGGATGGTCAACAAAAGGCTAAAAAGCAGTGGTTCCCAAATATTGATGTATATCCAATTCCCAGGGAATCTGTAAAAATTACAGAAGTGTGGCTCCCGCAACATTCTGAGTTAATTGGCATGGGGTGCTACAAGGGTGTCAGGAGTTTCTAAATCTCCTTAAGTAACACTAATTGCAACAAAGTTTGGTAATCATTAGGTTAAAGTCTAAGAAAACTTTCACGACCTCATTTGGACAGATACACATCCCTCAGGTGCATTGCCTCTGCTACTGTCCTCAGCTAGAAACCCTAAGAGAAGTACCGAGATGACGCCTCCCAGGAGTCTTCACATTAGAGCACCTGACCCACCCCTTCCTTCTCCCCTTCTGACCTGCTCTTCCTCTCTGGTTTTGAAGTTGACCTTTGTCTTTACCAGTACCACTGCACTTCTTCTAGCAGAGACCCTGGAGCTAATTCTGCAGGGGTTTAGCAAAACACCTTTCAAAGACCTTGTCATCTGAGCTGTCTCTGGATCCAGAACTTTAGGTTTCAGATTTCTCTTCTTTTGTACCAAGTTGATCAATGGCTTCCTAAGATGCCCATTCTCCCAATTGTCTATTTGTTCCCGAATAGGCAATGGCACCCCACTCCAGTACTCTTGTCTGGAAAACCCCATGGATGGAGGAGCCTGGTGGGCTACAGTCTATGGGGTCACTAAGAGTCAGACACAACTGAGCGACTTCACTTTCACTTTTCACTTTCATGCATTGGAGAAGGAAATGGCAACCCACTCCAGTGTTCTTGCCTGGAGAATCCCAGGGACAGGGGAGCCTGGTCGTCTGCCGTCTATGGGGTCGCACAGAGTGGGACACGACTGAAGTGACTGAGCAGCAGCAGCAGCAGCAGCAAGCTTCATCCTAAAATTCACTGTGGCAAAGGGGGGAAATTACACAAAGACCTGACATGAAATCCTCACTCCTATGTGGCCACATATACCAGTGTCAAATCCTTACGTGAAATCTTTCCTGATCTCTCTCGATCAGATGTGATTTCTCCTCAGTTTGAACCCTCATAAAACTTTACTAGTCCAACTGTAGTATAGTCCAGCTCAAGGGTGTTCCATTCAAGAAATCTTGGATTAAATTCCACTCACTCTCTTTAGTAACCCTGTGATTTTGAGTGGGTTACTTTACTTTTCTGAGGCAAAGTTTTTTTTCCATAAAGTTTTCTTGTTGGGGGGCATGGCAGGGCACTAGATACAATTCATATCAAATATCTACCTCGATGCCTGATACATATTAAACAGGTGATAAATAGTAGCTATTATTTTACTTTTTTATGGGCCAGACTGCATTTTACCTTACACTGTGGTTATTTAAAAACTTCTTTGACTATGCTTTTCCTATGAAGCATTCCATTTAGATGTGTACTACATCTTGTTCATTTTAAAAATAAATTGCAGTACAGTTGTATGCTTCTAAGAGACATTCATACTTAAATATTTTACATTTAAATTGAAGAAAAATTTAAGAGTGTGAAGTTATATTTACTTTGACTCAATGACATTTTTCTAGGTTGTGAACACAGCAGTATATTATGAACTCCACATAGATAACATTCAAAATATTATTGAATTTAAGATATATGCAGTGGGATAATACTGTCTATGCAGACTACTGCTACAGAGGAAAGGATTAAAACCAAGTTGGGGGTGATGAAACTGATTTTTCTGCAGGGAGCTGTCCCCCCATTCAGTGTCATACAAGCTGCCACAGGTTCTGTCCTTACAGCCTGTTAGTGGAGCACAGCCTGGATGAGCATGGGTAAAAACAGAACCTTGTAAAAGGACTGTGGGGCTTATGCTCTATTCTCCAATTACATTAACTTATAGCTCCCACATTATATAAAAGCCAAGAAGTTAATAATATGCTACTTGTTCTTAGATTAAAAATACAACTGTGTAATAAAACTTTGCTAAACGGTCTCTCCCAGTGATCCATAAATAAGTCCTTTCCTCATAGAAAATAAATGAATCAGTGGAAGGTATGAATTTAACAATTCAAGAAATATTTCTTAAAACAATCTCAGTTGGTAAGGAATCCATGTGTGAAAAAAGAAAGTTGAAATTCAATATTTTGGGACTATTCCACAGACTTAACAACAATGATTAGTTTCGATATGACTTACTTTCTAGTAAGTCTGTTACCCATTCGTTGCACAATTCTTGTTTTCCAAGAAGGTAGGTGACTAAACACCATCTTTGTTTGGAGGAGAGTGGCATTCAGATTTGGTGCTAGTCACTGATTTAAGACCTTGAATTCTTCTTACAGTTGCCATAGCTTTCTCTGAAAACAAAGGATCCAGTTCTAGGTACAGTACAAGTAACTCCGTAACGTACATTTGACACACTTCTACAAGAAGTTTTTCTATTCACCCAGCTCAGCTATTATATAGCTAAAAAGAAAAGAGGATAAATTATATCTTCATTATAGTGCTATAATCCAGAAATATCTTAGAATTTTGAATCATTAGTCCCAATATTGCTCCATTCACAACATAATATATATACTAAAATTCATACTTTTAAAGAGTCAAACTATTGAAAATTTAAAAGAATAGCCAAAATATTTGGAAAACCTCCGCTGGAATATAGTAAGCATTTTAAAAACAGTATTTCGGTTGTCAGAACAATCTTATTTAATTTAGCCTTTGGAAAAATGCACTGAAAACCAGTTTAATGAATGATTCAACTTGTGCATATTGGAATGAAAGGAAAAAGTTTAGAATTTAGGAGTTCTTTTCAAACCCATTCTATAACATTTTCAATTGTATCTACAAACAGTTTGATGGGCATAACTATTTATTCTACCCAATTCTACACAAATATACATTTTAACTTTTAGCCTTTCATCATTGGCATGCTTGAATGTGTGCTGACCCTCAAAATATTTTGTTAAAATGACCTTTAAAAAATCATAATCCTTCTTAAACTTTCAAAGGTACATTATCATATGTCTTCAACTGAAAAGAGAAATCTGCCGGAAAGAACTTTGAAATCTACAAGGGCCATTGAAGTTGTTCTTATCTGTCGCCTCCCTTTCCCAGCAAAGCTCAACAACCAACTTGCTTGGTTGGCTTTGCTCTCAGGCAGAGTTGAAAGTCTATATATACTCAGGCCGCCAGTTGGGAAAGCCCTCGGTAGCCAATCAGAGCTTCCCGCTCTATTGCGTCACACCTCCCCCCTGGGTGTGACGTCAAAGGCAATCCCAGGCCAGCCACGTGGGTTGTAGAAGTGCAGCCTTTCTGGGCAGCTGTTCGGGAGACACCAGGCAGCAGTGGTCCCCAAGGGTGAGGAGGCTGGGAGGAGCCGGCAGAGCTCCTACACCCACCTCCTGGGAGCAGGGCTGCAGCAGCTCGCTGGGGCCGGAGGCGCGCGGGGTTGGTGACTTCCAAGTACTTCGCGCGGCCCGTTTGGGGGATGGAGGGAGTGGCCGCGGGAAGCTGGCACCTAAGCCTGTGTAATAGGACCCGGGTCTTGTAAACCCTCCTCTCCAGGCACCGCCTCTCAGCTCCCAGCCCCTCTTTCCAGACTTAATTATCCCTTCAGAGCCATTTCCCCTCGGCTGCGTATCCTGGGCCAGAAGAACAGCCTCTCGCCTCCCAGTCCTCGCCCTCACACAGACCCTCCTTTCAGACCCGCCCTCCTGTTCACAGGGACCCATTTTGTAGCCCTCGCTCACGCTGGGCGGGAACCAGCTTGACGAATTCCGCCCAAGGTGTTGATTATCCATCCCAACCTAGCCTCTGGCTCGCCTCCCATCTTCACCCCCGGCTCCCAGTGGACCCCCAAGCCCCAGCCCGGGGCTGGGCGCTGGGCACGGCACCCCAAAGCCCCCACCCGACTGTGCCCCCCGCTGCAGCTGCGGAGAGAGGCGCCAGCGTGCCCGATGCCACGTCGGAATTGGCTCCTGGGACGATGCAGCTGCCTGCGCGCCACACGGTCCCCATGCACGCCCTGCCCCCGGGGACTCGGCGGCCGACTGTAGGGATGCGCGCTCTCCTCCCGCTCGGGTCTCCCAGTGCCACTGCCTGGGTCGGGGACCCCTGGCCGTAGTGAGGCTTCCGGAGCAGGGCTGAGCCCAGATAGACCCACTCTGACACTTAAACGGGGTGTAGAGAGTGCAAAGAGGTGGGAGGGGGGGGTAGGGGAAAAAAGGGGGAGTGGCCGAGCGAGGCCGGTAGCCGCGCGGAGGTGGCGAAGACCCTCCCTCCCTGGGGCCAGAACTGCGACCCGCGATCGCTTTAACCCTTTGCATTCCAAGAAACAGGCTTCCTTCCCACTTAGGAGGAAAACGCGCTAGGCTGTTCAGGGCTTTTCTCCCCACACAGAGTGTGGGAAAAAAGGGAGAGGTGATGAGAATGGAAGGGGGAAGGGGGCAGCAGTGGGGAATGTATTTTCCTTACACAGTGGAGATGCTTGTTTCCTAGCTCGGGAGCCCCTCGGCAGCTCCGGAAGATGTGGAATGGAAAAGTACATCCCGGGAAGTGAAGCCTTTCCCAGGCAAAGAGGTAACCTGTGTTCCCATAAAGGCAGCAGATTTCTGGCGAGCGCCGCAGAGATGGGACAAGCCCCGGGATAGGTTACTAAGCTTGCCAGGGATCCGAAATACCGCTGATTTGCAGCCTGTTGGAAATGTTCAGACCTCAAACTTTTCTGTCGAACACGGACTTAAAATTGCGTTTAACTCTTAACGTGGGGTAATGACCCCCCTCCCTGGCCTATTCGAGAGGACCCTCACCGTTCACCGAATCGCGCCAGTGTAACGTACCTTGTTCAGCTCTTGGTCATAAAGTTGTCCTCAGCCTGTCTGTGTGGTCCTGAAGGGTCGGTGGCGGGCAGTTTCCAAAATTGAGGTAATAGGAGATCAGATGAATTTGAGACGACCGGCCAAGAAAAATAAAAAATTTAAAAACAACATTTAAAAAGGATAGGGGAGTCTCAAATGTTTAGGTATCCCCTACTTAAAATAAAATCACTAGTATTTTTAAATATTTCCGTTGTACTTCAATCTTCTAACTCTTAAAAGAAAATGTTATCTGTGCTTTGAAAATAAATTAACTTTATTTTATTTTATGCTCTAGTTCCTTCCCCCTAATATCGGAAAGTCTCTGCTCGCTTTTTGTATTAAAGAAAAAAAAAAAAAAAGCCTGGTGAAAAGTCAGCAGAACCCAGGAAGCGTAGAATCAGGAGAATGTCTTTGGCTGGGGCTGGTTCAAGTCCCTGGTTCAATGGGCTGCTGGAAGCCAGGACTGGGTAATTCTTTCCAGACGTCTTGACTTCTCCTTCCTCGCGGTTGTTGCCTTTCTGCCTCCTCCAACTTAAGGGGGTCTTAACAAGTGAGCTGGTGGGTGTTTTAATAGGGCGGAGGAGGGAATAGGGGTGAGGGGAGTGGAGAAGGGAGGTGCGGACTGGGAAACCGGAGGGGAGGGAACTGGGAGCGCGGGCGGGCGGGCGGGAGGCGGGGAGGGGGAGAGGGAGAGAGAAATTGGCCATTCAAAGCTCTCTCTGAGCTAGAGGCCGGTTCTAAACGCCAATGAATTCAATTAACTTGATTGCAAACGTGTGCAGAGCAATGCTGTGCACACAGGCGACCCACCACCTGAGTCCCTCCTTTCCTCCAGCGGAGGAGCAGGGAGGCCAGGCTGCGTAGACATCCCTGACTCTTGTGACTTACAGGGATTCCCACTTCGCGATGCACTGCCAGTTCTGTTTAAGTAATTTGCTTTAAGACCAAATGGTGCCCTTAGGCTAAGTAACGGCCCTGGGAAGGGAGAGATGGAGTGTGTGTGTGTGTGTACACCTGGAGCCTCCGAAAGCCGACTGAAACTCTTTAAAAAATCGGTGACTGGTCTCCCACTGGTTAACCCTTTCTTCCCTCCAACTCAAAAGTTTCTGAGCTGATGTCAAGTGTCAAAACTCTCCTTTACATAGAAGTTTCGCCTTGGGTAGTCGAAAGAGTAGAAAAATAATTGTTTTTTCCTTAACCTGATCCCCTAACATTAAAATACGCCAGCAGCGAGCATTATAAATAAAATATAACAAAATAAAAATCGTCCTCTAGAGAACTCCAGAACAGCGCGCTTTAAAAAATAAAAAAAGAAAGAAAAAAGAAAAAAAGGCCGTGTGTAAGGAAGCTGCGTAAGTGGCTTTTGCTTCTTGAGAGACTTTTAAGAAGATAACAAGTCAAAATACTTATTTTTGCTTCGTGATGGCCTATTCGCATCTTTCTTCCAAGGGCCCAAGGCGGGGGGTTAATTTTGTCCTTTCCTTTTACCCCTTTCTTTATTTCTCTTTGGTCCTCGTCAAAAGCCTCCCGATGACTTCAAATGGACAGTAGGTGGCACTGTTTAGGAAAAAATGAAAGTGAGCTTACAAATTAACTATTTCGGTTTGGGGAGATTTCGCCGGTTATTATAGGATAAAAGAGATTTCTTTTTTCTTCCAACGTTCATCTGAGATGTGGACTTACTTCGAACCCGACTAGGCCTTGAAAGCTAGGTTCTTGCTCCTTATCACGTATCTTGTATAATAACGAACAAGTCAAATCGGAAAAGTCAGTAACCTGGGAGCGATGCTTTTTCAACACGTCCCGCAGGATGTGGTGGCGGGGGGGGGGGGGGCGGTGGAGAATGCTGTGAATAGAGGTCAAGAATTTTACTGCCGTACCTGGTGTCAGCCAACCCAGTCCCCAGGGGCCGACTTGCAAAGTACTACGCATTTCCGCCTATCCTTTCACCCCCACTCCCCACACACAGCGGTCACACCTCTGGCAAGTATTACCTTGGCCTGATGACTCTACAACGCGCCGGGGAAACCCACTTTCTAATTTTCTCCTGCAAACTTTGCAGCCTTCTGTCTTAGGTGGTCAACTCTTGAGAAACTGGCTTAAATTTCAGAGCCCAGTTTCATCTCACTGAATAAGAATTAGTGATTTGTAGTTGTATGGTTGTTTTTAAATGCTGAGTTATAATTGAAAATATATTATCTAACCTAAGTATTCTTACACATAAGGTGAATTAAACGGACTTAGGGGTAGGGTGGAAATTGTGGGATGTCACGTATCTAGCTGTGGAACCCCACACACGAACACAACCTCAGCTCTAAATTTCCATGAATATTATATGTAACACAGTGTTGTTGATTATTCCTTGGTAGCATTTAGTTTTTTCTGTGCTCAGAGTTCGAGTAATGAGAGCATTTAGTAAAATTGAGTTTCTTAAACAAAAATACATTTGTTATTTGTCCCCTTCTACTTGTAATTCATGATTCATAAAGCAAAAGTAAAATGTCTCCTAACACTAGATGAATATAAAAGCTAATTATACATCCATGCATTTCTATCAGTCTCCCCCGAGCCTGACAACACTCCCCCAAAAAAGAGAGGGAAAAGGATAGCACAATTTAAAGTCAGAGGAGAAAGCTCCTTGAAGGCAGAATATTGTTAACTGACAGATTTTCTTAGGGAATTCAGAATAAGAAAGACCTCACAAATCCCACTTTTGATGCAAGATTGCATGATATAGGATCCATTTGTATAATCCTGGAATCATATTTCACCTTTTTAGACCTTTATTACCTAGCTGATCAGTGGAGAAAATACCTACATTACAGAGTTATGAAGATAGAATGTATTAAGTTATATTGGCTTGGCCAAAAGGTTTGTTCAGATTTTTCTGCACGATGTTAGGGAAAAACCTGAACTTTTTGGCCAATCCAATGTTAGAAGATTAATGTGTTACCTCTCCTTTAGATAGAGCTTCCGAATGTAACCCAATGATTCTTAATATAACCAATCTGGATATTAAAAAAAAAAAAAAACTTTAGTACCCTTCTTCTTTCTTTCTATTCTTTATAAGCATTTCTATTCTTGATAAGCATTAACTAAAGTTTTATCCTATGCTCACTTATTGGACCTACTTCAGCTTTCTTCTGTCCCATCACTGACTCATAGATTAAATTCCTCTGGGTGCCCCTAGATATACCTCAAACCTTCACATTTAACTGAAATTCCTTTCTGAGTCCTAGGCCTGAATTACAGCTACTAGTCAACTAATACTGATTCATAAGCAACAAATTAAAAGACATGAAGTCCAGTTCACAAACAAGCTGTTGTTGTTGTTAAGTCACTCAGATGTGTCCAACTGTTTGCCACCCCAAAGACTGCAGTACGCCAGGCTTCCCTGTCCTTCAGTATTTCCCGGTGTTTGCTCAAGCCTATGTCCACTGAGTGGGTGAAGCCATCCATCCATCCATCTCATCCTGGCCAACTGAATAACATTTGATTGTTAATTTAAAGTTTAGCTTTCTGTTTTAAACATAAGCTGTTTGGACCAGAAAATGACAGATGTTTTCAGGTTTTGATATTCTAAGGCCAACTTCATACAACCTATATCTATTACATTTTCAACTATGCAAGATAATGTAGCAAAAAACTTCAGAAGCAGATTTACTGGAGTCGGTGAGTTGTTACTGATCTCCTCCCTCTCACAACACAAAGTAAGTGTTTATATGTCTGAGAGACAAAGTTTCCATAACAAGGGTTTGTTTGTTTGTTTTAAACTCTTCCATGAAGTGAGGTGAAATTCTACCATGGAGAGAAATCTGTGTGCAGGTCAAGAAGCAACAGTTAGAACTGGACATGAAACAACAGAACTGGTTCCGAATCAGGAGAGGAGTAGGTCAAGGCTGTATATTGTCACCCTGCTTATTTAACTAATATGCAGAATACATCATGTGAAATGCCAGGCTGGATGAAGCACAAGCTGGAATCAAGATTGCTGGGAGAAATATCAATAACCTCAGATGCAGACGATACCACCCTTATGGCAGAAAGCAAAGAAGAACTAAAGAGCCTCTTGATGAAAGTGAAAGAGGAGAGTGAAAAAGTTGGCTTAAAACTCGACATTCAGAAAACTAAGATCATGGCATCCAGTCCCATCACTTCATGGTAAATAGATGGGGAAACAATGGAAACAATGAGAGACTTTATATTCTTGGGCTCCAAAATCACTGCAGATGGTGACTGCAGCCATGAAATTAAAAGACACTTGTTGCTTGGAAGAAAAGCTATGACCAACCTAGACAGCATATTAAAAAGCAGAGACATTACTTTGCCAACAAAAGTCTGTCTAGTCAAGGCTCTGATTTTTCCAGTAGTCATGTATAGATGTGAGAGTTGGACTGTGAAGAAAGCTGAACGCCGAAGAATTGCTGCTTTTGAACTGTGGTGTTGGAGAAGGCTCTTGAGAGTCCCTTGGACTGCAAGGAGATCTAGCCAGTGAAACCTAAAGGAAATCACTCCTGTATATCCACTGGAAGAACTGATGCTGAAGCTGAAACTCCAGTACTTTGGCCACTTGATGTGAAGAACTGACTCATTGGAAAAGACCCTGCTGCTGGGAAAGATTGAAGGCCGGAAGAGCAGGGGACAACAGAGGATGAAATTTGAGTAAGCTCTGGGAGTTGGTGATCCACAGGGAAGCCTGGTGTGCTGCAGTAAATGGGGTCACAAAGAGCTGGACACGACTGAGCGACTGACCTGACTGACCATGAGGTGCTTGCAGGATCTTAGTTCCTCGACCAGGGATTGGACCCACGCCCTTGGCAGTGAAAGCACAGAGTCCTAACCAGGGGACCACCAGGGAATTCCCTAGAAAAAGGATTGACTACCTTCATAATTCTCTGCATAAGAGAGCCTCAAACATTTTGGGGTAAAGGATCTCTGTATACTCTTAAAATTATTGAGGCCTCCAACAAACGTGTCTATGTGGGTTATAGGCATCAATATTTAGCGTGTTAGGAATAAAACCTGACACAACATTGTAGATCAACTATACTTGAATAAAATAAATTTTAAAAAAGAAAAGCTGACTGAAAGAGTTTTAAAAATATTAATTCATTTAAAGTACTGCACACAATGACTAGTCAACTTAAGAACATATTTTTGTGAAATGTGATGTTGTAGTCCATCTTTTCAGTTCTCCACTATCCGGTTTAATGGGAAAAAAAAGGATTTTCATCATTCAGTTGTTACTTGAATTAACGATTGACATTTTAAAACTCTGGCTTCAAACAGACGTGTAATTGGGAAATGGGGTATTTTAATAGCTTTTTTCAGAAGCTTTTTTTGTGTGTGTAGCTTTTTTGTTGTTGTTGTTCTTTGATGCTAAGTCAAAACTTCAAAGAGTAATTTTTTTAAGGTAAATTGCAAGGACTGCGCTGGCGGTCCTGTAGTTAAGAAATTGTACCCGTCACTCAGTCACGTCTGACTCTTTTCGACCCTATGGACTGTAGCCCATCAGGCTCCTCTGTCCATGGGATTTCCCAGGCAAGAATATGGAGTGGGTAGCCATTCCCTTCTCCAGGGGATCTTCTGAACCCAGGGATCAAACCCAGGTCTTCTGTATTGCAGGCAGATTCTTTACCCACTGAGCCAGCAGGGAAGCCCGACCACTTTCCAATGCAGGGGACACACTGGATCCCACATGCCTCAAGGCAATTATGTCTCAACTTGAGAGCCTGCAAGTGGCAACTGTTTAGACTTCAAGCCTTAGAGCTCTTGCTCCATAACAAAAGAAGCCCCCAGGCTGCAACTAGAAAGCCTGAGCCTCAGCAAAGACCTAGAGGGACCAAAAAAAAAAAAAAAGTTTTAAATAAAGGTAAATGGCAGTGTTGAATCTGAAACAACAGGAATGAACTTTGTGTACCCTGTCAAATTAAAATCTGCTGGTTTATCTTACACTGTAAATGCATCTTTTACAACCGTTAATGAATTTGTGATATCATGTATCAGTCATTTCTAAAATATCAGCTCACTAAATTATATAAATTTCCCAACTGTTGGTATATTTCATTATTCCATATTTTAAAAATCATAACCATTGGATCACCACCAACCTTCTCCAAAAAGTCTTCCACTATTGGGAAGCTGTCATGGTCATGGTGGCAAATAAAGTTTACTGAAATTCTAATATTCTTTTGAAAGCTCATACATTTTCGCTAGCATCAAATAATGTCAATCATTATCATCACAGATATTTATTTTCAAAAAAATAAAATATCTTCCAAAACACCCAAGTCTGAATAATAGTTTGCCTGCGAATTATTCTTTCACGTGAAAATGGTATGCCAGGATAAACGTGACCCCCTCTGCTCACAGCTCAATCACAGCTTTTTCACCAGACAAACATGGTAGCTTGGTGTTTCTTCACCAATAATGTTAAACAGACATACACTCAAAGATTGACATTTAATAAAATGAATAATTTTTTTCACTGTTTTATCAAGAACTTTCTTAAAGTTTTTTTTTTTTTTGATGTGGACCATTTTTAAAGTCTTTATTGAATTTGCTGCAATTTTGCTTCTGTTTTATGTTTTGGGTTTTTGGCTATAAGGCATGAGAGATCTTAGCTCCCCAACCAGGGAGCATGCCCTGTATGGAAATGTGAAGTACCAACCACTAGACCACCAGGAAAGTCCCTCAAGAACTTTCTTAAAAATTTTTTTTTTCTTTTTTTCCTGTATGGGGGAAAAGAATGCAAAAACTGGTAGGACTGAGAGTGCAGTTTAATGCCGCTGCCTTGATTCATGCTAAGGTATAAGCAGCTTTATTCACCATTATTTTTGCACCATCAGTGTAAGTGTCAATGTAGTGAAAGATGCAGATAATTTCTTAGTCTTATTTTAAAAATAGTGTTGATCTTGCTGGTCCTCTGAAAGGGTCTTGGGGTACCCAAGCATCTTCAGATTACACTTTGGAAAATGCCAGCTTACATTAAGCATAGCAAATATAGCAGTATATAAATCTGTGTGTTTCACTTTAAGAATATAAATAAATTTTCACATTGAGAAGAGATCTACCAGTGGGAATATTAGGGGAAGCACATTGACTGGAACCGGCCCACCCTGGCCAGGCACCATGGAAACCATTTGTGTACGTTGTTTTATGACAGGAGGTCTTGGTAAGGAACACGGAACTGATAAACCACCACCAACGGGAAGAGTTGGGAAAAGATCAAAAGGAGACACCACATGTCCGACCGCCTCCCAGAATCCTCACTGGCATCCATCTTGACACCACCAGGAAGGACTCTGAGTCAGAATGATTGGCTAGAAACTAGTCCTATCACCATAAAACCCAAGACTGGGAGAGCAGTTCTCCTGGGTTTCCTCACTCTACTGCTCACCACCCAGGCGCCATTTCCAATAAAATCTCTTGTTTGTCAGCACATGTGTCTCCTTGGACAATTCATTTCTGAGTGTTAGACAAGAGCCCACTTTCAGGCCCTGGAAAGGGTCCTCTTTCCTGCAACAGGAAGAGAAATATTAATAGTGATTCTGTCATATGAAGCATGCCTATAGGAAACAGCAATGCCCAGAATGATATTTCAGAGAACAGGAAGGATTCAGAGAACCTAACAGACATGGAAAGCTTTCACAATGCTGGCATATACATGTGAGACTTAGCATACTCTCTATGAGCCAAAGGGAATTAAAACAATATGTCTCAGCCTCATAAAAGGTAGTATTTTGTAAGATTCTGTATTGTGCAAAGATAGAAGAAGATTGTTCAGGAATTTAGTGAAAGTGTTAGTCACTCAGTCTGTCCTATGACCCCATGGACTATAGCCCAATAAGCTCCTCTGTCCATGGAGTTCTCCAGGCAAAAATACTGGAGTGGGTAGCCATTCCCTTCTCCAGGGGATCTTTCCAATCCAGGGATAGAACTTTACCATCTGAGCCACCTGGGAAGCCCATCAGGAATTTCGTTTCTATTAATAGTTCCCAGTTTAGATAATGTGAAGAGGTTTCCAGTAGTTCATTGAAATTGGACTGCATATTTTTAATGTTAATTCCAAGGCTGAACTCTTGAGGCTCCAGGATTAATTCAGATGAAATTTTGAAGGTAAGACCAGGTTTTTCACTTGTGGGTACAGGGAGATATTGAAGCATCTATCAGACACCCAGGAAATCAGAATGAACAGATTAATTCACTAATATATAGAAGAGGATGCTTTAAATCTCATCGTAGTTTTTGGAGATCTCACTGTATCAGGCAGAATAATCATTTTTCAATTGTTGATAATTTTAAATTAAATTTTGAGTATTATTAAAGCTGTGCATTAAAGATTACCGAAAAGAAAGAAAAGAAACAAAACTCCCTTTCCTCATCAGATACTCTCTTTATAATCTTCTTTCAATATCCCTTTCCATGGATAAGGAAACTAGCTTTAAACTATTATGTGACTTAGTCTAAAAGATTATTCAAAAGTATCTGAGACGAATGACTATGATTTGATTGGCGTCACAATACCCAAATACAACCATCTGAATGAATTATTGAAAAAGAAAAAAAAGAGGAAACCTTATATTTTAAAACTTTATCTTAAAGCAGCAAATAGATGAGAGCTTTGCTTTCATGTTATTGGACTATTTAAATTTTAAGAATTATCCCCTGGCTCATATGGGATTCAGATTAGAGGGGGACAGAGTTGTTTCATGTAACCTAAATGACATTTTTATTACTTGCATTTTCTGACCCAGATTACAGAAAAGGACAGAACTGTTTATTCTCAATTTAAATACCAACAGCTCCATCAGTAAGGGTTTATATTTTACATGACAAAACAATAAAAGCAGAAAGAGCTAGTTGAGGGGAAGTCTAAATCTAACTGTCCTTTGATATTTTAATAGTCTTAATTGTAATGACTAAGGAGATTTTGAAATGGAAGTGCTCACAAGCAATTGCTAATAGTTGTAATTGTGAAAATATAGCTACATTGTTTAACTTATCTTCTTTGAATATTGGGTGGCATTTCAACTTTTTCCTGAAAAGCTTAATAAGATTTCCAGCTTTAAAAAAAATCTTAAAGATATACTTAATTTCTGGAAACTAATGTATTTCTTATTAAAGGGGGTAGTTAAAAGTCTTCTAGGTAGAGGAAATTTCTTTTTATATATAATTAAGGGGGAAAAAAATAACTCCATTCTCAGAAAAGTGAATATATGCTCAAAAATGTCCATACAATTTCAAGGGGTTCACCGATTGTCTTCCCCCAGATCTGTTCAAGAGCAAATTTAAAATGTCCTTGTCCAACAGGAGTGTTGTTGGGTCTTTGTAAATACTATAATACATACCCTAAACCTTTAATTCTTTAGCAACTATATCATATATTTAAAAGTTTTTTAAAAGGACAAAGGGGTAAAAAACTAAACACGCCTTTTACTTTCTCTAGTGATTCACAGTAATTTTTTTTCATGCATCAATTTAGGGAAGGTAAAATCTCAAATTACGGAAATCAGGCATTTGAGAGAAAGTCATCCAAGGGTAATAGGAAACTGGAAATAGAAGAGTTTTAAAGAATACATCATTTGCCTTTCCTTGGGAATTGAAATCTGATTCTATACTTTTAAGAGAACAACAGCAACAATAACAAAAGCCCAAATTCTAATTCAAGCTTTCGAGGTAAGAAGACTGCCTTCTAACTCAAATGCCTGAAATTATTAGGAGAAAAATGCTGAAACAGTTCAGTAAAGTGAGACTTCCTACCTTTGTCCAAGCGACGTATAAGCTCCAAATCCCAATTAGCAGAATTATCATTCCAAAGGTAACTGCAGCCTGGCACTGCACTCTCTGTCCTACAAAATGCCATTAAGAAATGGGACATCTTGCATTGCCTTAGTCACATCCTCCCTACCTTAGGCTTAAATATAACTTGAAGATGAAAGCAGGCCACTGTCATGCTAGTCAAAGGAGTTACATTCTCCTGGCTTGTAGGAATGATCTCTCCCATAGGACTGCTTTCCAGTATTTTAATAGTTCAAAGTTCAACCCAGATCCATGTGGATCTGAGAACTTAGTATGGAGGGGTGCCATCTATTTAACTATGCTTAAGCTAAGAAACTAGAACGTATTTTGACTTGTCTCTTGTAGACAGCACCTGTTATTTTGTTCAGACTGAATTTGCCAGGCTTCTAATGAAGCAATTAGGGAAGTTGCCTCATTGTTTATTTTGAAAAGCCAGGTGGTTCCAAGAATCAGAGGTGACAAGTAACTTAGACTTCTCAAAGTATGAACTGAGGTCAGCCTCCATTGCGATAACCTGGCTGCTTTTAAAAATACAGACATGTCTGTGTCCAAACTCCAGACCCAGTTCACCAGAGTTTATAGTGGTGAGTCTTGAGAATCAGGGCTCCCCAGGTGGCACAGTGGTAAGGAACTCACCTGCCAATGTAGGGGACACAAGAGACATGGGTTCCATCCCTGGGTTGGGAAGGTTGCCTGAAGTAGGAAATGGCAAATCACTCCAGTATTCTTGCCTGGAAAATTCCCATGGATAGAGGAGCCTGCCAGGCTCCTACAGTCCAAGGGGTCACAAAGATTTGGACATGACTAAGTGACTGAGCACGCACACCCTGAGAATCTATTTTGAAAGCTTCCTTGGGTAATTCTTATGTACTTTGAAGCTTGGGAACTTCTGCTTTACGAGTTTCTTGGGCTTTTTACACATAGCTCTTTAAAATTCAGTTTTGGGTCTTAACTGTACTTGGGAAACAAAAGAGCAAAAACTCTTTTGCAAAATGCAATCAAATTGTGAATACCAAAGAATTTCTTTATTTAATGACATTATGATAGTCTTGAACATGATAAGGTTCGTATAATCAGTAAGTTTTCATTGGTGTATTAACCTAGTGATTTCTGCCACAAGTGAGGAAATATCACGTATAGACCTGAGGCCCCTTGGACTTGAACTATGTGTTTTTGGCACCCACGCAACTACTACCTGTGTGGTCTTGGGCAAATTGCTTATCTCTCTAAGGTCTCAGTTTCTTTCTTTATGTAAAATAGGGAGATTACTAAAACCTTACCTTAGAAGCTCATGTTGAAAGTAAATAAAATTATCCCCATAACACTCTGATACCCTGTTAATCACTCAGTCACATCCAACTCTTTGCAACCCTATGGACTGTAGCCCACCAGGATCCCCTGTCCATGGGATTCTGCAGGCAAGAATACTGGAGTGGGTTGCCATTGCCTTCTGCAGGGGAATCTTCCTGACCCAGGGATCGAATCCAGGTCTCCTACATTGCAGGCAGATTCTGATAATTGTGTGATAAAAGTTAACCATAATTACTGGTGTTGTTGGAAAGAAAGTGCTTAAGAACTTGTTCCTCCGTTGTCATAGAGATGTTCAATTTCTCTTATTCAGGTTAAGACTTTCTGCTACTGTACTTCTAAAATATGCTCAGAGTTCAAAAATTTTAAAAGCTGATCAGATCTTTTTGAAGATGTAAAAGCTACAGACTTGGATTTTAATTCTTAAAGAAAATCCTTTTAAAGTACTCATTGAATACCATTCACTGAGTTTACCTAAATTATAAAAAGCCCTAGGTTGAAGAATTAAAAGCCAAATTTAAAATACTTCTTTGAAAGAGTTGAATGTTCTTTTTTTTGCATAATGTATTTACCCAAGGAAGCTTACTTAGATGGAGCATCTGGTTTTCAGCACATTCTTGCTTTACACCTATATTTCCAGCTGAAAAGCTCTGAGGTAAAGAGAGGTCAAATGAATTGCCCCACGTCACACACAATGAGTCAGTGATTCAGGCCAGATTGAATCAAGGAGTTTCTTTCGTAGGAGTGTCCAAAAATAAATAGTTAACTGAAAATAAATCTTTATACCTCTGTTTTTAGAGCAAAGAGAAGGAATATATTTGTTATTTTTCACATCTTTATTTAATTTAAATTCCTAAATAAAATAAAAGACATTTCTAAATATAACAACTTGAGCATGACTTCCCAACTCTCTTCCAAATAACTGAATTTAGGCTATTTACTGACTATATTGAATTGGAAATATAACAATTCTGTCTAAGAAATTCTGGCCAATTTGTCATCTGTCTGTCATCTCTCCTCATTTGGAATCATTGTGTTCATTGTTACCAACTATTCGTTCATCAAAAGTTGATTGAGCATCTACTATGGGCCATCTGAGGCAGGAGATAGATGGGCCCCAGGCTGAACAGTTTATCTCCTGTGGTCAGAAACTCCATAATAGCAGAAACACCAGAAAATCAGGATGATGCAGGAGGCTGGGCCCTGCCCAGATAAGAGATGAAAGAATATATATTCCTCATTCTCAAACTCAAGGATACCTCCCTGACTACAGATGTGCAGAAAGGCTCCTTGGAGGTCAAAAGAAAAAGGGCATCACCTCATAGTAAGTGATGTTGAGGCAGGCGGTAGCTGACTCCCTCCCTGCCCAGGGTAAAATGATTGGACATTCACTCCCTATAGACTGACAGTCCATGACAAGAATAACAGGACAATTAAGGGAAGAGGTTAGGCCCTGCCCAGACCACAGACTTCTCATTCTCAAGGTTAGGAGACCTCCCTGACCACACATGTGCAGAAAAACTTCTTGGATGTCAAATGGAAGTTATGCCAAGAGAGGCTCATCACCCACAGTCCTTTGCAGTAGAATTCATCTTGGCTAAGAGATGCCTGAGCACACATGGGAGGATCCTGAGACACATCAAATACGGACTGTGAACCAGAAAAGTCAAAATGACTGGCCAAAGGAAACCCAGAAGAAATGCCCCATAAATATAATTCAAACTACCATTAGGGCGAGACTGTCCCTCTCTGAACCCACCTTTGTGTCTGTCCACATGCACTGTGCTCTTTTCCTCCTAATAAACACATAACCACTTTTTGTTTCTATGTGGGAATTCATTTCTATGCAGCTGACAGGCCAGGGCCTTGCCACTGACCCCTGTCCCTGGTGGTCTAGTGGCTAGAATTCAGTGCTCTACTTCTGGCTGCCTGACCTCAGTCTGGCTGGGAACTGAAACCCTGCTTCAAACTGCTGCAAGTTGAGGCCACCTGCGATCTCATCTACCCTGACCACTAACCTTCATAGGACTCAGCACAAGTATTAACAGAGGCTCACATGACACATGTCTAAATGCTTAATAGTGAAGAATTAAGTGGGTAAAGTATTCAATAAATTAATTCCTCTTCCTACCTTGAAAATGTACCCTTGTAGAAACTTGCAAGGCCTGTTTCAAATTTAGAGATCTCAATGCCTCAGCATTTTGTGCCAGAAACACAGTCTGAAAACTCACTACCAGCCGCCATCCACCTGGTGCCAGTGAACTGCCTCTGGTCTGACCACCATTTATGTTTGTTTTTTTCCCCACTCCTGGTTATATCCTATAATGTGATGGGCAGTGCAGACATGCATTGACTATACCAGTTTACACATTCAAGCACATTCATCCTTCCCCAAATCAGGCACCCATTGCACCATTCTTTTGACCTCTGACTTCCAATTCTTTGGTAGAAGCTTATGCTGGCCCTGAAAATAGGCTTAGTACCAGGGTCCTTCATGCCTGGGTGTCAGGGTAATACTTCGAGGCATCGCACCAGGACATCCATGAGGAGAAACTGCTCCACAGTATAATCTGAGCATATCCTTCTTCTATTGTACAATATCACCACTTTCCATTGTCAAATCAGCATAGGTGCAGTGCTTCAGTCTGATGTTGCCTTGAACATTCCAACCTGACAGCAAACCTTTCCGTGTAAATCACACTGGTTTAAACAACTTACAGCACTTTTCCATGTCAATACCTTAGTCTGTTTGTCCTTTCCGCTCTTTTCTCATCTTGGTCCAAGTGTAAAAATTCTTATTATCTCTCCCTCCTGTTTTTATTTATTTATTTATTTATTTGCCTGCACCAGGTCTTATTGCAGCACGCAGGTTCTTTGTTGTGGCATGCGGGGTGTTAGTTTGTGGTATGTGGGACCTAGCTCCCTGACCAGGGATTTAACGTGGGCCCCCTGCATTGGGAGTGCTGAGTCTTATCCATGCCTATCTTTCATATCATACTTTTCCCTCTATAATTTTATAGTTAGGCTTCCTTGGTGGCTCAGTGGTAAAGAATCTGCCTGTCAATGCAAAAGACTTAAGAGAAGCAGGTTCAATCCCTGGGTAGGGAAGATCCCCTGGAAAAGGAAATGGCAACCCACTTCAGTATTCTTGTCTGGGAAATCCCACGGATAGAGGAGCCTGGAAGGCTACAGTCCACGGAGTGACAGAAGAAATGATTTAGCAATTAAACAACAATTTTATAGTTATGTTTATATATACAATCTCTCCTAATTTTGGTTGTGGAAGCTTTGAAGACTAGTCCCATGCCATTTATTTACTTTCAATTCTTTGAAGATAGTTTTACTGGTTTTGTAGAAATCTTGTTTATTCATTGTAAATAAGCTACACCATAAAAGAGTTCAAAAAGAGTAAAAACTCAGAAATGGTGCCAGTTTTTTTCATGTAGAAAAAACTGAATCAATGTACAGAAGTTACACAAAGAGGAGCATTTACTTTTTGCAACTATTTTCTTCGTTTAACTATTTTATGTGTTTTCAGTTAATGATTTAGAGAGCTACATAGTCCTTTTTAATGACTGCATATGATTCTGTACTAGTAATATTTTGGGAATATATCTAACCAATCTTTCTTATTTGATAGTTTATTCTGTTCTTTCTTATCTGTTATGAAAGCACTGAAGACATGGCCTTCATTTAAGATCTTTTCAGGTATGTACAAAAAGTAAAAAAGTGAAGTCACTCAGTCGTGTCTGACTCTTTATGACCCCGTGGACTGTAGCCTACCAGGCTCCCCAATCCACGGAATTCTCCAGGCAAGAATACTGGAGTGGGTTGCCATTTCCTTCTCCAGGGGATCTTCCCAACCCAGGGATCGAACCTGGGTCTCCCGCATTACAGGCAGACACTTTACTGTCTGAGCCACCAGGTACAAGTGACCCCTTATGATAAATTCTTAAAACTAATGTTTCTATATAATATCAAAGGAATTGTTTCAATCACTTTTATATCTCTTGAAGCACTGGGTACAAAGCCTTAAAAACAACAGATATTTCATAAATATTGACTAAATGCATTCAACGGTAAATTCATGATTGGTTAATTAATATCTATTTACATAACTAATCTAATACAGTATTGTGATTAGATGTTCTGGAAGGAGCCAATCCAGAGCTATGCTACCTTTTTACACAGAAAAAAATTTCACACAAAAAAAGAAGAAATAGTAAGGCGTGAAATAAATAGAGTGAGAGATATTTGCAGTGAACATTACAAGTCTTTATTTGTTCTTCCTTCCCAGCAATGCTATGAGAAGCTAAAACTAATATCATTGCATCCATTTTGCAGAGAAAGCATTTTACCATTAAGACAAATTATTGACCTGAGGCCACGGGACTTACAGTAAGGAGGAGCCTCACACTTTTTCTTGCCACCTCCAGCCCCCTTGCCGTGTTTTCTTAAATATGCCACTCTGACTTTTAGCTAAATAACAGTTTTCCACCATTGCATCTTAATAAAGAACTCTGAGTCAGGATCTGGTTTCTTAGAATAGCTGTTTGTATGGAGGATCCTCTTTTACCAGGAAATACAAACTGGAGAAGACTAACAACCTTTGTTTCTTCAGTGACCTCTAACTGACCAGTTACACCTGAGCATGACTAGGCATTTTACTAAAAAACCTGCTTGGCCTTTTTTCCAGCTGGTGAAGACTGCAAGTTTGTTGAAAATTTTATACCTTGTTTAGATGAGGGAGAAGTGTGCCCTGCTGACTTAAACACATGTAGTTCACTTTAGAACGACCCCATTTTTTGATTAATTCTTAGCACCAAGCATACTGCCTGGACCATGATAGACTGACATACATACATATATGTATGTATACTTCCCCAGTGGCTCAGCAGTAAAGAATCATGCAATACAGAAGCCCCAGGAGATGAGGGTTCAGTCCCTGGATTCTGAAGACCCCCTGGAGGAGGGCATGGCAACCCACTCCAGGATTCTTGCCTGGAGAATCCTGTGAACTGAGGAGCCTGGCAGGCTACAGTCCATAGAGTCCTGAAGAGTGGGACATAACTAAAGTGAATTAGCACACATGCACACATATAAATTTCCATATATATATACATATATATGTGCAGAAAGGAAGAGGAGGGAGAGAGTCTAATATCTTCTACAAAGCATTCATCTTTAGCAATGGCTGTTATTGGCTTATTTTTATTTTGATAGTTAAAATTTTAATCAAGCCTCTACAAGTGACTGATCCAATAAGGTTAAATCAGCTTTCAAATGTTCTTCTTCCTTTCCCCAAATGCTCCTATTTATATTTTGAAATAGGGGACCCAATCTGAAAGGCTAAGAGGTTTGTTTTTTCTTCTTGAAATGCAAACATTTAAGATGAGTGGGAGAAAATAATTATATTTTAAAAATTATTTAAACAAATGGACATAAATTGTGCTTAGTCTAACTTTTACAAATATTTGTTTCCTTTGTAGAGACAAGCTTAAAAATATTTTCTATCACTGTTAAAATGCAATCAATCTGAAATAATTATCCATTCATCCTCTCATCCAGACATATTTTTTTCAGTGAAATGACCACATGGTGAAGATTTATTGTTGTTGTGTTTTAGTCACTAAGTCATGTCCGACTCTTTGTGAACCCAACAACTGCAGCATGCCAGGCTTCCCTGTCCTTTGCTATCTCCTGGAGCTTGCTTAAACTCATGTCCATTGAGTTAGTGATGCTATCTAACCGTTTCATTCTCTGCCTCTTCCTTCTCCTCTTGCCTTCAATCTTTCCCATCATTAGGGTCCTTTCAAATGAGCTGGCTTGTCACATAAGGTTTCAATTTTAAATATTATAAACAATTATTCACTTAATATATATCATAGAATTCATGCAAATTTGAGTTTGGGAGAAAAAAGTGGTGTAGATCCCTACAGCTAACATAAATAGTATGTTCTATAAGATAATAGTGAAAGTTATTGGCATATTGTATGATAGCTAGAACACATAAAACCAGAGATAAAAATAAGTTCAATTATAACAAAAGAAAAGTGAAAGTGTTAGCCACTCAGTTGCGTCCACCTCTTTGCGACCCCATGGACTGTAGCTCACCAGGTTCCTCTCCTCACGGGATTTCCCAGGCAAGAACACTGGAATGGATTGCCATTCCCTTCTTCAGGGGATCTTCCTGACCCAGAGATTGAACCTAGGTCTCCTGCATTGCGGGCAGATTCTTTCATCTGAACCACTAAAGAATGTAATAAATATAAATACACATATTGAGCTTACCTGGAAAAGACAGATTTCCATTCTATCACAAACAAAAGATTTTACTGTTTTTCCCCTAAATAGACAAATTTTCACCAAAAAAGAAAGCCAGGCCAAAAAAAGAAATTTAGAGGGAACTAGCAGAAATTTGGAAGTGATGAATGATACACAGAAAATGAAAGATAATTTAAGTTGCTACTTTATTCTGCTACTCCTTAATTGTAGGCACATTTTTACATTTTTTATTTGTTACTCATTTTGGCAACTAGAAATATGCTTTTTTGTCTCTTAGATGTCTAAATTTATAAATTAGTAGTAGTAGTAGAATAAAGTAACAACTGGTAGGATTGTAAGAATATGTGGATTGGGATTTCCTTGGTAGTTCAGTGAATAAGACTCTGCATTCCCAATGCAGGGAGGCTGGGTTTGATTCCCAAACAAGGACTTAGATCCCACACACCACAACCCAGAGTTTTCATGCCACAGCTAAGACCAGGTGCAGGCAAATAAATAAATACATTTGTTTTCTTCAGAAGAGAAAATATGGATTAATCTAAATTAATAGCTATACTTTTAAAACTTTCTTTCATGATTACTTGGATATGTCTTTTTCTTTCTAATGTAAGCGTGTAGAACTATACACTTCCCTCTCATCAACGTTTTAACTATATCCTACAGTTTCGTTATACTATATTTTTATTTTCATTCTGTTAAGTGTACTTTTGATTTACCTTGAAAGTTCCTCTCATGGATTATTTCAAAGTGTGTTGCCTAGTTTTCGCACATTTGGTGATTTTCTTACCTTTGTGTTAACAATTTCTAGTTTTAAGTTCACTGTGGTCAGAAAACACCCTCTGTATGACCTTATTTCTTTTACATTTTTTGTTTTGAGGTTTGTTTTATGGCCATAATGTGGGCCATTTAGGAATGTGTTCAGTGGGTACTTGAAAAGAATATATTCTGCTTTTTGTCGGTGGAATGTTCCATAAACGTTGATTGGATTCTGTTGGTTGATGTCATCAGTGCTATTAATTTCATGGTTTTCTAACTGGTACGTATTTCAACAATTCTTAAAAGATGTTGAAGTTTCTAACTAAAAGTGTGAATAATTCTATTCTCCTTTCAATTCTATTTTCCCCTCACAGAATTTAAAGCTTTATTGTTTAATACATGTACATTTAGGAGTACTATGGTTTCTTATCTGTCTCTTAGTATGTGATATTTCTGTTGCTTTGAAAGCTACCATAACTGATATTAATACAGCCACTCTCACATTGTTTTCCATTTACATGATATATCTTTTTTTTATTCATTTACTTCTAACCTGCTTATCAGAGAAGGTGATGGCACCCCACTCCAGTACTCTTGCCTGGAAAATCCCATGGACGGAGGATCCTGGTGGGCTGCAGTTCATGGGATCGCTGAGGGTCGGACATGACTGAGCGACTTCACTTTCACTTTTCACTTTCATGCATTGGAGAAGGAAATGGCAATCCACTCCAGTGTTCTTGCCTGGAGAATTCCAGGGATGGGGGAGCCTGGTGGGCTGCCGTCTATGGGGCTGCACAGAGTCAGACACGACTGAAGCTACTTAGCAGCAACAGCAACAGCAACGTGCTTATATCATCATATTTGAAGTGAGTATCTTATAGACTGCATATACTTGCAGCATGTTTTCTTATCTACTCTGCTTATCTGCATCTTGTGATTGGTATATTTAGAATATTTACATTTAAAGTTATTATTGCAGAGAAGGACATGGCAACCCACTCTAGTATTTTTGCCTGGAGAATCCCCATGGACAGAGGAGCCTAGAGGAATATAGTCCATGGGGTCTCACAGAGTCAGATACGATTGAAGCGAAAGAAGCAGCAAGAATCTTATAGACATAGAAGTAACTTTCAGAATTACGACAAAGACATTCCCTAATTGAACAGAATGGATAGCAGATCTGCCTAATGTGAAATACAAAAAGGAAGTTTAAGCAGACAATAAGTACCAAAGATAGTAATTTAAATATACGGAAAGCAGTAAAGAAAATACAGGTCATTATGCAAATATTGAACACTATAAATATACATTTCTTCATTGTTTTTAACTTATTTAAAGAAAAGAGAGACAAGACATACAATATATTGTTATACTGTGATATATAGAAATATATGTGTCAATAACAAGGAAGTTGTTTTAGAATGAAGAAACATCAGATTGTAACTAAGTACAAAACACCATGTAAAGAAAATCAGAAATATGAATAAAATCAATATAGCAAATCTAAAAAAAAAAAAATTTATTATTGGTATGTTAGCACTTAAGCCTGCCATTTAAATCTTTGTTTTCTGCCTCTTTTGTGTATTTCTTTTTCCCACTCTTTCTCATGGCTTGCTAAAACATTAAAAAAATAATTCCATTTTGTTTCATCTACAGTTTTTTTCACTGTATCCTTGTATATGATTTTTTAAAGGGTTGCTCTAGGTACTACATTGGGTTTCCCTGGTGGCTCAATCAGTAAAGAATCCGCTTGCAATGCAGGAGACCTGGGTTCAGTCCCTGAGTTGGGAAGATCCCCTGGAGAAGGGCATGGCAACCCCCTCGTGTTCGTGCCTGGAGAATCTCCGTGGACAGAGGAGCCTGGCAGGCTGCAATCCATGAAGTCGCAAAGAATTGGACACGACTAAGCGACTAAGAACAGCACAACACTGGTACTACAATATATATATAATTTATCACAGAAAACTGGTGTTGAGATGTTTATTAGCTGGAATGAAATTTTGAAACTTTATTTCCCTTTGTGTTTCCTTAACTTTTATTTTTATAATTGTACTAAACATTTTCTCTTCACAAATATTAGATTTGTGACAGTCCCACTAATTCATAGGGCTCTGTTAATCTTTTTTTATCCATTATGTATATTCTTCCTGTTTTTCAAAAACAGACCTTTCAAGGTCTTTTTTTTTTTCCTGCCTTGCATATAATTTCCAAAATTTTACCTTGGTATATACTTAGTAGAAGGAATAGGGAAAAACTTATCTATTCCATCTTTTTAAAAATAGAAGTTTATTCCATCTTTTCAAAAGTAGAACCTTACTCCATTTTTGATAGTTATTATTATGATTACTTAGTTTAGTAAATTATACAAGAAAGCAATGTGTGGGGGGGATTAATTGATCTGTAAAACTAAAATTGTTTGAAATAATTGTTATCCAACTAGGTATGGATGAGAAGAAATGTTGAAGGTTTCTGCATTGACATTTGAGTTTCAAATGTTTCTTGAGTTCTCACTCCATTCTAAGGAAACCAGAAACAGAAATAATGGGAATTCCATTACTGGCATGGCTTATAAAGGTTAGATAGCACAAATTAGTTGATATGTACTTCACTCCCCCTTACATGCCATAACTGTACATCAAAAGACTGACAAATTAATGAGCATTTATATGCAAACCTAAAATATAATATTTATGATTATTTTTAATACTCTAACTTTTGAAATCTTGATTGGGAAGGATAAGAGAGATAAGCATCCTGCTCGAATTTTATTTCCTACTTTTAAATATACTCTTTCCAATTAGCCGGACTAGAAATTTTAAGTTGTTTCTTAGAAGGCTTAATTTTGTTCTTTGATTAATTTTTTTGTACAAGACCTAGATTATTATTGACTGAACTCTAAACGGCTTTGACAGTAACAGAAAAATATACCTGAAGAGCAGTTCTAATTTAATCTCAAACTTTTATAACTTATCTTTTAAAATATGCATTTTGTAAAATTTCACCTTTACTGTGCATGTGCATACACACACTACACACACACACACACACGAATATGCTTCATAAAACAAAGCTAGCTATATCCTTGCACCTGCAACTTCTGGGTGGTAGTAACTTGAATTACATTGAAACGCATGTGATGGAGATGTTAATTTCGCTATTCTCTTTGGACAGTGGAACAGATGCTATCTTAAACTTCAAAGGGATTTGACCACTTTCTGAGTTTTGTTAATGAACAACAACTTTTCACAGCCTGGTTTAAAAAAAAAAAAAAACTAACAAAATATACAAAGGAGAAAGATCACTGAAGAATTCATCAGTCTTTTCCTTCTGAAATATTTTTTAGGGGTAGAAAGGAAGTCAAACTCAAAACATTTGATCTTTCCCAGGAAACTGAAACGCACTGTATTTATTGCTTTTCAAATCTGACAGTTCGTCCTGTGGCCTCGTGTGTGCAGAAGTTGCTTCAGTGGTGTCCGACCCTGTAGACTGTAGCGTGCCAGTCTCCTCTGTCCATGGGATTCTCCAAGCAAGAATTCTGAAGTGAGTTGCCATGTCCTCCTCCAGCAGATCTTCCCGATCCAGAGATCCAACCCATGTCTCAGGTCTCCTGCAATAGCAGGCAGGTTCTTTACCACTAGCACCACCTAGGCCTGTGACCTCACATCATAGGAAACCACCCAGTCCTACCAGGAGGAGATGGGCTTTGGGAGATAATTGTTGAAGAACTTGATTTTTAAAAGAGAGAGAGCGAGCACAATTGGTGATAAGTATTTTCATTTTTGTCCTTCACTGGGCTTCCCTGGTGGCTCAGATGCTAAAGAGTCTGCCTGCAATGCAGGAGATCCAGGTTTGATTCCTGGGTTGGGAAGATCCCCTGGAGGGCACGGCAACTCACTTCAGTATCCTTGCCTGGAGAATTCCATGGACAGAGGAGCCTGGTGCGCTATGGTCCATGCGGTCACACTGAGTGACTATCACTTTCACTTTTTTTTTCCACTTTGATTTAAAAAGAGAGAGAGAACCCAACTGGTGAGAAATATTTTCATTTTTGTTCTTTGCTGTTTAGTTTAGCTCAGGTAATGCACTGTTGTGTGGCCAGGAGACTTGGTTCTAGGACCTTCTGTGTTGTCAACTGGTATAAGATAACAGATAATGATGGATTCTGACAGTAATTATTTCTTATGAATCAGGCAGTGATCTTAGCATTTTGTGGTTGTTGTCATTTAGTCACTAAGTTGTGTCTGACTCTTTGTGACTCCATGGGCTGTAGCCCACCAGGCTCCTCTGTCCATGGGATTTCCCAGGCAAGAACACTGGAGTGGGCTGCCATTTCTTTCTCTAGGGATCTTCTCAGCCTAGGGATTGATCCTGTAGCTCCTGCTTGGCAATCATATCCTTTACCGCTGAGCCACCTGAGAATCGCTCAGCATTTTAAATATGTTAAGTTATTGAATCTCTTTATCGACCTTACATATAGAAATTATTATCATCCCTTTTTTTTTTTTGGCAGTGCCACATGTCATGTGGGATCTTAGTTCCTCCACCAGGGATTGAACCCTTGCCCCTTGCAATGGAAGGCAGAGTCTTAACCACTGGACTACCAAGGAAATCCCTCATTGTCATTTTACAGATACTTGAAAAGGCACAGAAAGTTTAAACAACTTGCCTAAAATCACAGAGCAAGTAAGAAAGCAGTGGAGGCAAGATTCAACTAGGCATTCTGCCTCTAAAGGCCATTTCTCTGAAACACCCAGCTCTGTCTCCACAACTCTATTAAACATCCCATCAACTCTCTGAGATCGGGCTTTCTAATTTTTGAATGGAGAATAAAAATGCACATTTTGATTTACTTGATGTTATAAACTCATCTAATGTGGCATTCAACAAAGACTTTAACGGTTACATAGGCCAAATTAACATGCTGTAACTAAAGAAATTAAGTTCTAGAAATTAAGCAATTCAGGGTCATACAATTGTGACAGATCTGAAACTTGGTCCTTTGAGCCAATCCTTATTGAATGTTGAACACATCTAATGAGGATACACATACTAATAGGACTGAACATGACAGCCCACATTTCATAGTTTGAAAACTAATAGTAAACACATTAATTTATCACTTTGATATTAGGTGCTATAATAGATTATTGACTCAATGGACATGAGTTTTTGCAAGCTCAAGGAGATGGTGAAGGACAGGGAAGCCTGACATGCTGCAGTCCTTGGGGTTGCAAAGAGCTGGGTGTGGCTGAGCGACTGCACAACTATAGTAGAGGTATATGACAGAGTCCATACACAACTGAGGACAGTAGCGTTAACACTTTCAGGATTGTGCGGGAAAATAATAAAACTGGAAAAAAGAAAAGAGCAAGACAACTTTTGAACTGATTCTTGAAGGATAAGGAGGAGTTGCTTTGAAGACAAAGAGGGTTCACTGAGGCTGAGAAATATGTTTGTTCAGGTTACCAATTCAGAAAGCACAATCAAAGAAAGGAGATTTCCTTGTTGGTAAACATCAGGCCATCTGAGCTCCAACTGGAAGTTACGTAACTACTGTAAGACCACAAATGTCTTTGGCCAATTAGAATCTCTAACCTTTTAAGTGGGTTTCCCAGGTAGCTCAGAAGTAAAGAATCTGCCTGCAATATAGGAGACACAGGAGACGCGGGTTTAACCTGTGGATCAGGAAATTCCCCTGGTAGAAGAAATGGCCCTTTAAGTATCAAAATCAAGAGAATGTTTTGGTCAGCTGGAGTTTCAGAAACGTAAAGATTTATGTTCAGAAACACAAATATGAAGGCTCTAGTGCCCAGGTTTCCCAGCTCTCAGTTGTGAGAAGCTAATTTTAATTCTTTCTTTGGTTTCTTCTAAACAAAGAAGTGGGACTAAAGACAGGATCCTTTTTCTTATCTTCATGTCATCATGGCCTGATACAGTAGCTGAAACTGAGTAGAGTTTATTTAACAATAAAAATAAATTTTTGTTGTGGATTTATAGATGTCAGGCACTATACTCAGAATTACGTGTACGTTTTCTGTTTTAATCCCCACATCTGACCTATGAGAGAATAACTGAGATTGGATCATAGAACTGGAAGCTTAGAGAGATTAATAGTATGTCCAGGTCCCCCGAGGACACAGGGGCACAGACTTTGAGCAATCCCCCTGCCTTCAAAACCTGCAGTATTTTCAAAGTGTAATGAATTCATTTACAATAATTTGCATGATTTTAATGTTTCATAATTTCCCCAATACAAAATATACCTCATGAGAACTGATATGTAACTTTAAAAATACTACTTTGCATAGAATGAATAAAAGTGTTTGTTTTAAAGACAAAAATCAAGAAGAGGTTGCTATGCATTTCAAGAAAAATTTAAAATCCCGACCTCAGTGTTCACTGAGATATTTTTAATGTACAAATACTTTTTAGAAGTGTAATAGAAGAGCATTCTTCTACTTTCTTTTAGAAATCATTAAGCATTTTCTTTTAAAATATAGCTTATACAGAAAATGATTATCATATGAAAAGCACTTTTTAAAAAGCCCTTTAAAAAACTGTTAAGTGTATGTAAACTCAAACACATGTGAACAATTGCAGCCTTCTTTCATTCTGCTTGCTTTCAAACCCAAACCTATGGAGAAGGCTAGGCTCTCCCAGAAGACACTTTCAGAATTAAAAGCATCCAGAGAGTTGGGAAGTTCATACATATTCCAGTCAGCCTGTTGATTAAACCAGCCCTAGGGCTCAATTCATCAGGCTGACTCTAAAAGAAAAGGATAGAAACTCTACAAAATAATTAGCTGGGGATAGATTGTAGGTGCTGATTTGCATGTCTCTACAGTACTGCCTCTAAATCTTTTATAATCACTCTTAAGGCAGCCCCACTCCACTCAATTCTGTTTGGTGTTTTAATTGAGAATCTCAAGAAACTAAATTAACAATACAATTCCAGAAAGAGGTAATTAGAGTAAATTGTGTATTTGTTTATTTTCTTTTTGGCCATGTGGCATGTGGTATCTTAGTTCTCCAACTGGGGTTCAAATGCATGCTCCCTGTATTGGAAGCACAGTATTTTAACCACTGGGCCACCAGGGAAGTCCTTGAGTAAACTGTGATGTTAACCAGGACTTGAGAAGCAGCAGAGGCAAATGACCTCACAAACTGTTATCAGTTTGATTCCAAATCAGTCAAATCAGATTGATTCCAACTAAATCAATCCAGTGGGATCTTATCAAACAGGACAGAGGCCCATCATGTTCCCTATGCTGTTGTTGTTCAGTGAATAATTCATATTGACTCTAAAGTTTCCTATACTGGTAGATTAAAAAATGAAGGTGACTCTGCTGAACGGGTGTTTATAATCTAATAGAGATAAGCCATCAAAACCAATCAGGCCATTCTATGCAGTGCTGTGGACAGGTTTCCACGGATTAACAGAGGCCAGAGGAAAAAAAACAACAACAACAGAGGCCAGAGAAGCATGTACTCTACTGTATTTGGAAGAAAGAGAGAAGGGGAACTGTGGAAGGCAGAATGGGGTGTAGGGAAAGTGCGTAATTTTCTCGGTTCAGTCTTGCTGTGAAAAAGATTTGAAATAGCAGACCAGTGTTACAGCCACAGCTCTGTTAGAGCTCAGAGCTTTATTTGGTAAACAAAGGATAGTACACCCCAGATCCCAAAGCAAAGGCCTCAAGGTGGCTTGGCTGCCTCTTTTTAAACTTTATGTCTCCTTCCCCCAACCCTTTCGCAGCCTGCCCTATGCAAATTAGGGCTAGTACCCATCATGGATCAGGAAGGGGGACGGGTTTGTTTCATCTGAGGTTCCCACTCATCTGCAGATTTTTGCTTTGTTCCCTTTTCTCTGGCTTTTTCCGCCTTTCTTTGCCAGTCTTTTAGCTGTAGACATTTTGGACTCTGTTTTCTATTCTAACTAACAGGGGGGATCCAAGAAGATGTCATAGAGATTTCTGGATTCAGTTTGTGCCTTGAAAGGAAGGTACAACTTCTGAAGGCTGGAAAGGAAGAGACATTCAAAAGGGAATGAAGTATGTGAACAAGGTACTGTGATCACAGTGCGAAGGATGCAATGGAAAGCACAGCTGAGAGTGGTTTGACCAGGGTGCCCTTAAATCAAAGAGTCAGGATCCCAAGACCCTTGCTCATTCAGCAATTAGTCTACAGGTTAAACATATCAAATTACTCACACATTTTTTTCTGCCAGTTATTTTATTTCCATATGATATTTTATTAGCTATTTACTTATGTGGGTGTGCTAAGCCTCATCAATCATGTCCTACTCTTTTCGATCGTATGGACTGCAGCCTTCCAGGCTCCTCTGTCCATAGGATTCTCCAGGCAAGAATACTGAGTGGGCTGCGAGGCCCTTCTCCAGGGAATCTTCCCGAACCAGGGATCAAACCCACGTCTCATTATGTCTCCAGCACTGAAGGCGGGTTCTTTACAACTAGCACCACCCAGGAATGGTGCTACTCGTAGGATTTATGTATAGCTATCAATAACTATGTACAATGTATTGCACGCTTAATATATGCATTCTTCATATTATCCCCAACAGAACACTGAAGAAAGCATTAATGTTAACTCCATTTTCCAGAGGAGGGAACAGAGCAGAAAAAGATCAAGTAACTTGCCTCAAGTCCACGGTAGCAGAAAGTTCGGATCACACATTGGGATCCTAGATCCGCAAGCTTGACTCCTGATACACACTGAATGCCCACGATATGCCAAGATGCTTGCTCAGTACGGAATTATACACAAGGGCAAGAGTGACGCAGTCCATCTTCTCTGGGACGTCTTCTTATTCCTCAAAAATTTTCAGCAGCTTAGTTTAGATAGAGCAATAAAGCCACTAATAAAAAACCAGTTATAAAAGGTCCCCTTTACTCTTTCAGCAACTACCTGTAATTAAGTAGTTAAAAGTGAGAGGAAGGAAGAAAAAGAAGGGAGCAGAGGAAAAAAAAGATGTTTATACCCTTGATCACCCCAAGGGTAGGGTGAGCAAACGAGACTAGTAGGATTATAGTATTTATGATGTGACCTCTTGGAGGATAAAGAAGCACATGTATTATTTTTATATAAATTTATTTTAATTAGAGGCTAATTACTTTACAATATTGTATTGGTTTTGCCATACATCAACATGAATCTGCCATGGGTGTAAACGTGTTACCCATCCTGAACCCCCCTCCCACCTCCCTCCCCATACCATCCCTCTGGGTCATCCCAGTGCACCAGCCCTGAGCATCCTGTATCATGCATCGAACCTGAACTGGCGATTCATTTCACATATGATATTATACATGTTTCAATGCCATTCTCCCAAATCATCCCACCCTTGCCCTCTCCCACGGAGTCCAAAAGACTGTTCTATACATCTGTGTCTCTTTTGCTGTCTCACTTACAGGGTTATTGTTACCATCTTTCTAAATTCCACATATATGCCTTAATATACTGTATTGGTGTTTTTCTTTCTGGCTTACTTCACTCTAGATAATAGGCTCCAGTTTCATCCCCCTCATTAGAACTGATTCAAATGTATTCTTTTTATTAGCTGAGTAATACTCCATTGTGTATATGTACCACAGCTTTCTTATCTATTCATCTGCTGATGGACATCTAGGTTGCTTCCATGTCCTGGCTATTGTAAACAGTGCTGAGATGAACGTTGGGGGCACACATGTCTGTTTCAATTCTGGTTTCCTTAGTGTGTATGCCCAGCAGTGGGTTTGCTGGGTCGTATGGCAGTTCTACTTCCAGTTTTTTTAAGGAATCTCCACACTGTTCTCCATAGTGGCTGTACTAGTTTGCATTCCCACCAGCAGTGTAAGAGCTTTTCTCCACACCCTCTCCAGCATTTATTGCTTGTAGACTTTTGGATAGCAGTCATTCTGACTGGCGAGAAATGGTACGTCATTGTGGTTTTGATTTGCATTTCTCTGATAATGAGTGATGTTGAACATCTTTTCATGTGTTTGTTAGCCATCTGTGTGTCTTCTTTGGAGAAATGTCTATTTAGTTCTTGGGCCCATTTTTTGATTGGGTCATTTATTTTTCTGGAATTGAGCTGCAGGAGTTGCTTGTATATTTTTGAGGTTAATTCTTTGTCAGTTGCTTCATTTGCTATTATTTTCTCCCATTCTGAAGGCTGTCTTTTCACCTTGCTTATAGTTTCCTTTGTTGTGCAGAAGCTTTTAATTTTAATTAGGTCCCATTTGTTTATTTTTGCTTTTATTTCCATTACTCTGGGAGATGGGTCATAGAGGATCCTGCTGTGATTTATGTCAAAGAGTGTTTTGCCTATGTTCTCCTCTAGGAGTTTTATATTTTCTGGTCTTACGTGTAGATCTTTAATCCATTTTGAGTTTATTTTTGTGTATGGTGTTAGAAAGTGTTCTAGTTTCATTCTTTTACAAGTGGTAGACCAGTTTTTCCAGCACCACTTGTTAAAGAGATTGTCTTTTCTCCATTGTATATTCTTGACTCCTTTGTCAAAGATAAGGTGTCCATAGGTGAGTGGATTTATCTCTGGGCTTTCTATTTTGTTCCATTGATCTATATTTCTGTCTTTGTGCCAGTACAGTACTGTCTTGATGATTGTGTAGAAGCACATGTATTAAATACATGATATACTGCAAGCTACATGCTTTAACATGCATTAGCTCCTATAATTCTCACAACAAACTTGTGAAGTAGGTATAACGATCCCATTTTGTAAGTGAAGAAATTACAAGGTTTGACTGGTAGTTTAAGACCACATTAATATGAAACCTTGAAGTCTGACATGACCATACTCCTTCCCTCCCCTTAACTGATAACCTCTCAGTTCAGACTTTCTCGTGCAGATTACAAATGAGTATTAGAAACCATGGCAACCCCCAGAAACATTTAGAACACAGCAAACGTATGTGGGGTGGAAATGTGTCTAGGAACACGGCATCATTCAGGGCAAGAAGGCTTGAGGGGCACTTCCTTGAAGGATTCAAGAGTTAAAGTGGAAACTTGAATATGATTCCCCCAGATGGAAAAGCCAGGATTTCTTATAAACAGAAAAGTTTTTCTGAAAAGTTGGCAATGACTAGTTTGACTACTGTAGAGATATGATTCAATGAGCTACCCTCTCAACAATGATAATAATAATGACTATGTTACAGATAATGATCTGGAATCCTTTTTTCAAACCTGCAAGGTGAGAATTATTTCTGTTTTATAAATGAAAAAGCTGTGGCTCAAAGAGTTCAAGTAACTTGTCCAGTTTACTGAAGATGAATAGATCCAGGGTTAAATCCACACTCTTCCTGTTAGGCCATCATCTTGTATGCATTAGGCACTATTATTTTATTTTATCATGGATAACTAGTGGACCATACTGAGCAGATGTAATTCTAGTCAAAAGCAAATAAATTTTGTTTCAGTTAACATGCAGCAATAGATACTTACTGGTTTCCCTGGTGGCTCAGACAGTAAAGAATTTGCCTGTAATACAGGAGACACGGGTTCAATCCCTGGGTTGGGAAGATCCGCTAGAGAAGGGAATGGCTACCCATTCCAGTATTCTTGCCTAGAGAATTCTCTGAACAGAGGAGCCTGGTGGACTACAGTACATGGGGTTATAAAAAGTCAACATGATTAAGCAATGAACACATAGGTGCTTAAGATGGCAATAAACTGAGTTTATTGAGATACTGAGATGGGCGTTCAATCTGTATCCTGGTACCCCATTTATGAACACATCATTGTACTTGGACTAAGTTGATTTTAAGAAAATATATTTACATTTATTTGGCTATACCAGGTCTTCACTGTGGCATGTGGGACCTTTAGCTGCAGCATGCAGACTTTTTAGTTGCCAAATATGGGATCTAGTTCCCCGATCAGGGATCAAACCTGGGTTCCCTGCACTGGGAGCACTGAGAGCACTTAGCCACGGGCCCACCAAGTCCCTGGACTAGGTTTTAGACCTTGGCCTTTATCTCTCTATGTCTTAGTTTCATTGTCCCATTGAGCGTGGGATTCAAAATCTAAGGTTTGTCGTGACTCCGATGCTTGAACTCTTAGCTGTCATATTCCACTTCCCACAGGACTGACAATCTCAACTGACTGATCGTTCTGGATTTCAGGTTCTGGAACTGTGATTTCTGAAGACCTAAGTAAATAATGAAGCATTTCCCTGTTTGTGTGGGTAGTTTTTCTCCTTCCTCCCTGAGGCACTCTGCCTAAAGTGCTTCTCTCAGACTGAAGAGTTGAAGGAAAAGCTCCTGGTTATCTTTAAGTTACCTAACTTCATGAGCTTATCCATTTGTCCTGTTTGATAGTTGACTGTCCTAAACAGTAACTTGTATCTTGTGGCTTTATAGCTGTCTCACAAATCATCACATCTGAAAACTGGAAACAGAACAGAGAAAATTATCTCCTTTCCCTAAGAGATAAGAGAAAGTTCTAAGAAGCCCATCTGTTGCAGAGCAGTTAAGAGCGCATCTGAAGGATCCTCGGAAATCCACATTCCAACATGACTCTTCAGATCTACCAGGCTGAATCTGAAGGGGGTACAGTCTGCTTTCTCTCCTTCACACCCAACTGATAATGCAGAGATGCCCGAGCTGAAGCAACTGGCGGCATGCCTATATCAGGCTGTCTAGAACTGCGGAGCGGAAGGGGGCCATTCAGAGGGTCAAGATACAGTTAGGTTCAAGCTGGACCAGGTCTTTGACCAGATTCAGACTCAGTCATTGTCTGGATGTGGCAGCCAAGTTTCCATCACCTGTGCTGTAATTAACATGAGCACAGTCATTTCTTAGTAAGAGAATATAAAAGCCAACAGGAAGGTAAACTAGCTGCTAGAGCTTGGGTTTCATTTCTGGGAAAATCAGTAGTCATCTCACAGAGTCATTCTCACTCTGTATAATCTCAAACCAGTTAAATGGAATGAAATAGAATGTATGTTAGCAGCTGTTCTCAAATTTCCCCTGGCTGTCAGGATTTGTCTTAATTTGGGTTTTAGACTCTGTAAAAGTAGCAGTTGCCATGTTCAACTTTCCATAACCCCATAAATTGGGAAATAGCTAATGTGATTCATCTGGGAATCAGTTATGGCAATCATCTGTGTCCGAATGTTGGTTTTATAGTATACCTATTCCAAGAGCTGTGTTCTGTGAAAGGATACAAGTCATGGTCTCCGCAACCCTGAGTCCCTACCCCTTACCTACATAAAGCCTACAATCAATCCTGATTTTGAACTTGGCCTGTCATTTATGTCCTTAGCCGAGTTTGGACCTCTGGGGTGGGAGCGAGGGTGGACTTGAGGGAAAGGAAGAAGGTCTGCTTATTGACATGACTAAAAAGTGGATCAGCTATTAGTAAGAAGACTTTTGAAGGATTACAAAATTACAGCTGTTTCAACAAATTATTAATGTAAGCTGCCTTTGTGATATAAAGCCTGAGGTATTTTTTATGATGATAAAAGCTGACACAATTTCCCCCACTTCCTCCTGAACAGCTTCATCATTTTAATCTCAATTCACCAAAAATATTGAAGATCTGCTATGTAAAACTCCCCTTTCAAGGGTTTTAGACACAAAGAAGACAGAGTGCTAGCTCTCCCAGGGCTCACACCCCAGTGTAAATGCAGATATTGGTCTCCAGTGGGCTGTGCCTGCAGAGACTTGGAGGATTTCAGTTTCCAGCCAGAGACTAAAGTCAGGCTGTAGCCATGAGAGCACTGAAGCCTAGTGACTAGACCAGTGGCCTAGGTCCTGGCCTTTTGGCTTTGCAGAAATGAATTCTCACAAAGACGGAAAGTAGAGAAACAAGTAAAGTGACTTTTAGGAGGGAAAAGTGTAAGTGAGGCTAGACACAGGGTGGACTCAGAGAGAGCTGTGCCTTTGTGGTAGTTGGATGTGGGTCATTTCTTTCTTTTCTTTTTTTTCTCCTCTATTCATTTATTTGGCTGCACCAGGTCTCAGTTTGGGCACATGGGCTCTTTTAGTTGTGGCATGTGGGAATCTAGTTCCCTGACCAGGGATCAAACCTAGGCTCCTGCATTGAAAGCATGGGGTCTTAGCCACTGGACCACCAGGAAAGTCCTGGAATGTGGGTCAGTCATCTTGCTTTGCCTGATTCTGAGTCCATATTTACTTTATCTCCGGGTCCTCTTATGTGTGTATGTATTACTTAGCCAAGATGGATTCTAGCAAAAAGGCCTGTGGATAAGTGGACATCCCTTTTGGCCTGCAAGGAGCCTTTCTGCACATGTATAGTCGGGAAGGTCTCCTTGATCTCAAGAATGAGAAATACATGGTTTCTATCTTTTATTTATAGGACTGGGTTTAACCCCTCCTCCTCTTCATTTTGGAGTATCTGTCCACAGGGGATAAACTGCAGCTGTTCAGTCTGGAGCCCATCTATCTTCCACCTTAACATGTAATTCTAAGTCAGGCCACACTGGAATGGGTGCAGAAGTCATTTCATCTCATCATCTTTCTCTGGCCTCCTAAATGTGAGCCTAAGACCCCTCATCTGAACACCTATTACACACTGTACTTGTGGCAAAGAATGTCCATCACTAACCAATATACAAGTTCTCCTTCTTAGTAACAGATTCCTGACTTTATCTGAGATAGCACTGTACACACTAGAATAATGTACAGTCCCATCATCCTTTGCAGCTGGATGTATCCATATGATTAATTCTGGGCCAATAAAATGTGAGTGCAAATACTTTGTGGCACTTCTAGAAACTTGCTTAAAGGAAGCCAACTCAACTAGGAGAAGCACTCTTTCATTTCCCTTCATGAGACAACCTTGGAGGCAGATGTGTTGGCTATACATTCAAGAACTATCTTAGACTGGAATTGCTTGGCTTACCATTGGTTAGGCCTCTGTGCTTTCATTACTGAGGGCACAGGTTCAGTTCCTAGTTGGGGAACTAAGATCTCTCAACCTGTGGGGCACAGCCCACCCCCCACTAAAAAAATAAATAATAATCCCTCCTTAAAAAAAAAAGAACTATCTTGGAGCATAAGTTAACCCTGAGGCTGAAAGCCACATACTAAGGAGACCAGAGCAGAAAAACGGGAGGTTGGAACCCTGAAAACTTGGCAGAGATGCCATAACACCCAGGATTTTTTTTTACATGACAGAGAAATAAATTTATATCTTTAAAAAGCTACATTGGCTTTTCTCTTTAATATAAGCATCACTTCATGGCAAATAGATGGGAAACAGTGGAAATAGTGGCTGACTTTATTTTTCTGGGCTCCAAAATCACTGCGGATGGTGATTGCAGCCATGAAATTAAAAGATGGCTTGCTCCTTGAAAGGAAAGTTATGACCAACCTAGACAGCATATAAAAAGCAGAGATATTACTTTGCCAACAAAGGTACATCTAGTCAAGGCTATGGTTTTTCCTGTGGTCATGTATGGATGTGAGAGTTGAACTATAAAGAAAGCTGAGCACCAAAGAATTGATGCTTTTGAACTGTGGTGTTGGAGAAGACTCTTGAGAGTCCCTTGGACTGCAAGGAGATCCAACCAGTCCATTCTGAAGGAGATCAACCCTGGGTGTTCACTGGAGGGACTGATGTTGAAGCTAAAACTCCAATACTTTGGCCACCTGATGTGGAGAGCTGACTCATTTGAAAAGACACTGATGCTGGGAAAGATTGAGGGCAGGAGAAGGGGACGACAGAGGATGAGATGGTTGGATGGCATCACTGACTCGATGGACATGGGTTTGGGTGGACTCCGGGAGCTGGTGATGGACAGGGAAGCCTGGCCTGCTATGGTTCATGGGGTTGCAAAGAGTCGGACACGACTGAGTGACTGAAATGAACAGAACTGAATCATGACTAATACAACTGATGTAAAACGTAACACAATACTGCAACTGCTTATTTAGTTTTCTGATTTTCTACATATACATACAAATTTAAATTTTCTTAATGAAACAGACCTTGCAAATTTAGTCTTCTTTGTAAAAAATGTGTGGATTAAAGTGAAAGCATTTTCAATTAGATTGAATAAACTTTATAAATTGAAAGATTTATAGACTTACAAAAAATTGGAAAAGGGATTTAAGACCACAACAGGAGTCAAGCATGAACCCAAGGTGTTTAGCCTGAACAACTGAAAGGATGAGTCAAGGCAGGTTTATGAGAGAAGATCCAGGGTTTGGTCCTGAACATATTAAGTTTCAGCTGCATATATAAATTTGGGAGTTGTCAGCAAATAATGGCAATTAAAGCCATAAAACTTGATGAGCTCTTATAAGAATTAATGTAGAGGGAACATAAATAATCATAGGATTAAGCCTAAAGCATTCAATGTTTAGAAATCTACAAGATAAGGATAATTTTTTAAAATGTAACCAAGAATAGTCACAAAGTTGAGAGAAAAAACAAGAGAGTGGTTACACAGAAAACTACATTAAGAACATATTTCTATGTATAAAATAGGTAAATAACAAGGATATACTGTATAGCACAGGGGATTAAAGCCATTAGCTTATAATTACCTATAATGCAGAGCAACCTACAAAAATACTGAATCACTAATCTGTCTACCTGAAACTAATACGGTAATATAAATCAACTACATGTCAATAAAAGAAATGTTTCAAGGAGAGAGGAGTAATCACCTTGCCAAAGTCTGCTGATAGATCAAATATCTAAATATGCATCATTGATAATTAGAAAGCACCCAAGTATTGCACTTTGGATTCTTTTGTTGACTATGAAGGATACTCCATTTCTTCTAAAGGGATTCTTGCCCATAGTAGTAATGGGCAAGATTCTTGCCCATGATGGTCATCTGAGTTAAATTTGCCCATTCCAGTCCATTTTAGCTCACTGATTCCTAAAACGCTGATGGTCACTCTTGCCATTTCCTGTTTGACCACTTCCAATTTACCTTGATTATGGACCTAACATTCCAGGTTCCTATGCAATATTGTTCTTTACAGCATTGGACTTTACTTCCATCACCAGTCACATACACAACTGGGTGTTGTTTTCACTTTGGCTCTGTCTCTTCATTCTTTCTGGAGTTATTTCTCCTTTCCTCTCCAGTAACATATTGGGCATCTACCAACCTGGGGAGTTCATCTTTCAGTGTCATATCTTTTTGCCTTTCATACTGTTCGTGGGGTTCTCAAGGCAAGAATACTGAAGTGGTTTGCCATTCTCTTCTCCAGTGGATCACATTTTGTCAGCTGGGTTCCAAAATCACTGCAGATGGTGACCATAGCCATGAAATTAAAATACTGTTGCTCCTTGGAAGAAAAGCTATGACCAATCTAGACAGTATATCAAAAAGCAGAGATATTACTTTGCCAGCAAAGGTCCACCTAGTCAAAGCTATCGTTTTTCCAGTAGTCATGCATGGATGTGAGAGTTGGACTGTAAAGAAAGCTGAGCACCGAAGAATTGATGCTTTTGAACTGAGGTGTTGGAGAAGACTCTTAAGAGTCCCTTGGACTGGAAGGAGATCCAACTAGTCCATCCTAAAGGAAATCAGTCTTTAATATTCATTGGAAGGACTGATGCTGAAGCTGAAACTCCCGTATTTCAGCCACTTGATACGAAGAACTGACTCATTGGAAAAGACCCTGATGCTGGGCAAGATTGAAGGCAGGAGGAGAAGGGGATGACAGAGCATGAGATGGTTGGATGGCATCACTGACTCGATGGACATGAGTTTGAGCAAGCTCCAGGAGTTGGTGATGGACAGGGAAGCCTGGTATGCTGCAGTCCATGGGGTAGCAAAGAGTTGGACATGACTGAGAGACTGAACTTAACTGAACTGACAATTAGGTTTAGTGCTGTTGAGGTCCTTGGGTATTTGGTGGTATGACAGGGGCTGTATAGTCTGATTAGAATGTTTTGAGAGAAAGGGGAATGAAGAGAATTAGAGATTATATTTTCAAGAAATTTAGTGCTGCAAAGTCCCTGTGAAACAGATTGGAGGCAATTATAGTGTCCTAGGAGAATTTGTTGTTGTTGTTTGTTTAGATGGAAGAAATTACTGTATGTTTCCAAATAGAGGCAATAAATGATAGTTCAAGAGAGAGAGAGAGAGATTGATAAAGTAGCCTTTGAGTAGTCTTCTAGGTTTTATTGCTTGCTCTGTGTATTTGATTCTCTTATAAAAGAGAATATATATATTCATAGTCAGCTTTCTAAGCCTTTCTTCTCTCCAATTACACTGTAAACTCCTTGTAGGCAGGGCATAAGATTGAACTTTATTCTTGGTGGTCTAAAGTTGATAGATTGATTAGCATCATAAAGTATTAATGACTATTGTTGCTTAATGAGTTGGCAGCTTCCAGAGGCTTTCTTTATAAAGCCAAAGCAGGGAGAGGTGCTGCTTTATTCTTTAACACAAAGGGATGTCTCTCTAATGATGTGATTTTAGAAACCTGTAGAAATCCATGGGGTTGCAAAAGAGTCAGACAAGACTTATCAACTAAACAACAAAAAGCAAGTAATTAGGAGAATGAGACAGGAATTCTCCCGTCTTTACTACACATTTTGCTTAAAATAGTAACCTCTCTGTCACTCATTGACTAATTCATGGAGTAATTCACAGAATAATTGCCAAGACTTCCAGATGACATTCCAAATGTAGAAACATACCTTCCTGTCTATGACCAATTAATCAGTAAATATAGAGTAGCATCAGCATTTCAATGATAGATTTACCAAGCCTACTTGCACATTAAGAAAGAAGTATGGGACTTCCCTGGTCCTGTGGTTAAAAGCTACCTGCCAATGCAGGGGACAATGGTTCTATCCCTGTTCAGGAAGATCCCACACATCACAGGGCAACAAAGGCTGTGCCCCACAGCTACTGAACCTGTGTGCCCTAGAATCTGTGCTCTGCAACAAGAGAAGCCATCACAGTGAGAAACCCATGCACTGCAACTAGAGAGGAGCCTCCACTCTGCAGCTAGAGAAAAACCTACACAGCAGTAAAATCCAGCACAGCCAAAAGTAAATAAATAAGAATTTAAAATAAATAAGAATTTAAAATAAATAATTTTAAAAAGGGAAGTGTCCATGCCCTAGTCCCTGATAATTTCTTTCTAAAATAAAAGCCATCTGATATGATTTCCTGAAGAAAAGAACTTTCTTACTGACTTGCAGTGGAAGAGGTATACATTGGGAAGTCAAAAATCCCTTTGGTTTACCTGTGGCTAACAGGAGGTGACAATTGATTATAACACGATTTTTTCCATTCTCTTTTTTTAAATTTAACTTTTTATTTTGTAGTAGAGTATAGCCAATTAATAATGTTGTGATAGTTTCAAGTGGACAGCAAAGGGATTCAGCCATAATATACATGTATCCATTCTGCCCAGAACCCCTCTTCCATCCGGGCTTGCACATAACATTGAGCAGAAGTGGGTATGTGTTTTACAGTGGGTTCTTGTTGGTTATCCATTTTAAATACAGCAGTGTGTACAGTCAATCCCAAATTCCCTATCTTTTCCCATCATCCTTCCCCACCTGGCAACCATAAGTTGGTTCTCTAAGTCCATGAGTTTGTCTCTGTTTTATTATAACTTCCCTGGTGGCTCAGACAGTAAAGCGTCCACTTACAATGTGGGAGACCCAGGTTTGATCCCTGGGTCAGGAAGATCCTCTGGAGAAGGAAATGGCACCCACTCCAGTACTCTTGCCTGGAAAATCCCATGGATGGAGGAGCCTGGTAGGCTACAGTCCATGGGATCACAAAGAGTCAGATACAACTGAGTGACTTAACTTTTTTTTCTTTCATTTGTATAATTTCTTTTTAAATTCTGCACATAAGGAATGTCATACAATAGTTCTCCTTTTCTGTCTGATTTGCTTCACTCAGTATAGCAATGTCTAGGTCCAACCATGTTGCTGCAGATGGCATTATTTCATTCTTTTTCATGGCTGAGTAATATTCCACTTTGTGTATGTATTAATCACCACATCTCTATCCATTTCTCTGTCGATGGACATTTAGGTTGCTTCCATGTCTTGGCTATTGCAAACAGTGCTGCAACAAATACTGGGATGCATACATCCTTTTGGACCATGTTTTTCTCCTAATATGTGCCCAGAAGTGGGATTGCAGGGTCATATGGTACCTCTATTTTCAGTTTCTTAAGGAACCATCATACTATTCTGCATAGTGGCTGCATCAATTTACATTCCCACCAACAGTGTAGGAGGGTTCCCTTCTCTCCATTCTCTGCAGCATTTATTGTTTGCGGATTTTTGATGATGCTGGCATGTGATATCTCATTCTAGTTTTGGCACTACTGGTAAAGAACCCACCTGCCAATGCAGAACACACAACAGACTCATGTTCCATCTCTGAGTTAGAAAGTTCCCCTGGAGAAGGAAACTGCAACTCGCTCTAGTTTTCTTGCCAGGCAAGTTCCATGGGCAGAGGAACCTGGAAGGCTACAGCTCATGGGTCAAGGGAGTCAGAGACAGCTAAGCAACTAAGCATGCACACAGTTATCAGTGATATTAAACATCTTCTCATGTGCCTCTTGGTCTATATGTCTTCTTCTGAAAAATGTCTGTTTATGTCTTCTGCCTATTTTTTGATTGGGATGTGTGTTTTGATTATTTTAAACCTCATAGGCTATTTGTAAATTTTGGAGATTAATCCATTGCCCGGACACTGATCTTAGTAATGACATTTTTTCTTTTTGGAACAAGGCACAGCATGGGCAACAATGTCTCATTGAAGATGCAACTAATTTGATTAAATATCCCCTTACTCTCCTTTATTTACTCCCCCCTTATTTTCAGGGTTTGTTATTTTCTTTTTAATATTGTGAACGTTTGTATATATGTAAGTTATTGGTTTCATTTGGGTTTTTACTTTAGCCTGGATTGATTTTTTTTAATTAGTAGGATGAACTAGGGTGAAAGAGAATGGACTATGTCTTTTTAGTTAAATGACCAATTAAAAAATAGAGTGCAAGCTTTTTTTTTTTTTTTTCTCTTCTAAATTTCAGAATCAGAGAGAGATAGGGCTAGAGGGAAATTTTAGAAATGACTCACTTCTTCAATGGGGAAACAGAAGGCCAAAGAAACAAATTTATTTAGTGTTATCCATTAGATCATATAATACATTAAGTGGCAAAATCAGGACCAAAACCATTTTGAACATTTTTAGCAGATGTTCAAAAAATAATCTCTTCCAAAACTTTAAAAATGTAACCACTGAATTTAACAGGTACTCAAAACTTCTCGACTCTTTCCTGCCACTTTTATAGTAAGCATATTTTGGATTAAAATGTAAGATACATAATTATATTTTAGCAGTTTAGCCAATTGGGGCTGAGTGACAGAAGAAAAATACATATAGGTAGAAAAAATTTTAATTTATCATTTTCTAATTGAAAAGGAAGTAGGATATTTAGGTCACATGAAAAATGGTACACACACCCTATTTGGTGTTGTATTTTGTTAAAGGTCTTTGTCAAAATTTTGCATATTATTTTTATCTACTTTTCCCCTCACTAGTGATGAAAAGGGCTAGAAATTTCTCCTTTCCATGTGATGTCAGAGTGCCATATATGTCTTGACACTTCCAGAAAGGAAAGAAATTTATCAAGATTAGCAACAATGGAATCAGAGTCATGTTATATGCTATCAACTATAAGACATGTATGCAGACAGAACTAAAAGGTAGACATATGTGTGTAAACATGTCTCATTGGCTTTATGACAAAGTGTTTTTGGTTAGAATATCTCTGGATAGATGTCTATGTCATAAGAATAGATTAATCAGAAAAGCAGGTCAGGAATTGTCCCGGCAGGGTAAATAGTAGTGATTAGGAAAATATGTATTGAGAAGGAACAGCAGACATACAAGCAGAGATCTAGGTGATAGAAGTTTTAAGGCACTGATGAGAGTATATATTTGATTTAGTGCAGACTCCCTGCAGGACTCCTTCCTTCCTGCACCGTCACAAATGCTTTTTATGATCAATGACTTCTTACCCTAGGCCTGGAGATGAGCAAGAGGAGATGGTGTGATTATAGGGCAGTTATGAGGTGTGACAGGAGACTAAATCTGTGGCCACAGAAGAGGCTTTGCTAGTATGGGTGTCCTGTAAACTTCAGAGACATGTGATAACTAGGCCTGGAGATCAAGCAAGGAAAGTTTTACATCTTTATCAGCAGATCTCCGTATTAGGCAACCCTCTTTGAATGAAGAAGACAAACTCCAATTTAGAATCCTTTAAGGAAAGGGAAATTTGCACTGGCAAATTTCAGCTGGGGTTTTCTTCATTTATGGTTACATCAAAAGACACAAGCAGTGAGCTGAAAGATAAATTGATCATATAAACCTTTAAGGGTTTATTTGAGCAAAAATTGATTCCAATTGGCCAGCACCAGATCACAAATGGATAGGAACATTCAGTGACAAGAACCAGGGGCAAGAAAGTGTGGAGAAAGTATGGTGGGGAAGGAAGGAAATGACTTGATTGGCTATAGCTTAAAGCCTGTTTGGCTGTTTGTGACTAGTTATTCTTAGTTTTGATTTTATAACCTTGAGGCATTTCCATGCTTAGATGTTGATTTGCTTACACCGGGGCATTAGAGCCACAAGAGTCTAACAGCCTGCTTGCTTAATTAACTTAAAAAGTGTCACAAAGGTTCTGTCTCTGCCTTTCTTGGCTGAACTATTGTCTCAGTTAACTGATTTTAAGGCAGCCTGTCTGCCTCTGCCTACCACCCCCTTGGTGGCAAAATGATAGCAAGCAGTTTCTCTATCACAGTGGGGAAGTGGCTGCCTCTATTCCAAAAGTTAGTGACTTTAAATTCATTAGCATGGCTTAAAACCTTTTTATCTCTAAAGCAATTCCTGTTACCAGGATGATAATGGAAACCCCAGGGTTTAAGTAGGAGAGGCTGATCCATTGAACTTGTAAGATTAGAATCTGGGAGTTAATGCATGTTGAATGGGATGGAGTTATATAAGGCAGGCCTATTTCTTCTCAGTTATCACAGATTATTTTCTGATAAACCTCCTAAAATGATTTTTGAAATTTTTGTTTTATCTTAGCAGTCTCAGAGTAGGCAAGAAACTTGATTGGGATCCTGTTCCCATTGACTCTATGACTTTTACTTTTGCCATTGTGCCATCCACCCTTGAGAGGAAACCCTGACTGAAGACTGCTCAGTTTTTAATATAAGTTGCTGATATTGAGGAGGATAGAGAGGAGTCAAAATCAGCTCTTATTCCCCTTCTTGCCCTCTCTCAGACCTTGGCCACTCTGCTTCTTGCTAAACCTTCTTTCCTTATCATCTTACTCCTTAATTTTCCTGATGTGATTTTTACTGGTCTTATGGGTCATGGTAGAGAGGTCTGACAGAACGTGGTCCACTGGAGACGGGAATGGCAAGCCACTTCAGTATTCTTGCCTTGAGAATCCCATGAACAGCATGAAAAGGCAAAATGATAGGATACCAAAAGAGGAACTCCCCAGGTCATTAGGTGCCTAGTATGCTACTGGAGATCAGTGGAGAAGTAACTCCAGAAAGAATGAAGGGATGGAGCCAAAACAAAAACAATACCCAGCTGTGCATGTGACTGGTGATAGAAGCAAGATCTGATGCTGTAAAGAGCAATATTGCATAGGAACCTGAAATGTCAGGTCCATGAATCAAGGCAAATTGGAAGTGGTCAAACAAGAGATGGCAAGGGTGAACGTCGACATTCTAGGAGTCAGCGAACTAAAATGGACTGGAATGGGTGAATTTAACTCAGATGACCATTATATCTACTACTGCGGGCAGGAATCTCTCAGAAGAAATGGAGTAGCCATCATGGTCAACAAAAGAGTCCAAAATGCAGTACTTGGATGCAATCTCAAAAATGACAGAATGATCTCTGTTCATCTCCAAGGCAAACCATTCAATATCACAGTTATCCAAGTCTATGCCCCAAACAGTAATGCTGAAGAAGCTGAAGTTGAATGGTTTTATGAAGACCTACAAGACCTTTTAGAACGAACACCCAAAAAAGATGTCCTTTTCATTATAGGGGACTGGAATGCAAAAGTAGGAAGTCAAGAAACACCTGCAGTAACAGGCAAATTTGGCCTTGGAATGCGGAATGAAACAGGGCAAAGACTAATAGAGTTTTGCCCAGAAAACGCACTGGTCATAGCAAACACCCTCTTCCAACAACACAAGAGAAGACTCTACATATGGACATCACCAGATGGTCAACACCGAAATCAGATTGATTATATTCTCTGCAGCCAAAGATGGAGAAGCTCTATACAGTCAACAAAAACAAGACCAGGAGCTGACTGTGGCTCAGATCATGAACTCCTTTTTACCAAATTCAGACTTAAAATGAAGAAAGTAGGGAAAACTGCTAGACCATTCAGGTATGACCTAAATCAAATCCCTTATGATTATACAGTGGAAGTGAGAAATAGATTTAAGGGCCTAGATCTGATAGATAGCATGCCTGATGAACTATGGAATGAGGTTGGTGACATTGTACAGGAGACAGGGATCAAGACCATCCCCATGGAAAAGAAATGCAAAAAAGCAAAATGGCTGTCTGGGGAGGCCTTACAAATACCTGTGAAAAGGAGAGAGGCAAAAAGCAAAGGAGAAAAGGAAAGATATAGGCATCTGAATGCAGAGTTCCAAAGAATAGCAAGAAGAGATAAGAAAGCCTTCTTCAGCGATCAATGCAAAGAAATCGAGGAAAACAACAGAATGGGAAAGACTAGAGATCTCTTCAAGAAAGTTAGAGATACCAAGGGAATATTTCATGCAAAGATGGGCTCGATAAAGGACAGATATGGTATGGACCTAACAGAAGCAGAAGATATTAAGAAGAGGTGGCAAGAATACACGGAAGAACTGTACAAAAAAGATCTTCACGACCCAGATAATCATGATGATGTGATCATTAATCTAGAGCCAGACATCCTGGAATGTGAAGTCAAGATGAACAAAGCTAGTGGAGGTGATGGAATTCCAGTTGAGCTATTTCAAATCCTGAAAGATAATGCTGTGAAAGTGCTGCACTCAATATGCCAACAAATTTGGAAAACTCAGCAGTGGCCACAGGACTGGAAAAGGTCAGTTTTCATTCCAATCCCAAAAATAGGCAACGCCAAAGAATGCTCAAACTACTGCACAATTGCACTCATCTCACATGCTAGTAAAGTAATGCTCAAAATTCTCCAAGCCAGGCTTCAGCAATACGTGAACCATGAAATTCCTGATGTTCAAGCTGGTTTTAGAAAAGTCAGAGGAACCAGAGATCAAATTGCCAACATCTGCTGGATCATGGAAAAAGCAAGAGAGTTCCAGAAAAACATCTATTTCTGCTTTATTGACTATGCCAAAGCCTTTGACTGTGTGGATCACAATAAACTGTGGAAAATTCTTCAAGAGATGGGAATACCAGACCACCTAACCTGCCTCCTGAGAAATCTGTATGCAGGTCAGGAAGCAACAGTTAGAACTGGACATGGAACAACAGACTGGTTCCAAATAGGAAAAGGTGTACGTCAAGGCTATATATTGTCACCCTGCTTATTTAACTTCTATGCAGAGTACATCATGAGAAATGCTGGGCTGGAAGAAGCACAAGCTGGAATCAAGATTGCTGGGAGAAATATCAATAACCTCAGATATGCAGATGACACCACCCTTATGGCAGAAAGTGAAGAGGAGCTAAAAAGCCTCTTGATGAAAGTGAAAGAGAAGAGTGAAAAAGTTGCCTTAAAGCTCAACATTCAGAAAACGAAGATCATGGCATCCGGTCCCATCACTTCATGGGAAATAGATGGGGAAACAGGGGAAAGAGTGTCAGACTTTATTTTTTGGGGTTCCAAAATCACTGTAGATGGTGACTGCAGCCATGAAATTAAAAGATGCTTACTCCTTGGAAGAAAAGTTATGACCAACCTAGATAGCATATTCAAAAGCAGGGACATTACTTTGCTGACTAAGGTCTGTCTAGTCAAGGCTATGTTTTTTCCAGTGGTCATGTATGGATGTGAGAGTTGGACTGTGAAGAAGGCTGAGCACCGAAGAATTGATGGTTTTGAAGTGTGGTGTTGGAGAAGACTCTTGAGAGTCCCTTGGACTGCAAGGAGATCCAACGAGTCCATTCTGAAGGAGATCAACCCTGGGATTTCTTTGGAGGGAATGATGCTGAAGCTGGAACTCCAGTACTTTGGCCACCTCATGAGAAGAGTTGACTCGTTGGAAAAGACTCTGATGCTGGGAGGGATTGGAGGCAGTAGAAGAAGGGGTCGACCGAAGATGGGACGGCTGGATGGCATCACGGACTCGATGGATATGAGTCTGAGTGAACTACGGAGTTGGTGATGGACAGGGAGGCCTGGCATGCTGTGATTCATGGGGTCGCAAAGAGTCTGACACAACTGAGCAACTGAACTGAACTGAACTGATACAAACATATGGCTCTATTAAGTACCAGATGTCATTATATTCACATACTTCAGGCTTGGGTGCTCCTGGGTTATTGACCAAGGTGATCATATGATTAAGAACAATATTCATTGGCTACTTGCTAGATACCCAACACTGTTCTAAGCCCTTTGCATACGCTGTTTCATTGAATTCATTAAAATCTCCAAGATAAATATCATTAGGCTTAATTTATAGATGATGAAAATAAGGCAGAGAGAGATGTTAAGTAATGTATGTGAAGTTGTACTCAATGCATAAAGGGACCTAGATCTGAATGCAGGCAGCTCGGCATCAAAACAAATGTAGGAAAATATTGTTTCTCAGTGTGTCCAAGAGACCACAGAGGAGGACTAGGCTGCAAAAAGCTGAGAGAGCATTGGGCACCAAAAAGATGCTTGTAAATGGAGAGAAGAACATGACTCTGCCTGCAACTGGTAGGGTGATCTTGGGAGAGAGGAGAGAATGAAGGAGACTCTCTCAGTATGAGCTCCTAAACCAAGTGGAGAAACCAGAGAGAAGAAGCCAGCAGAGAGCAAAGCTATACTGGGATAGAATTGAATAAGCCATCAGTAAACATAGGGAACCACGGATTTTGCTGGTGATCCAATGGCTAAGACCCTAAGCTCCCAATGCAGGAAGCCCAGGTTCAATACCTGGTCAGGGAGATAGATCTCACATACCCTGACTAAGAATCCACAGGCCACAACTTAAGATTCCTCAAAGCTGGAACTAAGACCCGACACAGCCGAATAAATAAATATTTAAAAATAAAAGCAAAACCCAGTAACTATTATTTTTGTAAAAAATGGGAAATCAGATTGAAAAGTCCAGAGGACTAGCTCACAAGAGAAAAGGCAGTGACTCATTGTGGTGGTTTCATAGGGCCGACATGATATACCCAACATCTTAGCTCAGTGAGCAGGGAATTCATGGTGCTTAATGTCTGAGATGTTCAGGTTCAGTCTGAGTGAAATATCTCTTTCTAGCACTGGTGGTGTTTACAAACCTAAATTCCCCTCAGTCTGAAATAGCAGGTAATTATTTCTTTGCTATAACCACAATCCTAATAATGTCACTTTCTTCCTTTAAATTGTATGCTTCCTAAACTGGGTATGTGCATGCTCAGTTGTTAAATAGACTCTTTGCAACCCATGGATTGTAGGCCGCCAGACTCCCCTGTCCATGGGATTTCCCAGGCAAGAATACTGGAGTGAGGTGTTATTTTCTTCTCCAGGGGATTTTCCCAGCCCAGGAATTGCACTTGCATCTCTTGTCTTGGTAGGGAGATTCTTTATCACTGAGCCACAGGGAAACCCAACCTAAACTGCACCTATCTTTAAAACAGCTCACCCTAGGTAGCCTGGATGGAAGGGGGGTTTGGAGGAGAATGGATACATGTATATGTTATAGCTGAGTCCCTTTCCTGTTCAGTTCAGTTCAGCCGCTCAATCATGTCCGACTCTTCGCGACCCCATGGACTACAGCCCGCCAGGCCTCCCTGTCCATCACCAACTCCTGGAGCTTACTCAGACTCATGTCCATCGAGGGGGTGATGCCATCCAACCATCTCATGCTCTGTCATCCCCTTCTCCTCCTGCCTTCAATTTTGCCCAACATCAGAATCTTTTCCAATGAGTCAGTTCTTCACATCAGGGGGCCAAAGTACTGGAGTTTCAGCTTCAGCATCATTCCCTCCAAAGAAATCCCAGGGTTGATCTCCTTCAGAATGGACTCGTTGGATCTCCTTGCCGTCCAAGGAACTCTCAAGAGTCTTTTCCAGCACCACAGTTCAAAAGCATCAGTTCTTCAGCACTCAGTTTTCTTTATAGTCCACCTCTCACATCCATACATGACTACTGGAAAAACCATAGCTTTGACTAGATGAACGTTTGTTGGCAAAGTAATGTCTCTGCTTTTTAATATGCTGTCTAGGTTGGTCATAGCTTTTCTTCCAAGGAGCAAACATATTTTAATTTCATGGCTATAGTCACCATCTGCAGTGATTTTGGAGGTCCAAAAACTAAGTCTCTCACTGTTTCCATTGTTTCTCCATCTATTTACCATGAAGTGATGGGACCAGATCCAATGATGTTAGTTTTCTAAATGTTGAGTTTTAAGCCAACTTTTTCACTCTGCTCTTTCACTTTCATCAAGAGGCTCTTTAGTTCTTCACTTTCTGCCATAAGGGTGGTGTCATCTGCATATCTGAGGTTATTGATATTTCTCCCAGCAATTTTGATTTCATCTTGTGCTTCATTCAGCCCAGCGTTTCTCGTGATGTACTCTGCATACCAGTTAAATAAGCCAGGTGACAATATACAGCCTTGATGTACTCCTTTCTTGATTTGGAACCAGTCTGTTGTTCCATGTCCAGTTCTAACTGTTGCTTCTTGACCTGCATACAGATTTCTCAGGAGGCAGGTCAGGTGGTCTAGTATTCCCATCTCTTTCAGAATTTTCCAGTTTGTTGTGATCCACACAGTAAAAGTCTTTAGTATAGTCAATAAAGTAAAAATAGATGTTTTTCTGAAACTCTCTTGCTTTTTCCATGATTCAGCAGATCTTGGCAATTTGATCTCTGGTTCCTCTGCCTTTTCTAAATCCAGCTTGAACATCTGGAAGTTCATGGTTCACGTACTGTTGAGGCCTCCCTTGGAGAATTTTGAGCCATGGACATCACCAGAAGGTCAATGCCCAAATCAGATTGATTATACTCTTTGTAGCCAAAGATGGAGAAGCTTTATACAGTCAACTTGATTTTCCATTCAAGGATGTCTAGCTCTAGATGAGTGATCACAGCATTGTGGTTATCTGGGTCATGAAGATCTTTTTTGTATAGTTCTTCTGTGTTATTCTTGCCACCTTTTCTTAATATCTTTTGCTTCTCCATCTTTGGCTGCGAAGAATATAATCAATCTGATTTTGGCATTGACCCTCTGGTGATGTCCATGGCTTCCCTGATAGCTCAGTTGGTAAAGAATCCACCTGCAATGCAGGAAACCACGGTTTGATTACTGGGTTGGGAAGATCCACTGGAGAAAGGAAAAAGTTATCCACTCCAGTATTCTGGCCTAGAGAACTCCATGGACTGTATAGTCCATGGGATCGCAAAGAGTTGGACAGGATTGAGCGACTTTCAGTTTGCTGTTCACTTGACACTGTTACAACATTGTTCGTTGGCTCTACTCCAATATAAAGTAAAAGGTTGAAAAAAAAACTTTAAAAAATTGAAAAGAGCTCATACTAAGATCTAAAGTTTGTTGCATCCATGACTTCATTTTAAATGTGTCCTTGTGTATCTGTTAGATAAAGGAGACAGTAAGGATCTCAAAAAACAAAACTATAGCTAACAGTGTTCAATGCTATACAACATGTATCATGTCCTTACAAACATCAAAGAGGGTCCTTTCCTCCTAAAAGCTGTCCTGTGTATAGAATTAAAAAATTCGTCTCTTAAAAGAATAATATTTAGGGCACTGAAAATTGTATGCAACTTCAGCTCAAAAGGGAATTGTTCCTTAGTTGCTAGGATTATCAGAAACAATTTATGGGGAAAATCACGTATTTTAATCCTTTCCCTTGACATTTAATAATTGAGTTTGCACAGTTGGGCACACACACACACACACACACACACACACACACACACACACACCCCTCAATTTACAATGAACTATTTTGCAGTGTATAATAGGATTAAAGTCTTTATAAAACTTAGCTTACTTAGGAGGTATATTCGTGAATTTCCAGAGAGCCATTGTAAGTAATATCGTTAGTGTCATCAATATTATCTGAGATGCTGTAGAACATAACCCAAGGATACAAATTAACTTTGTATTAAGGTTTGAAGTGACACAACCATTGCCTGTGACTATCATCTCTCTGTAAATTACCAGACATAGTGATAATGTGGCCTGACTACAACTGTGTCTGCATGAAGTGCTTTTCCTTTTGGGCAATCAAGACCCTAAAAGTATGAGATTTTCTTTTATTCCTTTCACTGAAAGTCATTTATTAATTTTCCCTGCAGTAAACGTAATTCCAGAGTTTCTTCTTCTTTTTTTTTTTAAGGAGGAAGGAGTACCTTTTCCAGCCATTTCCTTCGTCATTCTAGGCAGCTAGCCAATGAAATATAGACTAAACAACACAGAGGATATTAATTCTACTTCACAATGCATGCACACAGCTAGTGATGCATAAAGCTTCATTCCAAAACTGACAATAAAAGGATTGTGCAACTGTCTAGAGTCCAACGTCATGAAGAGTTTTCTGAGGGAGTTGGAAGGAGATAAGAGAACAGACCTTAGGGAATATGTTTAAAATCGCCAAATAGTGATGGCAAAGCCAAATTCATACCTACATCAGTGGGGTGCAGAGGATCCATCTGAGAATCTTTAATGCTGAATTTTAGGAAAAAAAAAAGTTTAAAATGAACCTAAAAGAAAAAAAGAAAAAGACAACCATGTAGTTCCCAGATGTATTGGGTGTTTTCTGGCAGTAGAAATATAACACACATACAGAACAACTTATAAAGCCTAAGTCTAGAGCTGGTTGATTGATATTGATTGATTGAATAAGGCTGAATGGCCTTTATTTTGTTTTGACTGCATTGTGCAGTCAGCCGGATCTTAGTTCCCCAACCAGGGATGGAACCCAGGGCCCCTGAAGTTGAAGCATGAAGTCCTAACCATTGGACAGCCAGAGAATTTCCTAAAGCAGTTTCAAATGTGCATACATGTTAAGTTGCTTAGTCATGTCCAACTTTTTGTGAACCCATGGACTGTCCCTACTTGATAGGCCTCTGTCCATGGGATTCTCCAGGCAAGAATACTAGAGCGGGTAGCCATTTCCTTCGCCAGGGAATCTTCCCAACCCAGGGACTGAACCTGGGTCTCTTTGATTTCATGCATTGTCAGCCAGGTTCTTTACCACGAGCACCACCTGGGAAGACTGGTTTAAATCTGAACACACCATAATTATAATTCTTAGGTCAAGAAACAAAATGTCACTTACTTCCCAAAAGACATGCCTATACACCCATGTGGTCACTATCCTCCCACAGGTTAGTCTTATCTTGACCTCTACCATTAGATTAGAATCTTTCCTGAACATTACATAAGTGGACAGCGTACAATCTTCTGTGATGGGCTTTTTCTTCACTCAGCATGTGATTTGTTATGTAAGTGTTGTTGTATTAATAGCACATTTGTGCTCACAGCTGTATAGTATTTTCAATGTGTAAACATACCTCAACTTATCCATTCTCCTATTGAAGACATATGGATAGAAAATATTATACATTTTTTTATATCACTGAGCTTGATTTAGTAATATTTTCTTTAGAACTTTCATATCAGTATTCATGAGAGAGTTTGGCCCATAAATTTTTGTTTCTTATGGTAGTCTTGTTATGTTTTGGTACAAAGATTATTCTGGCTTAATAAAAATTGCTGTTTCCAATATCTGAAAGATTTTGTGTAATATTAGTGTTCTTTCTTAAATTTTTGGAAGAATTAAGCAGCAAAGCCTGGATAATGTATTCTTTATTAATCAGGAGAGCTACTAAGAATTTTTATTGTCTTTTAGAAGTTTTTGAAGGAGACAGGTTCCGTGTTTCATGTCCTTTAGTTCTCCAATTTTGACATTTCTGTTATTTCAACTCCCCTAAGCTGTCCTGATTTCTCTGCCTCCTTGTAGGACCTTTCTCAGGCTTCCCAGGTGGCACTAGTGGTAAAGAACTCACCTGCCTATGCATGCAGACGTAGGAGACACAGGTTCAATCCCTGGGTTGGGAAGGTGCCCTGGAGAAGGTCATGGAAACCCATTCCAGTGCTCTTGCCTGGAGAATCCCATGGACAGAAGAGCCTGGTGGGCTACAGTCCATGGGATCATGAAGAGTTGGACACGATTGGAGTGACTTAGCATGCACGCAGGAATTTTCTTAGGAAAAGCTCAGGTTTCTAGACTACCGTATGGTATTAGTCACTCAGTCATGTCCAACTCTTGTGGTCTGAAGAGGTCTGAAGCCTGCCAAGCTCCTCTGTCCATGGAATTCTCCAGGCCAGAATACCGGGGTGGGTTGCCATTTCCTCCTCCAGGGCATCTTCCCAAGCCAGAGACTGAACCCAGGTCTCCTGCATTGCAGGCAAATTCTTTACCAACGGAGCCACCAGGAGAGCCCAAGCTGTAGTGTAAGGTCAGCAAATAAATCCTCCAGGGAGAGCCAGATCAACAGCTCACCTCTGAAATGTCTTTTTCTTCTTTGGATGTTTCTACAGAGCTCTGATATTTTCAAATATATTCATTTATTTGGTGTTTTTGGAGTTATGTAATTACTCCATCATCTTCAGAAGTTGAAACTGAAAGGAAACATTTTCTTTCCTACTTGTTTGTGCTAACTGACTGACTATAGTAGTAAGTTCTGGCACCATTTAGGGTGCTTACAGTCTAATACGGGCGATAGAGACTAAACAAACACACAACTAGAGAAGTTATAAGTACGCATAGTGGTGTGTGATGAACTCAGTCAAGTTTTAAAATGATAACTCCACTTAAGCTGTTGCCAGGAACTTTCAAACGTTTCTTTACATTATTACTCTAAAAGACAGTGATACTTAGAATAGTTACAATTTTTTTCGCTTTTTAATTTAAAATTAATTTTATAAGATAATCTGAATTGTAAGTAGAAAGATAAACAAAATGAAAAATTAATAACTCTTCTTAGAAAAATGAGATCACAGGGCAAACTTGTGTCCCCAAATTAGAGACATCACTAGGCAAATAAAGAGACTTCAGTAGAAATCTTTGCAGGAACCAGTGCCAAGGTAGAGCAACCTGAACTTTGACTGATGAGTTGCTACAGACTCAGTGTAGACAAGTCTGAGACATAACCCCAGGGAGATTTCATCATCAGGAGAACCATACACTTTTGTGAGTCATACCTTCAAGGCTCTATCAGGCTCTCATAGAAAATATCCGAGAAAAATCCTCTTCTGCTCTGGCAGGAGGAGGGCAAAAAGAACCAGTTTGAAATCTCTCAGAACAATCTGTCTTTCTTAACATGGTCTGCCTTCAGTAGAAACTACTTGCTGCTGCTAAGCTGCTAAGTCGCTTCAGTCGTGTCCGACTCTATGTGATCCCCTAGACGACAGCCCACCAGGCTCCCTCATCCCTGGGATTCTCCAGGCAAGAACACTGGAGTGGGTTGCCATTTCCTTCTCCAATGCATGAAAGTGAAAAGTCAAAGTGAAGTCGCTCAGTCATGTCCGATTTAGCGACCCCATGGACTGCAGCCTACCAGGCTCCTCCATCCGTGGGATTTTCCAGGCAAGAGTACTGGAGTGGGGTGCCATTAACCAGAGCCTAACCTGCTGGGATTTTATCAGAGCCCAGCTGAACTGGGGAAAGAAAATACCCGACCCCAGCCAACTTCAACGTTTCATGTGTGGGAAGGGAAATGCCAAACTCTGGCCCACTCTTGCCATCCTGTCCACCTGAGAAGGAGGGGAAAGTGAAAAGCAAGTGTCAAATTCACAGTCCAAGAGCACTGGCCCTCTAATGTATTGAGATCTAATCATTAGACTACAGAATGTGTCCACTCTCTCAGTCTTACCAACCCTTTATAGAAGCTTATTTACAACAATTTATTTTACCCAGTAAATCACGTTCAGATATAAAGGAGAAAAATGTAAGACATACTATGAGAAAATGTATGCTTTGAAGAGAAAGTACCCATCAGAACTAGATTCAGCTGTGCCAGAGATGTTGCAAATATCAAATTGGGAACTTAAAACCGCTGTGATTAACATGCTAAGGCCACTAATGGATAAAGTAAACAACATGCAAAAACAAGTGTGTGATGCAGGCCAGGGAGATGAGAATTCTGAGAACAGAAAAGAAATTCAGAAATGAAAAGCACTGTAACAGAAATGAAGAACCTCTTTAATGGGTTTAGTAATGGCTAAGGAAAGAATCTATGTACTTCAGGATTTCTCAACAGAAACCTCCAAAACTGAAAAGCAAACAGAAATTAAAAAAAAAAAAAAAGGCTAAAAAATAAGAATGGAAAAGCAAAGAACTGTGGAACAGCTGCTAAATGTATAACATAAATATAATGGGGATATCAGAAGGAAGAGAAAGAGAGAAAGAAACAGAAGAAATATTTGAAGTTATAATGACTGAGAATTTTCCCAATTTATGTCAGATACTTGCGAATACCGATATTACAAAGGAGTATTTTACGGCTGTGTGTGATACTCTCCCATTGATATCATAAGTAAGGCTGCTCTCCCCCAACAATCTTAAATAGCATGTTATATATAATTCAATGTGTTTCTCTGGTTGTATAACATTTTTTTTTATGTGTATGTGGATTCTAGAGATTTAGCCATTCATTTAGCATTTAGTGATCACTGCGTCAGACACTATCGCAGTTGCTGGGTATTGAAAGATAAAACTTAAAATTTTGACAGCCTTACAAGAGTTCACATTTATTGGAGAGCACACTTAGTCACATAACTGTAGATTTTTAATAGTTTCTAAAAGAACACATAATTGGCTGAATGGTAGAGGTAAGAACATGGTGCTATGAGATGTTTCAGAAAATCATCTAATCCAGACAAGGAGGGAGATCAGAAAAAGTCTTCAGAGTAAACTTGAGATGGTACTTGAAGGATAATAAGCAATTGGCCAGATTAGGTGAAGACACAAGGTGGGTACCCCGTCCAGGTAAGGGAACAGCACATGGCAACGCATATATGTGTGAAAGAATGCATTTGGGAAATGTAAGAGGTTGATTCAGAGTAAAGCGGTAGAAAGCCCAAATGCTCCTCTAAATTATGACTTGGTTTTCAAGAGGCTACGGAACGACACAGCTTTTCTAAACAGAAAGTGACATCAAGTTGTATGTGTTCCAAAAAGCTCAATCTCCCCTTGATGTACAAATTAAATAGGGAAGGGGTCAGGGTCAGAAAATGAGAAAGGCGAAAGCCTTAACTATGGTGGTCTCAGTAGGGTTTGAGAGGAAGACACACTGAAGACAATGAAATGTGACCTGGTATCACCATTGCCAATTGTAAACATGGATTCAGTGCCATCACCATCAAGCAAGATTTTATCTTTGTTGCTTCAACATCCCTCTAGAAATTCTGCAATGTGTCTGTGTGAATGAAAACATAGCCTCCTTATTTTAATGTTAGAAACATATCTCTTTGGTAACATTGTTTGTTTCTTACTTATTAGCTTAAAATCAAATGAAAGCAAACTTTGAGTCTTCTTCCAGAAGAGGTTTTCCGTCTAGAGTCTAGTCAACCTATAATACAGCAGATGCACTGTGAGTGTGCCTAACAAAGTATTTTATCACCAGTTGAATTTTCACACCATTTTACAATAAGCTGGTGGTTAATGTGTGACTTTACTTTTTTCCAAAACTCTATTAAATCTTAAGTGGGAATAGGGCACTTAGTAAGTCAGCTGTTCTAACTGGTGAACAGAGGGGTCTGGAGGAGCATTGGATGATATACCTTTGGGGACCATGTTGCTCACCAGATACACAAGAAATGCCAGTTGAGACTACAAGCATACTGAACAGGGGTTGGTGTAAATTTTAAAAGAAAGAAGATAAATTTGATGTGAAAATATCTGTGTTAGTACTATTGTCCTAACTTGCCCCGTTTTTGTTCAAATTTGGCAAAAATTAAATAGAGAAGTTATATAAACTCTCTGTGCCTTAGCTTCCTCATTTGGGAAGATTTTTATGAGATTAAATAAGTTTTCACCTGAGGGTGAAGCAATCAAGAGCACAGACCAGCCAGCATTCCAACCTTGACCGCTCGTGTCCCTGTGACCTTGGGCAAGTTATTTGTCCTCTCTACACTCAGTGTCCTCATCTGTTAAATAGGGATAATAATAATACATATTTCATAGAGTTGTTGGGAGATTAAACAAGTTAGTATTTACAGAGTGCTCAGAATAGTGCCTGGTACATAGTAAGTACTATGTAAATGTTTACTAAATATATAAAATTAAAAATGGAGAAAAAGGAAATAAGTTGGTCTCAATAAAAGCTTGTTTCTTTCCCTTCCATTTCAAATGTTAAAAAAAAAAACCTTCTTTGGATGAAATACAATATATGAATTAGGTCAGAGAATGATTAGTGAAAAATAACTCTTCTTTACAAAATAATTTTCTTCACTTTTCCTTTAAAATCTCTTCCAAGTATATCAAATACCTATAAATGGTGATTTACATAGGAGTGTGAATCAGTGTGTATATCAATGTCTAATACATAAATAAATGTATTTTTATGTCAAATTGTATGTCCAAGGATTTCTGATGATATCCTTTGTTATTGTGTAATCCCTGTGATAATGACATTAGTTTCTGAATACACTGGTCAGTTAATACATTCTGGTCTGAGCCTGGGTTTCTTTCCTGTTCACTGACAGGAGAGAACTGAGAGGCAAAGAAGCAATAGTGCTCTGCTCTATCTTGCTTTCCAAAAATGAGGAGTGTTTATGTTAGAGTATTTGGCAAACATGAAGGGTTTTTTTTTTTTTTTTGAGACCTGTTTTTAAGGCCAAATTTGTTTGGGGTGGGGCCCTGCTCTTGGCTTAGAAGCCACATTCACCACCAGGCCCCTAAGCTGGGAAACACAAATGGCCAATTATGCTGTGACCCATCCCTGGACTGTTAACAGCCTGCAAAAAGAAAGGTCCTCGGCAAACAGCCTTTAAAATGCAGGAGAATCTAGGTGTCAAGGGATCTCCATCCCATTGAACCTTTTTATCACAGTGCAAATCCTGCCTAACTTTTACATTTAGAGGCACCCTAGGGACTGCTTCATTTGACAATAACTGGGGAGACCCTGGCTAATGAGAATGAGTGATCCTGGCAAGATAAAACAGTGTTATAGGCATTTTTATTGACTATTCAAGCACTCCAAGACTAGCCTCTCCCCAAAGGCAATGTCTAGGCTTCTTTCAGTTCTCAGTTTCAATCTGAAAAGATTTAACCGTTGATGGCAGATTTTTTATTTTGGTACTTTCCATGACAGCAGAAGGAGATTCCAGGAGGGCTGTGGGGGAGGGTCTGAAAGACAAGAGGGCAGGGAACTGAATTTCTATAATCTTAAGATACCATTTTATATTTAAGTGCGTGTCCCAAGGACGAAAGAACAAGGTGAACAAGGAGAGTCTTGAAATGCAGGAATAGAAAAAACCAGGCCCTTGTCATTCTTCCCTCCCCCATGTTGTAACAATTTAAGAATTTTTAGGCCCTCCTGAGCACTATAACCTATCTTCTCTCCTACTCCATATAGGGAGAAGGCATTTGCCTTACTCTTACCCCCAACCAGTATTCAAATCTCATCCAATCAGCAAATGACCTACAAAGACCCCTATCCAGCTCCTTGTATCCTGACTATAAAAATGGACCAATGACCCATGTTCAGTGTGGGCTCTCCCTATCAGGAAGCCAGCCTGATGTGCTAGCAGTGACTCTCCCCTCCCCCACTCTAATAAACTTTATTCTCCTTTCATTCTGCCTCCTGTCTAGAAATTCTTTTCCAACTCGTCCATGGACCACAACAGTAAGCTCTGAGAGCAAGATGTGCAGTATAAGCACCATTGCGTTAAATGGTGTGTGTGTGTGTGCTTTTCTCTCTTTCAATTTCCCTTCCCAGTCCTAGGCGGTCCCCCCACTAAATTGCCACCGGAAACTGTTTAGATCAATGGGGGAGGTGATTACAAATGATCGCCCACCTGCTGAGTGTAAAGAGACTCTCAGCAGGTCTGAGTCTGCCCCCCTTGGCCATTCATTTTCTTTCTCTTTCCCTCAATACCTCCCTCTGTGGAAAGGGAGCTTTACATCCTTATCTCCTTCCTCCAGATCACACTGTGATAATGACATAGTTCTACAGTTGTTCTGTGGTCTTCTTCTCTTTTTCACTTCTCTTGGAAGAAGTGTTACATACTCAAGATCTATCCAGTTGTGTCCTGGATGGTCCATTTGCCAGGCTCAGCGAATCTTCTAAATTCTAGAGTCCTTCGTTTTTAATAAGCACTCATAATTTTTCACCACCCATATTGCATGTGGGCATGTTCAGTCGCTTCAGTCATGTATGCCTCTTTGCAACTCTGCGACCTGTAGCCCACCAGGCTCCTCTGTCCATGGGTATTCTCCAAGCAAGAATCCTGGGCTGGGTTGCCATGTCCTCTTCCAGGGGATCTTCCCCATCCAGGGATCAAACCCATGTCTCCTGCATCAGCAGACAGCTTCTTTACCACACCTGGGAAGCCTATCTTAAGCAAGTAAAAACGGCAGAGGGACACCTAAAGCAATGGCTCTATTTATTCATTATTCTACCAGAACCTCTATTTATTCATTATTGTACCAGAAGATAAATAAAATATTATAACCAATATTATAATATGGAATAATTTTCAATATTCTACCAGTATTAGCAAGCAACTATACTTGCTAAGAACACTACTGCTAAATTCTATGGTTAAGGTAAATCATTCCTGCATCTGGATATTTGCTCTCTTGGCAATTAATTACATTGCTCCTTTTATTTGTCTCTCTCTTGCAAGAAGTATTATGGATGTGGATGATCTTGTTAGTCCTATGTCTCTGTTCAGAGGCCCCTTACTTGTATATTCTTTTTATTTAAATTTTTAATAAAACTTATATGTATATGAGGCACACCATGGTGATTTGATATACAGAGTGAAATGATTAACACAGACCAGCTAATTATTGTCAAAAAAAGATGTACCACTTGAGAGTTATGAATTTTGCCCCAAATAAAACAACTCACAACTCTCTAGTTGTAGATCTTTTTTTAGTCGACAGTTATGACGACCAACAAAGGGACCCAGAGTGGACTTCCTTCCTTCGACTGGACTCCACAAGGAGCTTTGATACCAGCAGCAGCCCCTCGCACCCATTTGACTCCTCGGGGAGTACAGACAAATTTGGGTAAGTCTCTCCTGGTTTTTGAAGCTCCCATATTGGTTGAGATTCTGAGTTTTATTTGGCAGTGGAGCAGGTTACCTGCTCCCTCCTAGTAAGAAAGATACCAAGTGGGGGGTGGGGTGGGGGTGGCAGGGTCGGGGGCGCAGCTGGGTGAACATCCCAGGCATACCCACTCATGGTCTAGATACTGAATGGGGTTCAGTTGAAAGATACTGTGTAATTCCTACCCGGTCAAAAGATGCTGGCCGAAAGATGCCAGGAGAACTGCCCACCCAGTGGAAAGGTACTGGGTAGGGGGGCTCAATTGGGAAAAAGTCGAGGAATAATACCTGGGGCTTAGCTGAAAGATGCTGAGGTCACTCCGTTGTAGGGGACTCAAATGGTCTTGGCTGAGTGATTAAGTAAGAGGCTTATCTGACACTTCTCCTCAGTTTGACTGCCATTATAGAATTTGTCAGGATAAAAGTGAGGAAAATACAGGAGAGCTTTGCTCTGAAGAAAAGGGACAAAACTCCTCCTGGCTGCTTTCGATTTTCTCAGGGGACTGAGAAATTGATGGGAGTGGTGGAGGCCTAGTCCTCATACCGTGCAGTGCTCCCATAGGGAATCCCACTCATTAATTAAAATACTTGCTGGTCCAGGGGTCGCACATAAGGACTGGCCATTCAGCAACCTGAGCAGCCACGGTGGTCTTAGATTGCTGGAGGCAGAATCCGAGACACGTAAGATGAGCTGAAATGACTCTGGGGTGACTCCTGGAGGAGTTAAGCTCACAAGCAGCACATGGGCCTACTACGCAAGTTCACTAGTGATTTTTATCCCTGACAAATTCAGCTTAAAATGGAAAACAGAATCTCTCAAAAACAGAAACAAAGGGATATCAGAAAGCCACCCTCTGACTAACACTCTAGCCAGATTCATGTACAATACATATGGAGCTCATACTTGAAAGGACCTAGTTAGTTGGAGAAATTATACTAAAAGAGATCTCAGCCTAAAATGGCCAAGTTGGGGTTCTTTTGATATTCTAAAATTGATATTTTTGCATGCACAATTAGAAAAGGCTGGTCGTGCTTTGACTGGTATCTAGAAGCTTCTAAAACAGAAAATGATACAGTAACTTGTTTGCAGAAAATCAACAAGAAATTGCTTGAAACTATCAGAACTAAAAAGGCTGCTACCACTGACTTTGCCAGGTTACAGGTCTAGTGGAACTGGGAAGTCACGTTTGGCATTTATGCCATTTGGTTTTTGCCTTTTGGAGCACTCTTGCCACTTGGCTTTTGATTTCTGGGCATCTCTTTGCTTTTTGTTTCATTTGGAGTGTGACTCCTGGCTGGTGAAGTTCTGGTTGAGTTTGGTTTGTTGGTTTGGTTTGAGTGCACAAACATCTGGTACAAACTGTTTGAGCTAATATGTGAATTGCTCACTCTAAGTTTCCACACTCCACCTGGGAACCCCTTGGGAAAATTTTTTAAATTACTGGTCGGTCAATCTATAGCTATGATCCAATGACAAGAAAAATGGCCTAAAAATATTAGATCTTTACTGACATAGGATAGGAAAACAGGCTGAAGTTCCCGTAAGTCCAGGACTTCCTCCTGTAATCAACAGCCAGAGGCTGATCAAACTAAGACCCTTACTTCTCCAGAGGGACAATCTCTGCTGGGGCCAATCTGCCCTTGTTATCAGGGCCAAGTTGAGCACTATCTGGTCTAAATTTCAGCTATAAAACTATGGTCACACAAAAAAAATACAATATTTGACAATGTGGTCACAATATTCTTTAGACTCCAGAGAAAGCTTGAAAAAAAAAATTATCTCTTTAAGAATTCTTGCCCTGAGGAAATAACTCCTCCTATACCTTTAGTCCAGAGCTGTCTGGATCACTTATCTAGACCATATCTAATTCCTGAAATCAAAAGGAACAAAAAGGGGAACAAAGCCTTTTAAAATCTTACTCCAACCATTTTTTAATTCATAACTAAGTTTGGAAAACTCTTTTCTGTCTGTTTGTATGTATGTATGTCTCTGTGTGTCTTTTTTTTTTTTTTTTTTATAATATTGCTGATTGCTGAGATCAGTTTGTAAATGAGCTTTAATCTGCTGCTGCTGCTAAGTCGCTTCAGTTGTGTCCGACTCTGTGCGACCCCATAAATGGCAGCCCACCAAGCTCCCCGATCCCTGGGATTCTCGAGGCAAGAACACTGGAGTGGGCTGCCATTTCCTTCTCCAATGCATGAAAGTGAAAAGTGAAAGTGAAGTCTCTCAGTCATGTCCGACCCTCAGCGACCCCATGGACTGCAGCCTACCAGGCTCCTCCGTCCATGGGATTTTCTAGGCAAGAGTACTGGCGTGGGGTTCCAACGCCTTCTCGAGCTCTAATCTAATTGGCCTTTAAAAAAAAAAGTAAGTGCTTGCAAATCAAATAATTCTAAATACAAGAGAAATTAACCTAAATGAATTTCAGGTTCATGTGAAATGGGAAATATGCAGTGTTAACTACCTGATATCAGTTCTTATTCCTTGATCTAAATAATGTAGGCATGTCTAAGAGTACTTAACATTAAGCAGAATATTTTCATTGTACCTAGGTTCAATATAAGTTAAATATTATTATATCTGTTACAAGTTTATCAGCAACAAAATTACCATCCAGTGAAGAAACTTCTAAAAAATGTAAATGAGATATGAGCCTTTAGATAGACTCTATTAAAAATAATTATGCTCTTTAGGAATATGTGTCTAAAATAGTATCTCCAGATTGGGGTAACTTGAACTTCTAAGGGTTGTGCTAAGCTAAGTGTTGGAAGTCTATTGAATAGCTAAGTTATTTCTAAATAAAATAAGATTTTGAAACATTTACTACTAAACACTAATTACCTCTTACAGAGAAACTAAAGTGATATGGGATTAAAAATAAGTGATATTTGGTGCCATTCTAAAATGTTCTCTAAGAAAACAAAAGTTTCAGAAATTATCATTGGTGTTTATTTATTTATCTATAAAATGCTAATATAAAAGTTAGTTCTTTGTTGCTTAAGGGAAGTAGGAAGTGTGTTTTTGGTAGAGAAGTTATGAGGAATGGAATTGCATTTTGTGATGGGAAAAGAAAGTAAGTCTGACTTACAGGTGGCTTTTTAGGATGGAAGAACACAGTGATGGGTACAGAAAGTAATAAGGTTTGTGAAAAGTGAACCATGAGGAAAGAGTTTTGTATATATATGTGGTTAGGACTAAGTTTAAAATAAAGTTAATTAAATTTACCTTTTAAATAAAGTAAGCTGGTGCAAACACTTGAATTTAGCTTTCCTCTCTATTAAGAGGAGACCTTTTCTTTAGATATTGAACTGCCTTTGATAATAGATTTAAGTTTCTTTATCTCTTAAGTGATTTATTCTGAAATTCTTTATTGTGACTTTGACTAGGTGAACAGTATTGTTTCACAGTGACCTATAGTCCTATCTAAGTGTTCTAAACCTTTTTGATATTTGTTGACAAGGCTTCTTAAATCATTCTAATGAAGAAGATTTCTAGCTAACTTTGGCATGCTTCAGAGAGCCCCTAAAACATCCCAAAGAGAGATATTACACTAATTAGGTTCATTTTGTATACAGAATTACATAGGAAGTATTGTCAAGTGAGTAATAAGTCTCAGGTTATATTGTATGGTAATATGTTACTAATACAGATAACCTAGAAGCACCCCACTCCAGTACTCTTGCCTGGAAAATCCCATGGATGGAAGAGCCTGGTAGGCTGGAGTCCATGGGGTCACTAAGAGTCGGATATGACTGAGCGACTTCCCTTTCACTTTTCACTTTCATGTGGTGGAGAAGGAAAGGGCAACCCACTACAGTGTTCTTGCCTGGAGAATCCCAGGGACAGAGGAGCCTGGTAGGCTGCCGTCTATGGGGTCGCACAGAGTCGAACACAACTGAAGTGACTTAGAAGCAGCAGAAACTGTATGGAGTTCCTAAAATTTTAATTATGTTTGGGTAGAATGTTATCAGGCATAATTCTAGTTACTTTTTCAAAATATTGTCATAGCACTAACCAAGTTTCGCAAAAATGCTTTCTCTTCAAGATGTATAGAAAGGACTTTTGGATAAATACCAGTTTCTGAACTGGGTAAAGATTCTAATGAAAAACCTGAGGACTTCACAAAGGTTAATAAAAGGACTGAATGAACTGGTGAATATACTTAAAACTTTTATGGTTTCTAGTTTTCCAGGTTTAAGAAAAACCTTCCCCTCAAACTAATTATGATGGTAATTTGGATAATTATATTTTATAAACAAATTGAAACATTTATCTTTTCTTTCTGAACCCTCCAGACTAAACCTTATTTTCCAATAACTATATCAGATAAGTTAGGAAGATTATCTCACTAACAGGTACAGAAATCTGAAGGAACTGGAAGGAATCTGAGACCTTGAGAAGGGAGGCATTCACTTAGATCTGTTAGCAAAATCTGTGATAAACCTTTGGCATGACTTTCCTATCCCTGAAAGGTTTTATTTTAAAAGTTCAGTCTGAGACTTTTATAGCCTCAGCAAAGCAAAAAAGTCTATGATCAACTGTGGTTATATAAATCACCAGGCCAAGTTTATTGCTACCAGACCTATACACAAACAAGCCTTAATTTGGTTATATTTGGTAAAAATGGCGGCGATTTTAGAGAGAAAAAGATGTTTCAATGAATGTTAAATCCCTGTTAATGGAGGTCTGTATCTACTAAGACTCATTTCCTGGATAGTTCTTTGTTGCTCAGTTCAGTTCAGTTCAGTCACTCAGTTGTGTCCGACTCTTTGTGACCCCTTGAATCACAGCATCCCAGGCCCCCATCCATCACCAACTCCCGGAGTTCACTCAAACTCATGTCCATCGAGTCGGTGATGCCATCCAGCCATCTCATCCTCTGTCGTCCCCTTCTCCTCCTGCCCCCAATCCCTCCCAGAATCAGGGTCTTTTTCAATGAGACAACCCTTTGCATGAGGTGGCCAAAGTATTGGAGTTTCAGCCTCAGCATCAATCCTTCTAATGAACACCCAGGACTGATCTCCTTTAGGATGAACTGATTGGATCTCCTTGCAGTCCAAAGGACTCTCAAGAGTCTTCTTCAACACCACAGTTCAAAAGCATCAATTCTTCAGCGCTCAGCTTTCTTCACAGTCCAACTCTTACATCCATACATGACCACTGGAAAAACCATAGCCTTGATTAGACAGACCTTTGTTGGCAAAGTAATGTCTCTGCTTTTCAATATGCTATCTAGGTTGGTCATAACTTTCCTTCCAAGGAATAAGTGTTTTTTAATTTCGTGGCTGCAATCACCATCTGCAGTGATTTTGGAGCCCAGAAAAATTAAGTCTGACACTGTTTCCACTATTTCCCATCTATTTCCCATGAAGTGATGGGACCGGATGCCATGATCTTCATTTTGTGAATGTTGAGATTTAAGCCAACTTTTTCACTCTCCTCTTTCACTTTCATCAAGAGGCTTTTTAGTTCCTCTTCACTTTCTGCCATAAGGATGGTGTCATCTGCATATCTGAGGTTATTGATATTTCTCCCAGCAATCCTGATTCCAGCTTGTGCTTCTTCCAGCCCAGAGTTTCTCACGATGTACTCTGCATATAACTTAAATAAGCAGGGTGACTATATATAGCCTTGATGTACTCCTTTTCCTATTTGGAACCAGTCTGTTGTTCCATGTGCAGTTCTAACTGTTGCTTCCTGACCTGCATACAGATTTCTCAGAAGGCAGGTCAGGCGGTCTGGTATTTCCATCTCTTGAAGAATTTTCCACAGTTTATTGTGATCCACACAGTCAAAGGCTTTAGCATAGTCAATAAAGCAGAAATAGATGTTTTTCTAGAACTCTCTTCCTTTTTTGATGATCCAGCAGATGTTGGCAATTTGATCTCTGGTTCCTCTGCCTTTTCTAAAACCAGCTTGAACACCTGGAAGTTCACGGTTCACATACTGCTGAAGCCTGGCTTGGAGAATTTTGAGCATTACTTTACTAGCATGTGAGATGAGTGCAATTGTGCAGTAGTTTGAGCATTCTTTGGCATTGCCTTTCTTTGGGATTGGAATGGAAATTGACCTTTTCCAGTCCTGCGGCCACTGTTGAGTTTTCCAAATTTGCTGGCATATTGAGTACAGTACTTTCATAGCATCATCTTTTAGGATTTGAAATAGCTCAACTGGAATTCCATCACCTCCACTAGCTTTGTTCGTAGTGATGCTTTCTAAGGCCCACTTATTCCAGGATGTCTGGCTCTAGGTGAGTGATCACACCATCGTGATTATCTGGATCGTGAAGCTCTTTTTTGTACAGTTCTTCTGTGTATTCTTGCCACCTCTTCTTAATATCTTCTGCTTCTGTTAAGTCCATACCATTTCTGTCCTTTATTGAGCCCATCTTTGCATGAAATGTCCCCTTGGTATCTCTAACTTTCTTGAAGAGATCTCTAGTCTTTCCCATCCTGTTGTTTCCCTCTATTTCTTTGCATTGATCGCTGAGGAAGGCTTTCTTATCTCTCCTTTGGAACTCTGCATTCAGATGCTTATATCTTTCCCTTTTCCTTTGCTTTTCATTTCTCTTATTTTCACAGCTATTTGTAAGGCTTCCTCAGACAGCCATTTTTTTGGTTTTGTTTTGGTTTTTTTTTGCATTTCTTTTCCATGGGGATGGTCTTCATCCCTGTCTCCTGTACAATGTCATGAACCTCCATCCATAGTTCATCAGGCACTCTGTCTATATCAGATCTAGTCCCTTAAATCTATTTCTCACTTCCACTGTGTAATTATAACGGATTTTATTTAGGTCATACCTGAATGGTCTAGTGGTTTTCCCCACTTTCTTCAATTTAAGTCTGAATTTGGCAATAAGGAGTTCATGATCTGAGCCACAGTCGGCTCCCGGTCTTGTTTTTGCTGACTGTATATTAATGTAAAATTTAATTGCATTATTAAAGGACATTCTAGGGTTGTTTCTGAAGCTTATTTTAGATTTTGGATAAAATTAGATGACTCATGCATGACCTGCAATCAAGACTGGAAGACATAATTTAAGGAACTGTTTCCAACCTGGGTTGAAGGACCTTTCTATCAAGTACTGTTTACTAGCTCATGCCCAATGAAATTGAAGGGAAATTGACTCTTGGGTTCACTCCCACTTCCAAAGTCTCCTAAGCTGGACTGGTCTATAGAGAGGCCTGCGGACCTCAAATGCACCTTAAAGCATTGCTCAAACTGAGGGAAATACACTACACTAGGATGAGAGGAAGATAACATTAGAAGCAGACAGCTTGCCCAAGATGCTGATCTGACTTTTATGATCATTTGTAATGTTTTCTTGATTCCTTGGACCTATGACTATCCATCAAATGTTTTCTTCATGGACACAATTCTATGCTAGTTTAAAACCCAATCCAATTGTTTGGTTGTGGCCAATTACCTAAGTCTAGTACTTCTGGGTTAACTTGTTGGATTTCGGTTCTCTAGGGATACCCACCAGGAAATTCATTTTAGATGAGTGTTCAGTCCTGTTCTATCTTCATGATATTACTAGATGGGATTCTCTCACCTGGCCAATACCTGTTCTGGGGATTCTAGCCATAGATTTAAGTTTTCTCTTAGAGTCATTTAAACTCAATCAGAGTGATGAGTTAAGTCTCAATAAAAAAAATTAACCTCTCATCTACGAAAAGGAAAATTCCCACAATTATGGAGTGGATCTACAAGGTTAATACCCACCTATTGTCATTTAAGTTTAAAAGCTCCTCTATGTTGGGAAGGGTTAAATCATGCTAAAAATGATCAATCTGGTAATTATGAGACAAGGCTGGGTACTTTATAAACTATGTCTATTTTTACCCTTAGAGAGAGTGATTGTATGCAACTCAGTGAATTTGCGGCACTAATTTATGGCCTTCACATCTATAGGGATGGATACGAAGGAATAGCCTGGGATTCCCATGAATTTAAGGTCATACATGTTAATGAATTAGAGGTAACCCTAACCAATCTACCATTGGTATGATCCCAGTGGGTCAAAGATCTGTATTCTACTGGTATGACCATTTAGCAGCTTGTGTGTGTGTGTATGTGTCCGCCGTCAATGGGGTTCAGTTCAGTTCAGTTCAGTTCAGTCACTTAGCCGTGTCCCATTCCCTAGTGTTATTATCTATACCATTTGTATTTTGCTTGTTTCACAAGATTATTATTTCTTGTATTACCAAGTGTATGACTGAGCCTCCAACAAAAATGACGACTAAACTTGAAGCAGTTGATCAAATGTATAGCTCGATATATGAGCAATGATTGTAATAGTGCAACTCTAGGTATGAAAGGATGCAACAAGGGCCAATACTTTCCTGGACCAAAATTAGAAGACAGGTGTCCAGAGATTTTTGACTATTATGACCTAGTCCAGTAATAGCACATTGAGTGTCTTATCAACAACAACCTTCTTCAGAACTGGGAACGAGCCTTCCCAGCAACACAGGACCAAAGTATGGTCAGAATTATGACCACAAGGGGGCCATGTCAAGTACAAATTGGCACCTACCAAGAACATTGCCACTGACTGAAAACAAAGGCATTTGCCATCTGCCTCTACAGAGATTGACCCCCTGCTGCCTTAGCGGTTGACCTTCAGCAACCCCTTAGGGAGTTCACGGTGGAGTGAGGCACCCTGTGCCCCAGGGAATCTGGTGGGACAGGCCTTTAGCTAGCTGGATGTTTTTAGGAACAGATTTTATGATCTCGGTCCTTGCATCTCCTCATATCTAGAGAAGCACTAAATCCCTTCATGGTGACCCCAGATCCTCATGACTGACAAAAAGCCTTTTGTAAAATCAGTGCTTCATGGTATTGAATTCCACTTTCACCAAAATCTTACACGTCGACTTTTCCCCACTGCTGCTTTGGAGCAGTCTTTCAGAGCGATCTGAGATGCTGCCTCCTAGGTTGCAGTCCTCATTTTGCCCCAAATAAAACTTAACTCACAACTCTCAAGTTGTACATCTTTTTTTAGTCGACATTACTATATCATCTCATACAGGTACCTTGTGTGTGTGTGTGTGTGTGTGTGTGTGTGTGTGTGTGTATGTGTGTGTTATAGGAAAACCTGAAATCTAGTTTCTTAGAATTCAGTACAGTATTATTAATGGGTTTTTTTTTGGTAAGATTTTTTTTTTGATGTGGACTATTTGAAACTCTATTGAATTTTGGGACAATATTGCTTATTTTATGTTTTGGTTTTTTGGCCCTGTGTCATGTGGGATCTTAGCTCCCAACCAGGGATGGAACCTGAACCCCCTGCACTGGATGGCAAAGTCTCAACCACTGAGCCACCAGGGAAGCCCCTCAATACAGTATTATTAACTACAGTCATCATGTTGTACATTCAACCTCTAGATGCATATGTCCTACATAATGACAACTTTTTACACTTTGGTCAACACCTCCCAGACCCCGGTAACCCCGTTTTACTCTCTATATTCACTTTTTTAGATTTCGCACACACATGAGATCATGAAGTTTTTTCTTTCCCGTGTTCCCTTATTGTATTTTCTGTTGCTTGAGGAAAAGACTAATTCTATTAATATACAGAAGATTCAGCTATTTCACTTGTAATTAGGAAAGCCTGGGCACAGGTGATGGTCAGCCGAAGACTAAACAGAACTGACGCTAAAACCCACACAAGTCTAGATGAAATCCTATTTCTCAACTCCGTGGGGCGCAGGACGTGGCGTGAGGCCTGAGATGAGAACTGTAACTATCACTACTTCACACATTCTCTTCCTGAGGCTTAGGCTTTAGAAATCGGCAAGATAAGAGCTTGGATTTTGGGGGGTTTGTTTTTACTTTTCAGAAAAGACTATTTGGGGCTGCAATTGGAGTGACCCTTCAAATCAGGAAAAGAGAGCCTTAGCAAAGCTAATATAAAAATAAACTCATAATAATAATTTTAAAAGTGCAAATGAAAACACAGTATCAGAGAATAAGCAGTGAGTGAGTGCTCTCCTCTTACAATGTCTGGGGTGAGTTTTGTGTTCGAGTGTGACGAGTTTCCAGATTGCGATCAAGATTAAAGACCATTTGCTGGATTTTGGTATGCTTTATATTTCACTTATGTTGCTGTTATTTTTATTCACAAGGTCATTTGATATAGTGGACTGTTGAATCAGACAGGCCTCAGTTTGCTTCCTGGGCACTTAATTATCTATCTGACCTTAAATAAGGCTTGGCTTTAGTGTTCTCTCTTGTAGATAGGAATCGTGATACTTATTTCATAGTGCTGCTGTAAGATTTCATCATACTTATATAATACGCCTAGTAGTAAGCATGCGTGTCAGTTGTGTCTGACTGTTACCCCCTGGACTGCAGGTCACCAGGCTTTTCTGTCAATGGGATTTTCCAGGCAAGAATACTGGAGTGGGTTGCCATTTCCTTCTTCAGGGGATCTTCCCCACCCAGGTATCAAACACCTGTCTCCTGTTTTTCCTTCATTGGGAGGTGGATTCTTTACCACTGAGCCATCAGGGACTAAAGGATACTCTTTTCTTCCCACCTTTCCTAGCTTATGGTCTTCTTAAGTTCTTATATTCTGTTCTAAAATTAAAGCATTTCTAAAGAACTGGAGGAATATCCTTTAGTTACTGACCACATCCTTTAGAAGACAGAAGAATCATTCAATAGCTAATAGCAGAAAAGTAATTAGTGGTGCGATGATGAACTGTTTTGAATAAGTGGCAAATTAAACTTCAGAAATGCCCCAGATGATAGCATTATAAACTTAGTAAGTTTAAAAACTGGATTCCAAAAGGTGAATGCATCTTTTCACCTTGTTGGTTACTTCTTTTTTTCTCTCTTTTTTCTAGACTCAATAAAAACTTTCTTTAATCACCATAATCTCATTGTCCAGATACAAGCAAAGATAATTTTCAGTACACAATTTTATGTTAATGGTCCAAAAATGTACACATAGAAAATTTGGGGATCTAAATGCATGTGCTATTTTGCAGTCTTTTTTCTATCTAACATTTCATACAAAACATTAAAAAGCTGCATGATGTTTCCCTTGGGAGTGTACCAACTATCTTATTTAAACATTCCCAAGATGTTTACTATTTTTGTCAAGTTAAATTTTTATCCTGATCTCCTTCAGAGAAACGCTTGAAAATTATTGAGGCAAAAGGAGTGCACTTTTAATTTTTAATATTTTTTTCATAAATTACAGAAAATTTGTCTTCACTTTCAGATCCCACTCGAGACAAAGTCTAGGGTAGCTTTAAACCAGTTCAAATCAAACCACCCCAAGTTCTCTTCCAGGACTATTTTCAAGGGCTTAGTGAACATCTTCTGTCACAATTGCATGGACCTGTTGGTGATTAGGATATTTTTCATATTTCTTGAAGCAGAGTATCTAGGGGAAACCTCCAAACTTGGTAAGTCGAGTTCCATTACCTACCTGGGCTGATAGGTTCTTTCTTTACCCTAGAGCTAAATACTTCAACACTGCCTCCTGGTGGTGGAGAGAAGAGGTATTTTTATAAACAAATCAAAAGAGCCTGGCAGCCTCCTGTCCTTGGGGTCCCAGAGTTAGACATGATTGGGCACACACTCAGAAAAAAAAAGAAAGGTGTAGGAGGTATAATTGGGTAATAAAAGTCCCAAATGAGAAATAAATTCTGAGAACCAAAAAGGGAAGAGTATCAGATCAAATCTATATATGTTTCCTACTCTGGTCAAGAAACCATGTTAATATTGCAATGGGCTGGATTTGAAAACCCTTTTATAAAATATGAGCAAAGGGTGTTCCTTTGGCAGAGGACAGACTGAGTGAGGAAGACTCACAGATTGGTTGAATGAAAGAGACAGGGATTATTTCATTTTAGTGTTTTTGGGAGGAACACTGTTTTTCTTTGTCGTCATTATAGTAAACTGGTGAACACCCAGGGAATTTAGTCAAAAACTAGTAAAATATCAGAATTGGAAAAGATAGTAAGCATCCTTGAAGTATAATGTGACTTATTGTATTAAACTGCTAGACCAAAATGACACAGGCAATTAGTAGCAGACTGTAGGACCTGGAATAATCATTATTCCCTGAGCCATTATTAAGTGCCTGGTATTGTGCTAGATCATAAAGGTTCAGTGCCCCTGCCCTCTGGAGCCATTGGGACATTGATAACTATACCCTTTGTCTTCTATTACGAGAAGACTGTGAAATAAATGCTCTTCAAAACCGACAGCTAGGAACTTTCCTGGCGGTCCAGTGGTTAAGATTCTGAGCTTCCACTGCAGGGGGCCCATATGTTGGAAAAAAAAAAAAAAACCTCTCCAAAACTGTTATTTATTTGCTTGTCTGGAGCTATCCTCAGGCTGGACAGTGAGATTACTGGGAATTTAAATTCCCTAGCATAGGCAGGATTCCAGGTACCCATAGGCAGGCCTCTGTTTAATTTATAATTGTCAAGAGCAATGATGTCAAGCCTTTGTAGAAGATAAAAACCTTTAAATTATAATAGATAGATCTCATTTTTACATTACTGGTGTATGTCTATAGAAGTCTGGGCGTGTCCAAAATCCTCAGTCCCCACTGAGGAAAGTCAGTACTTATTCATTTTAGCCAACATGGAAGGACTTTACCTGTCACTGTTTAGTCATTACCCCCATGTAACACTGTAATCGCCTAAGTATGAAATTCATGAACTAGTTTATAACATATCTCATCATTATGATTAATCTGGGTAAATAATAGTAAACAGACTCTATCCTTTTCTAATCGTGTAATGAACTCCCAGTGCATTTCAATATAGAGGCTCCAGTTTTCTCAGAAGTCACTGTTGATAGTTTTCAGATTTTCATGTTTACCTAAGCAGCAAAGACTGCTGTGTGTGTGTGGGTGTGTGTGTCTCATTGTCCCTCTCTCCCCAACCCCTTTTCCAAAATGAAACAATATGGCTCTAAGGAAGTGCTCTCATAACTTCTTAGCTCTAATCTAATTTTCCTGGATGGTTAAGGGGCAAGTGATCACCAAATATTCATTTTATTGATAATATAAGGATTTATGATTTCTGTGCATGTTTTATAAGGATTTAAACACATAGACCCTGGGTTTCCCTGGTGTCTCAGTGTTAAGAATCCACCTGCCAATGCTAGAGACACGAGTCTGATCCCTGCTCCGGGAAGATCCCATATGCTGCAGAGCAACTAAGCCCACAACTATTGAGCTTGTGCTCTAGAGCCTGGGAACTGCAGCTATGGAGCCCACGTGCCACAATTACTGAAGCCCTTATGCCCTAAAGCCCGTGATCCACAAGAGAAACCACCGCAATGAGAAGCCCACGCACCACAACTAGAGAATAGCCCCTACTCGCCACAACTAGAGAAAGGTCCACATAGCCAAAAACACACAAATAAGTAAGTAAAATGATTAAAAACCATGTAGACCCTTATTTTCCATCACGTAAAATGTTCTTTACAAGTTTTTTTGAACAAATTTATCTCTTTGCTTTCACATATGTTTGCGGAAGCTATCCGGTCGGCTCAAGTTTAAATGGGATCAGTGATGCCTATAAAATGCTTAGCACACTACCCGGCAGTTACATGCCCAATAAGTAGCCATTTCTTATTATTTGATAAGATAATTAGCAAATGAGCTGATAACTAGCAATCAACAAAAGTACACGTAGGCCAGGAGTTGTCAGTTTATCACACTATAAACATGCTGGATCCAGTCATAGAGAGACCACTGCCCAAACATAAAATTGTATCCACCATGGAGGAGGATGAGATTCAGAGCAAGTATATAATTACTGTGAAATTGTGCCAGGAGATGGAAATTGGAGTGATTGGAGACTTTGGGGACCAAATAAGCTATTTCAGGGTACGATTGATAAACAAATGAGGGAACGTCTATTCTGGGAATTAGAATCTCAAATCCAAGCCAACCAGCTGGAAATGATCCTTGCGAAAGGATACACATCCTCCACAGGGCATAGGGACCAGCACATCTTCCCAAGTTTTTATCAGGGCTGCGCACCTCCCCTCCAATCTTTGTCAGCATCTGCTAGTTGGGAACGGGCTGAACTAGCAACTAGTTCTCCATTGGCAGTTAAAATTGGTTGGGAAAAAGAAGACTTTAATTATAGCATCCAGAAAAATGGGTGTTTGTTCATCTAAAGATAACTGGCCATTAAACATCCACAAAGAAATTGATCCTCAAATGAAATCTAGAAATCTCGTGTTCCACGGAAAAAAGAAAAAAAAAAAGATTGGAGTAAAGATTTTGTGTTTGATTTCCCACTCAATTTTGGACAAAGTACTTATCCTTTCTAAATCTTAATTTTGTTCTCTAAAATAATAGTGTGTATTGGGACTTCCCTGGTGGTCCAGTGGTTAAGATTCATTGCTCTAATGCGGGATGCATAGGTTCAATGCCTCTTCAATGAACCAAGATTCTAAATGCCATGTAGTGTGGCAAAAAAAAAAAACCCCACCAAGTGCCAGTGAGTATTAAAAATACAGAATGATGGCGCTAGTGGTAAAGAACCTGCCTGCCAAGGTAGACGACGTAAGAGATGTGCGTTCAGTCCCTGGGTCGGGAAGATCCCCTGGAGCAGGGCATGGCAACCCACTCCAGTATTCTTGCCTGGAGAATCCCATGGACAGGAGCCTGATGCACTATGGCAAAGAGTCGGATATGACTGAAGTGACTTAACATGGCACCATTATAGCAAATGAGAAAGTGCATAGGAAAGCACGTAGATTGTAAATACTGTAGAATACCTGTCATTACTTATTTATTTATTTTTGTTTTCAAGCAATACTATTTATTTGCCCCCACATTTATGTTCTGATTTTCCGTTATCATAGAATTACAATGTCATGTAAAATATTTTCTACTATTATCATTTCACAAACAAAATATAGCAAATATTCTGCATAATTATCAGACACAATATTAAAAATGAAAGCTAATGGAAGCATAGTCAGCTTAGGTTAGCAGTTTTCAAACTTTTTTCCTTAAAAATTATTGGGAAAACTATTTTTTTAATAAATAAAAAATTTTTAAAAATTATTGGGGACTCCATAGAACTCCATAGAACTTTTGTTTATGTGGTTTATATCTATAAATATTTATTATGTAGAAAATTTTAATTTCCTCAGTTTTCTTAGAAAAAATACATTTTATTTAAACATGGTAACATAAACCAATTATGTGATAATATACACACTTAATGAAAGCTATATTTTTCCCAACAAAAAGGCCAATAAGAAGAGTGACATTTTACATGCTTTGCAAATCTCTTTCATATCTGGCTTAATGGCAGAGTCATTATTTATTTATCATTATTTGTTTTTACCCACTCCTCCCTGCTGTGTCTTTCTCCACCTTTTCCTTCTCTTTCTGACTAAAGAACACATATACTCTTACAGTCAGAAGACACTAAGTTAGACCAGTGCTCTCTCCTCTCCTCTGAGCCTTGGCCTAGGGGTAGATGAATCTCCACTGCCTTGAGCTCTCACAGGACAAATGAACAGCAGCTCTGGCTGAGTGACTAGACCGTAACCTAGGATCCTAACAGAATTCTAGACCCATTAGCTCTTAACCTCTCATTCTTTACTCTTAGCAAAATAAAGACAGCATCTGACACAGAACAATCCCCAATAGGCAATGGACTCTCAAGAAGCTCTCCTTTTGATGGGAGGTTCTCTTTTGCCTATGGATCCCATTAAGTTAACTACCCTCTTCTAATCTTATGGTTTATTTTTATATCATTAATTAATTATTATTTTTAAAACTTTTGGCTGCACTGTGTAGCACCTAGGACCTTGGTTTCCCAGTCAGGGTTCGAACCCACATCCCCCACCTTGGAACCCCCAGACCTCCAGGGAAGTCCTTATTTGTATTTTATTATGACGCTTTCTCCATCTAGAATATCAACTTTCTTTTTTTTCTATAGTCCATCTGAAGTCTCTTCTGCCATCCTATACCTGTGGAAACAAGAAGAGGGAAGTTATTTTATGTCAAAGGCAGGGAGGGGACCCTGTGAATGATGCAATCATTTCTAATGTGAAAGGAGACACACTTGTGTTTTTTATATATAATATCCACCCAAAGTTGTAGAAACAAAGGGCGTTGAAGAGGAATTTGAGATTATTCTCTGATGAGAAGAGAACCATGACATCACAGAGGAGGGATTGGCACCATTTCACTGTAGTCAGAACTCGTTGGCTAATTTCACTCCTAGGTGGGGTTAAACAGTTTAAAGCTTACGTCTGTCTGCATGTCTTGCTGCTGACAGTTTGGCAAAAGATGGACCACAAGGTATAACCATCAGAGTAAATTTATGGAGGGATCATTATTTGTTACTGTCCTCATTTTAATAGTTGCTTTGGGATTCAGGTCCCCCCCCCGCCCCACTCTAATAGTGATTTTTATGATACTGAGCGAAATCCTTTCACTCTGTTCTGAAACACAACATATTTTTCTTTCTTTCACAAATGATTATCACCGAATGCATGTGGTTTTCCCACACAGAGGAATTACTCTGTCGATACATTAACTTTTCAGATTGCGCACGTCTTAACCATCTATGTTTGTGTACTTTTTGTTTCTGGCAGGAATTTCTCAGCATCCCAGCCTGAGGCAAAAAGTTGGAAAGAGATTTTTCTCCAGGGAGGCCCTTTGTCAACATTCAGGAAAGTTACATTCTTTTTTTCAGTTGATAATTACTTTATCTATCTATCTGTTTATTTTTGGTTGTGCTAATCTTCATTGCTGTGTGGGCTACTCTCCAGTCGTGTTATCTGCGCTTCTCATTGCAGTGCTTCTCTTATAGGGTCTAGGGTGCACAGGCTTCACTGGTTGCAGTTCGCTGACTCTAGCACACAGGCTCAATAATTGTGGATCACAGGCTTAGTTACTCCACGCGCGGCATGCAGGATCTTCCCGGACCAAAGATAGAACCCATGTCTCCTATGTTGACAGAAAGACTCGTTACCACCGAGCCACCAGGGAAGTTCTGTCTGTCTGTGCTTGGTCCCTCAGTCGTGTCCAACTGCAGGCCCATGGACTGCAGCCCACCAGGCTCCTCTGTCCATGGGAATTCTCCAGGCAAGAATACTGGAGTGGGTTGCCATGCCCTATCTTTCCAACCCAGGGACTGAACCCAGGTCTCCCGCTTTGCAGGTGGATTCTTTACCATCTGAGCTACCGGGGAAAGTTCAAATTTCCCTTCACTCAGATGGAAGGGTGCCGAATCCTCAGCAAACAAAAGAGATATCTATGTTCATCTAGTCCAAACTAGATGATAAGTTAGTTTGGTGGGGTCACTTCTTTTAATGTTGGGATCCTTAGGAGAAAACCCTCTCAATTATATTTTATGGCATTGGGACAAAGTCTATTAATATCATGATCATTGGTTTAATTATGAATGTTTGTTGTCCATTGAAAAAAACTCAGAGTATCTTCATGTCTGTGGTGAACTGGAAAGTTGATATTAGATTCTATTACTTTATACTTATCATTTAATTCATAGTTAATTATACCATTCCATTCTAGTTGCAAGTATTCAACTAATATCCTATTAGTTGAATATTTGTCCATTCCTGCTTCTGCCACCCAGCAACAGAAATCAGTCACAAATGAAAAAATAAAAAAATGAGTACCTTTCTCATTTGGCCCTATATCAAATGTATTTATCAACATGCAGAATTAACTTAGCAAATGCAACTCAAATTGAGAAGGCTGCCTTCTTTTTCCATCTATACTGTGTGTTGTATGCTTACTCAGTGATATTCAACTTTTCAAGACCCCATTAACTGTAGCCAGCCAGGCTCCTCTATCCATGGGATTCTCCAGCCAAGAATACTGGAGTGGGATGCCATTTCCTCCTCACTATTTTAGGTCAAATTCTCATCACTTCACCTGACTTATTATGATGGCCTCTTGTTAGTCAACTTGCCTACATATTCCTTCTCCTCCAGTCTGTTCTACTAATGTCTGATTCCCCTTCCTAAAACTCAACTATGATCAGGTCATTATCCTTCTCAAACATCTATGAAAGTGAAAGAGTTAGTCACTCAGTTGTGCCTGGCTCTTTCGTTGTGACCCCATGGACTGTATGTAATCTGCCAGGTTCCCCTGTCCATGAGATTCTCCAGGCAAGAATACTGGAGTGGGCAGCCATTCCAGGGGATCTTCCTGACCCAGGGATTGAACCCAGGTCTCCTCCACTGCAAGCATTTTCTTTACTGTCTGAGCCACCAGGGAAACCCTAAGTTTCTATCCTCAGGACTCGACATCTCTAACTAATTATCTCTCACCATTTACACTCTGGAAAACAATCTCAAAACCTTTGAAACAGTTAATCCCTTTCCATTAAAAAATTTTTAATTATGAATGTGCTTACTCACCCAGAGATTATATTTGTATTTATATCTTTCCTACATAGTAAATTGGCAGGAAATTCCCTTTGGATTACTGATGGCAGTATCTACCAACTCTACCCTCTGCTCCAGAAGAGTAGGTGTCTGTTGTCTGGAGTTGCCTTGCCAGTTCCTTTGAGAAGGCAGGCTCCCTTACGTGCATTGCAACATCGCTGAAAATCACCTGTCCTAGGACTGTGAGTGTTTGTGTGTGTGGTAGTGAGCGAGGTGGAGAAGGGAACACAACCTTGGATGTTTGAAGATAGCTTCCTTTACACGTGTGGACAAATGGAACACTATCCAAGAAACAAGAATGGAGAAAGGGATTGGTCTCTACATTTTGAGATTTTTTTCTTTGGCTGCTGTCTTTGGTCTGAGGCTTCACTGCTGTGCAGCTTTAATCTAGCTGCAGTGAGCGGGGGCTATGCTATAGTTTCAGTGCTCAGGTTTCTCATTACCGTGGCTTCTCTTGTTGTGGAACACAGGTTATAGGCACTTGGGCTCCAGTAATTGCAACATGTGTGCTCAGTATCTGTGGCACACGAATTTAGTTACTCTGTGGCATCTGGAAGCTTCCTGAACCAGGGAATGGACCCGTGGCCCCTGCATTGGCAGACGGATTCTTATTCACTGTGCCACCACAGAAGTTCCATATTGAGATTTTAAATGGATATGCCCCTTTGGAAGCTAGCTATGAAACCCTGGAGAAGGAAAGAGGCTGTCATTTTAAATTCATGGGTGCTAGATGGGGATCAAGTCCTAAAATCTTCAGTATAAGCTCCTAAGGGTGGGGTCTTTGTCCAGGTTGGTGGACATTTTACCTTTAGAGTCAAACATAGTACCTGGGACATGGTAGACTCTCCACATCTAGTAGGCACATAATAAGTATTTAGTACTTATTAATAAATACTTAGTACTTATAGCTATTATAAATATTAGTACTTATAAATAAATTGCCTAATATACCTGATCCATCTTATTTGGAGGTACTGTGTATTTGAATACAAAAAGCTGCAAACTTACACACACATGCTCAGAATATCTGAGATGGGTTTGGAAGAAGACCGGATTGGGCTCAGGTCATGTGACCCCTGCGCTTGCAGGTAGAAGGCAGCTCTATCACGTGACCATCATGTGACACTGGGCAATCACTTCATTCCCTGAGATTCTCCTCTGTCCTCTCTAAAGATTGATGCAGCTAGATTAAATAATCTTTTCATTCCAGGTTTAAGATTCTTTCATCCCCTGGATGGCATATTTTGTCACAGAGCTTCTTCTATCTTGGCTCTAACAGCAAAATTTTTATAGGCTGTGCTTTGGCAAGTGAGAAACTGAAAAGACAGGATTAGTGGTTATAAAACCAAAATGGTTTTCAGTTCTTAAAAGTAGTATTGTTCAGGGTGTTTTATTCATACAGCAAAGTCTAGTGATGAGCTCATCATTTCCAATACAAATTGAATATAAAGAAGTGTTTGTAAGTTGATTGAAACATTTTGCTTAGAATTTAACCTTGCCAAAAAGAAGAGCTCTTAAGACAACAGTGATATTCTGCCATCAGATCAGAATCCATAGGAAAACAAATATGCGGAAAAATATCAGCGACTTTAAAAAACCAGATCCTTACCTTCAAAAGATGTAGGAGACCGAGAACCATGAAGAGAACTTAAGGCTCTGTCAGGACAGCCCTGTTTCAATTGGGACAAAATATTTCTTTTATAGGGTTTTGGATGTATAGAATATGAATGTCAATAGTTCAATATAGGCAATACATCATCTGAAAAGGAACACTCAACTTCTCGTTACAATATTATAAAGTAATTAACCTCCAATTAAAATAAATTAATTCATGTTAAACATATTGATAGACAAGGTTACTTGAAAGCACTTTCTAATAAAATCCTGTGGATGATGGATAAAATATAACATACTTTCCTTTTAAATGCGCCACTGAGCTCACAAGAAGGCAAAATGTGTCCTCAGGGTCAAAAACAAAGTATCTCTAAAAGTCAGATTTTGAAAAAAATAAAGTCAGATTTTGGGGAACATAAGCAAATGTTAAAAATTTTCTGGGGGTTAGGGGGATGGGGATAACTAGTTTTTGATATCCAGCCAGGAACAGGAAAGAAAATCTTAAACCTATACTTTGTTGTAAGTTGAAGGTGGCATCCCTCAATTGGGTTTAGAATCTTTGAAGGTCTATACCCAAAGCTAAAGATAGGAATACTAGAAAAATCCACCTACCAGCATACGATGATAGGAAGAAAATATTGCTCTTCTAATAACAAATGAGGCAAGAGAGGCTATTATTGTTGTTTAGTTACTAAGTTGTGTCTGACTCTTTTGAGACCCAACAGACTGTAGCCTGCCAGGTTCTTTAGTCTGTGGGATTTCCTAGGCAAGAGTACTGGAGTGGGTTGCCATTCCCGTCTCTAGGGGGTCTTCCCCACCCAGGGGTCAAACCCTGTCTGCCTGCCCTGCAGGCAGATTCTTCACCACTGAGCCGGCCTGGGAAGACCCAAGAGAGGCTGATCCGAGTTAACACATTCTCTGCTCCTTGCATTTCTACAGAGGAAAGTAGCTGTATTGATTAACATTAAATTTTGTTTAATCATGTTTAAAGAGAAGCTCCAAAATACTAGCAATAAAAGGGTAAATGCGTGGACGGGTCATCATTCATTTATTGCTTTCTTGTCTTTGCAGCTAGTCTGTGAGTTCTGGGAGACTAGAGATCATGACTTAGGCATTGAACCACACCCTTGCCAACACCGACTTCTTTAGTGGCCAGTCCTGAGCCTGGTTAAATGTGTGTGGATTGAAACGATGAGCCAGCCAAGAGCACTCTTTCCTGGGAGTGACTGTTTGCGGTCTGGGGCCGCTGGGACTCCTACCGAGCCAGGGACCCACCAGACACCCCACCCAGACCCTGGGTGCGCTGCTGTGTGGCCTCTCGCAGCTGCTCCCCGCACCCCGCCTCAGCTGCGGCTGCGTCACTGCGAGGATGAAGGGATCCCCGTGTACCGTGCGCACATGGCCTTGTTTGTGATTAGCCGACCCCGAGGGAAAGCAGGCTGTCCAGCCCCTGCTGCCCTTAGCGTTTCATGTGGCTGTGCTCTGCAGGAGGGTGGGCCGCGGGGCCGGGGAGACGTGTTTGCACCCGGGGATGACTCGTCTGCATGCCGCTGTGCCCCCTGCACTGCTCCCCAAGCAGCAAAGGAGGGGACCCGGGCTGTTCCTTTCAGGGCCACCGGGTCCCGGAACGACGGGGGAACACCCGCTCCCTCTGCCAAGTGGGCAGTGTTTAGACTGCGCCTGGCGGGGAGAGTTGGTTGAGTCACTTGGAATTGAAGTAAACCCTGCTGCTGGGCTGCGGGTGGGGGGATAGGCGAGGTGCACAACCTCCCAGCCCGCAGTCTCCCATCTGCTGGAGATTCTGAGCCAGAAAAAAAAAAAAAAAAAACGGCAATTGGTCTAAGCGACCGCTTAAATGTAGCTTCTATTGTGAGGGGCAGATGGCAATGTTCTTGTCACCCTGAGATCCAGGGCGGGAGGGCAGCCCGCTTTAGGGGGTCTGGAGAAGATCTGGGGGGAAAAAGTGCTTTCCAGTATTTCTCAGCTCTGTGTCCTCCTGCACAATTTGAATTCCATTTCCTTCCTCTATTCTCCCCACACCGACCCTCCCCTCCTAAACAAAACAGAAAACCCTTAGATTTCAGGTCCAGGATATATCTGTTACTTTTCAAATTCTTAAAAAGAAAAAAATATATTGTTATTTAACTGTATTATTAAAGAAAAGCTAGAGCAGTTAGATCAGGGCTAAAATTAAACAAGTCTTCATGAAAAAAAAAAAGTTTTCGCCACAGGAACAGGTAATAAGGATCTAGATGAAACAAAATGTTGCCTGGGATTTAACTTCGGGTTGGGAAAATCACATAGCAGTGTTAACTAAGTTCCTGTTCCCCACACACAATGAAGCCAAACAAACTGAGTTTGGAGCAGGGAGAAGCTTATTGCAAGGTCATGCAAGGAAGACGAGGTGCTCTAAAAAGCCTTGTGCTTCCCGAAAGATTTCAGCAAAGCATTTTTAAAAGTTAGATGAGGGAGGAGAAGGGGCCCAGAGTACCTGATCAGCTCAGGCACAATTCCCTGGTTGGCTGATGGCAAGGGCACAGGGCGAGCTTTCGGTCCTTAGACTCTGAGAGGCCTGGGGCTTAGTGCCCATGCTCACAGTCATCAGGTAGCAAACCTTTTCCATTTGGTAGGGGGTGTTTCGCAACTGCAAAACAGTTTAGGAAATTTGCATCACATACTATTATCCAGGTACTTCTGAGAGGAGTTGGCTTCCCGGGTGGTGCAGAGTTAAAGAATCTGCCTGCCAAGGCAGGAGATATAAGAGACTCAAGTTCGATCCCTGAGTCAGGAAGAACCGCTGGAGTAGGAACCACTCCAGTATTCTTGCCTGAAAAATCTTATGGACAGAGGAGCCTGGCGGGCTGTAATCCAAGGGGTCGCAAAGAGTCTGACACGACTGAGCATGTGTGAGCGTATGCGTGTGCACGTGGCACACGCGCGCACGCGCACACACACACACACACACACACACACACACACTCTGAGAGGAGCTAAAGCAGAGGATATGGGGGAAGACCTGTCTGAGGAAGGCCCCATAGCATCCTGCTGGGGTACAACAGTGTGAATCAAGAGTTGGCAGGGCATCTCTGCCCCTCTCCCCGACAGTGTTCTCATCTGGAGATGGCAAGACTTGGCCCAGAAATCTCTGAGTGTCTCAACACAACAATCTAAAAGTTTAAGCTGCAGCGATGAAGCTGAGAGGGTTTGTGGTGCTATAACTTTAAAATTCTGGCTGGGATTTCTCAGCCTGCTGTGTCAGTGGAGTCTGAACCCCAAAAAGGGCAGCTCCAAATTAAAGGATGGGAGCTTTGAATGAGTTCAGGAAAGCCCAAGCGACACAAGGAGTGGGTGTGTCTCTGGGAAGGGGCAGTGAACTGTGAGAACGAGGCTCAGATACCTGGATCTATTTCATGATTTGCCTCATGAACTCTGTACATTTGCTCATTCGGAGATTTGATTTAATGATGCGTGAGAGGCTCAGGTAACACTGAAGGCCTGTGTTTCAAATGATTATGCTGGGGCACAGTGCAAGGGAGGCAGAGAAGAGATGGAGGTAGGGCTGGGAGAAATGGGTGCTCAGCTGCTGTTCCCCTGGCTCTCTGGGGATTAGTAGGATGGGCTCTGCTGTCCTCCAGTTCAATATGTTCTCGGGGTATCAAACCATTCAGCAACAGGTGGATCCAGAGTGGCTTTGGGGTGCAAAGTTACAGGAGGTATTCTGAGGCTCACTGATATCATATCAATACTTGACCTCCAAGCGCTAAGTCACCAGTCGTGTCCAGCTCTTTTTGACGCTATGGACTGTAGCCCGCCAGGCCCCTCTGTCCTTGGCATTCTTCAGGCAAGAATACTGGAGTGGGTTGCCATTTCCTTTTCCAATGCATGAAAATGAAAAGTGAAATTGAAGTCGCGCAGTCATGTCCAACTCCTAGAGACACAATGGACTGCAGCCCACCAGGCTCCTCCATCCATGGGATTTTCCAGGCAAAAGTACTGGAGTGGTGTGCCATTGCCTTCTCCAACCTAACCGCTAGGCATTCTGAATTGCTTTCAAGCAATAGCCCTCTCCTTATGGACATCTATCACATTTAAAGGGATAGTTGCTTGTTATAGGATCACAAACTCCAAATCACACAGATTCAAGTTCCAGCTCTGTTCTTTCCTGTGTGTGCTGCAGAGCTGCTGGGTACAGTTGTGCAGGATGTTCACTGCTCAAGAATGTCAGACTAAAGAAGTGAGTAGGATCTGAAACCCAGCCCTTATTCTGCTGTTTAAATCTAGTACCCTGACACAAGACCTGTTTTCACTCTGGAAGATAAAGTAAACATGTATAAGACAGGCTTATTAGAAGAGGCTTATTTTTCTTAATAAAACAGAGACATCAATTGCTTGCTAAACCATACACCCTGGTTTGCTTCCATCTGGAAAGACATTTTTCTAATTTGCACCAAGGCATCCTATGAGCTAAGGTATCAGGTCAGGGGTGCCCTTGTATACTTTTGTAATCTTCAGCTTCCTCATCTGGGAAGTGAAGGGAATAAAACACACTTCATAGGATTCTGCAGGATACACTTCATAGGATACATATGAATAAAGAATCCAGTGTGGTGCTCAGTTCTGGATAATAAATGCTCAATAGCTAGCACCCTCATAGCATCTCCACAATATTTACTTGAAAAATTTGCTTTGAAAAATTATGATGATGAGTTTTTAAAAATCAAAGAACTGGTCTGTGCTCAATTAATTCTAATAGGGTAATTTTTTTTGTCCTTTTTTCTCTCTAGTGTTCAATAATGACATGATAAATAGCAGAAACTGTGGATGAGATGGGAATTGTGAAGAGAGGGAGATTTTTAAAGTTAGGGCTCAGAAAACCTCATGGTAGAGGTAGAATTTTAAATTGGACATTCTATGCAATTTTTCCAAAAATACTTGGAAAGTGTGTGTGACTTAAGTGATGGGGATGAAACTGAAAAACTTCTCTTTGTTCTCACTTGGTCTTTTTTTTTTTTTCCTTTGGCTGTTCCAAGCAGCTTGTAGGGTGTTAGCTCCCCAACCAGGGATCGAACCCCAGTCCTCTGAAGTGGACATGTGGAGTCTTAACCACTGGACCGCCAGGGAATTCCCGCTATGTCTCAACCCACTAATTAAATAGCTGGAAAGTTCTTGGAAGGGGAAAAATAGCAGTAGACGATTGGAGAGATTCTTTGGAAATGGCAGTGGGTGAATATGCTTCAGCATAGGAGCCTTACCTCCGGAGCCGTGGCGGCTTACGAGAGGCTGATAACTGCTCCCTCAGGAAAGTGCCTGACGTCTACGAGGGCTGGATGTGCAGCCACAGCTGCACTCAACAGAGAATATCTTTCCTACAACTATGTTGGTGACATTTCAGCCAGTGGCAGGAGCCCACCACACCAATGAATGGATTTGTCACTATCAGACTCCTTCTGTCAACAAGCCTGGGCTGCTAATTTCCTAGAAAAGAGAGAGGGTTCTTATTTCTGCCCCACATTCAAAGGTGCATCTAGTCAACCTAAAATAAAGAACAAAAGACTAGTAAAAAGAACGAAATGTCATTTGCAGCAACAAGGATGGACCTGGAGATTATCATACTGAGTGAAGTAAATCAGACAGAGAAGGCCAAATATCATATGATACCTTTTATATGTGGAATCTAAAAAAAAAGAAATGAAACAAATGCACTTACTTACAGAATAGAAACAGACTCGCAGACTTAGAGAATGAACTTATGGTTACCAGAAGGGGAAGGATGGGGGAAGGGATAGTTAGGGAGTTAGGGATCAACATGTACACCTATGTTTAAAATGGATAAGCAACAAGGACCTACTGTATAGCACAGGAAACTCTGCTCAATGTTATGTGGCAGCCTGGATGGGAGGGGAGTTGGGGGAGAGTGGATACATGCATATGTATGGCTGAGTCCTTTTGCTGTCCACCTGAAACTATCACAACATTGGCAGTTGGCTAGACTCCAATATAAAATAAAATTTTTTTTTTTTAAAGAATGCAGTTTTCAGGTATTTCAGGGGTAATATTAATATGTCTTGTATCTTTTCAAATCATCAAACACAAACGTGAAAATCCTTATTTTTTTTTCCAATTTTTGCTGTGTGGATGGGATTTAGAATTTCATTCTGGCTCTTCCTCTGACTGCTTGTGCAACTCTGGTCTAGTCATTTAGTCCTGAATCTCTTTCTCTTCATTGTTTAAATGATAAAACTTCCCTTACTATCCTGGCTAAGGTAGAGCTTTCCTCCCTGTTACTTTGCATAGCACTGTCATTTTTATTTCCTTTCAAGAACTTGTTAAAAGTTGTAGCTATTTCTTGTATTTTATCATTTAAAACTCTGCTTCGAAGTCTAGAAAGGACTTTGTCTTGTGCCCTGTTGAATTTAGTTCATATGATGTGCACAAATATTTGTTTCAGAAATGAATCACATCAGTTAAGCATATAGAAATATTTTTTGAAAAGAATTAACTGTTACACAAGTTTAAGTCATTATTGTAATCTTTATTTACCATTTAGTATTTATTTTCACTCTCATTTTCTCCTGCTAATTCACCCTTGGGTGAAAGGTAACAATCAGGAGAAAGATATCTTGAATCATTCATGTCACAACCACTAAAACTGTAAAAATCTTTGAACCACTTTTAACGCATAGCTATTTTGAGTGTTTTAAGGGATGTCACTGCTGCCCTCAGAAGAGCCCTAATTTTACCCTGAGACAATTTATTTTTTAAGGAATTAAATCTCGAGTGCAAATAACAAAGGCTAGAGTGAGCTCATTCAGGAGTATTGTCTTTCAGTAAAGTCACAAGCAAGGATTTAAAGTAAAGGGGTCACACAGACCTATATAAACGTATATATATATATTTCCTTGTGAACAAGCAATAAATCCAGGCACAAGGCCATGTAATTCCATTTATAGTAAAGAATGTCTTTAAAGGAAACGGAGTCTGGAGAGATGTAGTTTAGTCATCACCAAACCTGTTTCATTGTTTTACTAGTCAATCTGAAGTTAGGGGATATAGCTCCTTAAAGATTTAGAGAAGAGATTGTCTTTTTTCTTCCACTTAAAAAAAAATACAATTAGATAACTAACAGGATCTCAATTTAGTCTTTGACTTCTGCTCTCATAACTGGAGAAGTAGTCTGCTACCCAATTCAGCCTCTGCTTCTTGGAAAGGAGATAACTATTTGCAATTTTAAATTTATAGCATTTTCATTTTCAAGATTTAACAACAACAACGGTAAAAATTCTAGGAGTCCCACATTAGACACATCTCATTTCATGAACTGTAAATCAAATACATTCAGGAACTAGCAAATGTTTCTAAGTCACAACAAGAAATTACAAATAATAGCTTCAATTTATTACATCTTTAACAATATTTCATTCATTATCGTAGGTACTTGCAGCCATAAATATATTTTAATCCTAAAATTATTCTCGAAGACTGAATCTAATGATAATCTGTAAACTGCTATTATTCAAACTACTGGCTGTTTACCCCAATCCATTCTCTCTTTCATTAACAGGGCTATAGCTGTGTTCCTTCTGTCTTGCTTAAGAAAAACTTTTGGATTCTGTACTTACTCTGTTTCTCTGTTTCCTGATGAAGGCAATGATGCTGCTTACAGCAAACATGGACACCTTGTATGAAAGATGGTATTGAAGCTGTCAGTCTTGGTCTCTAAATGACCACAAGGAGGAGAGTCTTGGATTTTTTTTTTTTTTTTGAGTCTTGGACTCATGTGAGTGAGAAATAAGGTTCTATCTGTTGAAACCACTGAATTATAGGGACTCTTTTTTTTTTTTTTAAACAGCAGTTATCATTATGCTAACTAATCTGAATGTTAAAGGAAAGTTCCTGGAACATAGAAACAGTTGGATAATTGCTAGTTCTTATCACTTTTATTACTAGCAGTAATTTTTCTCACAAAAACCCTGTTTTAGATGAGAATTATGGTAGATGATACAATGAACACTGGAAAGCTATGTGCTGTCTGAATTGGTAATAAATTTCTAGTGAATGAAAGAAGTCTGGTGGAGGAGGTGAACACTCTTCTAGTTGTTATTTTAACTCCTGATTTGAAATTTGTCTTATTTTCAATAATGATACTTTTTTCTCTTTTTGCAAACTTTTATGATAATGGGAGGGCTCCCAGGGTGCTAGTAGTAAAGAACCCACCTGCCAATGCAGGAGACATTAAGAGATGCAGGTTTGATCCCTGGGTTGGGAAGATTCCCCCGGAAGAGGGCACGGCAACCCACTACAGTATTCTTGCTTTGAGAATCACCATGGACAGGGGAGCCTGACCGGCTACAGCCCATGTGGGAGCAAAGAATTGGACATGACTGAAGCGACTTAGCACACACTCACACATGATAATGGGAAGCTGAAAATAGTAAATGCCCTTAAAAGCAGAAGGATTCAGAATAAACCAGGTATAAGAAGGGACTCTATTTCATCACCTAACTCTTCTGGCACATGAAGGATCCTGTAAGTCTTAATTCTAAGGAGATGGGAGAGGAAACACTAGCTTGCCCCTCTAAATCCTTTTTGGCAAGTAGTGGTCCTTTGCAAAGCACAGGTTCCAGGGAGCAATTCCAGAAAAAGATGTGGGCAGTTCTCATTATGTGTATGAGTTGTGGCCAGGATATGGAGGAGGGTTTTATATTTCATTTTTTAATCTCTATCTATCCATACTTCAATGAGGCATATTCTCAAATACTATCTCCTCAGAATTCCACCCCAAAAATGGTCTAGGCTAAAACTGCATAGACTCAGGAAAAGGGGAAAATAATTGATTGGAAACCCTCCAAAAGGAAGAACTGGGTCATGACCTTTGAGACCCCAGGTCCCTCTGTCTGGTTTCCCTTTTCCCTACAACGGCACCACCTTGCAAGGTTCCAACAAACCCTGCATGTACAGGAAAATCTGCATCTCATTTCTGCTGAAATATGTTTTCAATTTGGGATTTGAGTTTCCAGATTGACTTGTGAACATCTATCTAAAGGACTCAATGTCACCGTGAGATGATGGTCCCCAAGGGCCAGTTGGTCATCAGCAGAGAAATGGGCAGTGATTAGCTGGCTGTCAGTGGTCAAAGGTGCTGATGTGACTGTGGAAACCAACATGGGAAAAGTGAGAAGGAAAGAGGGAAAAATTGATGGTGTTGTGGGGGAGTGGAAATGGAACAAGGGAAGCTTTATTAGCTAAAGGGATTGTTAGAAGATGAAATATGAAGAGGGTCGAAATAGGAAAAAATGAAAACTTTACAAATAATTTGGAATGTGTTTAAAAGATCACTTTAAATGGAAAAAGATATTAAGATATACATTTCAAACCAAGTGGTAACAACCAGACCAAAAAAGAAAGAAAGAAAGAAAGAAAAATAATCTATGTTTGAAGAAATTAGGTTTACAGGAGGGTCAGAAGGGTCAGGGGCTAATCATGATGTTAGTGTTAGCCACTCAGTCGTGTCCAGCTCTCTGCAACCCCATGGACTGTAGCCCACCAAGCTCCTCTGTCCATGGGATTCTCCAGGCAAGAGTACTGGAGGTCTTTCCTATCCAGGGATCTAACCTGAGTCTCCTGTGTTGCAGACAGATTCTTTATCAGCTGAGCCACCCCCCAAATCATGATAATAACAAATTTTAAAAAGTAGTAATTCCAGGGACTACTACCATCCATGAAGATCTGTTTATCTCCCAGTCATTTTGCCTCCATTTTATTTAGATCATCTCATTTAATTGTTTCTGGGAATGTTAATGTCCCTGCTTTACATGAGAAATCATAAAAATCAACAGGTTTTAAAAGGTGTTGTTATTTTCCTCTTCTTCCTCTCTACTCCCTAAAACAAAGGTTTGATCATGATGCTTTTGTTTGAAAGGTGAAAAGGCATCATAAAGTTATTTTAACAGACCTACGGAAGAGGGATGAAGGGATTATCTTGCTATACTTATTTTGTTGGTGATGGTTTAATGGAATTTATCAATTTATATTTGAATCTCCCCTCTCCCACCCCAAGCCATTTCTCTTCATTGGCCTCCTTCTGACCCCTGATGTGGCTGCCCATAAAGTAGGCATTCTCCTTGTGTTCAAGGAGGTACCCTGATTGATTTTGTTTGATTCATTGTATTTGAGGGATGACGGCATCCACAGTTCCTCTCCTGATGTAATAGAGTGTCAGGAAAGGAAAAGTTCATTTTTGTGCTATGCATGGGAAAGTGGTCTTGGAGGGAAGATGGCTTCTTTTCAGTAACTGGCTTGAGAGCTTTCTGCAAGAAAAGGATGTGTCATTTGTTCAGCAAAGGTTTTTGTTGACTATTTTGAGTATTCTGGACCACTTGTATGTAATAAATATTTGCCATTAATGAGCACCCTCAAGGGCTTCCATGATAGCTCAGACTGAGCTTCCATGATAGCTCAGTCTCCTGCAATGCCGGAGACCCTGGTTCAATTCCTGGGTCTGGAAGATCTGCTGGAGAAAGGATAGGCAACCCACTCTTGTGTTCTTGGGCTTCCTTTGTGTCTCAGCTGGTAAAGAATTTGCCTGCAATGTGGGAGGCCTGGGTTCAATCCCAGGGGAGATCCGCTGCAGAAGGGAAAGGCTACCCACTTCAGTTTTCTGGAGTCACAAAGAGTCAGACACAACTGAATGACTTTCACTTTCAAGAGCCCTGAAAAATTTCCCAGGTGGTGCTAGTGGTAAAGAACCCTCCTGCCATTGCAGGACACATAAGAGACTTGGGTTTGATCTGTGGGTCAGGAAGCTCCCCAGGAAGAGGGTGTGGTAGCCCACTCCAGTATTCTTGCCTGGAGAATTCCATGGACAGAGGAATCTGGCAAGCTACAGTCCATAGGGTCACAAAGAGTCAGACACAACTGGAGTGACTCAGCATACACACAAAGGAGCTGCCCTCTGAAAAATGAACAAGTTGTAAACTTTATTTGAGTGCCCCACAACCCTTTTTTATGTGTTTTCTCCTTTTATTCTGACTCCCAGACCTATTCCATTTTATCCTGATCACATGGATCACACCTTATCTAACTCAGTGAAACTAGGCCATGCTGTGTGGGGCCATCCAAGATGGATGGGTCATGGTGGAGAGGTCTGACAGAGTGTGGTCCACTGGAGGAGGGAATGGCAAATCACTTCAGAATTCTTGCCTTGAGAACCCCATGAACAGTATGAAAAGACAAAAAGATTGGACACTGAAAGATGAACTCCCCAAGTGAGTAGGTGCCCAACATGCTACTGGAGATCAGTGGAGAAATAACTCCAGAAAGAATGAAGGGATGGAGCCAAAGCAAAAACAACACCCAGTTGTGAATGTGACTGGTGATAGAAGCAAGATCCAATGCTGTAAAGAGCAGTATCAGAACCTGGAATGTTAGGTCTATGAATCAAGGAAATGGTCAAATAGGAGACAGCAAGAGTGAACGTCAACATTCTAGGAATCAGCAAACTAAAATGGACTGGGATGGGTGATTTAACTCAGATGACCATTATATCTACTACTGTGGGCAGGAATCCCTTAGAAGAAATGGAGTAGCCATCATAGTCAACAAAAGAGTCCAAAATACAGTACTTGGATGCAATCTCAAAAACAACAGAATGATCTCTGTTCATTTCCAAGGCAAACCATTCAATATCAAGGTAATCCAAGCTTATGCCCCCACCAGTAATGCTGAAGAAGTTGAAGTTGAACAGTTCTATGAAGACCTACAAGACCTTTTAGAACTAACACCCAAAAAAGATGTCCTTTTCATTATAGGGGACTGGAATGCAAAAGTAGGAAGTCAAGAAACACCTGGAGTAATAGGCAAATTTGGCCTTGGAGTACAGAATGAAGCAGGGCAAGGGTAATAGAGTTTTGCCAATAGAACACACTGGTCAGAGCAAACACCCTCTTCCAACAACACAAGAGAAGACTCTACACATGGACATCACTAGGTGGTCAACACCGAATACAGATTGATTATATTCTTTGCAGCCAAAGATGGAGAAGCTCTATATAGTCAGTAAAAATAAGACTGGGAGCTGAATTGTGGCTCAGATCATGAACTCCGTATTGCCAAAATCAGACTTAAATTGGAGAAAGTGGGGAAAACCTCTAAACCATTCAGGTATGACCTAAATCAAATCCCTTATGATTATACAGTGGAAGTGAGAAATAGATTTAAGGGACTAGATCTGATAGAGTGCCTGAAGAGCTATAGACAGAGGTTCATGACATTGTACAGGAGACAGGAATCAAGACCATCCCCAAGAAAAAGAAATGCAAAAAAGCAAAATGGCTGTCTGAGGAGGCCTTACAAATAGCTGTGAAAAGAAGAGAAGCAAAAACCAAAGGAGAAAAGGAAAGATATATCCATTTGAACGCAAAGTTCCAAAGAGAGCTATACAAATGGGTCCATACCATTTCTGTCCTTTATTGAGCCCATCTTTGCATGAAATGTTCCCTTGGTATCTCTAATTTTCTTGAAGAGATCTCTAGTCTTTCCCATTCTGTTGTTTTCCTCTATTTCTTTGCATTGATCCCTGAGGAAGGCTTTCTTATCTCTTCTTGCTATTCTTTGGAACTCTGCATTCAGATGCTTATATCTTTCCTTTTCTCCTTTGCTTTTCGCCTCTCTTCTTTTCACAGCTATTTGTAAGGCCTCCTCAGACAGCCATTTTGTTGTTTTGCATTTCTTTTCCATGGGGATGGTCTTAATCCCTGTCTCCTGTACAATGTCACGAACCTCTGTCCATAGCTCTTCAGGCACTCTGAGGATGAATCTGTATTATTGGATGCTTGATTCTTAAAGGCTGTGTATGAATTTTGCTCGGTGCTTCACATTCTTCTCAGATATGATAGAAACCAATCTCTTGCCCACTTTTGTAGGTGGCTGGGGCTTCTCAGGTGGGGCTAGTGGTCAAGAATGCTCCTGCCAGTGCAGGAGACGTAATAGATGAGGGTTTGATCCTGGGTCTGAAGGTCCCCCGGAGGAGGGCAAGGCAGCCCACTCCAGTATTCTTGCCCGGAGAATCCCATGGGCAGAGGAGCCTGGTGGGCTGCAATCCATAGGGTCACCGGGAGTCAGACACAACTGCAGTGACTTTGTATAGTAGGTAACTTGACTTTTTTAAGACTTGCAATGAATCCCTTCTCCTAAAGTTTTCTAAAGTCTTCCTTTTTTTTTTTTTTTTTAAATGAAGTATAGATGATTTTCTCTTTCTTTATAGAGAGTGTTTCTAATGAAAAATAACCTGGCTTCTCTGGTTGTCCAGGGATGAAGAATCCACCTTGTAATATAGGGTACACAGGCTTGACCCCTGGTCTGGGAAGATCCCACCTGCCCCGGAGCAACTCAGCCTGTGCCCCACAACTAAAGCTGGCATGCTCTAGAGCCTGCGCTCTGCAACAAGAGAAGCCACAGAAAGAAGACTGTTCTGCAACTAGAGAGTAGCCCTGGCCACCACAACTAGAGAAAGCCCACACGCAGCAATGAAGACCCCGCTCGGCCAATAAATAGGAAAAAACAAAGCAAAAATGACCAACACCTGCCCTCGGCTGGACGGGATAACACCTGCATCAGAGGCAGCTGCCCTCGTAGAGCTTCCATCTGCAACACACTACATTTTGTGTTTAACAAAGATGATTTTTTCCCAAAGGAATTCACTGGCCTAAGAAAAAGAGTGACAGAAAAGCAAATGCTTTCCTCACTGTTTCCTCCAACTTTTCATTCAGATTTCAGGCTTTCCTTCATCCTTAGGCAACAAAACAAAAAGAACATAACAAACTCAACATCCAAACAAAACAAAATCATATGAATCAATTCTCAGCTTGTCCCAGTTGGGATAGTTACTGCGGGGAGCAATAAATATCACCTGATTTCATATTGTACTGTTTGGAATCTTAGCTGAAGTAATTTTGTTTTCTGCATCAAATCTGCTTTTGAAATCTGACTCTGAAAAAAAAAAAGATCCTCACAGTGGATCAATGAGTTTATTTTATCTACTTCTCTTCCTTACCTTTCTAGATTTTTGCTTGTATAAGTTTTGATGGCCAAGACTTTAAAAATAATTTTAAATTGACATTTTGACCAGAAAATGCAACAGGGAATCTTTTTTTTTTTTCTTCTTCTTAGCTAATTTCCTAACCATGAAGTTGCTATGGAGATATTTAAAAATTTTTAGTGTCTTTTTCTCGTAGGGAAACAATTGAATATTTAATGTTACAGATTTTTTTTTGTTCTTAGTCACATTATGCAAATTTTATATTATTAAGGAGCATCAGTATATACTTTAAAAATATTATTTGTCTCCAAATATAATTACAGTTCCTGCTTTTAAGGCCTTGAAGAAGACAAGTTGGAACTTCGGGCATGGCTGAGTTAGATAGATGTGAGTTGGTATTTAAGTTACAAAAGCATAGCTTTCAAAAGGCTCCCTTTATTTATTTTCTTTCCTTTCCCCTCCAACACACCTACTGAACTGTTTTTTCAAAGTTAATAAAAAACCTTCTCCTATCTTTTGGCACTGGTGCCTTTCTGGATGACCAAGTCTTGTTAACGGTCTGATAATCGGTTCCCTTCTGAGGAAGTTCTTCAGGGGTCAGAGGCTAATGGTATCAAACATCAGGCTGTCTGGTTTATTGTAAGGGTGTTTGGTTAAGATCAGGATCTCAAGATAAGAGCAGTTTCTCTGGTTGGGGAAGGAAATGGTTTCTGTTGCCACACAGGGATTCCCGGAGGGAAAGAGAAGAGCAGGGGATCCCCTGAATCCACGATAACTTGTGATTGTTTTTCTCTGAAATCGTTGGATAGTCAAAACACCATCATTAAATGCTGGGAGAATCCAACCTGGAGTTATGAATGGAAATAAAACTTACCTTCAGATCTATGCCATTAAGATGAGCAGCAAATCAGATGAGAAGAAGCTGTGAAGCAAAACAAATGGGTTTCCAGCTCCCTGAATTCAAACCCCTCCACTCTGGACTTGGAGGTCAGAGCTCACCACTCAAGGGGACACCTCATATTTTATTTAAGTACTTTTTTTCCTAAGGAGTTGAAAGTACCTGGCAGACATTAACTCTTGCGCAGTGAAAGAAAACACAGATATTACTAAGCGAAGAGCTACATTCAAAGATAAGAGTCCCTTAGCCCATCCAGTTCAATAATATTGCCTTTATTTTCACATTACTTTGTTTTTAATGTACACTTTCAAGGTGATACATCATTTTAGCCAGTCCCCTGATTTGCAAGAAGATGGCTGTATCCACTTGGAGGCTTTTTTTCAAAAAGGATTAGAGTTTTGTCAATGTCATCACAAAATCCCTGTGCAGGAGATTGCGTGAGATTAAATATTGCTAATATTTGTTCCCATTTTCCTCTCAACTTTACGTTCACGGAACAAGAACTCTCTCAAAAATATCCAACCATCAACGGAGGAGAAAATGTTCAGAAGGACAAGGAGACTCATTAACATATGGCAGGGAGTGTAGGAGAGTGTTTATGGTGACACTGTAGTTCAGCATCATTTTATTGATGAGGAAATCAAAACCCAGAGAATGTCAAGGGGTTTTGTTTGTTTGTTTGTTTGTTTGTTATTGTTGTTGTTTTTCCAGAAGGAGAGAAAGATGCTTGCATTTATGGTGAAACTGTCCTTTGAAATTCTAACCTTAAGGAAGTCCCAGTTAGGGCTGCAACTAGCTTGGGAATGCCTGCTGTTCTGAATCTACCCCCAAGTAGTCATCTTGATTCTGAACAACTGTACCCATTAGGGCTTGGGTTTTTCCTATGAAAGGGAGAATAGCATATTAAACCAAGGGCATACCTCTTAGCTCTAAAAGCCTTAGAGTTGCCTGGATCCCTACCTTGGATACTATGACTACACTTTGTTCTGAATTAGTTATGTCCTCAAAGCCCATGGTTCATATGGAGTTGGTGATCTGCATCTGGCTTGCTTTTTCACATATCAACTCAGTTGTTACACTAACCTTGTTTCTCAGCTTTCTGGTGCTCTCTGGTCCACAGCAGAGGAAGGAAAGGAAACACTGTTTGCTCCAGATAGCAGGTCATCCACTACCTATCTCTACTGGTTTCTGGGATCCCAAGGGAAGATCATAGCATTTCTCTGTATCTAGCCATCCTTCCAAATACAGCCTGAGTCATTTCTCCCATGAAGCCCTTCCTGATCTTCTTAAGCTTCTTTTGTCTGGTTACAGCTCTTACTGCATTGCTTATTTGACAGTGTTTTGTTTTTTTTTTAATTGGAGGATAATTGCTTTACAATGTTGTGTTAGTTTCTGCCATACAACAATGTGAATCAGCCATAAATATACACATATACCCTCCCTCCTGAGCTTTCTGGTCCTCCCCATTCCCACGCTTCTAGGTCCTCACAGAGCTCTGGGCTGGGTTCCCTGTGTTACACAGCAGCTGCCACTAGCTATGGCATACATACGTCAATACTACTCTCTTGATTCATCCCAGCCTCTCCTTCCCCGCTGAGTCCCCAAGATGATCCTCCACATCTGCATCTCTATCCCTGCCATGCAAATATGTTCCTCAGTACCATTTTTCTAGATTCCACATACATGCAGGAACATACATTAACATACATATCATTAACATGCATTAACATACATATGTTAATACATTAACATACAGTATTTGTTTTTCTCTTTCTGACTTACTTAACTCTGTATAACAGGCTCTAGGTTCATCCACCTAATTTCAGCTGGCTCAAAGTTGTTCCTTTACATAGCTGAGTACCGTTCCAGTGTAAATATGTACCATAACTTTTTAATCTATTCATCTTGACACTGGTCCTTACTTTGCTTCTTTTGTGTGTGTGTCTCTGGTACCCATCTTACGTCCTCAGTGACTCTGTGAAGAATGTAAGGAAAGGAACTGTGTCTTTTATGTCACTGTCAATGTCTCTTGTTGGACTTAAAAATAGAAGCTTAACAGCACACTTTAACGTTTTCTCTGCTGCAAAGGTTGTAGTTACAAGAAAGATCTTCTCCCCCATTTTTCTCCTTGTTCACCTCCTTCCCACTCAATGTGACAAGGACTGCTCTAGTGTGACTAATGTTATGATAACTTTACACTGGTTTATTCATATACTTTGCATTTTCATTCCCATAATTATGTTGTGAGATAAATGTCATTATCTCCAATTTTCAAATGAAGAAATAGAGACTCAGAGGTTAAAGAACGTGCCCGGATCACACAGGCAGCAAGTGGCAGAGTAGACAGTGGAGACAGAGGTAGGGCTCTCTGCTCAGGATGATTTTCTTATTCCTTGATGTTCCCATATCTTCTCTAAAACAATGTGACAGAATTGCATTATATAACTGTTCTGTACCTACATTAAAAATGCTGATATAAATAACGAGGTTCTCCTGCATAGCGCAAGGAACTATATTCAATATCTTGTAATAAACCATGATGGGAAATAATATGAAAAGGAATGTACACCAGAAACTAACACAACATTGTAAATCAACTGTGTGTGCTCGGTCACTCAGCTGTTTCTTGACTCTCTGTGACCCCATGGACTGTAGCCCACCAGGCTCCTTGGGGCATGGGATTTTCCAGGCAAGAATACTGAAGTGGTTGCCACTTCCTACTCCAGGGGATCTTCCCGACCCAAGCATTGAACCAACATCTCTTGCATCTCCTGCATTGGCAGGAGGATTCTTTTCCACTAGCACCACCTGGGAAGCCCAAAAATCAACTATGCTTCACTTAAAAAAATGCTGCAGTAAGGCCTGAGTATACCCTGGACCCAATTGTAAAGTAGATGTCATTTATCTTAGCTACTATCATTTTACTTTCAGAATTGTCCCCTTCTCTGAAAACACAGGATTTTTTAATTGTCCTGACACCTTACTTCCCTCCTGTTCCTATTATCTTGCTTACTCCATTCCCTCAGACTCATTGACACTTAAGTATAAATGTCTGATAAAATGTATTTCTTGTTCATTAGCAATTCTCAGGTAGAAAATGTAGAGCAAAACAGATGATTTTTGGCTGGGAGTTCAGACGTATACCAGCGAGTGTGGGAGTGTCAGAAAGCACTCCTTGCCTGTTGTTGTCTCTTAAAAAGAGTCACATGATAAAAATGAATATTTGGGAGGAGAACAATGTCTGTTCCTTGGGCAGATTTCCAAAATTATGTCCTGGATTTCTAGGTCTCCAGATCATTCCAACAGAGCAGTAGTCTGTATGAAATACTGCACAGTAATAAAATCTAGAGGTTGAGAATAAACCAGGTTAATGTCCCCAAGTGGGTATAGCCCAAAGTTCAGAGCCTCCCCTCAGAACAACTCTATGGTAACCGTGAAACAAACAGGTGCCAGACAGGTGCAGGGGGATGAAGACAGCCTCCACTAGGGAGCTATATGTAGGCAGTGTTGAAAAATACAAAGAAAAATGATAGCTCATGCCATGCCAATCTTTTATATATTTTTTCTTATTAAACCATTTTACTTGGGACTAAAAGTAAAATAAACTTACCCACATTTTCTGATTGAGAATTGTAGCCAACTCCAGAAAATCTTTTCTGTTAGTTTTTTCCTTGTTTACTCAACTTAGGGTTTTTTTTTTCCACTTATCATTTCCCCAAAATTCATCTGCTTTGTATAATTGGGTAGCCTTCAGAGCATTTAACCACCCTTTGTACACTCTGTAGATGCCATGAGATTAGGACACTATTAATCTACTCCTACTTTCAGGGGTGGATCTTCATTGATATGACCCTAATCATTTCCATTCCTCCCGCCACAATGACTAGTTCACAGATAAGCATGGAGCCCAGGCTTATTTGTTGAGTTCTCTTCTGACACCAGAACCTGAATTGTCCAAAGATAATCCTGATGACAAAAGTAAACTAGAGGGAGAAGGGGCTCTGAGATTTTCTTGTGTATTGTTTGATCTGTTACTGCTGAAAAATATCTATTTTACTGAATAATCACAGAGCTCTGTAATTCGAATCTGCATTGCTACGCCAAACTAAAGAAATACTTCTTTTCTTTTCATTGTGACCACATACCAGTCAATTTACAAAATGAATATTGTCCAGATTATTTATTTTATTCCCTGTTAGAAATGCATCATTTTAAAGAGAACGTTTTAAAATACAAGAACCTTAGGCTGATGCCTAACACTTGGTGGGTATCTGATGCATATTTTTAACTTTCTTTTTCCTTCTGGTAAGTGCAAAGGCATGCTTAAAGGTCAGTGGACATGCTATAGGCCATGTACATGGCAGGAATAAAAATATTTCTCACTATGTTCAAGTTGAAGAAGCAATGCAAGTTCTTGCACAAAACACTGATTGACAAACAAATTGGTCAATTTTGCCACAACTGGACAAATAGAGCTTATTCACAGCTAAACAAAACAGCTGGAATCACAGCCCATAACAATTTTAGGGAATTCTGAGATCTCACTCAATTTCTTTGTCTAAGAACTTTAATTCTAAGGAATATACTTGAATGCCAATATGGAGAAAGATTCTACATGAAACAGCAAGAAAACAAGAATACATGGGTGATCAAAACTTCTTGCAAAATACTAATTCATATTTACACTGAGTTTAGGGATATTTAACTCTCTCCTTTTTGAGAGAGTAAGGTCCGTCTAGTCAAAACTATGGTTTTTCCAGTAGTCATGTACGGATGTGAGAGTTGGACCATAAAGAAAGCTGAGTGCCGAAGAATCGATGCCTTTGAACTGTGGTGTTGGAGAAGTCGCTTGAGAGTCCCTTGGACTTCTGGGAGATAAAATCAGTCAAACCTCAAGAAAATCAGTCCTGAATATTTATTGGAAAGACTGATGCTGAAGCTGAAGCTCCAATACTTTGGCCACCTGATACAAAGAACTGACTCATTAGAAAAGACCCTGATGCTGGGAAAAATTGAAGGCAGGAGGAGAAGAGGATAACAGAGGATAATATGGTTTAATGGCATCACTGATTCAACGGACATGAGTTTGAGCAAGCTCTGGGAGATGGTGATAGGCAGAGAAGCCTGGCATGTTGTAGTCCACGGGGTTATAGAGTCAGACATGACTGAGTGACTGAACTGAAGACACTTCTATCTTGTAATTCCACCAGTTTTCATTGCTAGAAAAGGATATTCTCTCTCTCTCTCTTTATTTTTTATTTTTGGCTGCACTATGTGGCATGTAGAACTTCGTTGACCAGGGCAACCAGGCTCAGACCCATGCTTCCTGCAGTGGAAGTGCAGGCTCTCAACCACTGGACCACCAGTGAAGTGTTAGTCACGCAGTCATGTCTGACTCTTTGCAACCTCATGTAGCCTGCCAGGCTCCTCTGTTCATGAAATTCTCCAAACAAAAATATTGGAGTGGGTTGCCATTCCCTTCTCCAGGGAAACTTCCCAACCCAGGGACCACCAGGGAAGTCCCTAAATGATTTTTTGGTATATGGCCACAAATGTTCTCCCTTCCATAGAATTAAATATGCTGAAATTAATTTAAAAGATTTATTTATTTATAGCTGTTCTGGGTCTTCATTGCTGCCTAGGCTTTCTCTAGTTGCAGTGAGCAAGGGCTACTCTTTGTTGACGTGGGCAGGCTTCTCATTGCAGGGACTTCTCTTGTTGGGGAGCACGGGCTCCAGGATGCTTGGACTTCTATAGTTGTGGCCCTCGGGCTCTAGAGTGTGGGCTCAGTAGCTGTGGCTCACAGACCTAGCTGCTTTGAGGCATGTGGGATCCTCCCAGACCAGGGATGCATTGGCAGGTGGATTGCTAACCACTAGATCACCAGGGAAGCTCCTGTTGCAGTGTATTTATGTCACAGAAGAATGATCTGAGAAAATATGATATCTTCTTTCAAATTAATATAAGAGCTTGAAATATACTTTAGAAAAGAATAGACAAGTACTACTTCAGTTCAGTTCAGTTCAGTTCAGTCGCTCAGTCATGTCCGACTCTTTGCGACCCCATGAATCACAGCACGCCAGGCCTCCCTGTCCATCACCAACTCCTGGAGTTCACTCAAACTCATGTCCATCGAGTCGGTGATGCCATCCAGCCATCTCATCCTCTGTCGTCCCCTTCTCCTGCTGCCCCCAACCCCTCCCAGCATCAGAGTCTTTTCCAATGAGTCAACTCTTTGCATGAGGTGGCCAAAATACTGGAGTTTCAGCTTCAGCATCATTCCCTCCAGAGAAATCCCAGGGCTGATCTCCTTCAGAATGGACTGCCTGGGTCTCCTTGCAGTCCAAGGGACTCTCAACAGTCTTCTCCAACACCACAGTTCAAAAGCATCAATTTTTTGGCACTCAGCTTTCTTCACAGTCCAACTCTCACATCCATACATGACCACTGGAAAAACCATAGCCTTGACTAGACGGACCTTTGTTGGCAAAGTTTTGTCTCTGCTTTTCAATATGCTATCTAGGTTGGTCATAACTTTCCTTCCAAGGAGTAAGCGTCTTTTAATTTCATGGCTGCAGTCACCATCTTCAGTGATTTTGGAGCCCCTCAAAATAAAGTCTGACACTGTTTCCACTGTCTCCCCATCTATTTCTCAATCTCCCCTTCATAGAACTTCCAGATTAAATGATGCTGTCCATTTCCTCCATTAATCAAACTAGCTGAAGCCCACAGTTATTGAAAGCTCATGACTAGCAGACTTGCCTTTAGGTGTCCACATACCTCTATTCTCATCAATGAGTTGATGTCAAGCGTCAAGTCTGGTGATTCCCAAACCGATTTACACCGGTAACACTTTATGGGTAGCCTCTGTGTCAGGCCCTGGATCCATAAGCAGTCTGGTATGATGACCATTCATCATTCATTATCCTGGAAAAGCAAAGGGGGATTAATGATATATGAATGTAAGTACATTAGTACATGCCTGGCACTCATTCAAAGATAGGCTTTGTTGTTAGCAATATTTTCATTACTTTGAATCATAACAGTGGCTGTGCAAAGTAGTATCTTTCCCATTTCGTTGTTAAAAACTGAGACTCGGACAAGTTAAGTGTTTTGTTTTGTTTTTTTTTCTCCCAAGTTGCACGAAAATAAGCAACAAGACCAGAGTTTTATCCTGTCATTTGCCCTCCCAAGCCTGAGGTCACTCCAATATATCTATAATACATTTAGAGAAACCAAGTCTTCCTTGGGCACCACCAGTTCAGGCCAGAGGGGAAAATGTGTTTCCAGTCTTCTTTCCAACACTAATGGAATAAGTATTTTATGTTCCAGCCCTAGAAGATTAGCTGCTATTTTCTAGCCTCATGCCTCTACTGATGTTTCTTATTTATTTTGTTTAACATCTCTCCCTCCTCACAACAACCTATTTTCCATTTTGGAAATCCTATCTGTTCTTTGCTGATCCGTGTTTTTTTTTATTTATTTTTTTAATCCTCTTGTTGTAAGCTACAGACAGCACACAATTATTGACACTAAGAACAGCTATAATATTACACAAAATTTATTGAATATCTCCTTTGTACTAGGCAATGCGCTAAGTAGAATATGTGATACATGGGGTATCCCATGAGGTCAGCGTCTGGATAAGAATATTAAGGATTAGAAATGTTGAGTAAAATCCCTAGGTGACATAGCTGTTAAGCAACTGATATAGTCTGAATTTTTGTGTCTCCCCCAAATTCATGAAAACCTAACACCAAAGGTAATGGTATTAGAAGGTAGCATTTTGGGGAGATAATTTTGTCATAAGAGTGGTGCTCTCATGAATGCGATTCTTTGCTCACCCCACTATGTGAGATACAATGAAAAGTTGGCAGTCTGCAACAGGGAAGAGGGCTTTTCCATGAGAACCTGGTCATATTGGCACCCTGATCTTTGACTCCTAGCCTCCAGAACTGTGAGGAATACATTTCTACTATCATAAGCTACTCATTCTGTAGAACTTTGCTATAGCAATCAGAAAGGACTAAAATTGTAATAAAGTGGGATTTAAACCCAGGAATACTGAGTTGGCAAGTTAGACTCACTGTGTTCCATTTGGTGCGTGGATGTGTTCAGTGGAGTCGATAGTTATTCATAGGAAGCCTGGAGCAATTTATCTTTCTTTAGGATTAGTAGATCTATCAAACTGAGGGTAAAGGTTTCACCTGGAGTAGTTGAAGTCTTTCTATGAAGCAAAAGACATAATTTTTGAGCCACTAGGCTCAGAGAAGTTTGATTATGAAACTAAGATGTTTTCAGCATGAAAACAAAAACATGAAGGTGATTATGGCATTGTTATTCAACTTCAAAAGAAACTGTCCTTGGGTAGGACATAGACTAGACTTCAGGGACGGAAGAAAGTGAATGGAAATTTAGAGTGAAATAAATCTCAGCAGAAGCTCCCTTCCTTCCTCCCACCCCTCCCGCAAAGAACCTGCCAGATACCAGTAAACTTTTTAAATACTCAAATCACAGAAAACTACTTTTGCCAATTTTTTCTTTACAACTTAGTGTTTTCAATCAGGTCTATCTGATTTCTTATTTTAAAAATAATAGATTAAATATATACATAAAGACATCATCTATAAATCAGTTTCAGACAAGTCCAAAAGAAAGGAAAATATGCAAATTACTGTATTAAGTAGAATTTGTTATTAAGTTGCGTAAGAAGTGTTCTTCAGTTGTAAAAAAGACCTTTGTGAAGTATTTCTGCTGCCATTGGCTTCTGCACTGCATGAGTAGACACTTAACTATGAACATAAAAAATCAGAGAATTGTTTAATAACGCCTAGTAAAAATGCTTGCCAATCTCTGCTGTGTAACTGATGGATGGATACTTACCAAATTGAAAGGACAAAATATATTTTGACATCCAATATTTTATGTGCATGAAAATGAATTCTTTGTTATCACTGCTAATTCTATTATTTCCTAATCAGCAGTCATAAGTAAGTATATGATTACTGTAATTATTTTAATATTTTAGATTAGATATTTAATAACAAGCTCATAGAGTCATTGTAGATATTAGGCTTTGAATAAAGAATGCGTGCCAGACTTGCTTGAGAATGCAATGGAAATGTAGATTGCAAGCTTGATATCCTGAGTGTGTAGTAAAATGCCTGGAAAATAATAGATTCTCAAGGATTTTATCAAAATCAAAAGAACTGAGCAGGAGGAATAACAAGAAACTGAGTCTATGGTAAACTCTCATACAGATTATACTGTCAAATTCTGTGATAAAACAAGATCTGTTTAGAATTTAGATGAACATATATTTGGAGAAGGCAATGGCACCCCACTCCAGTCCTCTTGCCTGGAGAATCCCATGGACGGAGGAGCCTGGTGGGTTGCAGTCCACAGGATCGCGAAGAGTCAGACACGATTGAGCGACTTCCCTTTCACTTTTCACTTTCATGCATTGGAGAAGGAAATGGCAACCTGCTCCAGTTTTCCTGCCTGGAGAATCCCAGGGACGGGGCGGGCCTGCTGGACTGCCGTCTATGGAGTCACACAGAGTCGGACACAACTGAAGTGACTTAGCAAGAGCAGCAAGTTATATTTTTAAGAATATTCAGTAGCAATATATATAAACTATTTTATACAGTAAATCATGTTTAACATGAACGTGTCTTGTCTCGCACTGAGTTTGAATCACCATTCTTCTCCGTTGTTAAATTGCGCAAGGTATTGAAACGCATTGGGAAACTGCTCTGTACCTTACGTTATCTTTACTATAAAATGGGGATTGTCATGGAACTTTTTCATAGAGTTGTGATGTTACTATGCCTGGCGCATAGTCAACAATGTATAGATGCCAACCTTTTCGATTTTGTGTCATTTCTGCCTTCCTGATGATTTGAAAACTCAAGATACGCGATCATTTTAAATTATGTGAAGCTGTTTGGCTTTAAATAATAATAGAAGTTCAGTTGGACTTTCGTGTTTTACATTTTTTAAAATAGATTTTTTTTGTCTTCATACATGGCTCTCATTTTTTTCTCTATTCCCCTCTCAGTACCAATTATTTCCTTTCTTCTTTTGTGATACCCTGAATTTTTTAAGAGAACCAACCTTGTGCAGTATCAGTCTGCATATTTCAGGTCAGGATCTATCTGGCCTTACCCCACAATTTCTCCCCCTTTGGCCTCTGTATCCTTTCCTATCTATATCTAACACCAACCAGAATTAAAAGCAACTACTGAGAATAATTTGGAGGGATGGGTAAAAACAACTGCATACTTTTTCTTTCTGTTTTAACTGAGATCTTTAAAAAAATATAACTTTAGATGGAGGTTGCCACCTGGGAGCAGAAAATGAAGATGGAAAGAAACTGAGTTCTAGCCTCAGGTTTGAGTCCCTGGAGTCCCCATGACGGGTTCACAGGTAGGTAAGTCATAAACCAAAAGATCATTTTTGCTTAATTGAGTTTAATTTTTCTGTCACTTGCAACCTAAAGAAAGTAAACTAACAGTCTCTTGTTTTATCAGTTTCTTTTACTTCTCTCCCCACTCCTCCAAACACCCTATTAATTTGACATTATTAATCAACTTTGGGGGCTTCCCTGGTGACTCAGATGGTAAAGAATCTGCCCATCATGCAGGAGATCTGGGTTTGATCCCTGGGTTGGGAAGATCCCCTGGAGAAGCAAATGGCAACCCACTCCAGTATTCTTGCCTAGGAAATCCCATGGACAGAGAAGCCTGGCGGACTACAGAGTTGGAAACGATTCAGCGACTAACACTTTCACTTTCTTCTATCAGCTCTAGCCTTAGGAATGAGATAATCTAGTTTGTTAATATTTTATCCTACCTTGAATCAATATGCTCTGAGAAGGCTTGAGAGAGTTTTGTTACATTTATATTTAACTTTTTAGAAATGCCTTTTTAAAAAATAAAAAAAAAAAATCTTGGCCATACCTAGCAGCAAATCTCAGACTTACTACTTATTAGAAAAAGTTATATCTCTCAATATCAGTTTCATATTTTGAAGCATGAGGATAATAATACACTACTTGATCGAAATGAGGAGTAAAAATACAACACAGAACAAGGCATGGCATTGATGACTGCATTTGAAATAAGCTACATCATTTGTAGCTAATTTCCAAGCTGATGAGATGCATTCAGCTATTCAGATGATTACTGATCTGTGTACTCTATGGATTTTTTTCTCTCTGTAAATGTTTACTTTAGGATATTTTATTTTCTCCTTTACCTCACTGAAGAGAGGATCAGAAAGAAAGGGGAGGAATAAATGTAAATATTACTTTTTGTTGTTTAGTTTGATATCACACATGTCAAAAAAGCTGAAGCCTTTCATTTCAATAAGCCTTAAGAATTTGGATTTGGTAGCATAGTCCTTCATTCTTGTGCTTTTTCTGTATGTAAAAAAGTATTTTCCTGAAAATACTATTTTCGCAGAAGAGCATTTTACTAGACATTTAAATTTTCTGGAATGATAGTGCCTGAGGAAACTCCTGATTTCATATCCATTTAGACATATCTGTAACTTCAGAGGAGTTACTATGTGTTCTGTAGCATTCTAATAGTTTACATGTGCCTTAAACACATATGCTTTTATTGTCAATCTTCCCATTTTACAGTCTCTCCAATCCAATCCTACCTTTCCCACATGGAAGAAGGCTAGGAAATCTGCTCGGATTTCCTTTTCTCAACCTCCCTGCTGCCAGCTTACCTCCTTCTTTCCATCCCATAGGAAGCCAACAGCCAGTTCAAATTTCCTCTGTGGAGGATGTATCCCACCTGGTTGCTTCTCCTGCCTAGCAACAGGTGGTTATTTTTGTACCATCAGCGCTTTGGACTCCCTGGCTGTCAGACCTCATTGCCAGTGGAAGTGTAGATGTTTGAGTTCCTTTCAGATTTCAATAGGTATATCGCCAATTTCCACTTTTTGAAAATGATTTCCTTTCTCTCCTCCCTCCCACCTTTTTTTTTTGTGGCCACTCAGCATGCCCTGTGGGATCTTAGCTCCCCAATCAGGCATGGAACCCATGCCCCCTGCAGCGGAAGCACAGAATCTTAACCACTAAGACCGCCAGAGAAGTCCCTGAAAATAAATTTTTAATAAAATAATCTTGTTTCTTAATAATTCCATTAAGTTAAAAAAATTGTTTTTAGTTATACTTAAACACTGAATCACTGATAGAACTGTTTGTTGCCTCTTTTCTGATTTTTTTTTTCAAGCAGTTTCCAAACATGTGGATTGTATCACTTTAGTCAATGAACAGGGCTTCCTCGGTGGCTCAGAGGAAAAGAATCTGCGTGCAATGAAGAAGACCTAGATCTGATCCTGGGGTCAGGAAGATCCCCTGGAGGAGGGCATGGCAACCCATTCCAGTGCTCTTGCCTGAAAAATCCTATAGACAGAGGAGCCTGGCAGGCTACCATCCATAGGGTGGCAAAAAATTGGGCACAACTGAAGTGACTAAGAACAACTGGTGAACAATGGAATCAGAATTCCAGGAGCTCCCATTTTTCAGCCAGATTGCGCTATAGATTTAAGTGTTCTTCGCTTTACCATTATTTTGGGGTTTGAAAAAAATCAATGAATTGAGATTCCTAAGGAAGGCACTAGTGACCCACTCCAGTACTCTTGCCTGGAAAATCCCATGGACGGAGGAGCCTGGTAGGCTGCAGTCCATGGGGCCGTGAAGAGTCAGACATGACTGAGCAACTTCACTTTCACTTTTCACTTTCATGCATTGGAGAAGGAAATGGCAACCCACTCCAGTCTTCTTGCCTGGAGAATCCCAGGGACAGGAGCCTGGTGGGCTGCCGTCTATGGGGTCACACAGAGTCGGACACGACTGATGTGACTTAGCAGCAGCAAGGATAGAACACAGGACTATACACTTAAAAATTATTCACTGCAGGTAATAGTGAATGCTAGTCAGTCCTGGTAGCCACTGGACAAAACAATATCTTAATAGTGGAAAATGAATATGTTTAATAGGTGTTTATTTTTTCCCATAGGAAGAAACTAAGGAACTAAAGTTGTTGTTATTGTTGTTTTCCAAATAAGGAAAGCTTAGGGACAATATGATCAAAATGATAAATGGCTTCATCAAAATATACAGGTATGAATTTTTCCCAGCAGTCTCAGGAATGTGAAAAATGACATGGTATGTTGTTTAAAGACATATCAAATGTTTACTTCAGCTGCATATATGCTGAAGCTGGAACAACACGAAGATTAGCATGGACCCTGAGCAAGGATGACGCACATTCATGAAACGTTCCATGTTAAAAAAAAAAACAAAACACTTATCTAACTAAACTTTAATCTGAGCTCTCATTTTGTTGATATGCCTTGAAGTTCAGCTTCTGTCTTTATTGGAGATTCCTCCTCATCTTTTCCTGAAGGGTTGTGCAAAACCACATATGGTCTGATACATAGCAGAATATTCCAGAAGGAGCCTCCTTTCCTGCCCATGTGCATCATCACTTGTGGGCTCTTCACAGTAGTCTTTGAGGTGACTTGGAGTCAGAAATCACCTGGGTTCCCTCTGCACTTTGAGGCATTACATTTTTGACTTTGCTTGGAGGTCCAGTGTTTTCAGTTCAGTTCAGTTGCTCAGTCGTGTCCGACTTCTTGTGACCCCATGAACTGCAGCACTCCAGGCCTCCCTGTTCATCACCAACTCCCAGAGTTCACTCAAACTCATGTCCATCGAGTCAGTGATGCCATCTAGCCATCTCATCCTCTGTCGTCCCCTTCTCCTCCTGCCCCCAATCCCTCCCAGCATCAGGGTCTTTTCTAATGAGTCAACTCTTTGCATGAGGTGGCCAAAATACTGGAGTTTCAGCTTCAGCATCATTCCTTCCAAAGAACTCCCAGGGCCGATCTCCTTTAGAATGGACTGGTTGGATCTCCTTGCAGTCCAAGGGACTCTCAAGAGTCTTCTCCAACACCACAGTTCAAAAGCATCAATTCTTTGGCACTCCGCTTTCTTCACAGTCTAACTCTCACATCCATACATGACCACTGGAAAAACCATAGCCTTGTTTAGATGGACCTTTGTTGGCAAAGTAATGTCTGTGCTTTTCAATATGCTATCTAGGTTGGTCATAACTTTTCTTCCAAGGAGTAAGCGTCTTTAATTTCAAATCCGTCTCTGAGATTAAGTCACCTTATCTAAGCCTCAGCAGGAGACCAGGCTTATAGTGCTGCTCCTCATAGTTTGTTCTGCCATCTCTCCTTTCACAGTCTTGGGCAACCTCCCTGTCATTTACTCTCTGATCACTTCTGCTTCTACCATTGGATCTGTAATCCTTTGCCATATTTTATCATCATGTAGCATGAATGTGGTACTGTACAGTTCCATGTACAGATAAGATGAAAGCAGCTTTCATCAACCTTTTCATTTCTAAGGGTGAAGGAAACACAGGGCAGGGTGGTGTAATGTAAGAACATCAGCTTAAGATCTGTGTGTGAATGAGCTTAAAATTGAAAATGACTGTTTAAGAGCAGGAGTATATCTAAGTATAATTCTTTTATTCCTATAGTAAGGATAGTAATACTTAACCTCTCTAAAGTTATTGTTGCTACAGAGATAATATATGTAATACATCTGGCCCAGAACAATTGTTCTTTTATTATTAGATTGAGGAAATAGCAACCCATTCTTTCCTGGAGAATCCTGAGGACAGAGGAGCCTAGCAGTTACAGTCCATGGGATCACAAAGAGTCGAACATGACTGAGTATGCGTGCACATACTGATAGCTGCCATGAGACTGCGTAGACCATTATGAACAGGGGATGAGTTTATATGTCTTCAGATCCCAGCCTCAACCAGAAGGACTCCGTGCTTTTGACTGTGTGAGTCTATTTTTCCCTCTTCATAGGATAGCTTTTCTTCCCTTTTTCATCCAACAAATGTTTATTACTTAAGATAAACTGTATATATTTTGCTCTAGTCTATGATTTTAATAAGATAGGCTAACACAGCTTGTCACAGAGTTTCTTATTGAGGTAGGCATATAGTGGGGGAGGGCAGTCAATTAAAATTTAATTTTTTAAAAAATTATTACTGAATTTGTTACAACATTGCTGCTGTTGTTTATATTATGGTGTTTTGGCCGTGAGGCACATGGGATCGTAGCTTCCCAACAAGGGACTGAACCTGCTCCCCCTGCATTAGAATGTAAAAATCTTAACCACTGGACCACCAGGGAAGCCCCTAAAATGCAGCGTGTGGAGTGCTAAGATATATGGTGCAAAGGGAACTTTTATTCATGTGGGCATCAGTCCATACCTGAGTGGTAGAGAGAAGTGATATCTACTCAAAGAGAACACCTTCTACTTGGTTGACTAACTGATTATCTGTAGCTCTGCCTACAGACAAAATGTTCCATAATTACTCAGCTCTGCTAGCCATACTTTAGAACACAATAAGTGCTTTGGCCAAATTCTATTCCCTTGATTAATTTACATTTAGTTGTATCAGATTTAAAAAAAAGTCCTAATGTCCACGCCAATAGTATCTCCTATCTTCTTTCTCTTAACTTTACTGTTAAAAAGATTAAGGCAATGATATCCCTTTGTCTTTTTTTCCACTTGTTTAAATTGGGAACATTTTCTTAAAACAAAAATATTATTGGGATATTAAAATTTAAAACAGAAAAATTGCAACCCAGACGTGTTTTATTAATCAAGAAATTCTCAAATTTTCTCCACCCTCTCCCCTCTATTCTTTCCTAATGCTCTAGAAATCTCTCTCCAGAACCCTGATGAGCTCAGATAAAGTAAGACTGGTTGAGGTAGAAGGCTTTCTGAAGGTGATTTATGGTGAAGGAGTCATTCAGTATATGCCACCCTGAAATTCAAGCATAGTCAGGATGGCGTTTCAAATTATTTCCAAAGATAAGAGTCTATAGATAAATGATGCATTAGTGAGATCCGAACTCTTTTTTCTCAGAACTGTTTTCTTGTATTTTAGTGACTTTTCTCGGTCATTCAGATTAAAAACTTGCTGGTGCCACTGGAAACAATAGAAAATGTGTCATAACAGTATATGGAGAAAGGATAAAGTGACATGGTCTTGCCCATCTTATTCTTGGGAAGAACATGCACATTTCATGTTTCTTCTTGGTGTTCTTCAAGATTCAAAGTCTTTCTCTTTTCATAAATAGGGATTTGAGAAAGGTCAATGTTCAGTAAGAGAGGAAAGGTTTGGTCATATTTTATGAAACTCTTCGGAGAAGGAGAGAGAGAGAGCAGGAAAGACATTTTCCAAGTGGTTGTATGGATGAGATATTATTGTGTGGTGTACTTGCTTACAGCTGGTAGTAATCACTCCCCAACAGCATACAATTATTTCCCAGTATCAAATGTGAACACATGTGAGCCTTTCTCTTCAAGAGCACTTTTTATTCATGTTCTTCAATATAGGTTATCATTGTGATCCTAACCCACATTTATTAGAGTCTGTTTTTAATCAAATGAAAGGTCTTTACTGAGGAATATTTCTTGTGGGTAAAAAAATGAACCCACTGAAAAGCGGATAACAGCAATTTCTTTGATAATTCATTTAATTTCTCTTCTTCATTTTTGAAGACCTGGCTTTGTGTAATACCTGGTAATGTGTATCTACAAAGACTGTTATTTATTCACAAGTACCATAAATATCTGCTTATAGTAATGTAGAGTTAGCTTACCAAGAAAGTAATGCTTTTGGAGAAGACCATGACCTATCTTATACTAAAATAATCTTAATTGGCTCCAAGGTAAAATATATTTTGGTCTCACTTTCATTTATTTTCAGAAAATGTAAAAGCAGTTCTTTAAGATATATGTCTATATAATGTCATCGTAACTGCAGCAGGCTAAAAAAAATGTTCACCCAAAGACATATTCACTTCTTGAAGCCTGGACTCTGTCAATAATATCTCATGTGGCAAAAGTATGATCAAGTTAAGGATCTTGAGAGAAGGCACTTACCTAGGATTATCTCATAAACCTTAAATACCATCACAAGTGTCCTTATGAGAAAGAGGTATGTTCTAGACCCTGTGTGTCACAACTACTGAAATCTGTGCACCTGGAGCTTGTACTCCACAATAAGAGAAGCCACAGCAAAGAGAAATCTACATACTGCAATGAGGAGTGGAGAGCACCACAAGCCAAGGAATGCTGACAGCTGCTAGAAGCTAAAAGGAGCAGGGAATGTATTTCCCCTAGTGCTTCTGGAGGGAGTGCAGCCCTGTCTAAACCCGTGATTTCAGGCTGCTAGCATCTGAATCTGTGAAGGAACAAATTTTTCTTTGTAAGATGTCGTTTGTGCTAATTGTAACAATTACAGGGAATAAAAACAGTTATATTTTTAAAAATTGAAGCTATCTAAGGTAAGTTTCAATTCTTACTTTATGTGAATGCAAAATCGCCTGCTAGTCTTTATGGATTATTGATTGGTTTATATTTTTAGGATAAATATCTTTCTATAAGATAAACTTATCCTTTATCCATTTTCTTCCCTAATCCCACATCCCATTTTTGTTGAAACATTTCTTTTGTTTATAGCTATACATAACATACAACTCTGATTTGCTTGGATAAAGCTGAGGCTATGGTTAAAATGTGAGATTGCTCTTGTTATTTGAATCACTTGATATTTTACTTCTCTCTCTACTGCCATTTAGTGAATGCATATTTATGACCTAGAAATGATCTTAGGTTTTGCAAGATTCATGATCAATAAGTTTGGCACATCACTAGCTTTCATAGTGTCTGTAGTGAAAGAGTAAATAAATAATACTAATGAACAATTGTGAAACAGTGAGAAAATATTAACCCAGTGTACCTGAAGACTTGTTATTTTGACTAAGTTTTATAATAGTAATTATTTTATAAAATTCTAAAAAAAAATGTATCAACATGGAAAAAGGTTATTGATTGAAATCCATACAAACAGCATTCTTATACAGTTGTTCTTTGGTTATCTGCAGGGGCTGGGGTTCCAGGACCTCTGAGGATACCAAAAGCTTTGAATGCTCATATAAAATGGCTCTAGTATAGACAGCCCTCTGTATCCATAATTCCATGAATTCAACTCACCTGGGAAAGAGTATTTCAGTCTCATTTCCATTTATCTTCCCCAAACTAAAAAGCAATTCTTTAAAATATGCTTCAATATGATGTCCATGTACTGTGGTAGACTAGAAAAAAAAAAAAAAGAGATCCCTCCAATACATTCATTTCCTAATCCCTGGAGTCTGTGAATATTAATATTATATCCTTATGTGACAAAAGATGTGATTAAGGATATTGAGAGATTGCACTTAGCTTGGATTGTCTGGGAAGCCCTAAAGACCATCACGGGTGTCCTGATAAGAAAGAGCTAGAGGGGAGAGAAGTCGATGTACAGGCAGAGCAGAGGGAAATGCAGCCAGTTGGGCTAAATCCGTAAATGTGGAACCCAAGGTTGCCTGGGGCTGACTGTACATGTGTGTGTGCAACATGTATCTTGGATTCTTTTTTATAATTTTTGTTTTGTCACTGTAAAGAGATGAAAGGAACTTGACTCCAGTGCTCTGACGGTAAATGTACTAGCTATTGCAGTATCCAAGGCAAGCACTGAAATTCCTTGGGCCAGTTTTCCTGCATCACTCAGAGCAATACACCAAGTCCTAAGGAATGCCTTAGAATTTACTTCTTAAGTAAATTTACTTTTAATTATCAATCCTTTCTTCATAACACTCTTCCTATTGTTGATTGTTTAGGAAGAACTTTAACTTATTCTTTAATTACTAGATTGTCAACAATTGTGCTATGCATACATTATGTAAAATGTTGGAAAATAAAGCAAAATCAACTGCAAAGCCTGACAGAGGAAAGCTGATGAGGATGGATATTAAAACAGACTCCTTTCTTTGTAAAGCATCTTATGAAGTCATCTGAACCGTAGGAAATCACCAATATTTAATTATTTTTGACCTACAATAACTGTGATTTCATATTGTTCGGCACAATCATTATTAGAGATTTGGCAGCTCACTGGTGAATTTAATTTGACTGAAGTGTCATGTGCCAAACTGCGTAAATATATTCAGGCCGGTTTTCAGTTTGTTTCAATCATATTCACCAGAAATGAGTGGTTCTATTTGTTCCCTCATCGGTCTGTATAAACTAAACCAGGCTGTTGCAAACATCTTTTAGAAATATTCAACTTCTATTAGGCTGTAGTTTTAGCCAAAGAAGATATTCTTCTCACTCACTTTCAGTTCTTTGATACTCTAGACCAGGGATAGACAAACTTTTTTTTTGGTAAAGGGCCAGATAGTTAAGTACTTTAGTCATACCATTTGCTTCAGTTCAGTTCAGTTCAGTTCAGTTCAGTCACTCAGTTGTGTTTGACTCTTTGCGATCCCATGGACTGCAGCAACAGGCCTCCCTGTCCATCACGAACTCCTGGAGTTTACTCAAATTCATGTCCATCGAGTCGGTGATACCATCCAACCATCTCATCCTCTGCTGTCCCCTTCTCCTCCTGCCTTCAATCTTTCCCAGTATCAGGGTTTTTTCAAATAAGTCAGTTCTTTGCATCAGGTGGCCAAAGTATTGGAGTTTCAGCTTCAGCATCAGTACTTCTGATGAATATTCAAGACTGATTTCCTTTAGGATGGACTGGTTGGATCTCCTTGCAGTCCAAGGGACTCTCAAGAGTCTTCTCCAACACCACAGTTCAAAAGCATCAATTCTTTGGCACTCAACTTTCTTTATAGTCCAACTCTCACATCCATACGTGACTACTGGATAAACCATAGCTTTGACTAGATGAACCTTTGTTGGCAAAGTAATGTCTCTGCTTTTTAATATGCTGTCTAGGTTGGTCATAACTTTTCTCCCAATTTTCTTTCAATCATCTTTTTAGTAGCTACTCAAACCTTGCCTTCTAGAGCAGAGGAGCCAAAGATAACATTTAAGTGAATGAGTATGGTTGGATTCAAAAAAATCTTTGTTTATTCATAATGAAATTTGAACTGAAATATTTTGATATTTGATATTTTGATAATTTTTCTTTTGGTAAATTTTCAATAGTTGAAAAATGCAAAATTTCTTCTTAGTTAATGGACATATGAAAGCATGCAAGGGTCATCATTAGCCCTTGGCCTGTAGCTTTTTCATGCTTATTCTGGAAGTATATTTGTCAAAATGTTTAGGAAACTCTTTGTAAGATTCCTTTGGGTCTATGAATTCTTAGGCTCAATAGAAGAGCCAAGAGATTCCTTCAAGTTTAAATTTCCTAGAATCCTATAATTTCTGCTAGTAGGGGTGCTACAGATGTCATTATTCTAATATTTAGCAGATTCTGTTCTGAGAAAGGAAATGCCTTTTCTTCTCTAGGAGATAATCTCAGTACTGTACACTAACTGGGAAAACGGTGGTAACTGAATCAGAGAGGAAACTCAACCAAGGGAAATTTCATTTCCTCTCTAGCATAGAAATACTAGGCTGTGTGATTTTTCTCCTCCATTTATCAGCACCTGTTCCAGATGAAGGTTGTGCTTTGAGGGTCAAATAGAACAGAGCCCTGGGCATCCCTATTGAGATCCATGGACTTCCTCATGAGTCAGTTTCCTCATTTTGGAAGTCCTAAATGAGATTAACTTGCTTCTTTCTTTTGCTCTCTCCTTTTAACTACTCATATCTGCTGAACAATCTTTCATTTTGCCAGCTATAATCACAAACAGCCACAAGGTTGGACAGTTTATGCCCCTGACTTACAAAGGGTTCATTCAGTGATTGATTTCGTGTCTAAAAAAAGAGGGAGAGAGATTACCTACAAGGTGTAAGTAATTGGGTGTGAGCAATCTCTGTTCTTCGGGAAAATGAACACTTCATTCTGAGCTGGAGATCAGCCAACCAGACAGTGATTTGAGAACATTTTTTCATCGTCTCCTTTAGCTGACTGCTCTTTCCACTCAAGATCACTGATGATTTTGCTTTCATCCTTGCCTGAAAATTAAGCCACTTGTAAATCCATGCCTCTTTACAGAGCCCATTGGAGAAAGAAGGCAGTGTCATTTCATCCTACCTCAAACAGAATAAGGTGATTACAGTAGAGCAGACAAAGGACTCTAAGTCACACTTGGGACTATTCTTTTTAAAGTGTAGAAAACTCTGGGCGTGAATTATTGGTTTGAGAATTGTGAGTGGTGGCTAATACATTGGAGTTATTTTCTTTCTTTTAAAAAAAAATTTATTCATTTGACTGTGCCAGGTCTTATTAATATTTGCAGCATATGGTATCTATTTCCTTGAGCAAGGATTGAACCTGGGCCCCTTGCATTGGGAGCATGGAGTCTTAGACACTGAACCACCGGGGAAGTTCCTGGAGTCATTTTCTTTCTTGCCATAATGCTTGTTGTAGCTTTTTATATAATATGAATTTGCAATTAGACTGTCCAGTTTAATTCAAAACTCATCATTTCTTTACCTCCTTGTGCCTCCATTTTCCTCATCTGTACAATGGGGTAATAATAACAAGCTGTTCTGAGAACAAAACACTTGATTCATGTTTCTTTGCATGGTTTGCCTCATTTCATTATTATGTCCCAAATATCAATATCTCTGCTACTTAAATTCTACTTACTTTGTACGTATATCGGGAATAAATGCCCTTGGAAAATCCAGCTTTCACTTAATTCTTGGTGCTTTTCTTCTCAAATCCTATAATCTAGTCTCAGAGATGACTTTGATTCCAAATGGCTATGTTCTCCCTACTTCTGTGCCTTTACACATAGATATTTCCTTTCTTCGACTGGACCTAAAAAACAAATTCCAGATGCGTGGGTAGCTTCTCTTTGAGAAGGACATCTCCAGCCTTTGTCTTCTGTTTCCCATCATAAACCATAAAGTTTCTGTGCTGCATGCTGTACTGAGGTTGTATTATCTATGTATCTGACCCCCAGGTTTCTATACTATTACCTCTTCATAAGAAATAACTATTTTTTCCCTCTGTCTTAATATCTTTTGTGTTAATCATTCAGTGTGTCTGACTCTTTGTGACCCCATGGACTGTAGCCTGACAAGCTCCTCTCTCCATGGGATTTCCCAGGTAAGAATATTAGAGTGGGTTGTCATTCCCTTCTCCAGGGGATCTTCTCAACACAGGAACTGAATCTGGGTCTCCTGCATTGCAGGCAGATTGAATACCTTAGCTTAGCATTAAGTCAGAAATTAGAAGTGAATGTTGCTACCATTATTGACCTGTAAAAAATAATTTAATAGGAGATAAGATTAGAATTGCAGAGAAAAGCTTGGAGAGGTTTTTCAGTCTTAGTCTTGTACACTTAATTGAGGGGGGAAAAAAAAAGCCACTACAGCAAGTAGATCAGAAATAAACCATGTCTTGGCTGTACAATCTGTCCTGGATTTCTGTATTCTCTTCGACTCTAGCTTCACTGAGTTGGTCCTTTTCTTTCTCCTATTATTGCATTTAGTCATGTCACATGCCCAAGTCTGTATCACAAGAAACCCAGTAAGAGGCAAGGCAAAAGCAGGTATAAAATAGTTTCTTCTTGAAATGTCTTGTTCATTTAAGCAGGAAAAACCAAGAGGTAGCAAGAGTAACAAATTAGGTGATATGAGTTCAGTTCAGTTCGGCTGTCACTCAGTCACGTCCGACTCTCTGTGACCCCATAGACTGCAGCACACCAGGCCTCCCTGTCCATCACTAACTTCTGGAGCTTGCTCAAACTCATGTCCATGGAGTCGGTGATGCCATCCAACCATCTCATTCTCTGTCGTCCCCTTCTCCTCCTGCCTTCAATCTTTCCCAGCATCAGGGTCTTTTCAAATGAGTCAATTCTTTGTATCAGGTGGCCAAAGTATTGGAATTTCAGCTTCAGCATCAGTACTTCTGATGAATATTCAGGACTGATTTCCTTTAGGTTTGACAGAGTCCAAGGGACTCTCATGAGTTTTCTCCAACACCACAGTTCAAAAGCATCAGTTCTTTGGCACTCAGCTTTCTTTATAGTCCAACTCTCACATCTATACATGACTACTGGAAAAACCATAGCTTTGACTAGATGGACCTTTGTTGGCCAAGTAATGTCTCTGCTTTTTAATATGCCATCTATAAGTGATATGAATATAAAATCCAATCAGCAAACACATACTTGTTTCTACAACACAAAAAAGTCCAATTTGCAAGTTGTGTGACCAGCATCATAACAGGAATATTAGTGTATGATAATGACGAGTACATTGGGCAAAGCGTCAGAAAGGTTTTTCACTCTGATGTTACCATTTCCCAGCTATTTCAATTGTCCAGCGTCATTCTGAACATTTTTCTCGTGGTTTTCTCATTTGTACAGCAGAGTTGGTTATACTGAGATCTGGTATGCTTTTTATTTCACTGTCAGAGTTTTCCTCTAAAGAGGTCTAGATACTCTTTGAGAAAACACTTACTCCTGGGACTTCACTGGGGGTCCAATGATTAAGAATTTACCTTTCAATGATGGGGACTCAGGTTTGATCCCTGGTTGGGGGACTAAGATCCCACATGCCACATGTCAACTATATACGTGCTGCAGCTACTGAGCTTGTACATAGCAACTAAGACCCCACACAGCTAAAAATCAATAAATACTAAACAAAACACAACCCTGACTCCTCTATAGTGCTTCTCAAGCTAAATTCTTTGTTCCTACCTTCCATCTATAGGGAAGTCACTCCATTTGGGAAGTTGTAGAGTAGCAAATTTGGGGCAAAATATATCAGTAAAGGGCTTCTCGGGTGGCACAGCGGTAAGGAATCTACCCGTCAATTCATGAGATGCAAGAGATGCAGGTTTGATCTCTGGCTCAGGAAGATCCCCTGGAAAAGGAAATGGTACCCTACTCCAGTATTCTTGCCTGGATAATTCCATGGGCAGAAGCTCCTGGTAGGCTCCAGTCCCTGGGGCCACAAAGAGTTGGGAGTGACTGAGCACGCACACATTTCAGCAAACAGGATAGCTTCTAGTTTTTAAAAGCCTGTAAAGAAAGCCCTGCAAGCTGGGCAAGCATTATCCAGGATGTTCTTTGATTTTTAATTTGGATACTTTTCATTCTCTTAATCAAGTGACTACAGGATGCTATCTATAGTCATCACTCCTCAAAAGAAATGTCTCCTAGGCTTTCTTTCCAACTCTGAAACCTAGTGAGTTGAAGATAAGCCAGCTGTGCTCCTGCAACTGGGAAACTGCTGTAAAGCTGCTGTCCAAGTCCTCCACCACCTAGTCAATCACAAGCTACTGGTAAGATTCATATCCAGAAAATGGGCTCAAATGAGTTTAATTGACAAAAAGCTTCCTGTCTTCTGATGTAGATATCCTTGTCCTTGTTTCACACTGTGTTCTTTGCTTCCCACCCCTTAATCCTGGGTCCTAGAAGCCTACACGTTGGTGAAAAAAGTATTCATAAATTAAAAGAAATGACTGGTATTTGTGTGTCTATTCAGTGAATGCATTGGGTTGGCTAACTGTTCATTTGGGTTTTTCCATGACACCTTATGGAAAAACTCAGATAAATTTTTGGCTAACCCAATATATCTGAAAGCCAGCCATACTCCTTGTTAATTACAGGTTGTTACTCCTTCTCTCTCTCTGCAGTTACACTTTCTGCCTCCTTCCAGGGACCACTGTGTTCATATGTCTATCTCCCCTATAAATGAGCATCACCTCTTCAACCCACTGCCTCAAAACATCCATTAAGTTCCCAGTTCTGAACTCAACCCTGTCTGTGGTCTGCCATGTAAATTATTCAATAATCCACTTGAGTTTCATTGTCAGTAGTAGGCAAGAGAGTATGGCATTACATTTCCTACAAATCAACTGTGTTTTAATGAGAATAAGTCATGAGTATAATCCGTGGATTAAGAGTTGCTAACATCAAACAGTCAAATTAACAGGTCTACATTCAACCCTCAATAAACTTGGCCCTGCCTATGTGTTCTGCCTTAGTGACCAGAGAACTTCATTTTAAAGCTCTGTGGAATCCTATCTCCCATTGAAGACATTTACTTTCCATTTTAGGAAAAGAATTTTTGCTGAAGAAAGGGTATCATATAAAATCACTAATATTGATAATGTTTGCATGCAAGCTCAGTTGTGTGTGACTCTTTGGGACCCCACAGACTGTAGCCTGCCAGGTTCTTCTGTTCATGGGATTTCCCAGGCAAGAGTACTGGGGTGAGTTGCCATTTCCTTCTCCAGGAAATCTTCCTGATCTTGAACCCATGTCTCCTGCATCGGCAGGTGAATTCTGTACCACTGAGCCATCTGGGAAACCTCAATATTGGTAATAAACTGGCCAAAAACAAAATCTTGAGTTCTTCTTCCTTCTCATCTTTGCTTTTCTCTCTGCCCCCACACTCCCATTTCTGTAATTTGATGGCACTGTGTTTTATGAAAACATTCCTTGTACTGAGTGTGTTGAGGAAAGGATGAAGATTCATTCCAATCTGTCTCCTGAGACTGTCAAGAAGTAAATTGCCCCTCACTTTTCTATTCTGTTGATGATTATCAAAATTATTGAAAATATCAGCTGAGAGCATTCTCATGCAAATGGATAGACCTGAGCAGTAGAGTCAACAAAAATAAAACATACTGTATTTGGAGGACTCACACTTATTTGGAAACTTTCAAAATGAATTCATTTGAATATAATTTTTCTTTTAAAAATACATAATATACTTTGTTCATCCCATGTGGTATCAATCTTTATATTACTCCTTTAGAAAAAAAGAAAAAGATACCATTTTGAACTTCAGTTTATTCTTAAGAGATTGGAAGTTACCAGACAGATTGTAAAGGAATTGACTCAAATATATTTGGCAAAAAAAAGATAGCCTTTGTAACACATTTCCCCCATGTGCAATTTCGAAACCACCTAAAACACTAATAAATGGGAGGACTGCCTCTCCTCTGGATGAGCCAGTGTCATGGTGATGTCTGGATTGGATTAACTCTTCTAAGTCAATATACACTCTCTGACTGAAGCTGAAGCAGGGATGTGGTCAGATTGTAAACACTTAGCACAGGAGAAAAGTCCAGCAATCCCTAGAGTCCCTAGCCAACCTTTGGAGAATTCACAGTCAGGTCGTAAAGAGAATGGGCTAGTATATGTTTCCTTATTATTATTCTAAAGTTCTGTCCTTTTCCTCTTGCTGGCTAACTCCTGCAGAAAGGGGGAAAAAATGTGTAGCAGCAAGGGGACCGCACCCTGACATTTTATTTCATCAAAACTTCGTAGCCAACTTGGGACTAGTGAAAAAAAGATTCCAAGTCAAGTTACATTCTGAGTTGTTTTGTGGCAATTTGTCCTCATGCAGAAAATAAATAGCAGGGATGCAAGAAGCAACATGTCTGCTGTTTTTGATTTTTAAGATGACACATACAAAATAAACCAACATCTTGGTCAGGAGGAACTTTATCAGGGTCAATTGCTTTTGTTTCCCAGGGGAGATTTAAATAACACATGCAGAACTAGACCTTTAGCCTTGGCAACAGATTGTCCAGATTTCCCATCTTTGAGAAAATATGCGTTTCTCTATCAGTCTACCTTAGTTTCAACAAACTGATGGAATTAGGTAATTTCAGTGTGGGCTCCAGACTTAGTACATTATGACATGTTTCAGTAGTTTGTGTGTGTGCTCAGTTGTGTCTGCCTCTTTGCAACCCCATGGACTGTAGCTTGCCTAGGCGCCTGTATTCTTGTAATTCACCAGGCAAGAATACTGGAATAGGTTGCCGTTTCCTTCTCCAGGGGATCTACCCAACCCAGGGATAGAATCTGTGTCTCCTACGTCTCCTGCATTGGCAGATCCTTACTACTGAGCCACCTGGGAAACAGTCAGGTAGTACATATATGGCTAAATCCGTAAAGATAGATCCCATTTATACTCTCTCTCCTTGGTCTTCTTTGAATAATAAAAATTATAACTAAATTAGTATTTGTTTATTGTATTAGTAAGTTTTATTTAAATTCTTGAACTCTCCATAAAAATGTTGAGATTTGGGAAATTGGGTCTAGATCATGGTGCCTATTTTCTAATATCCAAGATTCATAAACCATATTGCTTGTAATCTAGGTAACAGTATCATTTTTTTTCCAGTTTCTGAAATGGGCAAAGTACTAGAACAGAACCATTTGCAAGATTTTAAATAACAGATCTACTTCAATTATATGAAATAAATAAGTAGTAGTAGGAATATCAGTATCAATATTTTCATCAATGTCATCAGCCTATGAAATGCTAGTCAGATACCCACTATGGACAATTCACTGTGCTAGGCATGAGGAATTTAAAGTTTCATTTTGGTCCTTATTTTGTAAAAACATTTATTTGGGAAGATGGAACATACTTATAGATAGATTGGCATAATAGAAGCTCTCAGTGAATGACCTAGTCACAAAATGCTGTGGAAATTCAGAAAGGGAAGCAATAGTGATGTAATAGCCAAAACAAAGAGAAATGATTTGAGTTGGGCCGAGGCTATTTGGACTTTGAAGAGGAAGAGAAGAGGAGAGAACATTCCAGGCAGGTTGGCCTAGATAGCAAAGCTTTGGCGATTGTAATGAGCACACCTATTATGGAAATAGTAAACGATTCCGTTTGATTTATGAGAGTCAGCGGAAAAAGCAGAGACATCATTTTGTCAACAAAGGTCTGTCTAGTCAAAGCTATGGTTTTTCCAGTAGTCATGTACAAATGTGAGAGCTGGACCATAAAGAAGGCTGAGTGCTGAAGAACTGATATTTTTGAACAGTGGTGGTGGAGAAGTTTCTTGAGAGTCCCTTGCACAGCGAGGAGATCAAACCAATCAATCCTAAAGGAAATCAACCCTGAATAGTCATTGGAAGGACTGATGCTGAAGCTGAAGCTTCAGTACTTTGGCCATCTGACGTGAAGAGCTGACTCACTGTAAAAGACCCTGATGCTGGGAAAGATTGAGGGCAGAAGGGGAAGGGGATGACAGAGGATGAGGTTGTTGGATGGCATCATCAACACAATGGGCATGAGTCTGAGCTAACTCCAGGAGATGGTGAAGGGCAGGGAAGCCTAGCATGCTGCTGCCCATGGGGTCATAAAGAGTTGAACATGACTTAGTGACTGAACAGCAACAACAGTGGAGACTCCAAGAGTCACATCCTGAGGCAACCGTGCAAAGCTTCTGTATTAGGCTGAGCGATTTGACTAGATCAGGAGGAAATGGAGAAACACATTCAACAGTATTGGAATTAGGTGTTCCAACCTAGGAAATCATGGACCCAGAAGGAAGGGATCAGAATCTCAGAAATGATACGTAGCTGGACACATCTTGGCTGATGTTAGAACCTGCTGTGCTTTGGCTCATTTTTCCATCCTGATTTCGCCTGGGCCGATCCTTTTGTGGCACTGAACACAGCAACTTGCAGTCTATGTTACAGGGCTGAAAGCGCTTTGTGGATAAGAATCTTTTTTCTTTGTTTTTCTAGTTTGCAGCACTTCAACCAACATATTACAAACTCAATAGCCATGTGCTAACTAAATGACAGATTTAATAAGTAAGACAATTGAATAGGGCAATTATAGCAATGTATGTTTTCGAATTAGACTTTTTTGTCTTTGCCAGATATATGCCCAGGAGTGGGATTGCTGGATCATATGGTAATTCAATTTTCAGTTTTTTGAAGAAACCTCCGTACTCTTTCCCATGGTGACTGCGCCAATTTACATTCCCACCAACAGAGTAGGAGGGTTCTCTTTTCTCCACACCCTCTCCAGCATTTAGTATTTGTAGACTTTTTGACAATGAGTATTCTGACCAGTGTGACTTGACACCTCATTGGAGTTTTAATTTGAGTTTCTCTTTATAATGAGTCACCAGGGAAGCCCCACTCAGACACATTTTAAATGTTTCTTACAGCCAAGGCTAAAGAAAGATTTTAGGCTTTCTATGTTTCTATCCTATGTTTGGGGCTTCCACAGTGGCTGAGTGGTAAAGAATCTGCTTGCCAATGCAGGAGAACTGGGTTCGATCCCTGGGTTAAGATCCTCTGGAGGAGGAAATGGCAACCCACTTCAATATGCTTGCCTGTAAAACCCATGAAAAAAGGAGCCTGATGGGACACGACTTAGAAACTAAACAACAATATTAGTAATGCTGAGCATCTTTTCATGTACCTGTTAGCCATCTGGGTATCTTTGGAAAAATGTTTATTTAGGTCTTCTGTCCATTTTTTTTGATATTGAGCTGATTAGAAGTTTATTTTGAAAATTAATCCCTTGTTGGTCTCATTGTTTGCAGATATTTATGAACAAAGCTAGAGGAGGTGAGGGAATTCGAGTTGAGCTATTTCAAATCCTAAAAGATGATGCTGTGAAAGTGCTGCACTCAATATGCCAGCAAATTTGGAAAACTCAGCAGTGGCCACTGGACTGGGAAAGGTCAGTTTTCATTCCAATCCCAAAGAAAGGCAATGCCAAAGAATGCTCAAACTACTGCACAATTGCATTCATCTCACATGCTAGCAAAGTAATGCTCAAAATTCTCCAGGCTTCAACAGTATGTGAACCTTGAAATTCCAGATGTTCAAGCTGGATTTAGAAAAGCCAGAGGAACCAGAGATCAAATTGCCAACATTCATTGGATCATGGGAAAAGCAAGAGAGTTCCAGAAAAACACCTATTTCTGCTGTATTGACTGTGCCAAAGCCTTTGACTGTGTGGATCACAAGAAACTGTGGAAAATTCTGAAAGAGATAGGAATACCAGACCACCTGACCTGCCTCCTGAGAAATCTGTATGCAAGTCAAGAAGCAACACTTAGAACTGGACATGAAACAACAGACTGGTTCCAAATCAGGAAAGGAGTACGTCAAGGCTCTATGTTGTCACCCTGCTTATTTAACTTACCTGCAGAGTACATCATGCAAAATGCCAGGCTAGATGAAGCACAAGCTGGAATCAAGTCTGCTGGTAGAAATACCAATAACCTCAGATATGCAGATGACATCACCCTTATGGCAGAAAGTGAAGAAGAACTAAAGAGCCTCTTGATAAAAGTGAAAGAAGAGAGTGAAAAAGTTGGCTTAAAAGTCAGTATTCAAAAACTAAGATCGTGGCATCTGGTCCCATCAGTTCAGTTCAGTTCAGTTCAGTCGCTCAGTCATGTCCGACTCTTTGTGACCCCATGAATCGCAGCACACCAGGCCTCCCCGTCCATCACCGACTCCCAGAGTACACTCAGATTCACGTCCATAGAGTCAGTGATGCCATCCAGCCATCTCATCCTCTGTCGTCCCCTTCTCCTACTGCCCCCAATCCATCCCAGCATCCAAGTCTTTTCCAATGAGTCAACTCTTCGCATGAGGTGGCCAAAGTACTGGAGTTTCAGCTTTAGCATCATTCCTTCCAAACAAATCCCAGGGTTGATCTCCATTAGGATGGACTGGTTGGATCTGCTTGCAGTCCAAGGGACTCTCATCACCTCCTGGCAAATAGATGGGGAAACAGTGGAAACAGTGACAGACTTAATTTTGGGAGGCTCCAAAATCACTGTAGATGGTGACTGCAGCCATGAAATTAAAAAACACTTGCTCCTTGGAAGAAAAGCTATGACCAACCTAGACAGCATATTAAAAGGCAGAGATATTACTTTGCCAACAAAGGTCTGTCTAGTCAAAGCTATGGTTTTTACAGTAGTCATGTATAGATGTGAGAGTTGGACTATAAAGAAAGCTGAGTGCCAAAGAATTGATGCTTTTGAACTGTGGTGTTGGAGAAGACTCTTGAGAGTCCCTTGGACTGCAAGAAGATCCAACCTGTCAAACCTAAAGGAAATCAGTCCTGAATATTCATCAGAAGTACTGATGCTGAAGCTGAAAGTCCAATACTTTGGCCACCTGATGCAAAGAACCAACTCATTTGAAAAGACCCTGATGCTAGGAAAGGTTGAGGGCAGCAGGAGAAGGGGACAACAGAGGATGAGATGGTTGGATGGCATCACTGACTTAATGGACATAAGTTTTAGTAAACTCGAGGAGTTGGTGATGGACAGGGAGCCCTGGTGTGCTGCAATCCATGGGGTCGCAGAGTCGGACACAACTGAGCAACTGAACTGAACTGAACTGATAGGTTGTTGAATAAAGAACTTGCTCTTAATTTCAACCCACTTTTGCGGTATTTCATTCCACTCTTCCAATGCATTTAAACTCTGCTGAACTCAAACTTACTGTTACCTGTAAGTATTAGCTTTCCTGCTTTCACAGTTTTTCCTAATTTCTTTCTTCCACTTGGAGTGCAGTTTATTTGTAATTTCAGTTACTAAAATGTCACCTACTTTTCAACGGCTAACTAAAAATGCACTGCTTCATAGAAGCAGCAGATGATAAATAATTATCCATTGTGTGTATACTTCAGCATGTACTTCATTGGATTACATAATTATATTTGATGTTACTTAGTGATCCCAAATTACAGTATACAATTACTCATAAATGTTAAAATAGTTAAATATGTATTATATCATTACTTAATGAGTTCAATAATATAAAAAATACAATCATACTCTAGTAAAAGTTTAAAAAATTAAATTTGCAGTTTCAGTCCAATACCTTTCTCATAATCATTCCTTTTAACAGCTACAACTAAGCGTTTCCCTTTCTCTGTAGTGAAGGTTAAATCAACACACTTAAACATTTAAAAAAGTATTTTCTAAGTTCAAAGTCTTCTAGTGCAAACATATAACTTTTGGGTTATCTTGATGACTAAATGGCAGTTTTGATGAACAATTCTTACATGGTCTGGTCTTCTGCCTTTCATTTGCTCAAAATGTAAAAAAGAGTCATCAGTTCATTATCTTTCCTTTTTAAATTATTATATTATTGACATATAACATTACCATCTCACTGTAGGTCCTGTCAAGTCACTTTGCATTTTGGTGGTTTTATGTCTGCGGTACCACAGCTGCCAGAATGTATATAGTCTAGTCTCTCTTCCATAATGAAGTACATAATTCAATGATTTAAATAAATCCTGTTTTAGGTAAACAAAATTCTTTTTTAAGTAATATAGATAGCTATATCTCCTGAATATGTTATCAAAATAACTAAAAACACAAAAGATGAATGTATATGGTTAATTATATCATTCTGAATATTTTTTATTTTAAGAAATGATGAGTATTATTGAAATTGTGAAATATTGAAATTATTTTTTATTTTAGGAAATAAACTCACCATTCTTAGCCAAGCTGAGTATGTATTTATGTAATAAGGTATACATTTATGTAATAAGGCCCATGTTGAATTCTCTTTCTAGGTGTTGTCCTATGTCATGGCCTTTCTCTCTGTGTTTCATTTCCTGGGTGCAAAGCTTCTCCAAGAACAGAATTAAAATTCACTGTTTATTTGTCTCCAGATTTTTAACTAGAGTGGATACAATCAAACATAAAATTATTGAATGTGTGGTTCTAATAATGAAAAATTTAAAAGTCATCACACAAGGGCAAGATCATACGTAAATGTCTCATTTTACTAATTAACTAACTTGCAGAAAGATCCACTACTAAACCTTCAAATGTGGATTTAGACTACCACATTGACCAGTTCAAAAAAGTAACAAGATCAGGTTATTTTAAAGTAATTTTAATATGTAGGGAATTTTTTTTTAAAAAAGCAGTTATATGTTGATTGAAAAAGTTATATGCAATCATGCAATAGACATTAGGAAACTGTTAAACATGAAGTAGTCCTTTGCCTTGACATGGAATGATGTTCATAATATACTGGGAATAAAACAAATTAAATTTCAGAAAAGTCTGCTCAGTGTTGACACCATTTTTTTCAATCTCTCAGAATAAAACCTTGAAATTGTCCTTGACTCTTTTCTTTCTCTCATGGTTTGCTTTTAATTCTTTGGGAAATAATTTTGACTCTCAAAATATGACACCATCTCTCCTCTATGGCTTATAACAATTCTCCCTTCTCTTCCCTTTGCACCTTTCAGTGGACTCCCAACATATAGTCAGAATAATTTCTTTAAACACAAGTAATATCATGTTTATTGTTTTGCTCAAACCTGCCAGCAGCTTCTGCCTCATACAAAGTAAAAGCCAAAGTTCCCACAATGAACCACAAGGGCCTCCATCGTCTCATTTCCACCTGGTGTTCTCTGCTTCGCTTCTGCTCCATTAGTTTCCTCACTGGTCCTAGAACAAGCTAGGCGTTCTCCCTTAAGGCTGTTTCATATCCCTGGAATTGTTGCAGGAAGGGAGACCTCTTGTAGGGTCTGAGACTGGCCTCTTGTCTAACACCTGGAAATGAATTGTCGGAGGAGACACATGTGCAGACAAGGCAGGTGACTTTATTAGGAAGGGGTGTCTGGACAGAGAGCAGCAGGGTAAGGGAACCCAGGAGGACTGCTCTGCCACGTGGCTCACAGTCTTGGGTTTTATGGCAATTGGGTTAGTTTCCAGGTTGTCTCTGGCCAATCCATCTGTCTGGGAGTCCTTCGTTGGCACTCAAATCAGCCAAGATGGGTTCCAGTGAGAAATATTCTGAGAGTTTGGGAGGATGTATGGATTGGCATCTCCTCTCTCCTTTTGACCTTTCCCAAATTCTTAAGGTTAGTTTCTCATTCCTTACCAGGACCTCCAGTTTGAGTTAACTCATACAGGTGGTTTACTATGGTGCCTGGCCAGCGCGGGTGTTTCTCCTAACAAAATGATTTTCCTGCAGGCACCCACATGGTTGGCTGCTCACTTCCTTTAGGTATTTTCCTAACTGTCCTCTTCTCAATGAGACTTACCCCAAACACTCAATTTTAAAAGTTGAAATTATAGTCCCAGCTTTATCCCTAGCACTCTCCAGTTCCCTTCACCCTTTCTACCATATTACTCTTTATTTATTCATTATGGAAAGTAGGTGAAGTGAAAGTGTTAGTTGCTCACTCATGTCCAACTCTTTGGGCCCCCATGGACTATGTAGCCCGCCAGGCTCCTCTGTCCATGGAATTCTCCTGGCAAGAATACTGAAGTGGTTAGCCATTCCTTTTTCCAGGAGATCTTCCTGACCCAGAGATCGAAGCTGGATCTCCCATGTTGCAGACAGATTTTTTACCATCTGAACCACCAGGGAAGCCCCTTATTCATTATAATCATTATTTGTTATCTGCTTCAAGCTAAAGACTAACTACCACTACTATCCATTCTCCATTAGAGAATGGATATTTGTCCATTTGTTTATGCTTATATTTTAAGTATCTAGAATATAGAATGCAATTAAGAACTATTGGTGAAATAAGTATTTTTTTTTTTTATAACATAGAACCTAATCTCAAGGGATATATATCAATTGTTAGTGAAGATGATGATGGGAAAATATGGAGGGGTAGATAGAGTTTTTACCTTTCACTTCCTATCGATCTGCAGTGTTAGATATTTAAAGACAGTATAACTTTTATAATAACAATGCGTATCTAAAAATGAAAAGTGAACACATCAGTCTTAATTCCACTATGCTAACCCATTCAATACTGATTTTTCCTATTTAGTAGATTTGTAATATATTAAACAGACTTGTTTACTGTTTTACAGAAACCTGCCAGCAGCTATTCAATTACAAGCAATTGAATAGACGTGATAAAAACACATTGCTAGTAGCTTTTGCAGTCACATCTAGGAAACTTGATTCTAATATACTGTTGTAAATTTCTTTTTATTATGAAAGAAAGATTCTTAATACATGTTTCACTAGAAATTAAGGAGACTAGTTAAAATGCAGACTGGAACTTTCAGTGCTATCCACCTTTGAGACTGCATTTGCTCACAATTTCTGATAAAACTATACTTTGGAAGGAGAAGGAAAAAAGCAAACTCTTCAACTTGATATGACTCAAAAGACCAAACACAGGTACATAAGAATTATGCATGTGTATATATATATTTGTAAAGCTCATCTGAATGTGGATATCATCTGTGATTCTTCTCCAAAACAGAGCTAGCCCACAGAGGAAAAAAAGTAGGCAGTAGATTGAGGATTTCATAAGAGTTGACATTTGGTAAAATAAATTTCTATTGCTGGTCATAGTACCCCCAAATAAACAGAAACAAGAAATTGCCTGCAGGCTGTCTATTGAGATTTATCCATGTTTTCTGGGAGGATGAACATTGGCACATAACAGAACTGCATTTTATTTTGATAAAATGATATTTCCTAGCATAGTCTTGAAACAGTGGCTCAAAAAGAGGTAAACGTTATGGGGTAAGAAGTAGATTTAGGATGGACTATGGAGTGACAGCAGAGAAGGCAAGGCAAGTTTGGGGTGGGGGTGGCTATGAAAGAAGCAGGCACCAGAAGTCATTGGTTGCAAGGAGCTTGTTAAAGGTCTTTAAAATAAATCTGCTTTATTATTGCTCCTACCAATGCTCACAGACAGAGTTGCATCTCTTTCACCCAATTATCCATTCACTCAGCAAAATTTCATTGAGCACATACTGTGTAACAAGCCTTGGGGTATATAAAAGAGTATATTTGTAGAAGATTAAGACACAGCCTGTGCCTTTGAAAGTGAGTGCATTGGAAATTCAGTGAGGTCAAGTGTCTGTTGCTTCCTGCCCCAGAGCAGCCCTTGTCGAGCTCACTTGGAGCTTTCGCTTCATTTCCTGAAGGGAGTCAGCCAGTCCCTAAGCCGCCAGGAGCATACGGCAGTTTACACAATCTGACTTCAGACTGCTGGAGCAGCTCACGTGCCCAGCTGCTTGGACAGCAACAAGGAAGGCAGCTGTGCAAGCCCACAAGCCTTGCTGGGCCACCCAGGAGCTCTCCTGGAGGGAGAAGCCGGAGTTTCAGCCCACCTGGCTACTGCAGGACACTGAGAGGTCACCCCGGGAAGGGCCAGGACCCTACAAACCATCACCTTTAATACTGAATGTGCAAGATGGGGCTTTGGGGGAACGTTCTGGGGCCCGAGTAAACTCTTGACCTTACTGATCTTTATTTACATTGCCTTTTTTTTTCTTTTTACATTTGCCTGTTTCTATACCACTTTTCTCATTTTCCTGATTTATCCTAGTATTTACTAAGCACCTACATCTTTTTTTGATCCTTCATATGCTTTTATTTATTTATTCATTTTTGAACTTTTTATTTTGTATTGGGATATAGCCGATTAACAATGTTGTTAAGCACCTACATCTTGCCAGACATTCAGATACTGAAGAATACAAAGGTGAAAAGGACATTATTCCTTCACTGAAAGAGCTCTCATACCATCAAAGGAAGTGGAAAGACATCCAACACTTATTGTGTATTTCCTATGTGTCAGAATCTGAAAGATAGGTAGATAGACTTAGATTCTCAGTCCTGTCTGAATCTTGTGACTCCATGGACTGTAGCCTGCCAGGCTCCTCTGTCCATGGAATTTTCCAGACAAGAATACTGCAGTGAGTTGACATTTCCTCTTCCAGGGGATCTTCCTGACCCAGGGATCAAACCTTCATCTCCTATATTGCCAAGCGGATTATTTGCCACTGCACCACCTTCTGACACATCAGTTTAGTTTAGTCGCTCAGTCGTGTCCGACTCTTTGCGACCCCATGCACTGCAGAATGCCGGGCTTCCCTGTCCATCACCAACTATTGGAGCTTGCTCAAACTCATGTCACTCCAACCATCTCATCCTCTGTCATCCCCTTCTCCTCCTGCCTTCAATCTTTCCCAGCATCAGGGTCTTTTCCAATGAATCAGTTCTTCGCATCAGGTGGCCAAAGTATTGGAGTTTCAGCTTCAGCATCAGTCCTTCCAATGAATATTCAGGACTGATTTCCTTTAGGATGGACTGATTGGATCTCCTTGCAGTCCAAGGGACGCTCAAGAGTCTTCTCCAACACCACAGTTCAAAAGCATCAATTCTTCGGCACTCAACTTTCTTTATAGTCCAACTCTCACATCCATACATGACCACTGGAAAAGCTGACACATGGATCCCACTAAACACAGGGATCCCACTAAACAATATTACCATTATGTTGTGCAAATTGACATTTGAATGTAGGCTTGTCTCACTCCAAAACTCAAAAATAAACTCTCCTATTATAATAAATTATAAGCTAATGGAATATTCACTTAAAAAAGCTTTAAAAGTCAGCTTTAAATATGATTCTTTTCTGCAATTTAAATGTCTCTCTTTTTTTTTTTCTTTTTACAATCCCATGTAACCATTCACCCTGTATGCTTTTGCAACTCCATTTTAATTTTTGACAGGTTGGAAAAGAGATGTCTGTATTAATTATGATATAGACTATGTTGCTCTAACAAACAGGTCCAAAACACATTGGCTTCAATAAGATAGAAGCCTACTTTTTTCTCATGCAATAGTATAAATATGAGGGGTCCAGGTTAGCCAACCCACTCAGCTCCACAGGCTATACAGAAAATCCAGACCAAAGCTAGATGCTGTTCTAGTTTTCAGTCCAGAAGACCAAGAAGAAGACAAGTAAAGGGTAAGTAACATTCTTTAAGAAACTGACACAGAAGTTCCAAACATCACATCCACCTACATTCCAGGTGCTCCACCAAGTGGCAAAGGAATTTAAGAAGTGTAATTTCTATCTGGACAGTCATATGCCCAGACAGAACACTCTATGCATGGCGATTTGAAAAGAGAAAAAAAGTCATATGTCTGGAGAAATGTAGAGCTGACTTTAAGTTACATAACTATATCATGCCCCTCCAATAATTTGGTTGGTTTTTGTTTTATATGTAACTGAATGAATTGACTAGTAAGGCTATAGGCTTGACAATTTTCGGGGGGGGGGCACAATTTTTGAAGTCTATAGCAGGCACTCCTTTAAGACAGAGTAATAGGTTCTCCTTTAGTACATCTTCTTTGACTACTACAGATAGAAGTAATTTCTATTTTATGAACCATTAATGTTTTATTTCAAGAACTTATTAATATGCCTATCTTTAGGCATTAATATTTCAAGAACCTATTAATATGCCTATCTTTAGGCATTCATGTTTTATTTCAAGAATCTATTAATATGCCTATCTTCAGGCATTAATGCTTTATTTCAAGAACCTATTAATATTATCTTCTTTGCATGAGAAAGGGTACTGACTTACTTATTTGAAAACCTCAGGAGCATATCAGTAAGTCTGCATATGTTAGAAGATTAATATTGAATAAATGAATGAGCAAACTGAAATATATAACATAAATATGTTTATATATGCTATATATAATATACAAAATAAGAGTATATTATATATCAAAAATATATGTGTATTTCTGTAAATGTAGGTTGAGTTGATTCATTTATTGAGTATATTTTGTGGGCTGTTGTGAGAAGACGATGAACCATGAAAGAGGAACGCACACTTTAAATATACTCAGATAAATTTATTCCTATACTGGGTATATTCTTGATTCCCAGAGGTATATAAAAGCTTTTAGTTATTTACATAGCAAATAGGGATGCTTGAGCACCTTCAAGGTCAAGGTAGATAGTTCTTCTTGACACAAAAGCTTTTAATAAAAGACACTTTGTTTCTCTTAGCCACCTCCTGCATCTGTCCCCATTACCAGCTGTGTCTTTGAAAGGTTTGTGATTCAAGTTTACAGGAAGCGTCTAGCCTTCCTAAAGCAGTTTATGAGAACTTAGGAGATTTCTCCTTTTCTCTCTTTTCCTGAAATTTCAATCTCTTAAAAAAATTTTTGTTTGTTTTTAATTTTCATTTCCCTAGCAAACTGTCTTAGTTTTTCTTTTTTTCATTTTCCAGGAATGATGTCTTTCCCTCTTCTCCAATCCCTTCCCCAGGTAACAGTGATTTGAGCTTCTTTCCCCCAAATTTTTGCCTTTGTTTCTCAGCTACAGTGTAATGAAACGTACTCCTCCAAATGTTTTGACCTCAAACTAAGTTTCAGGGTATCTCTCATGTTACTCATTCTGTTATATATTATCATATTATATATCCAAGGAAATGGATGTATTGCAATTTGCTTATAATAACCTGTAATTTGACAAATATAGATAAGACTACCTAGAATGTCTTTAATAGTTTCAAAGGAGATATTTAGAACACATAAAAGTAGTTGGCCATTTGTATATCTGGCAGAAATTATTTGCTTTGGTGAATGCAACTTATATTTTTCTTAGAACCATCTTGGCTATATTTATTCTTAATGAAATTATTTTCCAATAAATGTGTCATTTGGTAAATAGCTTTTCCTAAAAAAAGATGGCTACATTAGTAAAGTTCAATGAAATGTTCTCTGTGTCTATATATTGCATATACATTTTGTTCTGTGTGCATGTATATTTAGACATTAAATGTATATTAATTTGTGTTTTTTTGCTGTTCCTTAGTCACATCTTTATCTATCACAGAACCTAAAACAAAAACATAAGTGTTGAATATCGGTTTGTTGAATAAGGAACATTCCTTTATTCACTAAATTGAGCATCCACTGTATGCCCAGCGCTATACAAGCATTGACAAATGAAAGTGAATAAAACAGTCTTTGCCTTTAGGAGTTCACAATACAACCGAGGAGAGACAATTGTGACTATTATGATAGACTACCTGATGAGTGTGTTAAAGTGAACAGATCCTAGATTTAATTGGTCCAGGTATGCATCTAGATCTGGGTAGTGAATGTTTTAAAAGACAAATCTTAGTTTTCTAGACAAAGAAAACTAGGATGGAGCTGTACACAGAATACATAGCTGGGAGTCTAACTCTGTAAAAAAAATGTAAACATTGTTAAGTTTCTAAAATCATTAAAGGTAATCATGAACACGAAATAGTCATACTCATGTTCATTAAATTATGCTTTACTGAAGTGAATAGCATGTTGAAGGTGGTGTGATTCACAGGGTAGCAAGTAAATGCCCAGTGTTGATGTCATTGCTTATCTGTAGAAATAAAGCCTTTGGAACCTTAAATATCTCTCAGATGTTGTGCCCTTCCTTAATGTGGTATATGAACGCAGAGAATGACATGACTTGGGACTATGAAATTGAAGATGCTTATAAAAACCTCAGCCTAGTTATGTCCCCTTATACAAAGGGTATGAATGCTGAAGCCAGACAATCCCCAGCAAATATAGTGGGTCTTTATCAGGGGAGTAATCGTAGGTAAGTACCATAAAGTCACTGGGATTCACAGTCCTCAACTTTGAGAGGCCAAGAGTAACTAGTTCAGAGTGAGGATTAAATATGATAAACTATCTGTATTAGTCACAATTCTCCAGATAAATAGAATAAATAGAATGTGTGTGTGTATACACACTGTTGGTTCTGTGTATATATTTACACTATTGGTTTTGTGTATATATATGTACATATACATACACATTCTAAGAGATTTATTATAAAGAACTGGCTCAGATTACCATGGAGTCTAATAAGTTCCCAAATCATCAGGGTGAGTCAGTAAGCTGGAGACCCAGAAAAGCCCTTGATGTATTCCTTTCTAAATCAGAAGGCCTGAGGACCGGGAGAACCAGTGGGGCAGGTCCATTTCAAAAGCTGGCAGTCTCAAGACCCAGAAAGAGCTGATGTTTCTTTTCAAATATGAAGGCAGGAAAAAACCCAGTTTTCCAGTCTGAAGGCAGTCAGGCAGGAGAAATGCTTTCTTGAGGAGGTTCAGATATTTTGTTCCATTCAGGCCTTCAGTTTATTGGACAATGCCCACCCACACTGGAGGGTGGGGGTGGGGGGAGAGGTGGCAATCTACTTTACTCAGTTGACAAATTTAAACATGAATTTCATCTAAACACATGCTCACAGCCAACACCCAGAATAAGGTTTGACCAAATAGCTGGGTACCCTATAGCCCAATACAGTTGACAAATAAAATTAACTATCACAATATCTAAAGTTCCTTTCACAGTGACTGAAATAGAGCTTTAAAAACATTTTAAGTAAATGAAAGAATAAATAAAACCATGATTAAAAACAAAACTTTCTTAATCATGGTTTCATAGGAAAAAAGGAAGAAATTGGCAACACATAAACAATTATTCATGCAGAAGCTAAAAATCACTTTAGGAGGGTGAGATAGAAGAGTAAGAAGGAGGAACTAGTGTCAGGAATTTACTTCAAAGTACACAGTATTATCATAGTTTTCCTGGGAGTGAATATGGCACACAATCAACTGCAGCAAACCACAAAATGAGAAAATCAGCTTGTGGCCAACCCTAAGGACAACTTTATAACCACAATCTGGGTTGCTTGATGAGCCATAAATTCTAGTGGAAATCCAACATGGAAATGAAGGGAAGTCGTGTGTTTGGTGCTGTGGACACCACCCTTATGGCAGAAAGTGAAGAGGAACTCAAAACCTCTTGATGAAAGTTAAAGAGGAGAGTGAAAAAGTTGGCTTAAAGCTCAGCATTCAGAAAATGAAGATCATGGCATCTGGTCCCATCACTTCATGGTGAATAGATGGGGAAACAGTAGAAACAGTGTCAGACTTTATTTTGGGGGGCTCCAAAATCACTGCAGATGTTGACTGCAGCCATGAAATTAAAAGATGCTTACTCCTTGGAAGAAAAGTTATGACCAACCTAGATAGCATATTCAAAAGCAGAGACATTACCTTGCCGACTAAGGTCTGTCTAGTCAAGGCTATGGTTTTTCCTGTGGTCATGTATGGATGTGAGAGTTGGACTGTGAAGAAGGCTGAGCACCGAAGAACTGATGCGTTTGAACTGTGGTGTTGGAGAAGACTCTTGAGAGTCCCTTGGACTGCAAGGAGATCCAACCAGTCCATTCTGAAGGAGATCAGCCCTGGGATTTCTTTGGAAGGACTGATGCTAAAGCTGAAGCTCCAGTACTTTGGCCACCTCATGCGAAGAGTTGACTCATTGGAAAAGACTCTGATGCTGGGAGGGATTGGGGGCGGGAGGAGAAGGGGACGACCCAGGATGAGATGGCTGGATGGCATCACTGATTCGATGGACATGAGTCTGGGTGAGCACCAGGAGATGGTGATGGACAGGGAGGCCTGGCGTGCTGCGATTCATGGGGTCGCAAAGAGTCGGACACGACTGAGCGACTGAACTGAACTGACCTGAAGGCATCAAAACCATGGAGGATCGTTAAGACTTAATTTTCCCCAGAGAAATAAAGGGAACTACTTATGGAGAACAGAGCTTCCCTGGTGGCTCAGATGGTTAAGAATCTGCCTTCAGTGCAGAAAACCTGGATTAGATCCCTGGGTTGGGAAGATCCCTTGAAGAAGAGAATTGCAACCCACTCCAGTATTCTTGCCTGGAGAATTCCATGGACAAAGGAACCTGGCAGGCTATAGTCCATGGGGTCGCAGAGAATCAGACACAACCAAACAACCAACACTTTACAGAAAAGAAGCTATAGACATGGGTGTGGTATGGGATATTTTCTTCAACAGATCCTGTTATTTTGACTTGAATAGATCTGAATGTTTTATACTTATTCAGTGCCTGTTAGCACCAGACATTATGCTGATTACTATCATTGGTGTTCCACTCATATGTAAACATTGTAAGTTACATGTAGATATCCATCTTACAGATGAGGATATTGGACCCTAGAGAACCAAAGGTTAAAGCAACATATCTAGAGAACACTGGATCCAACCCAAGTCCTCCTATTCCAACATCAGAATATTCAGTAGCTCTAGGCATTCTTTACAGTCAACCCTCTGTTGTTGCACGAAGCGTGACAACAGGGATGCATCTTTTATTTTTATTTTTTTAATTTTTTTCATTTTTTCACTAATCTTTTAATTGCAGTTAAGGTTTTCACATATGTAATTCGGTTATTCATAAATAAGAAAGAACAAAAAGAAAACAAATCAGGAATCCAGACCAAGTAACATACATTGAGAGAGGCCTTGTCAGTAAATTCAATTTGGCCATCTTAAAATACATGCAAGTTCTTTTTTTTTTTTTTTTTTTTACTTTATTTTACTTTACAATACTGTATAGGTTTTGCCATACATTGACATGAATCCAGCACGGGTGTATATGCGTTCCCAAACATGAACCTTCCTCCAACCTCCCTCCCCATAACATCTCTCTGGGTCATCTTTTAAAAGATCCTTGAAGGCTCTACAAGCTACAAAATATCTGGCTTTCTACCTACTTGGATAAAATAACTCTTGTGCTTGTATTTTATCATGTGTATACAGAGCAAAATAGAGAAATCTTGTCTAAAGGAAACATCACGAAGCCCAGGTGGACCATCTATCATGGGGAAAAGGAAAATTTAGCATTTGTTTTGTCATAGTAGGAGGATATGGGGAAGAAATGCCTCCTTACAATGTCTCAAATTCTCCTTTGTGGTTAAATTAATGCCACAGGTGCTTGACAGTATTCTTTAATGACTATGAACATGGGCTTTGGTACTATTCTAGAACAAAGGAGGCTAAAGAGACATGAAAACTAGACATTTAGATCCTGGATTGAGGAAATATGTCTACAGTGACTACTACTGGACTACTACTGGGTTCAACAAAGCCCAAATGCAGTACATTTTTAACAACTGATAAACCTAGGCAAAGGGAATATTGTTTTTTGCTTTTTTGGTACCCTTCTGTTAATTTTAATTTCATAAAAATAAAAATTTTGGAGATAAAAGCAAAAATAAAATAAGCCAAAATAACTCTGCTCCAAAAGCATATAGGCTTTGTAGCTGGTTAGATTGAATAGTAGTTTGAATAGCAGCTATGCCATTTGCTAGATATGTGACTTTTAAATAAGAATTATTTAATCTTTCTAAGTTTCAATGTTATCTCAATGATTGATATAAAAAATCTATCACACAAATATGTTGTATGAATTGAATGAATTATTTCCTATAAAACATGTAATAGAATTCAGCATATCATATAAAAAACATCTCATGCTAATTTTGCTTCTGTGTGCTGTTACTCAGTCATCTCTGATTCTTTTATGACCCCATGGACAGCCCAAGTGGCTCCTCTGTCCATGGAGTTTTCCAGGCAGAAATACTAGAGTGGGTTGCTATTTCCTTCTCTGGGGGATCTTCCCAATCCAAGGCTCAAACTCGCACCTCTTTCATCTCCTGTATTGGCAGGTGGATTCTTTACCACTGTGCCACCTGGGAAGCACACGTGTCATATAATAATTATTAATTTGCCTATATTATCAGAACAATTAATTAACTTTTTTCACAGGGAGAACTGTCTCAGAATTACTGTGAAAATATTTTTTGCTGCATCTAAGCTTCTTAAAACATCAAGTTTAATCTCAGAGATTGTCAAGGTATATTATACACTACAGTTTCGATCATTGTATACCTCTTTGTGAAAAACCATGGAGTTATTTTTATAAAGTTAAAAATAAAAACTTCTCGAAATTGTGAACAGCTCTGTTGTATAGACTTCACTCTTCTGCCTAGTAGTGTTTGTCAAAATGAGGCCTTTTCCCACAGCAAAAAAACTGTGAGAAAACCCAGCTTCTCCCCAGTTATTGTTTAATACCTTTTCCCTTTTAGTGGGACAGCTAAATAAGCCAGAAGATCTGCTACCTACATTCTAAAAAAAGATACAGTTGATGTGAAAAACAACATAAATTGCTGGCAAATTATTGTAAGTAATGACTGTCAGCTGTCATATCTTTATGCCATCAGTTACTATATGATCACTTTTGTGTAACCTTCTTTAAATGACCAACTTATAGAGATAGACAATGGATCAGTGGTTGCCAGGGATTAGTGCCCAACGTGGGTGGTGGTGGGGGAGAGAAGGTCACGTAGCTATAAAATGCCAACATGAGGGATTCTTGTGATGACAGTAGTGACATTGTTCTGTATCTTGACCTTGGTAATGGATACATGTAATTACACCTGTGATAAAATTACACAGAACTAAACATGCACACACATACACGTGCGTGAATGTAGGTAAAAGTGATAAGATCTAAGTAAAACTGGTGGATTTTTATTAATATTTTGGTTGTAATTTTGTGTTGCAGTTTTGCAAGATGTTATTATTAGAGGAAACTGAGTACTTGTCATCTCTCTGTATTACTTCTTTCAACTGCATGTGATTTTATAATTTTCTCAAAATAAAAAATTTAATTAGAAAACTTATTACTTAGTGTCTTTTGTCTACCTTGATGTCCATAATAACCTTTCATGGTAGAGAAATTTTTCTAGATTATTTACATATATTTTAAAAACCCTTTGATCTCTGTCCAACTTCCAGATAGAACCTTCTGCCTTTTAAATGGCCAGTAACTAGTGCATTATTGCCGGCTTCCCATCCTGAGATAAACAAGCTAGGTAAATGTGGATATATTTGATTTGTCATTTGATGAATGAGAAAGAACTTCTCCAGGAAGAATAGGAGCAGCTTGAGTGAGTACATTTTCTTGAGCATGCCCAGGGGGAAAATGAAGGCATTGTTATCCGATGTGACACCTTGAGCAGACTGCCTGGCAAGCCCGCCACCAACGATGACTATCCATAACGAGAGTCTGGTATCAATTAAGGAAACATGAACTTCTAACCTGTGTGAACTGTCACGGTTGAGTCCCGGCCTGGCTGATCTCTGAATTTCCAGAGGTTAATCATAGCACTCCACAACTGACAAGACCCTCCCTTCTTTTTCTACCTCCACTGATGAAATTTGGCTCTTCTAAAGCCACGGGGGGGTGGGGAGCGGGGAGAGGCCCCCTCCTCTTTATTTCTAAAATAAGAAAAAAAGAGATAAATATAGTCTTGTTCAAGGATGAAACTCCCTTATCTATAGCAAAGTAATAGATGCTCAACATATTTTTAACAAGTATTAATCTGAAATAACCCTTAAAAGGAATTCCAGCCCATAGCTTCTAATCTATTCACTAGAAAAAAATGTATTGATAAACAACAAGGTCCTATGCAGGTCAGGAAGCAACAGTTAGAACTGGACATGGAACAACAGACTGGTTCCAAATAGGAAAAGGAGTATGTCAAGGCTGTATATTGTCACCCTGCTTATTTAACTTCTATGCAGAGTACATCATGAAAAATGCTGGGCTGGAAGAAACACAAGCTGGAATCAAGATTGCCGGGAGAAATATCAATAACCTCAGATATGCAGATGACACCACCTTTATGGCAGAAAATGAAGAGGAACTAAAAAGCCTCTTGATGAAAGTGAAAGAGGAGAGTGAAAAAGTTGGCTTAAAGCTCAACATTCAGAAAACGAAGGTCATGGCATCCGGTCCCATCACTTCATGGCAAACAGATAGGGAAACAGTGGAAACAGTGGCTGAGTTTATTTTTCTGGGCTCCCAAATCTCTACAGATGGTGATTGCAGCCATGAAATTAAAAGACACTTACTCCTTGGAAGGAAAGTTATGACCAACCTAGATAGCGTATTGAAAAGCAGAGACTTTACTTTGCCAACAAAGGTCCATCTAGTCAAGGCTATGGTTTTTCCAGTGATCATATATGGATGCAAGAGTTGGACTATAAAGAAAGCTGAGCACCGAAGAATTGATGCTTTTGAACTATGGTGTTGGAGAAGACTCTTGAGAGTCCCTTGGACTGCAAGGAGATACACCCAGTCCATCCTAAAGGAGATCAGTCCTGGGCGTTCATTGGAGGGACTGATGTTGAAGCTGAAATCCAATACTTTGGCCACCTGATGCGGAGAGCTGACTCATTTGAAAAGACCCTGATGCTGAAAGATTGAGGGCAGGAGAAGAAGGGGACAACAGAGGATGAGATGGTTGGATGGCATCACTGACTCAATGGACATGTGTTTGAGTAAACTCTGGGAGTTGGTGATGGACAGGGAGGCCTGGCGTGCTGCGGTTCATGAGGTGGCAAAGAGTCGGACACGGCTGAGTGACTGAACTGAACTGAACTGTACAGCACAGGGAACTATATTCAACATCTTATGATAAACCATAATGGAACAAAGTAGAAAAAAAAACTGTATATATATATACATATATATATATGTATATATAGCTGAATTACTTTTCTGTACAGCAGAAATTAACAGAACATTGTAAATCAACTATACTTCAATAAAAAAGAGAAAATACACCAATCATCTATTTATTAAATGCTTACTATGTACCAGGCACTGCTTTTGCATTTGTAAGTACCAAACTTTCCTTTCAAGTATTCTGTACAATAGATGGCATCTATTATTAATATCCATTCAATAGATGAGGTCATTGACTTCACAAAGATCACAAAGTAGTTAAATGGCAAGGCTGATCAATACAGTGAGAACAATCTCAGTACTTGTGATCAAGCTATCAGCTTGTCTCAGATCTGATAATTCATGGGAAGTGTCCATTCATTAGGCCAAAGTATGTATTCAAAAGTGAAAACAACTATCTTGGCTTGGAGCTTAACCAAAATTGTCATATAAAATTTTGATCAGCATTCTAACGGCTGTTTTAATACTTATAACAATCCTATGAAGTAAAAGTTATCAACTCTAGTCTATTAAATGAGAAAATGGAGTCATTGGGGGTGATTACGTGGCTTAAGATGATAATTCATTTAATAAGTATTGAACTCTGTCTCCTAAGCTTTATCTTCTAAACCAGGCTCTTAGGTTTACAATGTATTGTTGAATCTTGCATTTCAGGGTCAACTTTACGTCAGCAGAATTTTAATTCAGCTGGAAAGTCTGACTAACTAGGTTAATTAAGTTCCTTGAGGTAAAATTTGCTCATCCATTATATGAAGGTGGTTATAAAAACTGCACTTTTCATCTCAGTGGATTTTCATGAAGAAAAGATGACGGTAGCGAAAAGACTTTGTCAGCAGTAAGCTCACAAGCTTATTTAAGTTGCCACTATGCTTACGACTTTCCAGAATTTTTCACTTCTAGGACGCAACGGAAAAATGGAAAGTTGATTGGATTGTAATTTGGGAGCATTATATATTCAAGTTTGGATTCATTGTTTTATTCATTCATTTGTTCAGTTATATGAGATGGCCTATTCTGGATCTTATAGAAAATACAAAGGAGTTAGCACTTGATATAAATCTGTCAAACTGTAGTTATACAAAAACCACGTCTTATTCACCATTACTTCATAACTATGTTCTGAATTTGACTCAGTCATGAATACTTCATACAAATTATTACAAACTTACTCTAGTACTCATCTTTAGTGTCATCAATGTTTTCTACCCAAACACACCCACACACACTCTCTTGCTCTTGGCACATACACCCTAACTTAGGAAATGTGCTAGGCTGTGGGTATTCAAAAGGCTCATGAATCTCATAACCTCGGAGTGAAGTTAGACAATTAAATCAATTACTTTAATCACAAGATCTGTGAGGGAGTTAGGCCGAGAAGTCACTTCACAGTCTACCACTAATGCATGACCTTGCAAAATCACTTAGTCTTTGGCTTAACCGCATTGGACTAGGAGAATAAATGGGTCTAAAAAGTAGAAAATTCTATGTGGTGATGTTTGGAAACCACTAACAGCAAGGGGTTATTTGCAAACAACTCTAAATGTTTTCTATTCAATTCAGCCGGTGCTATTTCACACCCTCTATATGGCAGGCACTGAATTTCTTAGCATCTTTGAAAATAACCACCTATTCTCTGCAGGCAGAGATGTATTCTCTAGAGCTGTTTCTCCAATAACATTTATTTTAACAATAATATGCTTAGTCTGCTGTGAAAATACAACTTCACTGATTAGGCAGTCAGCCCAGTCAAACATTGTTTGGGGTTATAATTATAGCTATTTAATTGTTGAACAATCTCATAAGAGCTGCAAAAGCATCTCAGTTTGTTTACGCGGCAATTTAAGCTTGCTTTTTTCCCTTTATCCTTTTTCCTCTTGAAAGGAAAGCTCAGGATAAGTCTAGCCTGAAGCCCCAGAGTATAATTAAGCCCCCCCCCCCCAAATGTATTGGGACCAGGAGGCTCCTTTTTGGTTAAAGTAAGGAGCTGTTGCCATGATTTGTTTTAATTTGATAAACACAGAGAGCTATTCTGTTCTGAGACCTCTTTCCCCCGACTCAGAAAGGGGGTGTTTACGTACAGCTGTGGGGAATTACTCACAAGAGGTTTAAGCAGTGGAAAAAGAAAACATCCTCTTTTCTTTCTGGACCCACCCAGCCCACCAAAGTTTACAGACTTAGCCAATGGAAAGATAGATCATGGTTCACTGAGAACTCCCTTTGGAAGATGGAGACCTAGACTCTATCAGAATAGCTAGAAGATCTGAAGGGTGTAGAGTGGCATTAGCAGCTACAGGGGGATGGCAAGGTGAATCCTTTGAAGAGACTTTGCTTCAGAGACAGCTTGTAGGTTGTATACTAACAGAAAGCCGTGGAGCCCAGGGTTGTATAAAAATGTGTAATGGGAATATGAATTGCACTATGGTCCTTACAGGGTCAGTAAACTCCCCCTTAGCCAACAGTGAACAAAATCTAGGCTTTCTTTTAATTTTGTGTAAGTGTTGGATAAAAGATAAAATGGTCTTTTTCAGTTTTCCCCTCAGCTTAAGTAATTTTTTTCTGTGCATTTTATTTAATTACTTTGTGCAAAATAGAAGCAGAGAATTTAACTAAATGAGAAATATGATTAAAAGATCTCAGAGCGACCTTGAAATGCATGGTTAAAATTTTAATAAATCAGTCACTAGCTATTCTGTTATTGGGCTTTCCTAGTGGGCTCAGTGGTAAAGAATCTGCCTGTCAATGTAGGAGATGTGAGTTCGATCTCTGGGTCTGGAAGATTCCTTGAAGGAGTATTCCTACTCCAGTATTTCTGCCTGGGAAATCCCATGGACAGAGGAGCCTGGCAGGTAACAGTCTGTGGGATTGCAAGAAGAATCAGACATACCTGAGACTAAATAACAACAATAAAACTGTTATCATTTTAAATTAAACATAGAGTTGTGATTTTTAGTTTTTATGACTTTTTGAGAGGTGAGTCATGGAGAAGATTTCTCAGAGTATTTAAGAAATAATAACTATATTAGAAATTAATAAGTATATATTATTTTGAAAGTATAGAGTCAAATTGTAATGCTTTGAGGCACTATATTTTACCTACTTCAATTTGAGAAAAGAAAGCAAAGAGAAAAAAATAGAGAGAAAATTTTATGTTCATTTCCTGGGGTGGCATTCACCAAAATAAGTTCTATCAATATGTGCATTTCTGGGAAAAATTTATTTAAGGAGAACCTTCCTGTATGTATGGCTTAATTAAACCAAGGTTTGATTAACTATAGTTTAATAATTATAGTTAATAGTTATAACTATACTTATAGTTCAGTAATTGATGTAATTTAGAGTTCCTTAAAAAATTAGCATACCAGTTTTAAATATTTTCTTCAAATTGTCATGAAGATGTCAACCCAGGAATGAGATTAATTTGTCTCAGTGTTTCTGCCAGAATGAGCTTATTCTTAAGATTCACTACCTCTCATTTGCATGTTTTTCTAGACTGACATGAAAATAAGCTCCAAGTCAGTGGCACAAAATTAATTCTGTTCACCAATTCTCAATTTACTTTGAATACTGCTTCCAAATATTTTGACTCTATTCATTTATGGTAAACTCAGGTACTAGGTCATACACACAAACTGCAATTTTAAGCTCTCATGATATAAAAAGCAGCTTCTTTGACCAAATGGATTTCTTGTTTGTAGAAGTCTGTCATAGTTCATCCTTTTTTCCCTTAAAATATAACTTCCTAGAAAATGATTATGCCTTTCACATAAGTGAATTTTCTTCTTTGTTAGAATGTGTATCATTTCCAGGTAGAGATGGATTGAAATCCAACATAGTCAATGATGATGGCTGTAAAGACATCATGAAGTAGTTAGAATTTTCCATTGTCCTCCATCTAAAATGATAACAAACACAGCTTTAATTCACCTAATTCATGTTTTGTTTTTTTTTTCCCCCAAAAAAAGATACAATACTTGGAAAGCACATTCTACATAATTGGGTAAACTCATTGATAAAAGCAAAAGTAACTGTTGCCATGAGATTACTCCACAGAAGATTTTTGGTTTAAGTAAACTAGCCAGTATTTGAAGTAGAGGGACTCATTCAGATTTCTAAGAGAAATAAAACCAAAACCTTAACTTTCCAGTCCTTGGGTCTTTTGCAGTAAGAATGACTTAGAAACAATTATTTTTTCTTCTCTCTCTTCTCTATCCTTCTGGTTTTTTTTTTTGCTTTCTTTCACATTTTTAGATGTCCTTGTTAAATTTATTTTTATTTCCTCCTTTAGAAAATAACATCTTATTTTTGTTTTATTTCAATGTTGTATTTCTACAAAGTTATGGAGGTCTAGCTTACGTGGTGCGTAACAGCTGCTCAAAAGTAATTGTTGAGTAAAAATGAGTAACTTAAGTCACACAGATTACCGGTAGAGAATGTGGAAAATATCCCCCTTTTTCCAGGAGCAGGGACAGCACAGATGTTTCCTATGCTGGGTTTATCAAGCTCTGCAAAATCTCCCCACGGGTCTCTGAGTGCCCTTTGGTAAGTTTTCCATGCAGTTGTCTCTCTTTCCCTCTTTGAAGTCCACTGAGCTGGTAAGAAAAATCTAGAGAGGATGACAGAAACAAGCCCAGTAAAGGTAGCCTTTAGAACATAATGACCCTGGACTCCATGAGTTTAAAAAAGTCCATTCGTGGCTAGAAAATGAATATTATTTATCCAAAAGGTTGCAGCTGTTACAGTCTCTTGAGAAAACACCAAGTAAGACCTATCCATGCCAGGTTTTTCCGATTGCCTAACCTCAATGATTCTGAGATAAAATCCCAAAATAGGCATTTATAAAGGCAAGGAACAAAAGGCAGCAAATGCAGAACCTGGGCAGTTTTTGCAGCTGCTGGTTTATAAACTACAGACCCAAAAGTTGTTTCTTTCCTGATGTTGCCAGTTTGCCTAGGTGATAGTCTTGTGCCAGTCAAAACAGTCACAGGCATTTCTGTACAATGTATTCTGTTCTGTCCACACTGGGGGCTGTTTCCAAAAAACAGAATAACGGAAGCACTGAATCAAAAAAACGAAACCAGAAAACTTAAGCCCTCCGATAAAAGAAGAAAACAAAAAGTAGCACAAGAAATGTGTTTTCCCAGGAACGTCCACATCGCTACAGACCCGGTTTTCAAAAGTGGATTTTCTTTGAATAGGGTTTGGATTTGCCAACAGGCTATTAGGATATAATACACCACTCACAATTCTCCGAGAAAGGATCTAAGGTTCGTTGTAATTTTCCCACTTTCCCAGAGATGGGTAGAGCCAAGAGGAAGGGGTGAAGGAAAGAGAGCAAAAGATTGCAGGAGTTGAAGAAAAGTTGCTGGATCCTATCCAGTCATCTTCAAAGGATAACCTCTTCCAAACAGAGCAAACCTTCAGGCGGAGATTATGCAAAGCTCCTGCTTTCCAACACCCCTGAAAACCTGCTACCCTCGTCCATTCAGATTTGAGGATTAAGAAAACCAGGGGGATGAAAGCATCTATTTATCCCTGGTCCATGTCAAGAATTGTTCTTCTGAGCTGGACCCTATGGCTTTATTGGTGGCATGACTGTCCCTTTTAAATATTTTTTTGGGGATGGGAGGAGGTGGGCGTCTGTATTATCTGATAGTTCTGTGTTTGTTTTTTCAGCAAAGATGCTTAATTGTGTAACTCCTGGCCAGGTTTCCTTTGCCAAATGATAAAAATCAGAGTTGGAAAAGACCTATTAGGTCATTTTATCCTAACTCCTGCCAGTGAAAATTTTGCATCTAATATGCACGACGAGGCGTCCACTTCTTCCCTTGGGAGATTAGCCTCTACAATCCAATTAGTCCCTGCTGCCAACACATTTTCCCTGACATTCAATTTACAATTAATATCATTGTTTTTCTTAATTCTGTGGTCACCAATGCAGTGTTTACTTTCTTTTATCGTTTTTGAATTTTAATCCGCTGATAAGTCTATTTTCTTATGCCTCCCCCAAATACACTTATTTATTTTTTTCCTATAGCCTTTTAGTTTATTTGCCATTCTTTTGTCATTTGTTATTCTTTACATGGCTCTGTATCTCTTTGATATGAGGAAAATGAAGGCTTCTCATTTCCCTACTTGGCACCTCTCATCAGCAGGCAAGGAAGTAGTGGAATTGGGCAGAGAATTGAGATGCTTTAAGGTTTCCATAAAATTCAAGCTTCCTCAGTATTTTACTTCTACTTTCCAGAAATGAGTGGCTTGAGGTAGGCTGGCAATTTCGAGTATCCCAGCTTTTCAGCTGTGTGTCTGTGTTTGCACATGTCAGATTTTCTGCTGTGAAAAACCTGGCTTAGATGATTGGATGAGATAAGGCAGGCAGAGATAAGAAGCTAGAGAGGAGGAAGAATATTACGATAGTGAACTTTGAGACAAGGAACTCAGCCACCTTCCAGAATACCTCATTCCCTGAAGAGCAAACCCTTTCAGGCCGGGGTGAACCACCGCGGACCAATGTGGCTCTGTGCAACCATCCATGAGACAGGCCTCTCCTCACAGCAAGGCACTTTCCTCATGAGATTTTGTTCCTTCATTGCCTAAGGCCCTGGCTTTGTTCCTGCCTTGTCTTGTCTCCCTCTTCTGATTCTCTGGCCTTATTTTGGCAGGCAGATTGCTTTCATCTATCCAATTTACCATGTCGATTTGGTCTCCACCTCGTGACCTCTGCTCGGCCTTTGGGCTTAAGGGAGGAGTCCCTCTTTCTGGATCCTGCCCTCTGACTAAGCCCTCTCTTGCTGCTCCTCCCTTTTCTGGGGATCCAGACAGATACCTTCCCAAATGCCAGTTTTTTCCCCTACGTCCCTAATTATTTCATTGTCAGGACTATCTGTTCATGCCAATTTACACTCAGCTCCATCACAGGCCACAGCCCTGATTCAGAGTAGCTTGCCTATATGGTTTTTAAGGGGCGTTTTATAGATAATTAAGTCTCACAAACGTAAGAAAAAATCCTTAATGTGGTCTATAAGGCCTTAAAAATTTCCTGGCTAGCATCACAATCCAATCACATACTGCTGACCCCTCTCACTCTGCCTCTCATGTTGGCTCCCCCTCAGGTCCTTTAGGCTTCCCTGTGGCTCAGAGAGTAAAGAATCTGCCTAGAGTGCAAGAGACCTGGGGCAGATCTCTGGGCTGAGAAGATTCCCTGGAGAAGGGAATGGCTCCCCCCTCCAGTGTACTGCCTGGAGAGTTCCATGGACAGAGGCGCCTGGGGGATACAGTCCATGGGGGTCACAGAGTTGGTCACAACGGAGTGACTAGCACTTTCACTAGCAGGTCTTTGCTGTGCTAGCACCACTCTCTTCCACATCGGGATCTTCATCTTACTCTTCTTTTTGCTTGCCTAAGGGTCACTTACTCATCCTCAATGAGTAAGTCACAGCTTACATGGAGCTTAGAACCAAGTGCCCTCCCCCTGGACTAAGCTAGGTCCTACTGCTATACTTTATTATTTAGCCTATACATATATTGAAAGCACTTACCAAAACTTGTGAACATGCGTTTCCTGATTTGTTATTTGACATTTGTATAACTCTATGACATGTGAAAGTGGTCCCACGATTACTCTTCATTTCTGTTTCTCATAAGTGCTCAGTATATCATAAGTGCTTGGTCAGACGAGTCATGTAAAGGATAGAGAGCAGAATAAAAGTTAACAATCAGCTGTCATGACTGATAATTACTTGTCTTAATCTAGCTGCTTCAGTTATTTTTCTTTGCATTTATATAGTTTCAGTTCAGTTCAGTCGCTCAGTCGTGTCCGAATCTTTGCGACCCCATGAATCGCAGCACTCCAGGCCCCCCTGTCCATCACCAACTCCCAGAGTTCACTCAAACTCATGTCCATTGAGTCAGTGATGCCATCCAGGCATCTCATCCTCTGTTGTCCCCTTCTCCTCCTGTCCCCAATCCTTCCCAGCATCAGAGTCTTTTCCAACGAGTCAACTTTTCACATGAGGTGGCCAAAGTACTGAAGTTTCAACCTCAGCATCATTCCTTCCAAAGAACACCCAGGACTGATCTCCTTTAGGATGGACTGGTTGGATCTCCTTGCAGTCCAAGGGATTCTCAAGAGTCTTCTCCAACACCACAGTTCAAAAGCATCAATTCTTCAGCACTCAGCTTTCTTCACAGTCCAACTCTCACATCCATACATGGCCACTGGAAAAAACATAGCCTTGACTAGACGGACATTTATTGGCAAAGTAATGTCTCTGCTTTTCAATATGCTATCTAGGTTGGTCATAACCTTCCTTCCAAGGAGTAAGCGTCTTTTAATTTCATGGCTGCAGTCACCATCTGCAGTGATTTTGGAACCCTGACACTGTTTCCACTGTTTCCCCATCTATTTTCCATGAAATGATGGGACCAGATGCCATGATCTTAGTTTTCTGAATGTTGAGTTTTAAGCCAACTTTTTCACTTCTCCTCTTTCACTTTTACCAAAAGGCTTTTTAGTTCCTCTTCACTTTCTGCCATAAGGGTGGTGTCATCTGCATATCTGAGGTTATTGATATTTCTCCTGGCCATCTTGATTCCAGCTTGTGCTTCTTTATAGTTTGGCTTACATTAAAAAACCTGTCATTTTGAATATCTATATCAGGTATTGTACTAGTAAGTCTTTGTTTTCATTTTTAATTTCAGGCAAGAGAGAGCCACTATACAATTTTTACTTGAAAGAGGACTTTGGGAGAAAAATAGGGAGCTCATAATTAATGAGAAAATGGAGGAGTACGTTTGGAGGAATGGTTGGGTAATTCAGCCCTAGTCTCTGAGTCGAAAGAGAAAGAATTCCTCACCTTCCGACAAGCATTCTGAAGTAGATACTCAAATTTCCAACTCCCCACACACTGAGTTATTTCTCCCCCTCCCTTGCTTTTTATGCATTAAGTCATTTAATTGCCTCAAATACTTTATGAAAATGTAGGTATTATTATTACCCCCATGTAACTTTTGAGGAAACAGAGGCTGATAACTCAGTCAAGGACACACAGCTAGCAAGTGATAAAGCAAGAATGATTTTTTTCATTACTGCTAGGTGTGTCAAGATGACCTCAGCATATTCCAGCAGATTGCAGTTCACTTTGGCTCTGAATTAGATTTCTCATTTCAAATTAATGTATTGAAATCTGCAAGAGTAGTAACCCTCTGCCCTTTGGAGGAATATATACCACAAATGACACACTGTCAGCAAAACAAGCTCTAACCTGGCAGCGGCGCACGTTGCACATTTCTCTCTTTTATTGGATTCCTCTCATGCTCACCACCATGCGCATACATGAGTGGTCCATAAACCAGAATGAAGCTAACTAATTGGTTGATCCAGGAAATGAAAGTTAATCTCATCAGCACTAATATCTATCATTTCCAAGTCCTTAGCTAATACTATGCCAAGTACTTTAATAATGAAGATTCTGTTTTGCTACTTGTCTTGATTTGTCTTGTATCTTTTCTTCCCTTTTTTGGTTGTATATCATACAGCTTGCATCATAGGCCTGGACATATCACAGAGATTGGGGCCTGTCACAGTCTTCCACCTGACTCCCACTGTTTGATTCAAAAATGAATATGAGGACCAATTAGCAGGACTAATCAGTTTTATTCTCCAGGATTTTTCTACCTGGAATTAGTTGGATAGAATTTTTTTCCTTTCTACTAATGAAATTTGTGAGAATTTAAGATCCAACCTGGTTACAGTCTTGTTTTTAACTTATGAAGATGGTTGATTTGTGATAGCACAGCTCTTTGTAAAAAAAAGCAAATATAGAAGTCAATATGAAAATATAATGATTTGAATCCATGGATACGCTCACTGTTTTTTTCTTTTTCTTTTTCCTTTTTGGTGTATAGCTTGAAATATAAATTTTTTGGTTAATTGAAATATAAATTTTTGTCTTACTTACATTTCCTGCTTCTTGCAATCAAAGTGTTGTATGTAATGTATGTATGTCATTACTGATTCATATAACCACCACCCCCCCGTTAGGTATTATTGTTATCATTTTACAAATATGAAAATCAAGGCCCAGAAAATTGATATCACTGTCCCAAAGTTGCAAATTAGCCAGTAAGGAGCAGATGTTGGATGACAGATTCTCTTACTTCCAAACCATTAGCTAGATGCTGTGACACTCAGCATGCAGCCTGAGGTGCTGCAATCCATGAGTTCCCAAAGAGCCGGACATAATTTAGTGACTGAATAATAACATATAACATTCAGAGAAAAATCTGCATTAATTAAAAATAATTCAATTGTTTATCAATATCTACAATATCCTGACATGAATCACAGTAGTGATTTATTTATCAATTTTTCGCTTTACTGGGCCTTCATGGTGTGTGCAGGCTTTCTCTAGTTGCAGTGAGCAGAGGCTACTCTCTAGTTGGGGCGCATGGGCTTCTCATTACAGTAGCTTCTCTTATTGAGAGGCATGGCTGTAGGGAGCATGGGCTTAGTAGCTGTGGCAATAAGGCTTAGTTGCCTCAAGGCACGTGAGATCTTCCAGCACCAGGGATTGAACCTGTGTCCTTTACATTGGCAGGCAGACTCTTAACCATTGGACCAGCAGGGAAGCCCACACAATAGTGATTTTACACATATGACAATATGTATATCTTAGCTCATGATTATTTGCTTTATTTCTTATAGTTTACCCAGGACTTTTGGTTACTCATTCTTTTACTCAAGATGGAAAGTATAAATACAATGTCCAGGGAATGGAATAAAATTGAATAATCCTAAAAAGTTTTTTATTTTTAAGAAATATTTTTAACCATGTATGTAATACCATATCGGATGGGACAGAGAAATAAAAATCTGACTGAAATATATCCTTTTTCATTATTATACAAATCTGAAAGGCTTGGAGAATTGATGGTTTTCTACTGATCCTAATATGTTTTCAAACATTAAGACAAACTCGCATGCCTTTTTTTTTTTTTAGTCCAAAACATGTTTATTGGGCTGGTTTCCCATTCATCTTGATGCAGGATACTTTTAGTGCTGCTTCCGTCTGAAGGAGCATCCTTCTGTAAGCCTTGCTTTTCCTCCTGTAGGCTGGCAGAGGACAGTACAGCAGCCAGCACACTAAACTTCTGTTTGTGCATGGCTAAAGATGGTGGTGATTTCACAGCATCCTGGGCATTTTACATCCAAGAAATAGGAATTAGGGCTCTGTACCAGGCGCTTCTGCTTGTGTTTCCTCTTCTCTTCTGGAGAGGGATGAAGAAGATCCTTTGTGAGAGGCATGTTCTCTTGAGGAGGTCACCACTGCAGAAAAGCCCTCACATGCTTTATCATCTAAGAAAACCTGCCTAATGGATTTTTTATTCCTTTACTATATTATATATACAAACCATTTTTTAAATTATAAGATGAAAAAGTAAGAGACATTCTCAGTTTTATGATGAACTCACACAAACAGAATAAGAGTTGTTTGTATATTTCTTCTTCTATTTGTATCATTTATTAAAGTTTACCTGAGAGCCCTATGAATAGTCCAAGACCCAGTCTAATTCCACTGCCTCTGAAGTGTCCTCCCAAAGATCTCAGGTATTAGGTTTCAAGAGTTAGGGATATTTGGAGACATAAAGGTTCAAAGAAAATTATTGTTATGAAAAAATATGGAGTGAGAAAATTCTAGTCCATTTCTGATCTTATTGACTTGCCTTATAATTGATTTTTCTCATATTTATTCAAATTGGGCTTTCCCAGTGGCTCAGTGGTAAAGAATCCACCTGCAATGCAGGAGATTTGGGTTTGACCCCAGCTGAGCACTTAATACATGACAAACATTCTGCTAAACACTAGTGGTGCAATAGTGATACAGGTGATGACAGAACAGGAGCAACATACATTAATGTGAAAAGGTACATTTTTTTAAAATTGAAGGAATCCTCCATATACATTTCTATTTATGCAGAGATGCATAGTCATACAATTTAGTGGTGTCACATTTTGTCCTCTGAAGTGGACTTTTGGTTACATGAATGAATGAAGATATGTACTAAGCTCCTAGTAAAGCTGTAAAGGAACATTTGTTCATTGGTCATAGGATTAGTATGAAATTGTATCTATGACTTAATGTTAGAGAAACTTCTCATGATGGATGATTAAAAAGACACTGTAATGTATAGCGAATTCCCCATAAAGCAAGGGGTATGTATACTGGTGGCCTAAATTTAACTTAAAGGCCAAAGGCCACAGCTGGAGATGGACATGGCAACCCACTCCAGTATTCTTGCCTGGAGAATCCCATGGACAGAGGAGCCTGGTGGGCTACAGTCCATAGGGTGGCAAAGGGTCGGACACGACTAAGCAACTAACACTTCTCACTTTTTCAAGGGTCAGAGAAGCAAGGTCACTTTCCGCACACAATATAATTGCATTTTTTTCTTTTTGGCCCCAACAAGTGGCATTCAGAATCTTAGTTCCTTGATCAGGGATCAAACCATGCCCTCTGCAGTGAAAGTACAGAGTCTTAACCACTAGACAACCAGGGAAGTCCCTGCAATTTCATTTTAAGATGCTGAGCAAGTGAGGGTGAAATAAGAGAGTGGTGTGCCCACGATAATGATCTAGGGCAACAGCTGTAACACAGCATCAGTAAGCAAACAGCATTAGACCAGTCCAAGACAGATGTAATCTTTAATAGCTGTGTCACATGACCGTGAAAGAAGCATGGAACCCAGTGGACTTCTTGGAGTTTTTTATCGTTTTATTTTCCTTCTATGCCTAGAGTATTGGCCCACTCTGTATGGAGTAAACTATGCTGCGCAGGATTTTTGAGCAACTTGAAGGATAAGGAAAGGGATGGAAGCCTAAAGAGGAAGTGACTAGGCTTCTTAAATTAATGGCAGAGAAATGACTAAAGGATTAATTAAAAGTGAAATATATTAGGAATGATGATAATCACAAACTAATGAAATTACGCTTTACTAGTAACATATTGTTGTCTGTTTATGTGGTTTATCAGTTAGCTTTTTCACTTTGTGATAACATAGGGAGAATCTTTAAATCTCAGAAGATTATGGCACTTAAGTTTTAGGTCTCCCTTAAATTCCATGTCACTGCAGGTCAACTGCTCAAATCTATGGCTCTGTGGCATGTCTCTTATTTATTTGGGGATCCAGGCTGAAAGAACAATTCCTGTGTGGGCAAGGGCGACCACGTGGCAGTTCTTAATGTTTCTGCGTACACGACACACAATTTGCTTCTGCACACAGTTCACTCATTGGTCAAAAATAGTCAACTGGCCAAGTCTGTCTCAGTGAGGCGGTAAATTTGTTCATCCCACGAAAAGTCCATGTAGGTCTCATAGTAAGAGAAGGAATGCACAGTCTTCTTAAAAGAAAAGGTAGAAAATAATGGGGAAGGGGGAGTGGAGGGAAATGATGTAATCTACTGCATGTGGAATTGAAACTCTGGACAGCTCAAAATACTAATTTTTGTTTCCCTTTATGTTGCATTGTATTTCTATGAAAAACAGAAATGAATCCCTTCAAGTTAAGGATATACTGTTTTTAATGGAATCTGTAGGATGTGATTCAGGAGATAACCCACATGCACAACTGGACCTCCACGGGAGAGCCGGGTGACCTCAGAGCCATCCTGCATGAGTGTACGGTGATGGTCCTCCTAGACATTCCAAATCTCCATGTGTGGTTGCCAGTGTCCACAACAGTGAAGATTCTTTACCACAGATGGATGAGTGATTCACCAAGCAAATGTTGTGGTATATCTCCTCTTTAGTGAATCAACACCAACTGTCCCAACCAGATAATTTTTTAGAATATTGTCCATAAAGGGACATAAAAAATCTATTGCTGTATCTCCAACACCTAGCAAAGTTAGCAGATACCCTGTTGGTGGTGAACATATTTTTTAAAAAATGAATTGTTCTTAACTCTGACTTTCAAAGAAGCAAGAATGCTGGCAAGATGGTAACTGAGATAAGTGAAGGCTTTGTATTCGCTAAACAATTATTCTAAATGGAGATAAGATATGCTTGATTAACTTACTTAAATTTGTTCTCATTAGCTCTGTAGATAGTCTCCTTATATTTGAAAACATTTCAGAGAGTCGTAGCACTATCCAAAGCCATGACAATCATGAGGGCAAAGTGTCAAGGATTTGAAAATCTCTAAATATCAAAATAAATCTGAGCAAAGTTTTTTCTCCATAAAATGTAGCATATGGGAAAAAATTAAGAGAGCTCTTTACACTCTTAGTGATTATATAGATTTATGACATACACATGTATATATTTTATATACAATGATATATATACATAACCATTTATAAAAAGATTATATTCCACTCCTATTAAATCATACTTTCATTAAAAATAGCCTCATTATTCAAGTTAAAAAAAATTTTTTTTTTACCCTTTGCTAACATTCAATCACTCAGTACGAAAATTTGGCATTGGCCAGAGCATTTACTAAACAATTTCACAAGGTATTTTCTTCTTTTTGGAAAGAGAATATAATGGAATTATTCATGTTAGGGAGCATTCCTACAATGACATTTGACATTGCTCTCTTTAATATATATAATATTTCTCTTTTGCCTTATGAGGAACCTCAGTAAAGTTTCTTCACTTGCTCTTCATGTCTGGAGAAATATTGTTTGAGTTTTTGCTTATTTACTGTCAGAGTTGTTTTTTTTTCTTGACATAGAAAATAATATTTTCTCAATTTCTGTAGATCTGTGACATTATAAGTGGAAATGAAGGAAGATGATGCCACATACAGAAATTAGGACCTCTGATTTAGCTGGAATCTCTCTAGAAAAACAACTCATCCTTGCATGTCTTCCTCTCTCCTGACTCACAACTACTTCATAGGACACATCACTCAAATTTGTGTCCCAGTAAAATACCCATTACTTTATGACATGGTTACCAGCCAATAAATGTAATCTCCAATGTTAAATCTACAACTAGCCACCCACTATGTAGGTATTCTAGAATATCATTAATAATGTGAAGTTTTGCTCGAAGAGCTTCTGAATGAGATTTTGACATAAATTTCCATACACACATGTGAGATTGCTGCGTCATATGAACTCATTTAGCTATTCATTCATTTAGCTATTTATTTACTCACTGTTCTATCCTTCACACCTTTATGTTATGCAAGATCCAAAATCCCATTGAAATAGTGCAACTACAGAATGACTGAAGATTTGAAAAGGCTTTATAGAGCACAACTATGTGTCTGGACTAAAGTTATTTGTCTCTAACCTTGCAAAAATTACATCATGGAAAAATTTAGCTTCTGAGTGCTAAACTGGCCCTCATTAACCTCCTCGTTCCTCTCTAATAGTCTAATTAAAACCGCTGATTCTTTGTTAACAGGTCAGTCATGTCCGACTCTTTGCGACACTATGAATCGCAGCACGCCAGGCCTCCCTGTCCATCACCATCTCCGGGAGTTCACTCAGACTCATGTCCATCGAGTCCGTGATGCCATCCAGCCATCTCATGCTTGGGCGTCCCCTTCTCCTGCCCCGAATCCCGCCTAGCATCAGGGTCTTTTCCAAGGAGTCAGCTCTTCACATGAGGTGGCCAAAGTACTGGAGCTTCAGCTTTAGCATCATTTCTTCCAAAGAAATCCCAGGGCTGATCTGCTTCAGAATGGACTGGTTGGATCTCTTTGCAGTCCAAGGGACCCTCAAGAGTCTTCTCCAACACCACAGTTCAAAACCATCAATTCTTCAGCGCTCAGCCTTCTTCACAGTCCAACTCTCACATCCATATATGATCACAGGAAAAACCATAGCCTTGACTAGACGGACCTTAGTCGGCAAAGTAACGTCTCTCCTTTTGAATATGCTATCTAGGTTGCTCATAACTTTTCTTCCAATGAATAAGCGTCTTTTAATTTCATGCCTACAGTCACCATCTGCAGTGATTTTGGAGCCCCAAAAAATAAAGTCTGACAGTGTTTCCACTGTTTCCCCATCTATTTCCCACGAAGTGATGGAACCGGATGCCGTGATCTTCGTTTTCTGAATGTTAAGCTTTAAGCCAACTTTTTCACTCTTCTCTTTCACTTTCATCAAGAGGCTTTTTAGCTCCTCTTCACTTTCTGCCATAAGGGTGATGTCATCTGCATATCTGAGGTGATTGATATTTCTCCCGGCAATCTTGATTCCAGCTTGTGCTTCTTCCAGTCCAGCGTTTCTCATGATGTACTCTGCACATAAGTTAAATAAGCAGGGTGACAATATACAGCCTTGATGTACTCCTTTTCCTATTTGGAACCAGTCTGTTGTTCCATGTCCAGTTCTAGCTGTTGCTTCCTGACCTGCATAAAGGTTTCTCAAGAGGCAGGTCAGGTGGTCTGGTATTCCCATCTCTTGAAGAATTTTCCACAGTTTATTGTGATCCACACAGTCAAAGGCTTTGGCATAGTCAATAAACCAGAAATAGATGTTTTTCTGGAACTCTCTTGCTTTTTCCATGATCCAGCGGATGTTGGCAATTTGATCTCTGGTTCCTCTGCCTTTTCTAAAACCAGCTTGAATATCAGGGAGTTCACAGTTCACCTATTGCTGAAGTCTGGCTTGGAGAATTTTGAGCGTTACTTTACTAGCATGTGAGATGAGTGCAATTGTGCGGTAGTTTGAGCATTCTTTGGCATTGCCTTTCTTTGGAATTGGAATGAAAACTGACCTTTGCCAGTGCTGTGGCCACTGCTGAGTTTCCCAAATTTGCTGGCATATTGAGGGCAGCACTTTCACAGCATCATCTTTCAGGATTTGAAACAGCTCAACTGGAATTCCATCACCTCCACTAGCTTTTTTGGTAGTGATTCTTTCTAAGACCCACTTGACTTCACTTTCCAAGATGTCTGGCTCTAGATTAGTGATCACATCATCATGATTATCTGGGTTGTGAAGATCTTTTTTGTACAGTTCTTCCATGTATTCTTGCCACCTCTTCTTAATATCTTCTGCTTCTGTTAGGTCCAGACCATATCTGTCCTTTATCGAGCCCATCTTTTCATGAAATGTTCCCTTGGTATCTCTAATGTTTTTGAAGAAATCTCTAGTCTTTCCCATTCTGTTGCTTTCCTCTTTTTCTTTGCATTGATCCCTGAAGAAGGCTTTCTTATCTCTTCTTACTATTCTTTGGAACTCTGCATTCAGATGCTTATATCTTTCCTTTTCTCCTTTGCTTTCCACCTCTCTCCTTTTCACAGCTATTTGTAAGGCCTCCCCAGACAGCCAGTTTGCTTTTTTGCATTTCTTTTCCATGGGGATGGTCTTGATCCCTGTCTCCTGTACAATGTCACCAACCTCATTCCATAGTTCATCAGGCAGGCTATCTATCAGATCTAGGCCCTTAAATCTATTTCTCACTTCTACTGTATAATCGTAAGGGATTTGATTTAGGTCATATCTGAATGATCTAGCGGTTTTCCCTATTTTCTTCAATTTGTGTCTGAATTTGGTAATAAGGAGTTCATGATCTGAGCCACAGTCAGCTCCTGGTCTTGTTTTTGCTGACTGTGTGGAGCTTCTCCATCTTTGGCTCCAGAGAATATAATCAATCTGATTTCAGTGTTGACCATCTAGTGACATCCATGTGTAGAGCCTTATCTTGTGTTGTTGGAAGAGGGTGTTTGCTATGACCAGTGCGTTTTCTTGGAAAAACTCTATTAGCCTTTGCCCTGCTTCATTCCGCACACCGAGGCCAAATTTGCCTGTTACTGCAAGTGTTTCTTGACTTCCTACTTTTGCATTCCAGTCCCCTATAATGAAAAGGACATCTTTTTTGGGTGTTAGTTCTAAAAGGTCTTGTAGGTCTTCATAAAACCATTCAACTTCAGTTTCTTCAGCATTACTGGTTGAGGCATAGACTTGGATAACTGTGATATTGAATGGTTTGCCTTGGAGACGAACAGAGATCATTCTGTCATTTTTGAGATTGCATCCAAGTACTGCATTTCGGACTCTTTTGTCGACCATGATGGCTACTCCATTTCTTCTGAGGGATTCCTGCCCGCAGTAGTAGATATAATGGTCATCTGAGTTAAATTCACCCATTCCAGTCCATTTTAGTTCTCTGATTCCTAGAATGTTGACGTTCACCCTTGCCATCTCTTGTTTGACCACTTCCAATTTGCCTTGATTCATGGACCTGATATTCCAGGTTCCTATGCAATATTGCTCTTTATAGCATCGGATCTTGCTTCTATCACCAGTCACATCCACAACTGGGTATTGTTTTTGCTTTGGTTCCATCCCTTCATTCTTTCTGGAGTTATTTCCCCTCTGATCTCCAGTAGCATATTGGGCACCTAATGACCTGGGGTGTTCCTCTTTCAGTATCCTATCATTTTGCCTTTTCATGCTGTTCATGGGGTTCTCAAGGCAAGAATACTGAAGTGGCTTGCCATTCCCTTCTCCAGTGGACCACATTCTGTCAGACCTCTCCACCATGACCTGCCCGTCTTGGGTTGCCACTCAGGCATGGCTTGGTTTCATTGAGTTAGACAAGGCTGTGATCCTAGTGTGATTAGATTGACTAGTTTTCTGTGAGTATGGTTTCAGTGTGTCTGCCCTCTGATGCCCTCTTGCAACACCTACCATCTTACTTGAGTTTCTCTTACCTTGGGTGTGGGGTATCTCTTCACAGCTGCTCCAGCAAAGCACAGCCGCTGCTCCTTACCTTGGATGAGGGGTATCTCCTTATCGCCACCATTCCTGACCTTCAACGTGGGATAGCTCTTCTAGGCCCTCCTGTGCCAGGATCCACTCTGAATTGCTCTCTTCCTCATGCTTTCCTGCTATGTATGCATTTGTAGTACAGCATTTGGGATTTCACTGCTGTTAAGAACAAGATTCAATCTTGTGCTATTTATCTTGGGGGCATTTGACCCGTGACTTTTATCTGTCTTAAGTTAAACATCTTGAAACAGTGTGAAAGAAATGGGAAAGGTAGATTAGTTTTAGATATTAAAACAGAAACTAATGTACAGAAGGGTTTAAACATAAACTTAGACTTGTAAGTTTTAGATTGTGGGATGCTTCCAGGAAATGGGGAGCAAAATAGGGCTGTCTTGTAAAGGATCCCAAGAGCTAGACTAAAAACAATTGTTTGGCTATCCTTGGACACAGATGAGCATATTTGAACATTGTTGACTTCTTAACAACTCCTTTCTTCCCTTCACCTTAGGCTTTAATTCCTATTGGTGTATCTGTCTTCAAGGTGACATCTCCTTTCCTCGTATTATTTTGTCCTGGGTCAAGAAGCAACAGTTAGAACAAGACATGGAAAAATGGACTGGTTCAAAATTGGAAAGGAGTGTGAGAAGGCTGTCTATTGTCACCCTGCTTGTTTAACTTATATGCAGAGTACATCATGCACGATGCCAGGCTAGTTGAGTCACAAGCTGGAATCAAGATTGCCGGGAGAAATATCAATAACCTCAGATATGCAGATGACACCACCCTTATGGCAGAAAGTGAAGATGAACTAAAAAGCCTCTTGTTGAAAGTGGAAGAGGAGAGTGAGAAAGTTGGCTTAAAGCTCAACATTCTGAAACCTAAGATCATGGCATCTGATCCCATCACTTCATGGCAAACAGATGGGGAAACAGTGTCAGACTTTATTTTTTGCGCTCCAGAATCACTGCAGATGGTGATTGCAGCCATGAAATTAAAAGACACTTACTCCTTGGAAGGAAAGTTATGACCCACCTAGACAGCATATTAAAAAGCAGAAACATTACTTTGTCCACAAAGGTCCATCTAGTAAAGGCTCTGGTTTTTCCAGTGGTCATGTATGGATGTGACAGTTGGACTATAAAAGAAGCTGAGTGCAGAAGAACTGATGCTTTTGAACTGTGGTGTTGGAAAAGACTCTTGAGAGTCCCTTGGACTGCAAGGAGATCCAACCAGTTTATCCTAAAGGAGATCAGGCCTGGGTTTTCACTGGAAGGACTGATGTTGAAGCTGAAACTCCAATACTTTGGCCACCTGATGCGAAAAGACCCTGATGCTGAGAAATGTTGAGGGCAGGAGGAAAAGGGGACGACAAAGGATGAGATGGTTGGACGGCATCACCGACTCAATGGACGTGGGTTTGGGTGGACTCTGGGAGTTGCTGATGGACAGGGAGGCCTGGCGTGCTGTGGTTCATGGGGTCGCAAAGAGTTGGACATGACTGAGCTACTGAACTGAACAGCAGTTTCACCTCTGTTCCTCCTTTTTACCAAAGGCAAACTACTGAGCATCTTTGGAGGGGGATCCCTTTCTGGTAAACTGTAGACTGAAAACATTTTGCATTTTTTTTTTTCCAGATTGCTTGGCATCAGTGTTCCAGTTGCTTTGTGCTGATCACTTGGATGTATCTGGGAGACTCCTGGATATAAGCTTTTGTCACCAGTCCTCTGTGGGTTTGCTCTGAAGGCTTCCATGTGGGCCTGGAGAAAGGCTGGATTGTGGAAAGATTATAAATACGAAGTTTGAGTTGGGCCCAAGTCCTCCAGATGTTACTGCTTTCATATTTTCAATGTGATTCCAGGGACCTACCCTCCTCTCTGAGGAAGATAACTAATGCCTTTGGCCTCATAGCATATTCAGAAAAATGTGGTCATTTGAAAAAGAATGTCTACACACAGCTCTTTCTTCCACCTACCCCATGGCTAATAAGGATGATACGCCTGGGCTTCTGTCCTCTCTGGCCAACTTGGACATTCTAAGGTCATGTCTGAATACTCACTGCCTTTTCTATGTCAAGGATTTTGGCCCAATCTCTACCTACCCTTCTATGAAAACAAATGAGAGGTTTCTAGTTGGACAGGAAAACTATCTGAGGAAGTAACTTATCAAATGAGTCAATGTGTATCTGACCAGAACTTCCTCTTTCTGTTGGCATCCCTGATTCTGACATAGTCAAGCTTAGTGGTGGTAGAAAGTATTTCAAGCTAAATTCCTGTGGTCACTTTTTCCATTTTCAGGCAATGGGTCATTCATTGTACTTGGCGGTGAGCCAGAAATTTTGCTTCTCTTTTTGTATCATTTAAGTCTATTCCTTCTAAGACACATTTCCTACACAATGGGAAAACAGACAAAATATAAAGAAATCTTAGTCAATGGCTGTTTGTTGTGGTCCTGAATTCAGTGGAGGATTTGGTGGAATAAAAGGTAAACTTACCAGAGGCCAGTGAAATTCTACATACTAGCATTATTTCTTTTGAAATATGATGTATTTCTAGAGAAGAAAATGGCTACCCACTCCAGCATTCTTGCCTGGGAAATCCCATGGACAGAGGACCCTGGTGGGTTACAGTCCTTGGGTCACAAAGAGTTAGGCATGATTGAGCGACTGAATAACAATGATGTATTTCAGTGTACCCAGTCTTTGGATCCAAAGGAATAAGTATGGTTATAATTTCAACAAGTCTTTAATAGGTACATCTCAATGAATATACAGTTTTTCAAAATCTATAAACCTATTTCAGCTATACTTCCATTGTTTAAGAAATAGTGCTCCTCTTTTTGTATAGATCAGTAGATTTCTTTTCTTTCTCCCAATCTAACATATCTGAAGTACATCATGCACTCCCTCCAGCCCTCCCTCACCATTATCACGATGAATCTCAAATGGAGGTGACAGCAAGGCAGACACTCCTTCGAAGGGTGTATCAGAACTTTGGGGAACACAGAAATGTCTATTTTGAAGTTAGAAAAATATTATTTTGTCATATTTTGTATGAGTTGGGAAGTTTGGAGATCATAAAAATCTTCATTATTAAAATTATAGAATATCTATATAATTCTATGAATTATTTGTACTACTTTTTACTATTAAAAAGATGCTTATAAAGAGTTTTAATGTATGGAAAAAAGGCTAATAATATAAAGCAGCATATAAAAATAGGTATAAAAGAAGGATACATTTCAATTTCATATTACCTGGCTTCCCTGGTGGCTCAGATGGTAATGAATCTCCCTGCAATGAGGGAGATCTGGGTTTGATCCCTGGGTTGGGAAGATGCCCTGGAGGAAGGAATGGCAACCCACTCCAGTAGTCTTGCCTAGAAAATCCCCATGGACAGAGGAGCCTGGCGAGATACAGTCCATGGGGTTGCACAGAGCTGGACACAACTGAGCAACTAAGCACAGCACAATAGATAACACAAAAGAACGGGAAAAAAAACTGGAGAGAAATGTGCTAAGAGTAACAGTAATGCCCTGTGTTTGCTAGGATTATTGATATATTTCTGCTTCTTTATGATTTTTTGTCTAATTATCTGTAGTAAACAGATATTGTTTTGATAGTGAACTAATATAAACGTAGAATAAAATGAAAGAAATGAGTATTGAGGCAGAAATGGAGGTCATGAATTCTGTTTCCCAAGGTAAGCATTTAGATAGTAGGGAATTATCTCACTTTGAATAAGCAGAGCCATCGATAGATGACAGGTAGCCTTGTACCCGTATAGATTCTTGAATTGTTTTCACCGCTCCCTTCTATTTAAGTTTCCCCTTCAAAGTCTTCAACTGTTTACCACTGGTGCCTCTTTACCACTGAGGCACCGAATCCAGCTGCCAATGCAGGAGACAGAAGTTCGATCCCTGGGTGGGGAAGATCCCCTGGAGAAGGAAATGGCTACCTCCTCCCATCTTCTTGCCTGGGAAACCCCATGGATAGAGGAGCTTTGTTGGCTACAGTCCAAGGGGTCACAAAAGAGTCAGACAAGACTTAGTGACTAAACAACAATTAAAACAACTTCAAAGTCAAGTAGACACAGCTCTGCTTTCGATTTAATTTACTTTCATTCTTATATTGAGAAAAGCTCTCTTACTGGAAGGAAGTGTCAGAAGTCTGTGGGTGTCTTTCGTGTTCTCACACTCTCATCTTGAGCTGCTTTTTTAGCCATTGCCTATTCGTTGCATGAGGCAGAATACTTAAAGGTAGCTTTGTCTGCCTGTTCCCATTGGTTGGCAGATGCCTCTGAAAAAAGACAGAAAAGCCCATCCACTCTTGGACCATAAGCTAGCCATTCATGTATTGAAGTCATTGGAGGCTGATGTAATGATAGCAACCATTCATGTTGCCAGACAAGAGAACTCTGTCTGTAACACAGAAGTCTGGGGTGATTTTAGCTGGCCATTCCTTGCATAGAAATGATGTTGCAGGACCCTGATTGGCTGGGCATTGACAGATTTTAAAGGGAATATGAGGTGGTCTGAGCTAGTACAAGGCTTTGAGAGCATTTCCCCTTCCATCTGATAAGAAAAACTGCAGTTTCTAATTGCAGTGGCCTCTGGAATTAAGTGGTCAAAATATGTGAACTGTTATGAAAATCAATCATGATAAAAACTTACCAACTTGATGAAAAGTCATCATGGAATTTTTTTGAGCTCAGAGGTTAGTACCCCCCAAATTGTCTTTTTTCCCATTTAAAACTAAAGCCACAATTAAAGAAAAGGTTACTGGCAAAAATGTGAGTGCTAGGCACTGTTTTGTGTCTTTGGATCAAAGGCATACAATGGGGTGATTAAAAACATGCTGACTCTAGAAATTTGGGGCTTAATTAATGAGTTAATAATGGGAATAAAACTCCTTTCCTTTATAATTTAAAATTCCAATTATAAGCAATTGTGTTTTTGGCAGTTCATCCACAAAAGGTCTTGAGCAGATTGAATGGCTGATTTATAATAACACCTAGGATATGTAGATTGTCCAAGGAGGTAATAACCAACCTGGGATTCTACTAACATTTCCATGCGAGAAGTTGTGAGCACAAATTTTTTTAAGGAAATAATTTTCCATAGTCTCAATTAGCAAATCTGTCATCAGCAAAGTACAAAAGAGATTTAAACACTTATTAGACAGTGCATTCAGTATGTGAGCCAACGTACGGATGGTCCTAAGTAGTACCTGTCTGATAAATTCTTCCTTTTATAGATCAGGAAAGTTTGAGCTAAATTGTCTGGCTATTGTTTAATTTCAATTATTTATGTAGCAACTTGACTCAGGACACAATTTTCTTGAGATTATGCTAACAATAAGCTTTACTAAAGTTCATTTTCTTTTCTTTTTCATAGGGTTGATTTGTCATCTCATCTAAATAAATGTGATGGTGTGGCAGGCAGATAACCAGGTGGATTTAAATAATTATGGGCAGTCATTTCATCTACTCCTGGCTTCCAGTGACTTTTGAACTCCCATTTCAATCTCTCCGTTGTAAGAAATAGCAACGGAGGCAGTTAAAAGCAAATCCGTAAGGAATGTGTGTGTGTGTGTGTGTGTGTGTGTGTCTGTGTGTGTGTGTGTGTATGTTAATCGCAGATTTGTCTTCAACTCTTTGCAATCCCATGGACTGTAGCCCATCAGGCTCTTCTGTCCATGGAATTCTCCAGGCAAGAATACTGGAGTGGGTTGCCATGTCCTTCTCCAGAGGATCTTCCCCACCCGGGGACTGAACCCAGGTCTCCTGCATTGCAGGCAGATTCTTTACCATCTGAGTCATTGGAGTGGGTTGCCATGCCTTCCTCCAGGGGATCTTCCTACCCCACAGATCAAGCCCATGTCTCTTATGAATTCTGCATTGACAGGCAGGTTCTTTACCACTAGCATCACCTGGGAAACCAGATACTCACATTTTGAGCTCTTAGTAAGATCAGTCTTACCTGCACTTAAAGACTAAAAGTAGAGACTGTATTTTTCCTCAAGGAAGATCAAAATGCTCTTATCAGAAATGGCCAATGCCCAGGAAAGCCATAGTAGCTATCACCAGTCAGAACCATCTATTAGAATTTTCACTTTGCTAATGAAAAGATATGGGCTTCCCTGGTGGCTCAGTGATAAGAATTCACCTGCAGTGCAGAAGACACAGGTTCAATCCCTGGATCAGGAAGATCCCCTGGAGAAGAAAATGGCAACCCACTCCACTATTCTTGCCTAGGAAATTCCATGGTCAGAGGAGCCTAGTGGGCTACAGTCCATGGGTCACAAAAGAATTGGACACTACTTAGCTATTAAAAGGAGAAGGCAATGGCAACTCACTCCAGTATTCTTGCCTGGAAAATCCCATGGACGGAGGAGCCTGGTGGGCTGCTGTCTATGGGGTCGCACAGAGTCAGACACAACTGAAGCGACTTAGCAGCAGCAGCAGTAGCTATTAAAACAAACAAAAAAAGAAAAGACCTAAGAAGTCTTTGCTAATTGCACCTCCAAGGAGGTGGAAATTCTTTAAATGAGCAATAGAAAATGAATTCAGTATGCTTCTGGACAAGGAAGAAAAGCATGAACTAGAAGGAGTTGAATAAAAATAATGGAAGCATTTCAAGTAGGAAAGTGATGCTCTGTATGACTCCGATAGTTAAAAAAACTTCTAAAGAAAAAACAAAACTTTTCTGTCTAGTAACCTGGGTAACCTGAGCAAAAGTCTGTTTCTTCTGGGGTCCAAGTCAGTCTAAGTTACAGTCATAGTCTGTGGTGAGATAAAGAGACAATGAAAGGTAAGAAAGGGAGGATATAAAATCATTCACATGAATAATCACCAGTTCCACCAGGATATACCTAGCCCTAGAGTCAGACCTTTTATGATTTGAAAACAATTTTCAATTTTTGAAAGGCTCTCTTTTATGTCAAATCTCATCAGATGTATTGGAATTAAAACTTTAAAAAATAAGAATGCTTATATATTAGAGAGAAACAAAGCAATTGATAGATTTTTTAAAATTTTGTTGGTTGTTTTGGCTCATGAAAGGACTTTCTATGATGTATTATGTATCTCTATGATATGGCAGATGGCTCCATCATCTGTACTGAGAAGGATTAATTGAATAGGATCTCATGATTTTGCAAGCAGTTGTACTGCAGGATGAACGCGTACTACTCCTGCCAAGAAGTTTAGCCTTAACAGCCCTCACACGCACTAGATATTTCTATCTGCAAAGGATGTTTATATTCACCTTGGGCTGCTTCCAAGGTTTTACTTTGGGTATCTCTTGGATATAGCCCTTCATTAGAGAACTCTTTTATTCTTAAGAAGGAATAAAAAATCTTCCAACATGAAAAGAAGAAAACCACTAGTGAGACATCCTGCATTTTTAATGATGCACTGTAATCACTGCCTACCACCAGACCAGTGCCTGGAGATGAAGAAAGTGTGTCATGTCTAAGATAAATCAAAGGGGAATGTTAGCTTCTACAGAATAACAACCGAAGTGCTTCCAAATTTTGAAAGTCAGGAAACCTCAGCTACTAAGTTCCAGAGGTTCTTCAGATACGTAAATAATATCAAAAGAGATGGGAAATTCAAGTTGTCTTTTGCAGTATCCTTTATCTGATAGAGATTGCCTTAGGAGGTTATGACTGAGAAGAAGTGCAGACCGACTTTTATTCTAAGACTATTGATAAATGCTCTCCCTCAAAGACAAAACATCCAGGAGAAGCTACTTCAGTTGTGATCAAGTATCTAATCCTTTGGAAATGGGTCTTCCTTAGCATTTCCTTTATTTATTTTTTAGCAAAATTTCCCACCAGTTCCTTCATTCCAATTTATCAAATTTTAATGAAGACTCTATATGTCTCCACTCAAAAACTGAAAAGAATCATAATTTGAAAGAAGTGGAAAAAAATAAGACCTCAGTTCAGTTCAGTTCAGTTCAGTCGCTCAGTCATGTCTGACTCTTTGTGATCTCATGAATCACAGCACGCCAGGCCTCCCTGTCCATCACCAACTCCCGGAGTTCACTCAAACTCATGTCCATCGAGTCAGTGATGCCATCCAGCCATCTCATCCTCTGTCGTCCTCTTCTCCTCCTGCCGCCAATCCCTCCCAACATCAGAGTCTTTTCCAATGAGTCAACTCTTTGCATGAGGTGGCCGAAGTATTGGAGTTTCAGCTTCAACATCCGTCCTTCCAGTGAACACCCAAAACTGGTCTCCTTTAGGATGGACTGGTTGGATCTCCTTGCAGTCCAAGGGACTCTCAAGAGTCTTCTCCAACACCACAGTTCAAACGCATCAATTCTTCAGCGCTCAGCCTTCTTCACAGTCCAACTCTCACATCCATACATGACCACTGGAAAAACCAGAGCCTTTACTAGATGGACCTTTGTGGACAAAGTAATGTTTCTGCTTTTTAATATGCTGTCTAGGTGGGTCATAACTTTCCTTCCAAGGAGTAAGTGTCTTTTAATTTCATGGCTGCAATCCTCAGTAATTCCCAGATCAATGCTCAAAGATGACTTATTAACATACTTTATAAACTGTAGTGAATTAGATATCTGGTAATTCTCTCTCTCTCTTTCTTCCTTCTTTCCTTTCTTTCTAACAAGAACGTCGTGCAAAAACTGATTGTGATGTCCCAGCAAAGAAATGAACAGAAAGAACAAATTCCTAACAGCAAGAAAAGCTTTTATAAGCTCGAGTTATCAAAAGACAGGTGGCCTGCTCAGTGCCAAACATCCCAAGGTCTGCAAATATCTAAATGCTTTAAAAACACTATGGATTTCCCATATGCAAATTATTTTTATGAATTTAAACTAAGATTTAGTGATATTTCTTCTGACTATCATCTTCCTCTGAAATTGAAATTGGCATTATTTTGTACATATCTAGAGTTCCAGATCTGGAACTGGAGTTAAACTCACTTATGTAATTCAACTTCTTTTTGCAAAGAAAAAAAAAAAAGATACAGAAAATCAGTGGCTTCTAACATCCATTCAGTTGATCGAGGCATTAATCTAGATTTCAGCTTTTAGTTTCTTTTTTTCTTTTCTCTCACTACATCCCCATCCTATAAAGTCTTGTTCATTTCTCTCCATCCCAATTCCAGTAAAAACAATTATCAGCACTCAACTCATCTACTGTAGTAGCCACTCTTGTCTCCCTACATACATTCTCAATCCAAAATCTTCATAGTGATCTTTAAAACCTGTGATCATAGCATCCCAGAATCAGCACATTTCTTTTTAGAAAGAGAAATAAAACAATACATGTATAAAATTTCCAATTTAAATTTAATAAAAGATTATGTAACTTTTAAACTCTAATTTTGTATTTGTATCTCTTGTCTCATCCTAAAAATCTGATTCTTAATGATTCCTGATACATTCAATTATTTGCTTTATATATGTTTGTGTGGGTGTGTTTTCAATTAACATTATCTAAATCATTACTGACAATCGGACCGCTGAGTGCAGTGTATGACTCTTTTGTTATATTTTCTTGCCCTTTGGATATATCTCATCCAGGCTGTATAGTCAAAACATTGTCTTTTAAAATCACTATGCTTATTTTTTTTATTTGGTTATATGACTAATTTGACACAAAGTAGCAGATTTGTTTTTGTTTTATTTCAATTTTTAGAGTTTGTCTTTTTTAGATATAAATTTTGTTTATTTAACTAGTGAAATAATCCCATGGTCTCACAGAACTCTAAAGCAAGATTAATTAAGAGAAGTATATCTTTCTTCTCTGGCCCTTCCCCTTTTTTTATCCTCAATAGGTAACCATTTTTATGAAAGCTTGTTTTATTCTTCTATTTTTTTTAAGTTAAAACATAAACATTAATATATTTCACACATTCCTTTCTCTTTCTTCTGGTTTTGCCTTCAAAGGTATATGCTTGTGTAAAGACAGTGAAGATAGAAGACATTTCTTTATGTAGCAGAATACTATAGATAGTGGACATACCATTAATTCAATGCATGACGATTGCTCATTAACATGTGAGTGATTTTCATTCTTTTACAATTGTTTGACAACTACTTGTATCCTTGGGTATGCATCCTTTCATAGGTTTGCCAAGGTATCTTCAGCATAGTTCCCAAGAAGTGAAAATTTTACATCAAAATATAAATACATAATGAATTTTTCTAGATAGTGCTAACATTCATTAGGACTGTGACATTTTGCAATTCTATTAACAGCATATGAGAGTGTCTGTACACTACTGCCTTAACAAATAAGTCTTCAAACATTAGGACTTCTTGCCAAGTCCTAATGAAAGGGGGATGGTACCTCAATATAGTTTTAATTTAATTTTTCTTATTTAAATAAAATTAACTTTTTAAATATCTGCAGCCCATTTACACTTCTTTCTGTGAAATGTCTGTTCATATCTTTCACTCATTTCCTGTCAGATTGTTTTCTTTACTTCTTAATATTTAGAAGCTCTTCATATATCAGTGAAATAACCTTGTATGATATAATTTGCATATATTTATTCTTGGCTTGACAATGTTTTTTTTCTTTTTAATTTTTTTTTCCATGTGAAGCTACCTTTCAGATTTCATGTACTCAGATTTATCTCTTTGGTGCATCTAGATTTTGGCTATACTAGATCATTTTTTTGTCCCTTAAATTAAAAGGGAGTCATCCATGTTTTACTTCAGTATTTATATAGTTTTAGTTTTATTTTAAAATAGCAAAATCATTTTTAATTTATTTGGTTTTATGCCATGAAAATATATCAATTTAATATTTGTGCTTATCGCTAATTAGTTGTCTGCCCAGTTATTAAAAATTCTTATTTTTCCTCATTGCATAAAGAAAAACCTCTTTATCAGGGTTTCCCTGGTGGCTCAGATGGTAAAGAATTTGCCTTCATTGCAGGAGACCCAGATTCAATCCCTGGGTAAGAAAGATCCCTTGGAGAAAGGAAAGGCTACTCATTCCAGTATTCTTGCTTGGAGAATCCCATGGACACAGGAGCCTGGGGGCCTATGGTCCAGGGGTCTCAAAGAGTTGTACATGACTGAGTGACTGCTAACACTTTCACTTTTCACCCTCTTTATCATATATTGAATTTCCATATGTATTTTTCTTTCCTCTGGGTTTTCCATTGCATTTCATTGGTCTGTTTGTGCACCAACATCACTTTTTTCTTTTTTAATAAAGAGGCTTTATGATATACTTTATTGATCTGTGAGGATCAGATCCCTCACCAATTACTTCTCATTTTAAGGCTTTCCTATCAATTTTCTCTTTTTATTTTTTCAAAAATTCTTTCAAAAGAATGTTATAATCAATTTGCCTTACTCCAAGGACATTGTCATTGAGATCACATTACACTGAGCAATTAACATAGGGAAAATTGACATCTTCTTTGTGTTATGACATCCTAACCAAGAAGATGAAATGCTTTTCCACTTACTGAGTTTATGCCTATGTCTTTTTAGTGTGTGTCTAAAACAGGTTTTCTACTTTTTAAGTTTATGCATGTGCTATTTCACTTCATTTTATTTTCCTATTAAAAATTAGATTGGCTCTTCCACTATTTCCTTCATCTGACTATCTTTGTATATATGTAGGTTGTTTCTCTTTGCAAATTTTATACCCTCTGGTTTGCTAAACTGCCTTGTTTGTAGTAGCCTATCAAGTTATTTAGATTTTCCAGGTTTATAATTTTCTAATGTGAAAATAGAAATTGTTTCACCTTTCTTTTTCCTCTATTTGCCTTTTTTAAATTTGCTTTTTATAATATAATCATATGAGCTAATTCCTTCAATACAGTGTTGAATGGTAGGGGAGAGAATGGGTAGTGTTGGCTTGTTCCATGATGAATATCCTGAGATTTTTATCTCAACATAGCTTTGGAGGCAACAAGGTAAAACTTGCCTTCAGACTCAAGCAGTCATGGTTTGAAATTATGCCTCTACTTACTGGCTCTATGGTTTTGGGCCAAGAGCTTAAACTGTCTGAGTTTCAGTTTCCCCGTCTGTAGAATGGGAGTGATAACTTATAATTTGCCTTTGTGTTTTGGAAACGAATTGCAATGACTAACACGATGACTGGCACATGGTGGATATGACTAATATGATGACTGGTACATCAATAAACGTTTGTTCTCTATTTTTGGGTTCTCTCTGAATGAACTGTCCATCACCTGAGGATTCCTCAAGACTGAAAGCAGAATTAGAGAAGCCTAAACTGAAGACAGTGCCACATTTACAGTCCTGAGTGAGTCTGGCATAGGAGGCACCATGGAGACCAACTACTCTGAGCTGAAATTTCTAGGTAGCAAGCCATCAAATGCTTCAAGCAGCAAATAGGTGTATCCAGCTTCAATGAAAGATCTGGCTGTTATCCATGCAGTGCCCTCTGGTGGTTAGGCTAGTGCTGTAGTTTAAAAAACTGCCTTGAAACTGATTATTAGTAAAAAAAAATTTGGTGGCTCAGTGGTAAAGAATCCATCTGCAATGCAGGAGATGTGAGTTCAGTCCCTGGGTCGGGAAGATCCTCTGCAGCAGGAAATGGCAACCCACTGCAGTATTCTTGCCTGGGAAATCCCATGGACAGAGAACTTTGGCAGGCTGTAGTCCATCAGGTTGCAAAAGCGTCGGACACAACTGAGCAACTAAATAACAACAACAAATCAATATTTAGGGATTGCTTTCCGTCTTCTAGGACTGCCAAATAATTGACACGTATTCCCTCATTTTAATTCTAATAAAATCCTATGAGATATGCACCTATTGGCCTTTTTGGCCAAGTAGGATATTGATACTTACAGAGGTTAATTAGCTTAACCCAGATCACAAAGCTAATTATGGGGGTATGTGGTGCTGAGATTCCACACCAGTATGTTTGAATCTTATCTACTGTGCTATTCTATATGCAACAGTATAAAAATATAAAATAAGAAGAGACTTAGAAGCTAGAACATTTCCTCCCCCATAATGGGCAGATGAATAAAGGCCCAGAGAGAAAGCTGCACAGTTAGTTATTAAACAATCTGAGCTACATTCCTGGGTCTCCTGACTCCTAATATTTGTTCTTTTGATTGCACAAAAGCTGCCTGGCCTTATTTGATTTAATTTGCCTCTCCTGTGATTGTCTTACATTTCCCCAGGATAGTAAGACAGCCCTACCTATCGTTACAATAAAAAAAGGGGGAGTTGAGGGAATAATCTCTACCAAATTTGACAACTCATTAACTACACTTTATTAAAGGGATTTAATTGCTGACCTTATATCCTGTTTTCAGCTTTCTTCTCCAGTAGCAAATATCAATTAAATTCTAATAACAAAGAGTCTCATTGCAGTTGACAAATAATCCTTTTCAGGAGAATTGCCCTCCGTGACTCTCCACAGGCAAAACTTACATTCTTGCAGTCGCAATTCTTAGCTGTTGTTTCCTCTAACATCTGATGTGACAGGCCTGCCAGGACGAGAAACAGACTTGCCCTCTGAGGGCATTTTCCCATATAATGAGGTGGCCCTTGCAGAAATCACTCTGCCCATGGTGACAGGTCACTATAACTCCTGAGTGCTGACCATACGGCTGCCTATAATTTGCTCAGTTCATCAGCATCTGTACAAAATGGATTTCTTAGAATGATGCCCTGATTTTATAGTTAAGTTGTTGACAATATAACAGTTGACAAAGCATGAGGATGAAAACTAGATCCCTGATGGCAAGTTTCAGGGAGACAATTTTAACTCATTTGTAGATAATCTTTTGTAACAACCAAAACATATAAAAATGTTATGTACTGCTTAGAACTTACTGGCCTCCAACCATTGTTTGGACACTTGCTCATTAACTGGTCAGAATATGGTATGAATGACCCAAACTAGATGATTTTCGAATTATTTTCCATGCCTTAGCATACATGCTTCTTTGATTTAATCATAGCTTTTCATCCAATGTCAATTGCTCTTAATTAAGTCGAAGCAAAAATATACTATATTTACCTAGCTATAGACTTCAAAAATTATAAAAACAGTGAAATATTACTATCAGGTTGTACATAAACAAGAGATGACCACTAATATTTTTGTGTGAAGCTCAACATTTTGTCATTTTTGATGTTAGGCAAAGGAAAAGTGACAGAGCTTATAGTTTCAGGGAACTTTAGTTGAATAATTATTAGCCAGACCATGTGAGTTCATAGTGGCATGAGAGACTCAATATCTCTTGCACAAAATATATGGGGAAAATGTGATGAGTTCCAATATCTCTTTTAATTTTAGTATTCTGTGTTTCTAGAAATGACTGAGAAGATCTTCAGTTGTTAAGTGAATAAATGTAATAATAAAATCTATACTAGATTAAGAGCTATGAAATCTGTGTTTAGTCATGTTCTTATTTTATTCTATGTGCATATACATCTTTTACTCTTGTTTGAATAGCCTATCTATATCTATATATTTTAAAGAAATCTAATCATGTCATGTGAGGAACAATGGAATCAGTTGAAGGTATTAAACCAAATGAAAAGAAAACATGAGAATTATGTAATAGGAGTTTTTAAATGTAGAAAGGTCCATTCTGTCAGCAGGATCCAACTTATTTTGTATGACTCTAATAGATATAGGTTAGGAGAAGAAAATTCCATGTGGATTTAACAAACTTGCTACCAAGTTGTTGGAGGGTAGAATAATCCACCTCGCTTTTCAGTATGCTTCACATCAGTGAAAGTTTCAGGGTACATCAATGCTGTTTGAATAGAATATTGAATAAGGAATTCAAAGATCACGTTCCTTGCCACGCTGCACTTTATCGTTCCATGGATTTAGTCCTACGCTCTCATTTATGAAGTAGCAGTAGTCAATCAAATCCTTTCAGAAAAGTTCACTACTCTCAGAGAATCTCTACAAGCCAAACAAAGGGGTCATGGTCTAATCTTTGATAGTTCATAATCCCTCCTGTAGCTACTCTACACTGAAGAGAAAGAAATTACCCCTAAATAAAGTTCCCTTGCGTTTAAGTTCCACAAAACCTGAGGCTCCACAACCCTCGGTCTTTAATTCACTCCTCCTGGGTGGAGTCAAACTTCATCATGCCACAGAGTGAAGGGATACCTACCACAGTCAGGAAACTAACCAGGGAAGTATATCTGTCAGAACCTCTAGCCACCCAGAAGGAGCTCCAAGAATCTTAATCTTTAGTGAACCGTCAAACTCCGGGGGCAAGCAGTTTACAGCTGGGGATTTGTTTGTTTATGCAAATTCCATCATAAATCACCTCATCCTTAGCTATAGCCCAAGGCTAAAGCCAAGGTGCCTGTGCAGCTTTATCATTGGGTCATAAAGGTTCAGGATTTATGGGACAAACCAGCTATGCATTGGCTCAACTTTTTATTAAGTTACTCGAACTCCCGTTTTCCAGAGGAAGAAACCAAGATCTCAAGTATGAGAGATTTTCCTTAGTCATTAGGAGTTTGTGAGACAGACATTCTGCCATCTGATGCTCCATTTCCTCTCCAACTAATCTGCTGAGATCAGTGACTTAAATTCCTGTTAACGTTTCAAAAGCCCATACTGGTAGGAAGGATGGTGACATTAGGTCAGAGGATAAGCCCTCATTGCCTCTAATCGCTGACTGTGTAGCCCTGTATCACAGGATGTTGCTAAACAGTCATAAGGCATTCCTCCACTCACGTCATCAATTCCACGTTTCCTTGGTGAGGAGTCACAACATGTGTTTCTTGACAAAATGCGTTCTGTCTTAAGAGTATTTAATGATCTCTCTCTGCTGGCTCTGAGTGGTAATAACATTTTAGTGAATCAAAGGGATAGGTTTGATTTTAAGAGGGATGGGGATTAGTCAAGGAAATAAAGAAAAGGAGGGAGATAAGATGCAGAAGACGCTTCACTATAAATCCCATCAGTAGTATTACAGTGCTGAATTTGTCTTGATGTGGTTACAAGTTTATGGGTACATTTCAGCTCTATCTTTCCCTCTGATACACACTCACTAATCCTGAAGGCTCACCTTCCATGAGGCTGAGTTTTCTTAGCTGAGAAAAGGAGTAACAATGCCCCATGTCCCCTGACACACACACACACACACACACATACACACACACACAAACACACACACCCCTACATGCATATACTCATGCAATCTAGGTGTCTGTGAGAACTTAATTAAATAAGACGGCATATGAAAAAATTCTTCTGAAACTTATCAAATAACATAATGTACTAATATACTAAGTACACGTACTAATGTACTAAGAGATAATTATGTGTGTAAGACTGACAAAGAGGTAGCAACAAATACTCGGTTACCACAAGGAGTCATCTGATGTTAGCTTCGGGGAGTGTCAGCACCTCAACCTAGACTCATTTGGGTTATAATCTTTACTCCATCACTTTCCAGTTATGTGGCACTAAACAGTTTATTTAAATTCCCCAAGGCTCATTATCACCATTCTTAAAGCAGAGACAACAGTCTCTTCTCTGTCTACCTCCCAGGGTTCTTGTGAGGAAGGGGTGAAGCAAGAGATATGAAATAAAATGTTTAAACTTAAAACCTAGACTGTGTCCACGATGAAAGGAATATATTATTATTTCGGAATCCTCAGTTCAGTTCAGTCGCTCAGTCGTGTCTGACTCTTTGCGACCCCATGAATCGCAGCACGCCAGGCCTCCCTGTTCATCACCATCTCCCGGAGTTCACTCAGACTCACGTCCATCGAGTCTGTGATGCCATCCAGCCATCTCATCCTCGGTCGTCCCCTTCTCCTCCTGCCCCCAATCCCTCCCAGCATTAGGCTTGCAAAAAAGGCTCTGGACCTCTTGCTCCTCTGGTTGAGGAAAGATTCTAAGAGACCAGGCTTCCCAGGAGCGTTATAATCTCTTGCTTGTGAGCCTTCCCAGGTGGCATTAGGAGTAAAGAACCCGCCTGCTAATTATGCAGGTTAGGCATAACAGACATGGGTTCGATCCCTGGGTCAGGAAGATACCCTGGGGTAGGAAATGGCTACCCACTCCAGTATTCTCGCCTGAGAAATTCCGTGGGCAGAGGAGCCTGGCAGGCTACAGTCTATAGTGTCACACAGAGTCAGACACAACTGAAGCAACATAGCATGTGAGATAGTAGGAGGCAATGGTTCAGACAAGGGCTCTAGGGACACACTACTGAGATTTAAATCCTGGCCCTGCCATTTCCCAGGCATATGACCTTTTACTTCTCTATGCCTCAGTTTTTCTGTTTGTTGTGTGTATGCTCATTCAGTCATGTTCGATTCTTTGTGACCCCATGGACTGTAGCACGCCACACTCCTCTGTCCATGGGATTGCTATTTTCAAGGGATCTTCCTGACCCAGGGATCAAACCCACATTTCTTGCATCTCCTGCACTAACAGGTGGACTCTTTACCACTGCACCATCTGGGAAGTCCCTCTCTGTCTATTAAATTTGTATAAATTATAAACTCATACAGCTGTTTTAGACATTAAATGAGCTAATGCATATAAAGAGCTTAGAGCCCCTCTAAGTCCTAGCTACTGCTCTAAATGTTCCCTTTCCCAGGTGGGTGCAATCTAATTCAGACCTCCCTTCCCCAGAATTATCCTCAAAACAAGTTTATCTCTAGGACCAGGGCACAGGCAGGCAGGTAGGTTAATATTATCCCTTGGTTTGCCCGTCAGAATTCGCCTCATTAAAGTGGCTTGGTCTTGGATGTTTAGAAGCTTTTTGTTGCAAATCTCTCTAAGACAATCTTTTGTTGTTGCTCAGTCACTAAGTCCTGTCCAACTCATTGCAACCCCATGGACTCCAGCACACCAGGCTTCCCTGTCCTGCACTGTCTCCCAGAGTTTGCTCAAATTCGTGTCCATTGAGTCAGTGATGCTATCTAACCATCTCATGCTCTGCTGCCCCCTTCTCCTCCTGCCCTCTATCTTGCCCAGCATTGGAGTCTTTCCCAATGAGTCGGCTCTTTGCATCCAGTACAAATACTTTGGAGCTTCTAGGACTTCAGAACTTCAACTTCAGCATCAGTCCTTCCAGTGAATATTCAGGACTGATTTCCTTTAGGATTTACTGGTTTGATCTCCTTGCAGTCCAAGGGACTCTCAAGAGTCTTCTCCAGCTCTACTGGCAAACAGCAAAACATCATATAATGCCTTATGAAAGTTCAGTGGGATCCCAGTTCTTTGTTGTTTCAGGATCTAGGAGCAGCTTATATAAAAGAGTCACTTGAGATGAGTATGACCAAGTTCTCACTGGGATGTGGACAGAAAGTCTGGCTTGAGTCCTGTGAACTGGCCGAATCCAAAGCTGGGCAAAGAAATTCTTAGAAATTAAGCTTATGGTTCTGTTTCTACCGGTATAGACACTTGGCTGATTAGGTTCCTCACAGCTGACCTCCACAAAAGAAGAGAGGGTCTCCGTAATATTTCTAGCCAACCCACATATATTCAACCTTACTAATTTTTCACTGATACTCATTTCTCATATCCATTATGTCTGGTTTCACCAATTAAACTCCTCATCTTTAACATCTGTTAAGTTAATTAATATACTTTTTTGGTCTTGAGTGGAGATAAGGGAGTTGACTCCTGTGTGTTAGCTGCCTCTGAGGTAGGATTTGTGATCAAAATTTGGCATGTAAATTCCCAATTAGATTAAGTAATCGGTTCTGAAGATTGAAAATTCACACACACACACATACTCACACACACACACTATTTTGACTGAAGCACTTTTCTAAACTAAATTATAGACCACGGATCAGTTATGGTGGGTATAGCTCATATATTTCAGAAAATGAATGTATTTAAGTCATTCTGTCCAAGAATTTCTCAAAAAGCTTCTTCTGGCTTTTTAGCTTAATCATCATCAAAGAGGCAGTGGTTGGAATAGATCCAAATTCTTCAGACAGCTTCCTCTAACTCAAGAATTGAAGTCATTGTTTTCCTTCAGGCACCACTAACTTCAGCCAGACTGTTGCTCTCTAATCTTAAAATTTTGCTTCCACTGGATCTTCTATTTTGAATGTCCCTTTCCACTCATTCAGCTTGCTAATATTCATCCATACTTCCAATACCTAATTAATAGCTCCCCTTTGACAAAACTTCCCTGATTCTCCTAATGTAAAGCTCTCACTCTTCCAAGACACTTACCTTCTAAACCCTAATTTAATTTTGTATTTGCATCTACTAGACTGTGGGTTCCTGAAGGTCTGATCCATCACTATATTCACCATAGTAAAAATATAATGCCTTGCCCATGTTAGTCAATCAATATCTACACTGATGGAAAAGACCCATTCTTGGCAGAGCAGAAAGAAAACTTGAATTATGTGAATGATGACTTACTCACTTATCAGAAGAGTGAACTGGTGAGAATCACTGTTTTTTTTTTTCATCTACAAAATATAATTATGTCCATCTGACTTATTTCAGAATTTTTACAAGAATCAGATAAAATGAAGATATGAAAACTCTTCATTCATTGCAAATGTATTACTGATACAAAGGATTCTCCAATTCATAGAATTCATAGAATTAAATGTTAGGAAACCATCACCATTTAACAGATGAGGACAATGTGGTCCAGGAAGAAAAGTTGATTTAAACAGACTAAAATTACCATGAAGATGCCGTGACTTCCCACTCACTGTGTTATGTTTCTTAGAGTTTCCTCTTTTGATCTAATATTATCAAAACTATTTGGTATCCAGTGAGAAGAGACCCAGAGGTTTCTAAGCAACTAGAAACCTCTAGTAGGTCTCTCACTGTATATATATATTTGTGCTAATTTTAAGGAAAACATGGTTCATTTGCAATATTTTTAGTCTGACCACTGCAAATGTAATATTCTGAGAGCCTATTTTCCATAATAAGCATTTTGGAAGTAAAGTATCAACATAGTGGAGGAGGGCCTCCTCTTAATTATATTATCTTCTTGATCATTTATTTTTTTCTCTCTTATGCTCTAATATCAATGAATAGATGTCAGATCTCCATCAACTTTCTTAGGAATCTCATTCCACGTCCTTGCCATCCATTTAAGCCAAGTTGTCTTCTATGATTTAAACAAAGTCAACCCTTCTTCCTCACAGGGCTTTTGTGATAACTAAATGATATAAATGTATGATATTTTGCTACTTGTACATTTGATATGAAAACTTAGTTAAGTGCCAAATGAAGATTTCTTAGGGTTTGGTGTTTTTCAAGTCAAACGAGTTTGGTTTGAATCCACTTTTCACCATTCACCAGCTCTTGACCTTAAGCAAGTTAATCAACTGCCCATATCTCATTTTCCTCATTATGAATTAGATTTAAAAACAGGACCTAATATTATTGTCTTGAGGACATATGTATAGTTTCAACCCTCTGGACTGCAGCCCGCCAGACTCCTCAGTCCATGAAATTCTCCAGGCAAGAATATTGGAGTGGGTAGCCAGTCCCTTCTCCAGGGGATCTGCCCAACCCAGGGATAGAATCCAGGTCTCCTGCATTGCAGGCAGATTCTCTACACTTTGGTAAAGAATGGCTTCTCTGAGCCATCAGAGAAATCCAACACTTTAATGAATAGCAACTGTTTTTAATGTGCTAAATACTTGTGAAGATTTTTATCATTATGGCTATAACTCTAGCAGCTATGAACGAGGGCAGGGATTGGAATCTCCCATTTTCTGCTGTATCTGCAAGCACTAGTATAATGTTGACATAAATAATGCTTACTAAATGTTTGTTGAACCCATGGATGAACAAACACCTGAGAGAACTCATAAGAGAGGACTCACCTAACTCCTAGTCTAGTCTTCACACTAAAAACACATCCTGGCCATCCTTTGTCTCTGACGCAGATCAGCGCAATGACTAAAACAGGATCTACTGGGGATGTGAAGATGCATTCTTCAAATTCCATTTTTTCCCCCACAAAGTCTGACACCCAACTCACAGTTTCTGTCTTTCTCCTATTTTAAGGCACGGTCTTAGGGAGGGAGAAAATATGATTTGAGCCCTCAGCGTCATTTCTAGAAGAGAAAACTGCACTGAGTCATTTATCCTATGGATACATTCCAGCAGGAGTAAATTAATGAGTTTAGTTGTTACCAAACAATTGAGTATCAAACAATGATGTTTCATGTCCTCATTTCTCCCACAGAGGCAATGTGAAGGGTGGCCCCATGTTTCCTGCTGTTAAGTGGAACTTAAGTAGAAGAGAAGAGGAACTATGTTTCTGAGCTGATAATCAGCTAAAAAAAGGCACATAAAATCCAGAAGGGAGATCAGTTGGAGCCTTTATGAAGCTCAACAATGTTCTATACTTTAAGACCTTTATAGATTAGACACAATAATAAATAAAGTTGGAGGAAAGATCGACCAAAGCCAATCACATTATGGTATAAATTTATGTAATTTAAAAAATACTTTGAAATTATATTTTATGTTGATACTTTTTTTCTGATTTTTTTCCCCCACAAAATTAGCTAAGAAAAATTTCAAAATAGCACAGGTTGCAAAGTAACTTTCTGCCTTGGCCAGATTTGGAAAAGAGATCAATGACATCCATGAATAGTAACATTTTGGTCAGACCATCTGTCCCAGGAAGTCACTTCACATAGTGGAAAGTCAGACATGTTAGGTGTGAATGCTGACTCTGACACTGCTATGTATATGCCTTTGGGCATAAGTGAAGTCACTCAGTCGTGTCCGACTCTTTGCGACCCCATGGACTGTAGCCTACTAGGCTCCTCTGTCCATGGAATTTTCCAGGCAATAGTAGTGGAGTGGATTGCCATTTCCTTCTCCAGGGGATCTTCCCAACCCAGGGATCAAACCTGGGTCTTCCTCATTGTAGACAGACGCTTTACCGTCTGAGCCACTAGCACCACCTAAATGAAGGTATTAAGCCTCCTAACTGGGGCTCCCCTTGTAGCTTAGTCAGTAAAGAATCTGTCTGCAGTGCAGGAGTCTTGGATTCAATCCCTGGGTCGGGAATTTCCTCTGGAGAAGGAAATGGCAACCCACTCCAGTGTTCTTGCCTGGGAAATCTCATGGAAAGAAGAGCCTTGTGGGCTGCAGTCCATGGGGTTGCAAAGAGTCTGGCAAGACTGGGCGAGTAACAATTACTTACTAATACTTATGCCTCTTAAAGAGAGCTCCCTGCTTTTGTCCTTGCCTGTCAGTCTGTCCTCTGCACAGCAGCCAAGGGGGAGGGTGGGACAAAGTGGGAGAGTAGGATTGACATATATGCACTGCTGCTGCTGCTGCTGCTGCTGCTAAGTCGCTTCAGTCATGTCCGACTCTGTGCGACCCCATAGACGGCAGCCCACCAGGCTCCCCTGTCCCTGGGATTCTCCAGGCAAGAACGCTGGAGTGGGTTGCCATCTCCTTCTCCAATGCATGAAAGTGAAAGTGAATTCGCTCAGTCATGTTCGACTCTTCTCAACCCCATGGACTGTAGCCCACCAGGCTCCTCCATCCATGGGATTTTCCAGGCAAGAGTACTGGAGTGGGGTGCCATGCACCATCATGGATAAAAGTGGAGAAGTATTAAAAGTAGTGGGAAGCTGCTGTACAGCACGGGGAGTTCAACTTGGTGCTCTGGGATGACCTAGAGGGATGAGATGGGGGTCGGGGGGAAAGAGGCTCCAGAGGGAGGGGATATATGTATACATATAGCTGATTCATGTTGCTGTACAGCAGAAACTAACACAACAGTGTAAAGCAATTATCCTCCAATTAAAAAATAAAAATAAAATTACTCTCTTTCCCCACAAGATACTCTATCTCATTTCACGTTGATTTTTTTTCCTTCTTATCTCTTATCACCACCCCATATACTCTATGTTACTTATCTCATTTATTATGTCTCTACCCACTGGAATGTAAGCTTTATGAGAATAGGGCAGGGAATTTTGTCAGTTGTTTCTAGAATGAATGCCTAGCACTTGGTAAATATTTAATTCAGTAAATAAATATTTCTATTCAGTAAATATTTAATGAATGAATGAGGGTGATAATGAATTAACTAAACATACTAAGGTTCTCTAAGACTCTTTGTTTCCAGAATGAATGCTTGGCACATGGTAAATGTTTAGTAAATATTTATTGAATGAATGAAGGAAACAAAGAATTAACTAAACATACTAAGATTCTTTAAGACTCTGTTCCTCAATTGTAAAATGGAAATAATACCTCCCAGCATAGCTTTATCATATCCTAGGTATTAATTCATTGCAAGTCTCTTCTTTACATCCAGGCTTATATAAAATATTTTCTATCATCTATCTATATCCTGAGGATAGAATTAACAATACATTTCTACTTATAGCACCAGCATTTCAATTCCACAGTCTCACTCTTATGATTTCATTTTGCAAGTTACTTTGACAAAGAGGCTATATCTGGTTGGTTCATGCCCTTTTGGAAAGATCCTCTGGAGAAGAAAATTAATGGCAACCCTCTCCGGTATTTTTGCCTGGAAAATCGCATGGACAGAGGAGCCTGGTGGGTTACAGTCCATGGGGCTGCAGAGACTGAGCATGATCTTTTACAGAATAAATGCCTAATAAATATTAGTTTTTTTTCTTCTTTCTCCCTTCACCTTTATGCATATTAAGTACTGTCTCAGTCAACAAAGTCCTTTCAAAGATCCTTTGCTAGTCTCACTAAAATTTAAAATACCACAATTCAAACACTAAGCAGAGACTCAATAAATATTGGTTTAAATACATATAAAAGATCAGGACCTTAAAAATATTTTTATACTTGCTGAAATGCAGATGCCTTAGCTGCCTGTTGTCAGGCATAAGTTAATTTTAAGGGAAAGTGAGGACCCAGCTAGAACAGCGATGGATTTGACATATAACCTTCAGGTTTTTACATCTCTGAGTGACAGTGAACAAAGGCACAGCAGGCCCTGGAGCTGCATTGGTTAGATTGTACTTTCCAGAGAGCCTCAGTGACCACAAACAGGCTTCGGTTTATTTATCCAAAGCTCTTCTTTCAGGGCCAGACCAGAGAAAAAAGGGAGGGTGCTGCCAGATGTGTTAAAGAAGGCAAGTGCCTAGAAAGCCTTGGTTTGGGTTTCAGCTAGTAATTATAAAAGGCTAAGTATAATCTGGGGCACTCTAGTTTCCCTTCCCAGACCACAGAGCCCTAGGGGAAAGGATCCCATAATAAATAAAGGTGCCCTCTCAGTATACGGGGAAGTATTCACAGATTTGCAGAGAATTTGTCATCCAAGAATCCAAATTAGAACTGGGTCAAAGTTGGAGTGTGTGTGTGTGAGTGCGTATATTTGTGTGTGTGTGTGTCCTACATAACAATGGGTGATGAAAACAGAATGGTTGGTTAGTAAAATCCCAAGCTTTGAGGCCTGTGTGATCTGACTCGCACTTTGTTTGGGATGGGGTCCTCTTTCCTTTAGGCCAAATATGGAAATTGCTAAACAATGGCATACGTTTCCTTTCTGTGCTGCAGAGGGACTAATGGCACAGATAGAGCAGATACAAAGAGGAGCCCTCAGGGAGAGAAATCTTCAAGGTATTATTAACATAGAGAGAAGCAATTATCTGGGAGATACAAAGATATCAGATTGGGAGATGGGAAATTATTAAAGGAAAAAGATTCCTTGAGATGTGTGTAATTAAAAGTGAAGAACTCAGTTCAGTTCAGTCGCTCAGCCGTGTTCAACTCTTTCTGACCCCATGAACCGCAGCATGCCAGGCCTCCCTGTCCATCACCAACTCCAGGAGTTTGCCCAAACTCATGTCCATTGAGTCAGTGATGCCATTCAACCATCTCATCCTCTGTCATCCCCTTCGTCTGCCCTCAATCTTTCCCAGCATCAGGGTCTTTTCAAATGAGTCAGCTCTTCGCATCAGGTGGCCAAAGTATTGGAGTTTCAGCTTTAGCATCAGTCCTTCCAATGAACACCCAGGACTGATCTCCTTTAGGATGGACTGGTTGGATCTCCTTGCAGTCCAAGGGACTCTCAAGAGTCTTCTCCAACACCACAGTTCAAAAGCATCAACTCTTCGGCACTCAGCTTTCTTTATAGTCTAACTCTCACATCCATACACGACTACTGGAAAAACCACAGCCTTGACTAGATGGACTAAATGTATGTAAAAATTTCTATGATGCAATACTACAAAATATTAGCTTTTTTAAAAATATCTAAGAGCTATATGGCTGGCCTTGCATGAAACATTCTATATATCCTTATCAGAGCTAATCACAGTAGTAATCTTTTCCAGTAGTTATATTCTAATTTTATAGATGGTGAAACTAAAAACACAGAGGGCAAGTGACAGACCCAAGTTAATAGCTTGTGAAAATGAACAATCTAGGTTTAATTCAAACAACAGAGAAAAATAGACTTAAAAAAGAAAGAAAAGAATGGACTTTTAGGGATCTGTAGGACAGTAACAAAGATCTAATAGTCTAACTATCAGTGTCCCAGATAAATAAGAATGTAGGGCTGAAAATTCATTTGAAGAAAGAATGACTGAAAGCTTCCCAAATTTGGCAGATAAAACCTCACAAATCTGCAGATTCAAAAAGATGCTGCTGCTGCTGCTAAGTCACTTGAGTCGTGTCCGACTCTGTGTGACCCCATCGACGGCAGACCACCAGGCTGAGCTACCTACAAATAGGATAGGCTCAAAGAATTCCTCACTGAGACTTATCACAATTAAACTTCAAAAAAAGACAAATCAAACCTTTTGAGGGACTACAGGATTAAGAATCTATCTTCCAAAGCAGAGGACACAAATTCTATCCCTGGTTGAGAAACTAAGATTCCGCATGCAGCGGGACAGCTAAGCCAGTGTGTCACGACTAGAGAAAGCCCCTGTACAACGCAAGGAAGAGCCCATGTGCTTCAACAAAGACTCAGTGCAGCCAAGTAAGTAAATAAATAAAAACTAAGAAAACCTCTGGAAAGTAGCCAGGAAAAAATGATGTTTATATGTAGGGGGACACCAATTCAAACCCACAGATTTTTTTCATCTGAAGTCACTATGGCAGAAGGGAATGACATTTTTTTATTTTTAATAATTGTCAAAATTGAATCCTATATTCAGTGAGACTGTACTTTAAGTATAAAGTGCAGTGGGGAGGACTACCAGATAATGGAAAACTAAGAGTATTTGTTGCTAGCAGACCCAACGGAAAGAATGGCTAAAGGAAGCTTACCAAAGAGAAAGAAAAAAATAACTGAGAGGTTTTACACTTTAGGAAGGACAGGAGAAGAAATGGATAAAGTAGGGAAAGATAATAAACTATATTTCATATTTTGAGCTTCTTAAATCATATTTGGTACTGAAAGCAAAAATTGTAACATGAGACACAGTGTTCAGTGCATGCAGAAGAAAAAATTAAGACAATTAAATTTTTATGGGATAAAGAGAAAACAAAATAGAGTAAGATTTTACTACTCTGAAAGTGGTAAACATCATATAATTTAAAATAGTAAATAAATCAAAGTAGAATTCTAAATAATATTATTGTAACCCAGAGGAGCCCTGCTGCTGCTACTGCTGCTAAGTCGCTTCAGTCGTGTCTGACTCTGTGCGACCCCATAGATGGCAGCCCATCAGGCTCCCCCGTCCCTGGGATTCTCAAGGCAAGAACACTGGAGTGGGTTGCCATTTCCTTCTCCAATGCGTGAAAGTGAAAAATGAAAGTGAAGATACTCAGTCGTGTCCGACTCTTCATGACCCCATGGACTGCAGCCTACCAGGCTCCTCCATCCATGGGATTTTCCAGGCAAGAGTACTGGAGTGGCGTGCCATTGCCTTCTCCGAGAGGAGCCCTAACATACCACTAATTACTTGAAATTCAAGCAGGCTAAATGGACCAATGAAAAGGCAGAGCTTGGCAGAGTGGATAAAACAAAACAAGGCCAATATTCTGTAATAACCTGAATGGGAAAAGAATTTGAAAAGAATAGATACATGTAGATGCATAACTCAATCACTTTGTTGCACACCTAAAACTAACACAACATTGTTAATCAACTATTCCTCAATATAAAATATAAAATAAAAGTGAAAAAAGATTCTCCATTCATGAAACAAAAAATAAGCAAAAATCCATAATCCAGCTATTATGGACTGAACGTTTGTGGCTCCCCCCCCAAAATTTATATGTTTGACACTCTACCATCCCCCTCAATGTGATAGTATTAGGAAGTGGGGTCTCTGAAGGGTAATTATGTTTAGTTGAGGTTGTGAGGGTAGACCCCCAAGCTAGGATTAGTGCCCTTAAGAGAAAAGAGACACTAGAGGATGAGGGTGCAGAGAGAAAGCATCCATTGGCAAGCCAGGAAGCAGGTCATCACCAAGAACCAAACTTGAGGGCTCCTTAACTGTAGATTTCCCAGCCTTCAGACCTAAGAGAAATAAATAACTGTTTTAGCCAACTGGTCTAAGGTATTCTATTATAGCAGCCTAAGCTAAGACATGAACAATATTCTGTCTCGGCTTCCCTGATGGCTCAGTGGTAAAGAAGTCTGCCTGCTAATGCACACTTGAGTTCCATCCCTGGGTCAGGAAGATTCTCTGGAGAAGGAAATAGCCAACATTACAGTGTTCTTGCCTGGGAAATCCCATGGACAGAGGAGCCTGGCAGGCTACAGTTCATGGGGTCGTAAAAGAGTCAGACATGACTGAGTGACTAAACAGCAACAATATATTCTGTCTTTGAGAAATCACTCCAAATTTAACATGAAGATCATGGCATCCGGTCCCATCACTTCATGTGAAGTAGATGGGGAAACAGTAGAAACAGTGTCAGACTTTATTTTGGGGGGCTCCAAAATCACTGCAGATGGTGACTGCAGCCATGAAATTAAAAGACGCTTACTCCTTGGAAGAAAAGTTATGAGCAACCTAGATAGCATATTCAAAAGCAGAGACATTACTTTGCCAACTAAGGTCCGTCTAGTCAAGGCTATGGTTTTTCCTGTGGTCATGTATGGATGTGAGAGTTGGACTGTGAAGAAGGCTGAGCGCCGAAGAACTGATGCTTTTGAACTGTGGTGTTGGAGAAGAATCTTGAGAGTCCCTTGGACTGCAAGGAGATCCAACCAGTCCATTCTAAAGGAGATCAGTCCTGGGATTTCTTTGGAAGGACGGATGCTAAAGCTGAAACTCCAGTACTTTGGTCACCTCACGTGAAGAGTTGACTCATTGGAAAAGACTTTGATGCTGGGAGGGATTGGAGGCAGGAGGAGAAGGGGACGACAGAAGATGAGATGGCTGGATGGCATCACTGACTCAATGGATGTGAATCTGAGTGAACTCCGGGAGTTGGTGATGGACAGGGAGGCCTGGCGTGCTGCAATTCATGGGGTCACAAAGAGTCGGACATGACTGAGAGACTGAACTGAACGGAACTGAAGTAGGAATCAAAAAGATGGAAAAAGGTCTATTATATAAACATTAAAAACAGCTGACATGACTATTGATATCAGATAAAGCAGACTTATAGAGTGAAGACAATTAGTAGGGACAAAGAAAGACATTATATAATGATGCATCTTAAATCCTGACTTCAAGCAAGAAATCATCTTATATTTATAGGAGTAATATATATAAAATAAAATGTATAGGAATTTTGCTTTATTATACACAAGAGAAGGGGGTTTCCCAGGTGACTTAGTGGTGCAAAACCTGCCTGCCAATGCCAGAGACTCAGTTTCAGTCCTTGGGTCAGAAAGATCCCCTGGAGAAGGAAATGGCAGCCAACTCCAGTATTCTTGCCTGGGAAATCCCATGGACAGAGGAGTTTGGCAGGCTACAGTTTATGGAGTCAAAAAGAGCCAGACACAGCTTAGCAATAGACCATGAGCATGAGAGAAGAAGGGTATACAGTTTATCACAGGGTTCTTTATACAACCTGGAGTCTTTACTAATATTAATATTATCTTTTTTTTTTTTTTTCTGACTAACCAATTACAAAACAAGCAAAAAGTCATCAAAGTAGAAGAATAATCCAAAGACTTAGAGTCAGAACAGTTTTCAGCATGTTGGCAAACAGAGATAAAGCCTGTATGGCAGGAAGGAAATTATTTGAATGAAGAGCAGGAGATGAGTTTAGAGAGACAGGCTGAGGTCAGACCATATAGGTCCTTACAGGTTACAGCAAGGAGTTAGGTGTTTTATTATAAAGGCAATATGAAGTCACAAGAATATTTTAAGTAGAATAGTGATATGATTACAGTTGTGTGATTCTATAGTTGTTGGGAAAAAGGAGAGCTTGGATATAGCTTAGAGCATAGTGAGTTTGAGATAAATGTGGAATGTCTAAGTAGTTCAGTTCAGTCACTCAGTCGTGTCCGACTCTTTGCGACCCCATGAATCACAGCACGCCAGGCCTCCCTGTCCATCACCAACTCCCAGAGTTCACTCAGACTCACATCCATCGAGTCAGTGATGCCATCCAGCCATCTCATCCTCTGTCCTCCCCTTCTCCTCCTGCCCCCAATCTCTCCCAACATCAGAGTCTTTTCCAATGAGTCAACTCTTCACATGAGCTGGAGTTTGAGCTTTAGCATCATTCCTTCCAAAGAAATCCCAAGGCTGATCTCCTTCAGAATGGACTGGTTGGATCTCCTTGCAGTCCAAGGGACTCTCAAGAGTCTTCAACACCACAGTTCAAAACCATCAATTCTTCAGCACTCAGCTTGCTTCCCAGTCCAACTCTCACATCAATACATGACCACTGGAAAAACCATAGGCTTGACTAGACGGACCTTAGTTGGCAAAGTAATGTCTCTGCTTTTGAATATGCTATCTAGGTTGCTCATAACTTTTCTTCCAGGAGAGACTGTCTTTTAATTTCATGGCTGCAATCACCATCTGCAGTGATTCTGGAGCCCAAAAAATAAAGTCTGACACTGTTTCCACTGTTTCCCCATCTATTTCCCACGAAGTGATGGGACCAGATGCCATGATCTTCGCTTTCTGAATGTTGAGCTTTAAGCCAACTTTTTCACTCTCCTCTTTCACTTTCATCAAGAGGCTTTTTAGTTCCTCTTCACTTTCTGACATAAGGGTGGTGTCATCTGCGTATCTGAGGTTATTGATATTTCTCCTGGCAATCTTGATTCCAGCTTCTGCTTCCTCCAGCCCAGCGTTTCTCATGATGTACTCTGCATAGAAGTTAAATAAGCAGAGTGACAATATACAGCCTTGACGTACTCCTTTTCCTATTTGGAACCAGTCTGTTGTTCCATGTCCAGTCCTAACTGTTGTTTCCTGAGCTTCAGATAGGTTCCTCAAGAGGCAGGTCAGGTGCTCAGGTGCTCTGCTTTTCACAGTTTGTTGTGATCCACACAGTCAAAGGCTTTGGCACAGTCAATAAAGCAGAAATAGATGTTTTTCTGGAACTCTCTTGTTTTTTCAATGATCCAGCAGATATTGGTTCCTCTGGCTTTTCTAAAACCAGCTTGAACATCTGGACCATCTCCATGGAAAAGAAATGCAACAAAGCAAAATGGCTGTCTGAGGAGGCCTTAGAATTAGCTGTGAAAAGAGGAGAAGCGAAAAAGCAAAGGAGAAAAGGAAAGATACACGTATCTGAATGCAGAGTTCCAAAGAATAGCAAGAAGAGATAAGAAAGCCTTCCTCAGCGATCAATGCAAAGAAATAGAGGAAAATAACAGAAAGGGAAAGACTAGAGATCTCTTCAAGATAATTGGAGATACCAAGGGAACATTTCATGCAAAGATGGGCTCGATAAAGGACAGAAATGGTACGGACCTAACAGAAGCAGAAGATATTAAGAAGAGGTGGCAAGAGTACACAGAACTGTACAAAAAAGATCTTCATGACCAAGATAATCATGATGGTGTGATCACTCACCTAGAGCCAGACATCCTGGAATGTGAAGTCAAGAGGGCCTTGGAAAGCATCGCTATGAACAAAGCTAGTGGAGGTGATGGAATTCCAGTTGAGCTATTTCAAATCCTGAAAGATGATGCTGTGAAAGTGCTGCACTCAATATGCCAGCAAATTTGGAAAACTCAGCAGTGGCCACAGGACTGGAAAAGATCAGTTTTCATTCCAATCCCAAAAAAAGGCAACGCCAAAGAATGCTCAGACTCCTGCACAATTGCACTCATCTCACATGCTAGTAAAGTAATGCTCAAACTTCTCCAAGCCAGGCTTCAGCAATACGTCTACCATGAACTTCCAGTCTAAGTAGAGATGTCCAGTTTAAAAAAAAAAAAGATCAGGAGCAAAAATGGCAGTTATGGGCTTCCCTGATGGTCCAGTGGTTAAGAATCTGCCTGCCAATGCAGGGACACTGTTTCGACCCCTGGTCTGGGAAGATCCAACATGCCGCAGAGCAGCTAAGCCTGTGTGCCACAACTACTGAGCCTGTGCTCTAGCCCACAAGCAGCAACTACTGAAGCTTTCGGGTCTAGAGCCTGTAATCCACAACAAGAGAAGACACTGCAATGAGAAGCCTAGGCATCGTAACTAGAGAGTAGCCCCCACCCGCCACAACTAGGGAAAGCCTGCATGCAGCAGTGAAGAATCAGCCAGCCAAAAATCAACAACTTAATTTAAAAAAACCTTAAAATAAATGGCAGTTATAACATGTGAGTCATTGGCACAGAGTTGGTGTCCAGGGCAATGAAATGAATCAAAGAAGTCTTTCGAAGGAGACAAAATCTTCAGGAAGAAAACCCCAGTAAATGCCATTATAGAAAGTGAGAGTGAGCAAGGAGCTAAAGGGGATTCCCAATTGTATACCTTTTACATCTAGATTTATTTCTAGACTGAGCATCTACTCAATAATCTTATACCTTTTCCTCCCCTGATAGAGTGGATTAGATATTTAATTTAACATAGGTTTCTGAAACATTTCCTCATGTAAAAAGTAGTACTTGTGATATTTCAGAGAAGGGACTAGGGTTTAAATCTTCCAGGGTTGTCTGATTTGCATTCTTATGTAGCTGAAAGAATAAACTACACAAAGCTCATTTAATTTGGATGTCTATACTCTCCCACGTCTGATTGATAGCAGTCTTAATATCATCTTCAAATCTTAATTATTAACTTGAATGTCTAAAATTGGTCTCCTTGGAGGGCTTATTATACCTGAGATTTTTGAGCCAATAAACTATAAAGTTGATGAGATTCCAAATTGTTGTTGGTGGTGTCTGACTCTTTGCGACTCCATGGACTGCAGCATGCAAGACCACAAGATTCTAAATTACCTGCTCTGAATTTCTTCCCAGTGTTACCACAAAATCAGCCACAGAAAGGATACATTTTAATAGCCCTTTTCATTCCTATCTTGTTTTCAAATAATCACATGTCCCTTAAGTTCAGGACTTTGCTAATAGAGGGAGACTACCCCTCTCCTTTCTGTTTCCACTGTCCATCTCTTGTTCACAACACTGATCATAATTTTGAACTTAGATCCACTATCTAACATTAAAGAAGACTAAAAGTTTTGAATATAAAAGTGTAAAGATTAAAAGAGAGTAAAACCAATAGACTCAGCAAAAGTTTTCCTATTTGGGATTGGATTAGTATATTTAATGCTGCTGCCGCCGCTGCTAAGTCGCTTCTGTCATGTCTGACTCTTAGCGACCCCAAGGACTGTAGCCCACCAGGCTCCTCCATCCGTGGGATTTTCCAGGCAAGAGTACTGGAGTGGGGTGCCGTTGCCTTCTCTGCGTATATTTAATGAGCAAATATTTAATTTGAAGTTTCTCTTAAAGAAAGGTCGACTTGAATATTGAGCTAGTACACAGGCTGTCAATAAGGTTTTCTAAACTGAATGAGAAAAGCTTTGACTTATAGATAAGTATGTTTGTAGCAGGAGGCTCTTGAATTTGGCAACAGAAAGGTGACTCAACAGGTCAGAGCCCACCAAGAAGAGTAAATAAAAACCTGCAAGAAAATAGAAAGGCAGCAATACATATTTCAGACCACAGAGTTTCTGCCTCTTACCTCCTCCCACAGTTTACTTCTTTGGGTGGGTTTAATTCTAGAACAGTTAGATTATTTCTTTTAGTAATGCTTAAAATCAAAAGTAGATAATTATAAAATCTTTTCTAAGATAAAGAAAGATGACAAGAAACAAGCCAGAAAGTTCAAACAGACAGGCCCACATTTCCTTGTTCTTTTCTGCATTGAAGGTGTATTAGAAAAGATTTGGATTTTAGCTCTAGTTATGTGGTCCTTAAAGTACAATCTCATCTTATTCATTTGTATCATAGGAGACAACTTGTACTCTGTAAGATTTCAGATCATTAACTTAAAGCAGCTGGTACATAAAAAGTAGGTAAAACTAACTATAATCATTGTCTATCTCTAAGTTTTACCAATCTCTTTAATACCAAGAATAGCTATACATTTCTAGATCTTACCGAAATAATTTCATTACCAAGTTTTCCAAACTGAAATTCTTTTATAGAAGAGGAGGAAAGAGCAGTGGTCTGGGACCTGGGAGTCATGGTTTTGTATCACTTATGCAATGAACTTGGATAGAATCTCTCTACTCTGGACTCCAGTTTCATCAGATATAAAATGTGTTTATTTGCAAACACATTTGCTGCAATTGCTGCTGTTTAGAAGCTAAGTCGTGTCTGACTCTTTTGCGACTCCATGGACTGCAGCCCACCAGGATCCTCTGTCCATGGGATTTCCCAGGCAGTAACACTGGAGTGAGTTGCCATTTCCTCCTCCAGGGGATCTTCCTAATTCAGGGATCAAAGTGTAACTTCTGTGTCTTCTGCATTGGCAGGCAGATTCTTCACCACTGTACCACCTGGGAAGCCCACAAACGCATTTAGTTGTCTCAATTATCCCACATTCAAGAACAGTGAACTCAGTCATAGTAATAATAGTAGTGGGCCGTAATAATAATAGCAGTGCTCATTACATTCCTGGCATTATTCTAAGCCCTTTATACATATTAACTGACATAATAAAGGGGATGACAGGATGAGATGGTTGGATGGCATCATGGAATCAATGGACATGAGTTTGAGTAAACTCCAGGAGTTGGTGATGGACAGGGAGGCCAGGCGTGCTGCAGTCCATGGGGCTGTAAAGAGTAGGACACGACTGAGTGACTGAACTGAACCTAACTGAACTGAACTAAACCTTATGCAGTAAGTACTATTACTATTATACTCTTATTTTTCAGAAAAGAAACTGAGTCACCAAGCGGTTAAACAATTATCCTAATATCACTACATATGGTAAACTGCAGCAGGAGGATTCACATGTGGCATTGTGGTGCCCCATCCTGGTCCCTAACCATCAGGCACACCGCATGTTATGTGATGGGTACATTTGACCACCTCCACTGCTGAGATTTTTGGAGAAGGAGTTAGGACTCTTAAAATAAGTCTTTATGGGTAGAAAGAAAGAAAAGGGCCTCGAAACAGTGATTTAGTACTGGAGATGTCTACTCAAGTTCCCCAAGTATCCGGCAGTCTGGAATAATTTTAAAGTTTGTGAATATGGAACAAAAAAGTATAGCTTGAGCACAGTGGAAATTTCTTGCACGTTTTTGCATTTTCTCCATACCCCAGTCCTATCTGCACTCTGTGTGTGTGTGTGCTCAGTCGCTCAGTCCTGTCCAACTCTTTTGCAACCCCATGGACTGTAGCCCACCTGGCTCCTCTGTCCATGGGATTTCCCAGGCAGGAATACTGGAGTGGGTTGCCATTTCCTTCTCCAGGGGATCTTTTCCACCCCTGGGGTAAAAGGATTGAACCCAAGTAACTTGCATAGCAAGGTGTATTCTTAACACTGAAGCAGCAGTGAAGTCCCCTAGAATTTTGATTTTAAAGCATGATACTACTGTCATTTGTGTGCTAACTTCAGCTTCTACAGAGTGAACGTTTGAATGCGTAGCTGAACCCTCATGGTGGTTGGGCCATCTTTTCTTTGTTCTTTCATGAGTCCAGTGCACACTGCTCTCTTTCTCTCTCTGCTCAACTTCTGCTCTTTGCCAATTCATCACATATTGTCTTGCAACATCTTTGGAATCTCTGTCTGGTGTTATTTAACTCATATTGTTATTAAATTCTTGAATATGTGTTTCTATTCCTCCAACTAGGCTCTAAGTTACTTGAGGTTAAGGAGAGTATTTTATAATAACTGGCCATCATTATCATTTGCGTGCATATTACAGCATAAAAAGTTATTCAACATGTATCTTCATATTCCTTTATATACCAGTTCTATGAGAAAGCTAGCCACTTTCTACAGGTGTGGAAATGGAGGTCAGAGAAGTGACTTACTTGTCTCTAATACTGTTAGGGGAATCACACCGATTGAAATCGCCCACCCTGGTCAGGCACCATAGTAACCATTTGCATAAGTTGTTTTATGACAGGAGATCCTGATAAGAAATATGAAACTAATAAGCCACCATCAACCAGAAGAGTTCGGGAAAGGTCGAAAGGAGACACCGCGTGTCCGTCCACTTTCCAGAATCCCTCTTGCTAGCATCCATCTGGGCTGGGCAATGCGTGCACCACCAGGGAAGACTGTGAGTTAGAACAATTGGCCAAAGACCACCCGGAAACTAATCCCATCACCATAAAACCCGAGACTGCGAGCCACGCAGCAGAGCAGTTCTCCTGGGTTCCCTTACCCTACTGCTCTCCACCCGGGGGGCCCTTTCCCAATAAAATCTCTTGCTTTGTCAGCAGATGCGTCTCCTCGGACAATTCATTTCTGAGTGTTAGACAAGAGTCCAGTTTCAGGCCCTGGAAGGGGTCCGCCTTCCTGCAACAATACTACCACATTTTATTAAAAAGGTTTTTAAAGTAACATTTATTTCTTAAAGGTTAACATGTGCATAATGGGAAACCAAAAAATACAAGAAGCAAAACACAAAGTCATCCATGATCACAAGCAGTTTACCGCTTGATCTGTCCTTCTAGGCCTCACTTGTGTATTTACACAACTAAGCATCCATTTGTATGTAATTAAGATCATATGGTTATGCATCACGCTTTTTCACACATCATGAATATTTACTATTGCAAAGTCCCAAAGCTATGAGTATTTTGATGACCATCAATTTTAAGAGTAAAAGCAGGTCATTGAATTTCTTTTTTAAAGTTTTCAGTTTTTAACTTTCCCCATGACACCAAGCTACCTTTTACATATTTCCATCGTGCCTAGCACAGGGTCTTGTACACAACAGATACTTAAGAATTATTTGTGGATTGATGTTAGATTTCAAAGGACACTAAAAGGAAGAATCGTCAGGATCTGGAGCTGCATGGCAAACATCTGTAGGAAAAGTAAATAAATGAACTCACTGCCTGGCTTCTTCCAAACTGACAGTGTTTGGTGTCGAGGAAGCAAATTATTTGGCTGAGTTGACTGAGATTTTCCTTTTTAAAATAATATTTATGGCTTTAAAGATAGAATACAGCTCACATCTTGCAAAAACTGGAGAGCACGTGTGTGTGAATTAAAGTCAGTTTTCGCAAGGTTCTGTTTTTTCAGAACCACGTCTGCCTCTGTGATTATTGTTAAATGAGTAAAGAGCTCTGCTTAGCTTTCAGCTCATGGCCAGTGAGGAAAGACCTTGGAGCCTGGCTGGGAAGTCAGAAACACATGGTGGCTCAGGATCCTGGGCAAAACAGGGTAACAATAATAGTCATTTTTCATCTTCTAGTCCTTGGTGTCTAGAGGCCATTGGGGAATTTAACAAAATATACATAAAGCCCAATTCTGAAAACAAAGCTACACATCCCCCAGCCTTAACCAAGCAGGGCCTTAGGGAAAATGATAATAAACGTTTTCCTTCCTTGCCACCAACGTTACAAACCATCGGCAGTGACACTGAGAACAAAGAAGCCAGAGGTTATGGGAAGGGGAAAGAGTGAAACTAGAGAGGAGCTCAAGAAGAAAATAAAGGTGCACGACTGCTTGAGAAATTGCTTCTAGACATAGATAGAAAATGAATTTGATGTGAAACGCCAGCCACCCCCTCACATACATGCACAGCACACACACACACACACACACACACCCCATCACCAATGATGAGAAGATAACTCTGAGTGATAAGTTAGCACATCAACATGGGAGAGAAGGAAACTGTTATAGTCGCAGGAACACATACTTGGCTTGCTTAAGAAGTGATATAATGAACCTAAAACTGCTTTTAAAAGTAAAGTTTATTCATTTTTAAAAAAGCAAAAAAACAGAATTGCGGTACACTGCCAGTCCTATGAGTAACTTGCACTAAGAACAATATATAATAAATAAACCTGAGGGAAATATCATTTTTTTCTTAAAAAAAGGAAGTGATAGAACACATGTTAACAATTGAAAGATGCTTGCAAGATATTACCTAAAAATCAGGTTGTAGTCAACATGCACATTTTGTTTCACTTTTGATGGAAATGTGTTTTATGTACTTGGGTACAAATACATGGAAGTTAGGAATGCATTAAAATATGAAAAATTATTTTTTCAATATTTGGTGCTTGAGAATATAGGTCTTTTTATATTCCTTTCCATGCTTCTCTGAATTTGATATTAGAATTCATCCTATTTTCATTTATGTTTAGCTAAGAATCTGCCTGCAATGAGGGAGACCCAGGTTTGATCCCTAGGTCAGGAAGATTTCCTAGAGAAGGGAATGACAACTCACTCCAGCATTCTTGCCTGAAGAATCCCATGGACAGAGGAGCCTGGCGGGCCACAGCCCATGGGATTGCAAAGAGTCAGCCATGATTCAGTGACTAACCCTTTCACTTCCACTTTCATCCTCATTTAGTTCTATGACACGTAACTCGTAAATTCACTCACCATAATCCACGGAAGGTGTTGGGTGCACACTTCATGTTAGTTCTCTCCCTCACTGCCTTTAACGTACATGTTGATAGACAGATGGTAGCCTCAGAAAACTAGTCACCCAAGAACTTAGGTGCCACTATAGTAGTGCAAGTGTTAAGTCTCTCAGTCGTGTCCGACTCTCTGTGATGCCATGGAATACAGCCTGCCAGGCTCCTCTGTCCATAGAATTTTCCAGGCGAGAATATTAGAGTGGGTAGCCATTCCCTTCTCCAGGGGATCTTCCAAACCCAGGGATCGAACCCCAATCTCCTGCTTTGTAGGCAGATTCTTTACCATCTGAACCACAGGGAAGCCTGAGGTGCCACTGCTGCTGCTGCTGCTGCTGCTGCTAAGTCACTTCAGTTATGTCTGTCTCTGTGTGACCCCATAGACAGCAGCCCACCAGGTTCCCCCGTCCCTGGGATTCTCCAGGCAAGAACACTGGAGTGGGTTGCCATTTCCTTCTCCAATGCATGAAAGTGAAAAGTGAAAGTGAAGTCGCTCAGGCGGAGGTGCCACTAGGGTAAGCAAATTCACGACTGCTGAAAGAAGACGTGTGGTTGCATGGGTTGGGAATAATACCCAACAGTAGCTATCCTGAGTTCAGGATAAAGTGTCTGAATTCCTTTATCTCATTTCCTCAAGGTAATAAACTGAGAATATCAATCAGCCTTTAGAGGTCCTGTGAAAATAAAACAGGTTTCCCTTGGTAAGAGACTCCTCCAGTCTTCAGTAACTGATTCTGTAACAAGACTGTTGTCTCTCTGTAAGTTTTGCAATAAGAGAGTGAGAGAGTTTTGCTGGAGAGTGGGAAAGCTTCTAAGAGACAACTGGAAAATTCATAAATAAACACCAAATTAGTGTAAAAGTCCTATGAACATTCTGTAACTAAAAAATCTGTGACATTTATCCAGATCAAAACAGGAATGCCTAGGATTTGTTTCATAAAATCCAAAGGGTTCAGGAAGGCTTGAGGATTCCTTAAATTTCTGGAGACATCAAAGGATCTAAGAAGAATGGGACAAACTACTATATACTACCTTTGTAATAACAAACGTTTCTTTGTGCAGGATCTATGAATGATATTGAGATGTTCCTCTTTTGGGATCCGTAGGATGTAGAGATTGTTCAGTTCAGTTCAGTTTCAGGTCAGTCGCTCAGTCATGTCCTACGCTTTGCGACCCCATGGACTGCAGCACACCAGGCCTTCCTGTTCATCACCAACTCCTGGAGTTTACTCAAACTCATGTCCACTGAGTTGGTGATGTCATCCAACTATTTCATCCTCTGTTGTCCCCTTCTCTTCCTGCACTCAATTTTTCCAGCATCAGGGTCTTTTCCAGTGAGTCAGCTCTTCGCATCAGGTGGCCAAGTATTGGAGTTTCAGCTTCAACATCAGTCCTTCCAATGAATATTCAGGACTGATTTCCTTTAGGATGGACTGGTTGGATCTCCTTGCAGTCCAAGGGAATCTCAAGAGTCTTCTCCAACACCACAGTTCAAATGCATCAATTCTTCAGTGCTCAGCTTTTTTTATAGTTCAACTCTCACATCCATACATGACTACTGGAAAAAACATAGCCTTGACTAGACAGACATTTGTTGGCAAAGTAATGTCTCTGCTTTTTAATATGTTGTCTAAGTTGATCATAACTTTTCTCATGAAAAGTTTGAGATTGTAGTGTTCTTTAATTGCTTTAGGTTGCCTATTGGAGAATAAGTAATAAATGATATGTACTTTCTTTCCTTTGAATAAAATTTCCCTCTGATGCAGAATGACTAGCCAGCCTCTGAATGCACAGAATTTCCTAGGTTGTTGCATTGGAGCCAAGTCCAAATGAGCTGTGTCATCACCAGGAAGTAAAGAAAAACAAGCTCTTTGTGCTAAGGACTTTTCAAATACCATGGAGGCCGAGGCCATGTGGTTTGAACAGCACAGATGAGGGGAAGTGAGACTCATGAGTGTTAAAGGAAGTCCAAGTGGCACAGAATCTCCACCTACATTTTTTTTTTTTTTTCTGCTGCACTGCACTGCATGTGCAATCTTAGTTTCCTGATCAGGGATCAAACTCATGCTCCCTGCATTGGAAGTACAAGTCTTAACCACTGGACTACCAGGGAAATCTCTTCCAACTACGTTTTTCAACATAGAACCTACAGCTCAGCCACTTTAGGAAACCTGTGATATGCAAAAGATATTAAAATTATTCTCACCGTCAGGATTTTAAAGAAGGTCATTGCTGGTTTACATTTCTGGGAAGAATATCAGGATGAAATGGCGAAAAATGAGGCAGAATCTAGCATTAAAATGGCAAGTACTACTCTCTCACCTTTTGCTTTCTTTGCTTCCTGACCTTCTTCTTTTCCATGGGGTAGGATACATGACTATTGGCATTATCATTTTAGAAGCCCTAGTAGAAAGTCAGAACATAATTTCACCAGCATCTATATCAGCCTCTGAGAAGGAGAATTACCAGCCCAGAATAGCCCAGTTCTCCTTGCTTGGAACAATTTTTGTTGTCAGGTCCATCTCATGCTATAATTGGGCCAAGTCTGGGCCATGAATATGCAGGAAAAAATGAATGTGAAGTAGGAAGACTAAAAATGGCAATCAGCGGCTACTACAGATTACTATATTCTATGAAATTTCTAAAATTACGATTAAAAAACAGTCTAGACACTATACAGAATATGATTTTAACACAATATTGTGCTATATATATATATATATATATATATATATATATATACTGGTTTGCGTGCTCATTTGTGTCTGACTTTTTGTGACGTTATGGACTGTAGCCCTCCAGTCTCCTTTGTCCACGGGATTCTCCAGGCAAGAATACTGGAGTGAGTTGTCATGCTCTCCTCCAGGGGATCTCCCCGACCCAGGGATTGAACCTGTGTCTCCTGCATCTCCTGCACTGCAAGCAGATTCTTTACCCACTGAGCCACCTGGGAAGCCCCATATATATATATATATATAATTTTTAATAAATACAGACACACAAAACTCCTACAAATGAACACTTATGTATTAAGCATTTATTAGTAGTCAAAATTGTGTAAAGATGTTGAAATAAGGTAATTTGTAAAATAGCAATTTGCCCATCTGTAAAGGTATTCAAACAGAGGCTGGGCCTTAAGCCCACAATCATGTTTTAAAAATATTTTTCAGTTGTATCTAGTTTAGCCTTCTGAGATATGGAGAAGACATTCAGGATTTGTACAGCATGGCAAAAAGAGAAACCTGTCCTTCCCTGAAATCCAACCAGAGCATTTCTACTTGATCTGTTTCACATACTGGACTCCCATAAAAGGTTTTAAGAGTGGTTTGTCAACTAAAAATTAAAAACTCTCAATCTACAGGAATAACTGTGTAGAGATGTTTCTTAGATAGCAGGTAAGACAGCTTTAAACTCTGAGATGTTCTACAACCATGTGTATAGAAAAAGATCAATAAAACTCATTAAAGTTCATTTTAAAGATTAAGTTCTATGATTTTACAAACCTTTTGGGGTGAGGTGCTTCAGCTCTGAGGCACTAGAAAGTACTAACACACATTTCAGAGTCTGGCTAGGTTTGGTGGTAGTGGTTTAGTCACTAAGTCATGTACATCTCTTGCAACCCCATGGACTGTAGCCTGCCAGGCTTCTCTATCCATGGGATTCTCCAGGCAAGAATACTGGAATGGGCTGCCATTTCCTTCTCAAGGGAATCTTCCCAACTCAGGAATTGAAACTGGGTCTCCTGCACTGCAGGCAGATTCTTTACTGACTGAGCTATGAGGGAAGCCCTGGGTTGGCAATTTCAGCAAATGAAGCTACTGTGTGAGGTCTTCCCACATTGAGTTCTCATGAAGCTTTAAAGAAGCCTCCATTAATAAGTATTTTTTTTTTCACATGTTGTGGCTCCACATCCTAACTCAAATCAAACTGTTATATTTAACCAGTTCCATTATCTGTTTTCTTAAGAAAACAGGGGAGACAATTCCCTCTTAATCTAGTAGTTAGAACTCTGTGCTTCCAACTGCAGGGGGCACAGGTTCCATCCCTGGTCGGAGTACTAGGAATCCACACGTCTCAGCTCAGCAAGAAGAAAATAATAAATAAATCAAATAATCTTGAAAAAGAAGAGAGCATGGGAAAGAAGCTATGTTTTTCTCATTTATTTCCAGTCCCTGATTCATGATCTTTATTATGTCATCTAGGAAACGTGCAAAATAGAGACTTCAGGTGTGCATTTTACAGATGAAGAGACTGAGTTAACTAAGTTGACTGAAATTCCACTGATAGTTACATTTCCTGTGGTTTAGGTTGTTCACTGCTTTTATTTTAAAAAGAAGACTGGACTTTAGAGTTAGAGGCAGAAGCATGAGGATAGAAAAGTAAGATGATTCAGGCAGTCAGGTAGATCCAGGATGCTGAAACCCATATTCTCAAGGATGGCAGAGAAAGGAAACCTGGTCCAATTCCATTCACACATTCAACTAAAACGTATCAGTGCCTTCCCTGTATCAGACCTTTGCTAAAGGCTACTGTACAAATATGGATAAGATGGCCTTTTGTTTCCAGTAAACGATCATCTACTGGGGGAAAGATGCTAAATATAAAAATAGATACTGCTTCATCATATTCAAGTTCTTTGTGGGGATATCATGGGGCATAAAAGACTTTTTATAAAAAGGACCTTGAAGGGAACGCAAATATATGTATTTGTGCTAGTGAATATCTTAATATTTCAAAAGGCACAGCACAGTAATGTGAAAAAGAATTATAAATAAAATGTTCTGAGAGAATAGAGGAGAAAGAGACTTTTTCTCCTGGCAGGTCTGTGGAAAATTCTTAGAAGCAGCAGCATTGCCAGCCAACCTGGAAGGAGAAATGGGATTTTTCTGCCTCGTTTAAGAATGATTCTACTGTTAGGAATTTGTGATACTCTGCCAGCTCAGTATGAATGATGCTTGATATTTCTCATCAGTTGGGTCAGTAATATCATCTCTATATGGACTCTGCTAGCTTGTAGACTTGGACATCTGTAGAGCACTTGAAAATGATGGTATTGCAGATTATTCATGTATCTATTAAGACTTCACTGCCAGGCATCTTGTTTTTGCCAGGCATCCATGAGATTGTTTTTCTCATGGAAAATGTTTTGTTTTCTCTGATTTTTTTTTTACTATAGTGGATTTACAATACTGTGTTAGTTCCAAATGTACAGAAAAATGATTCAGTTTTGTATTTATATATATTTCAAATTATTTTCCATTATAAGTTATTGCAAGATATTGAATATAGTTCCCTGTCTCTGCATTGGAGGAATGTAAATTGGTGTAGCCCCTATGGAAAACAGTATGGAAGTTCCTTTAAAAAAAAAAAGAAATCTAGAAATAGGGTTGCCATATAAACCAGAAATCCCATTCTTGGGTATATATCAGGAGAAGACTCTAATTTGAAAAGATACATGTACCCTAATGTTCTTGGCAGCATTATTTACAATAGCCAAGAAGTGGAATCAACCTAAATGTTCATCCATGGACAAATAGATAAAGAAGATATGGTACATATACACAATGGAATATTTAGTTCAGTCGCTCAGTCATGTCCACCTCTTTGCGACCCCATGAACCTCAGCACTCCAGGCCTCCCTGTCCATCACCAACTCCCAGAGTCCACCCAAACCCATGTCCATCGAGTTGATGATGCCATCCAACCATCTCATCCTCTGCCGTCCCCTTCTCCTCCTGCCCTCAATCTTTCCTAACATCAGGGTCTTTTCCAATCGGTCAGCTCTTTGCATCAGGTGGCCAAAGTATTGGAGTTTCAGCTTCAGCATCAATCCTTCCAATGAACACCCATTACTGATCTCCCTTAGTGTGGACTGGTTGGATCTTCTTGCAGTCCAAGGGACTCTCAAGAGTCTTCTCCAACACCACAGTTCAAAAGCATCAATTCTTTGGTGATCAGCTTTCTTTATAGTCCAACTCTCACATCCATACACAAACATTGGAAAAACCATAGGCTTGACTAGACAGCACTTTGTTGGCAAAGTAATGTCTCTGCTTTTGAATATGCTATCTAGGTCGGTCATAACTTTCCTTCCAAGGAGCAAGCGTCTTTTAATTTCATTGCTGCCATCACCATCTGCAGTGATTTTGGAGCCCAGAAAAATAAAGTCAGCCACTGTTTCCACTGTTTCCCCATCTATTTCCCATGAAGTGATGGGACTGGATGCCATGATCTTATTACTCAGCCATAAAAGAAGGAAATAATGCCATTTGAAGCAACATGGATGCACCTGGAGATTATCATACTAAGTGAAGTAAATCAGAGACAAATATCATATGATATTGCTTATATGTGAAATCTTAAGGAAAAGATACAAGTGAACTTATTTACAAAACAGATTCACAGACTTAGAGAACCATCTTACGGTCACCAGGGCATAAGTGAAGGAGATAGATTGGAAATTTGGGATTGACGTTTACACACTGCTATATTTAAAATAGATAGCCAACAAGGACCTACTGTGTAATACAAGGAACTCTGCTCAATATTCTGTAATGACCTAAAAAGGAAAATAATTTGAAAAAGAATAGATACATGTGTATGTATAACTGAATCACTTTGCTATACACCAGAAACTAACACAACATTATAAATCAAACTGTACTTCAATAAAAGAATATAGTTGATTGTAATTTGTTTTTTTGTATATGTATGATTGTAAGATTATGTATACACACATATATAAATATGAATATAAATATATATATAAATGTATATAACTGAATTTTTTCCTGTTTCTTGTTCCTATAAGTTGAAACCAGCAAGTTTTCCCATTAACTTGACTCCAGGTATGTTTCTCGTGACTGGTAAATTGAGTCTCTTGATTTAAGAAAGCTCTTCTTTTGTCATGCATGCTGATTTTTATGGTGTAAATATTCCTATTGTAGTTGATTTCTAGCTTTTGTCTTGACACCCTTGAACACAGACTTCAGATAAGATGTGCACTTGATAGATGGTACAGCTGGCTCCAGCGCACCACCAAAGGGCTCTGAACAGTACTGAGATTTACAAACAAGAAGGAGGGAAGCCAACTTAAAAAAAAAATCACATCAACCTAAGGAAGAAATTAGCATCGAAATTATGACCACAAGTACCAGAAACATGGGCTTCCCAGGCGGCATTAGTGGTGAAGATTGGCAGGTCTCCTGTCTGCCAGTGCAGGAGATGTAGAGATGTGGGTTTGATCCCTGAGTCCAGAAGATCCCCTGGAGGAAGGCAAGGCAGCTCACTCTAGTATTCTTGCCTAGAGAATTCCATGGATAGAGGAGCCTGACGAGCTACAGTCCATGGGGTCTCACAGAGTCAGACATGACTGAAGTGACTTAGCACACATCCAAACCAGACACATGAAAATACATTTCAAAAAGAATAACTTTTGACTTCCCTGCTTAAACTATGGTTACTTACTAGTGATCTTAGGCTAAAGCTCAACATCTTCACCAAGGCCTACAAGTATCTGTTTCACCTGTCATCTGACCCTGTTCCTTATTGGCTTCCCTTAGCTTCTTGCAGTTTTACAAACATGGAATCTATTCTTTCTCACCATAACCTCCATAGGAGCTGCTCCTCCTGTCTAGAATTTTTTCTTGTTCTCCTCTCTGCCCTCCAGTTATCCGATAGCTCATATCCATTCTGAGGTTTCAGATAGAATGTCTCTTCCTATAGAGAAGATCTCTGAACTGCCCTCTCTCCGCTAGATCATGTCTCTTGTTGTATAATCTCCTAGGATCAGTTCAGCTCAGTTGCTCAGTCGTGTCTGACTCTTTGCGACCCCATGAATCGCAGCACGCCAGGCCTCCCTATCCATCACCAACTCCCGGAGTTCACTCAGACTCATGTCCATTGAGTCAGTGATGCCATCCAGCCATCTCATCCTCTGTCGTCCCCTTCTCCTCCTGCCCCCAATCCCTCCAGCATCAGAGTCTTTTCCAATGAGTCAACTCTTCGCATGAGGTGGCCAAAGTACTGGAGTTTCAGCTTTAGCATCATTCCTTCCAAAGAAATCCCAGGGCTGATCTCCTTCAGAATGGACTGGTTGGATCTCCTAGCAGTCCAAGGGACTCTCATGAGTCTTCTCCAACACCACAGTTCAAAAGAAAAAGCTAGGATACTTGTAAGTTTTTCTAGGAGCACTTACAGCGACTCTAACTACACAGTTAGTTGTGAATCTGTCTTCCCTTCTGCAATATGCATTGATAGGGTCTGTGTCTGTCTTGCTTACTGTCAAATCTCCAGCACTCAGCACAGTGCCTAGCCTATCAATTCCATTAATAACTGATGGAGGAATGAGTGAAAAAGCAGGAGTTCATGAAAGTCTCAAAAATGATCAGTAGAGAGTCTCTAACAATTAGAATGATTCCCTTCCATCACAACCTTCCTTTAAAACAAAGAGATTTATTTACATAGTTATCATGCTATAGACTGGCTGAGTTCAGTCGCTCAGTTGTGTTTGACTATTTGCGACCCCATGGACTACAGCACACCAGGTTTCCCTGTCCATTACCAACTCCCAGAGCTTTCTCAAACTCATGTCCGTGGTGTTGGTGATGCCATCCAACCATCTCATCCTCTGTTGTCCCCTTCTCCTCCCATCTTCAATCTTTCCCAGCATCAGGGTCTTTTCAAATGAATCAGTTCTTCGCATCAGGTGGCCAGTGTATTGGAGTTTCAGCTTCAGCATCTGTCCTTCCACTGAATATTCAGAACTGATTTTCTTTAAGATGGACTGATTGGATCTCCTTGCAGTCCAAGGGACTCTCAAGAGTCTTCTCCAACACCACTGGTTAGATGAAGGTAAAGCTACAAACCTAAAATAGTCACTTGGCTCTGTGTTAAGCTAGTAGTGAAACCAAATTTTAAAAAATGATAATAATAATAGCAACTTCTCTTTGGGGGGGAGGAAAGCTCTGAGTAGTACACATTTTATTTTTAAATTATTTTCCATCTCTAAAAATTGCATATTCATCGGTCTTGCAGTGGTTTGACCAGTGATATCATCTTTCCTTATGACTTCTGCCCACACTTGTCTCATCAAATCAATCACCTCCATTTAGAAAAGAGCTCTTAGCAGCCTGAAACATTTTACCAAACCTCCTCTTATTTCTCCACATCAAGGTGCCTCTCACTACAGAGCCGGTGTTGGTTCATGGGGTAAAGAAGGGAAGGTGCAGGGGGACATTTGAAGTACAGTAGGTTCTTTGAAAATTGTAAACGCTTCTGGGGAAACCTGAGTCCTCTTAGGTCCTCAGCCCAAGGTCCTGGGAATGTTTTCATGGCTATAGGTCAATATCAGGAAATACAGAATTCTCCAGACAGAACATTAAGAGAGTTTTGAGTTTCACATGTGGACTAGTGAACCAGCTCCCCCAGCATGTGTAGATTTCCACACTCTTTGGTTTAACACCCTCAGAGGCAAACTGAAGTACTTTTCACCTGAAATACATATATTTCACATGAAATATATATATATATAATATATATTCAAGTTAAAAAATATATAATATATATTCAAGTGATATATACCATTATATACTAATATATGAAGTGTATGTTATACATTATATATTATATATATAAGCATATATTTTTAAAATAAGTATATATATATTTTTAATTAACCTATCTTCTCCCCTTGTCATTTGACATTTCCTTCCCAGGTTGCTTTTTCTCCAATAGGCTGGCTTTGGATTTTAAATCTCTAGTGTTTAGCTATCCAGACGCAAATTTTCCCTCCTTCAGCTGTCTTCTATTTCCCCAACTACAGGGTGCTTCTTTTGGCCACGTGCCACTCCTCACTGTATTTACAACTTTCCCAGTCTACTTCCTATCTCTGTAATCACATTCCCAATTCTTGTGTTACTGCTTGAGAGTCCAGCCTCTGTTTCTGGAGTTGGCAGTATGGTTTCAATTAGAAAGCTGTTTTGCCCCTGGTCATTATACACTGGCTTTCAATACCCCAGTCCACTCTTCATTACTGTCCTCCTCTGGCCACAGTTTGCTCAAGCATAATGATCTCATCTTTTTCTCTTTAAGGACTTGACCCCATTTCTTTCCCTGAACCATGTTACATTATGGGTGACATTATTTATGTTTTTCTTTTTGCCCTAGTGACATGCTGAAGCTGTCCATTTTCCCCTAGACTGGGTCAGAAAACACAGACTATGTGTTTAGCACCACTTAAGCGAATTCTTTCTTTTAAAATGACCCCCTCCAGGTTCTACAAAAGTTCTCAGATCTACATTTTTGAAGTCACTGAGACAACTTTGCAGAGGATATCAACCAGGTTGGAAAACCTTGAATTTGGAACCAAATTTCTATTTTTAGCTCAGGAAGGGACATAAACTGTTGAGTCTCCTCTTCAGTAAATGAGGGAAGAAACAACTGTGTTGCTGCTCATGATTCCTGGACTGTGAGGGAGGCAGGGAAACAGGGAGACAAGGAGGAGACAGGGGACCAGGTTTTATAATTCCATCTAGGGTCCTTGCTTGAGTAACTTCTTCAGTCCTAAAGCTCATGATTTATTTTGTTTTTAACTTACAAAAGCGGCCCTAATAATACTTTTCTTGTTTGCCATGGACTTAATCAAAGAAATCTAGTATATTTTTAAATGTTTTGGGTGTCAGTGAAATGGCAGAGGTAGGATATAGGATTTAACAGTCTGGGCTTTGGAGTCAAACTTGATAAAATTCAGGTCTTGATCCCCCTTGAGTGAATTATCTAGTGTCTATAAACATATATAAACCTAAGTTATTTAACATCTATAAATTGAAGTTTCTGTAGGTAGAAAACTGGAGAACAAAATTTTTATCTCTCAGGATTGTTTTAGGGATAAGCATGGGGCTTCTCCAGTGGCACTAGTGATAAAGAACCCACCTGCCAATGCAGGAGACTAAGAGATGCTGGTTTGATCCCTGGGTCAGGAAGATCCTCTGGAGGACTTGGCAACCCACTCCAGTATTCTTGCCTGGAGAATCCCATGGACAGAAGAGTCTGGTGGGCTACAGTCTATGGGGTCTCAAAGAGTCAGACACGACTGAAGTGACCTAGCACACACACATAATAATTAATTATAAGCCCTCAAATATGTGTTTCATGGAATATGATTAATAAGCTTTGGATATTATCACTCTTAACAATATCTCCCCAGAAGAGGGCGTGTCTTCAGTTTATCTCCTTAGCCTCAAACACAGGGACTGAGACATAGAAACTCAATAAAGATATATCAGTTTTAAAATGTGATAAGTAACAATATTACTGTCTTTGCAGCTGACTCTTCTGGCACAATTAAACAATTTCAAGTCCCTTCTTTCATGTGTCAGAATCTAACCCATCCATTTTTCTCTGTGCATAGGTTGATCTTTGCTTCCTACTATTTGGAAGGTTCTGACCTGTTACTTTTCTCTTCTCTTTATTTTTTTCTATGAAGTTCAATAAAAATTCCAAAGAAAAAAGTAGTACACAGTCTCCCTGAAGTTCTAATTCAGATGTTAAAAAAAAAAAGTTAAAAATGAAAGTCATGTTTTCTTTTCCTTCTATTGTTACTTAGTGTTGATAATCTGGTATGCACATTTCCAAATTCTTTGTAGGCAGAAACATATCAATGCATATCACATAAAGAGTTTTTAGTCATTTTGTTTCAAGCTCCACATCATGAAACTGAAAGTCGCTCAGTCATGTTTGACTCTGCAACCCCATGGACTGTAGCCCACCAGGCTCCACTGTCCATGGGATTCTCTAGGCAAGAATGCTGGAGCGGGTTGTCGTTCCCTTCTCCAGGGGATCTTCCTGACCCAGGGATTGAACCCAGGTGTCTCTCACTGCAGGCAGATTCTTTACTATCTGAGCCACCAGGGAAGCCCAATTAAAGCAACCAGCACCTCCTCTGAGCCAGAATTGCTTTTTCCACTTATATTGATAAGTAAAATCATGAAAATATACAATTTGAAGACTAGCATCTATACCTGGGTATTTAGGTTATTTTCTTTTTTAGTTTCATTTTTTGAATTATTATCTATATATTGTTATCTCTTGATTCAGCAAATTTAAATATTAACAACTTGTATCTTACTCAAATAGGCAAGAATTTTAATTCTCATCCTTTTTTCCTGACATTTCACCAATGTACGTATTTTGAAATATTGGTTAAATTTATATTCCATATTTTTGTTACTACGACCGTGTAAACAACCGTGTTTCACGCTGAGCCAAGTAGTCCCTAGATCACATTTTCTTGAATAGCTTACCAAGCTCCCTTTCCCTCATTTAATTGTTGCATAATTTTCTTATTGTGTGACTATTTGGCTAAATCTTCCAATATCTGAAATAAGCTCTGTAAAATGTCTCTCAAAAGAACTTTTCACAAAGTTCAAACCAGCTATGTAATCTACAAGTTCCAGTTTTCCTAGAGGTGTCTTCTGGGTTCCTCTTTCCTCTGTTCAAGCATGAATCTGGTTCTGTCATATCTGTCACACTGCTGTTCTGGGATTTTCCTTCACCAGTATCCTAGGAATTGCTTTCAAATTTAATCTGTTTTAATTTACCTGTGTCTAGGTGTTCATGCCTTATTTTCTTGATTTACTGACTTATTACATTGAGACATTTCTTTGAGTAGATTGTTGAGAAAGATTTCAAGAAGGTAATATTTTTGATATTTCACTCTTTCAGAAATACTTTTATTCTATCCTCACTCTTAGCTGGTAGTTTGAATGAGTATAGAATTCTAGGTAGACATTTATTTTCACTCAGAATTTTGAAAGTATTTGTCCATTACCTTTCTGCTTTCTTTGTCATTCACATGATAGTGTTCTTATACAAGATTCTTTTTATGTAGATTCCAGACCCTTTGTATGGGGCAAGGTCTTATGTCCTCTCTGGAAGCTTTTGGGTTTTCTTCCCTAACCTCGGTTTTTGGAATTTCCCAATTACTTGCCCTGGTATGTGCTGATTAAAATTTTGTTACGTTTTGAATTTTGTGGGCCCTTTAACCTTAAAGACACATGGCCTTCAGCTCCAGGATATTTTATTGTGCAATTTATTTGTTAATTTTCCCTATACTATAATCAAGGCATTTTATTTCTTTGACTTATTGATTGTACTTTGGTACTCCATAGATTGATCTAATATGCTCATTTTTTCCCTCTCCTATTGTCTGGCTCTGCTTTTTATTGTCGTTGTTGTTCTATTTTTTGACAAGTTTTCCTCAGTTATTTCTTTTAATTCTTTAACTGGTCTTGGAAAAAAATATCCACTTTATTTTTTCTGTAGGAACTAATATTATCAGAGTTCTTGTTTACTCCTATGGTCTTTTCCTTGTTTCACTGATATAGTATCTGTTTTTATGTTGTTGAGATAAAAGCTTTCATTTAAAAATAATCCTGAGTTCTTTCTATTTTTTTTTGACTCTTTTCTATTTCATGTTAAAAGCTTTTCTCCTAAGTTTTGCGATCTTTAAGCCCTTAAGAAGCAGACACTTATTTTTGGGTCTTTAAGAAGCAGAAACTCCAGTGAGCAGAGCTTAGCAATTAGTAGGCGACAGTTGGGCTTCTCTGATAGCTCAACTGGTAAAGAACACACCTGCAATATGGGAGACCTGGGTTTGATCCCTGAGTTGGGAAGATCCCCCTAGAGAAGGGCATGACAACCCACTCTAGTATGCTTGCTTGGAGAATCCCCATGGACAGAGAGGCTTGGCGGGCTTGACTGAATGACTGAACACAGCACAGCGCAAGGAGAGCTGGACTTTTTAAAAGGACTTATTCCAAACTTCAGAATTAATAGGCTTCTTTTTATAAGGCCGTTTAGGATCTTCAGAGAAGGGTATCAATCTTTTGAAATAAGATGAAGGAGAAGGATCTGAGGTCTTGTCCGTTAGGCTCTGTCCTTTGACTTCATCCTTTTTTTTCCACTTAAAACTATATCTCTCACCTTTTCCTGATTTTTATGTCCTCACGTCAAGAGACTCCCTAGTTTATTTTCTTCAGAATGTGTGTCTCCATTTTCCTGTGGAGAGAAACAAGGGGTAGACATTTATTGCATAGATTAGGGTGGAAAATGACTCTTTTACAGACTTTTAAACAATTCATATGCTTTGAGCTCAGCCTCTTTGGCACCTTCTTTGTGCCTCCTGCCTCTGTTCCCTGAGGCCTGAGTGGTTTCTGTGGAGCAATCAGCTTGTTTCTTATTGGTGTCCTAGTCTGTTCTTGCTTTCTCTGCTCCACTTGGTCGTTTCCCATTCACCCTTTCAAATTCTGTGGAATCATATACTGTGATCTAAGCTATACACACCCCATTTTCATTGAAGACTAAAGATATCTTATGCTATCTTTATAGTTTTAGGGAAGAAAAGGGCAGGAAATTTTTGGTGCCTTTAATTTTGATGACTTCTGGATTTACTATTGACTTGAGATAAAACTTCTCCCATCACCGTACAGTCTTTATGTCTTAAAAATAGTTCATGTGACAATTTTTACTCTCATCCTTCTTGCTGTGATTGAAGTAAGGAAGGGTCATCAGTCTGAGGATTATTGTCATTGAACCTTGATAGCTTTAGTTACTTAATTTCATAACTGATGTTACAAGACTTTTAGTCGATTTCCTCACTACTTTCTCACATATCCTTTGCTGGAAAATAAGAATTAAAAAGTAAAGAGTACAAATGTCATACGTAACGTTTTATGACCATGAAGCAATAAAAAATAAACTAGAAATAAAGCTAAAGCTTTTTTTTTCTCACATTTTGCAACACAAGTTTGCTAAGATGTTCTCTTACTGCAATGTTCTTAATGTGTTCTTAATATTTTACACCCTATTAGTACTATAAATAAATTAATGGCATGTTTCACAATTTAAAAAAAAATAATAATCATAATACTAAACATAGTAGGTTTAAGCTTAAAAATTATAAAGCCAAAAAACAATCCTTCCCCCACATACTCAGTGATAATGATGTTTCTATAGAATGTATTCTAGGGTAACCACACTACATTAATTTTAAAATGCATTTTGCTCTAGTGATTCTGTTGTATGACCAATGATTCAGTGAGATTTAAATTCTAATTGTTATTAAGAAGAGAATTTCAGTAAACAAAGGTTAAATAAACAAGATATTCCCTAGTCTCACTTCATTCCATTTCATGTTAACACTAAGTTGTTCTTATGAATCTTCTAAATAATCCTTTTCTACTCATAATGAATTCCATATCCATCTGGAGGCAATCCTAAAGTGTGAGAAGGCATTCTGTGACCTTATCTGCTTGAGACTGTTTATTCCTGGCCTGACCTTTGGTTCTAACCAGGTGCAGCTACTATCACTCCCTGGTGACTTACAAAGGCGTCTGTCAAATGACACTGTAATATCTAGCCCGAGACACTGAAACTACATGATGGTCAGTGTAAGGCCTTTATCGGGCTGCTGATGCCTTACTGATAAAGTTGTGCCACGATGAAATTATAGCCAAAGCAAAAATCTCCCACACAGGTTATAACAGAAAGAGCATGGACTTCAGACTCAGCTTATTGATAGATCCTAATTTCACTTCAGCCTCTGCCACTTTCTGATTAATTTGAGGTTAGGAAAAAATATAAGTTTATTTCCATACTCATCAAAATTCAAAGATTTTTAAAGATAAGATAATGTAAGTGTCCAGTACAGAAGATTGCTCATAAAATTGTAGTGTTTTCTACTGTTATTTTTAGGTATAGCAGAGAAATTCTGCAGGGGTATTTATGTGAGGAATAAAAGGATATTCAAGAGGACTTCTGACTCTCTTTAGTGCTGGAAATTCCTAAGGATTATAATTTGTTATACATCTCAGCAACTGACAAATGGATAAGTGATAATGATACTATATGATAGTCCTATGAGAACTTTAGGAAGTATCTTCAGACACTTCATGGATAAAGCTGAGATATAAATAAGTCTAACAAAGTATAGCCAACAGTTATGGAGACATAATATTCCTTATACAATACATAACCTACTTGCTTATTGATATATTTAATAAATCATTGTGAACATTAAATTTTTCCTAAAAGTTATTGATCTGGATGATTATCTAGCGACTCTCCTAGGGACTTCCCTGGCGGTCCAGTGCTTGGGAGTCTGCCTACCAGCGCAGGGGACATAGGCTTGATCCCTGGTTGGGGAGGATCCCACATGCTTTGCAGAGGATGGTCCCCTGCACAGCTAGTGAAGACATTGTGCTACAGCTATTGAAGCCAGTGTATCTTGGATCCTATTCTTCATAACAAGAGAAGCACCACAATGAGAAACCCACACACCACAGCTAGAGAATAGCCCCCACTAGCTGCAACTAAAAAAAGTACATGAGCACCAGTAGACACCCAGAGCAGCCAAAAATAAGTAAGTGAATTAATTATTTTTTAAACAACATAACTTCAAGTGTCATGAAGGAAAAAGACACAGAAAAGTCTTAGGAGAAAGTAGGTAGAAAATAAATAAAGCACGAAGTAGGCATGTCTAGGTGAAACTTCTTGGACAAAATAAGGATATTGTTTCCAGGAAAAGGGAAGATTCAAGTTTTAGGGTTAGAGGGCATATATCAGAATTTGGCTTGGGCCATCTTTAAACACTGGTGTATTTTAAATTGTCATTGGACAACTCTCCCCAGCCAAGTCCACTATCTCACGACTCACTCTACTTTGGTGTTGTATGGGTCACCTGGAAAGAAATCAACTTTGTAAGGAACATCATTTCTCAGTCCCTGGAAGCACACTATCAAATTTCTCTCATGAGCCAACTTTCCTGTGTCATTTTGTTGGATATATTTTTTAGACCTTTTTGCAGTAAGAAGAGAATGTTTTAATGGGTTTTTTGGTCCATCTAGGTTGGTCCTAGAAAGAAACCCTGAGCTCCTCAGAGTGATGACGGAGTGTAGGTGAGATCCACTTACAGCCACAACAAAGCTTTTTGGAAGACTCTTCTTACTGTGTTATGTTTGCTTGGGTCTTCTTCCAAGAAAGGACTTTTATGTTCTGGCTTCAATAGTTCTCACATTCTTAATCTACAATCAAGTTCTATTGATGCTGCACTGCTCAAAATGTTTTTCATTTGTTTCTAAACCTTGATTTCCATCCAAGTGTTTCAATGTCTCAGAACCTTAGTTTGATAGTAACAAATGCTATTTGTAGTTTAAGAGAGAGAACGCCTTAATTTGTATAGGCATATTCTTAACCTAAGGCTTCTTTTCTTTCTTCTTTTCCAATACATTTTTGATAAAATCTTTCCCTGAAGAGATTTGAAAAAACAAAATCATGACACCTCTACATTGTTGTCAAGATAAAAATTTCTCACACTGCTCCCATTGCTTCATATTATAATCAAACCAAATTAATCTTCTTGCTCCTCCAACCTCACTTTAATGACATAGTATGCCTACTTAGTAAGGTTTCTTGTAAGGAATGGCTTGATAAAACATGAAAAGTGTTATAAAGAATTAAACCTGGGTAAGACACTTGTTATAACTTCCTTAAGTCATGAAATTATGCTTTAGAAAAACAAGATGTTGGAAAATGGTTCCCCAAAGGATAAGGTGGGCTTCCTGGGTGACTTAGATAATAAGAATCCGCCTGCAACACAGGAGACCTGGGTTTGATCCCTGGTTGGGAAGATACCCTGGAGAAGGGAATGGCTACCTACTCCAGTATTCTTGCTAGGATAATTACACAGACAGAGGAGCCTGGTGGGCTACAGTCCATGGGGTTGTAAAGAGTTGGACATGACTGAGTGACTAACACACAAACACACACACACAAAGGATAAGGAAGGTTGTACTAGTATATATAACAGAAAAGAGCGTGCTAGGCACAAAAAATTTTATCAGCAAAGGGACAATTAGGAATATAGCTTCTTAGGTAAGTCTTATGATTTTAGATTGTCGTACCTTTTAAAATAAATACTGTACTTTCGAGGTATGCGTATGTGTGTGTATTTCAAAATTATCCACTAATTATCTGGGATGATATGCCGGTATGATCTGAAGGTAGTTTGGAATTAAAATACCCGTAGCTACTCTGAATTCATAGTTCTAGAGACCACCACTGACTCCCTATTGGAGCCTCTGAGGCATTATTGTAGAGAGAATCAATTAAGTTTCGGTTGGAAAGCTGGAGGGGCTAGCAAGATAGCTCCTAGGCTAAAAACAACCTCTTTGTATAGAGGTTGCTGTTGTTGCAGTTCAGTTGCTAAGGCATGTCTGACTCTTGTGACCCCATGGACTGTAGCCTGCCAGGATCCTCTGTCCATGGCATTTCCGAGGCAAGAATACTGGATTGAGTTGCCATTTCCTTCTCCAGGGAATCTTCCCAACCCAGGAATCAAAACTTTGTTTCCTGCTTGGGAGGCAGATTCTTTACCACTGCGCCACCTGTGAAGCCTGGGATAGATGTTAGCTTTCCTTAAAGATGGGTGGAAAGTCACAGAGTGGATATTAGAAAAAAAGAAAAGAAGTAGTTCCACAGATTAAGAAGTGACATGTCATTTCTGTAGTTCTCTTTTGGATCACAGGAAAGAGGAAAGTCATGCTACTCCTAAGATTTCAAATATTTTGTTCTTTCACATTTCAAAGCCTGGCATGTCACAGAATCTCTATCTTAGAGCAAGATAATTGTTAAAGGAGAAAATAAAATTGTTTATTAGATTTATGTTCCTGTCTTCAGAAGGTGCGTAAATGGGCTATAAAACATATTCCAACAGACATTTGAAAATAATTAAGTCTGGAAGATATAATTATGGCAGGCTTAGATAAGTTTTATTTTATACTTGATGTTTGATATTGTTAGAAATTTGTGTAATAAGAATGCACGTACTGCTTTTGTCATTTAACTAGAGTACAGATTCAAGTTAATTCTAACTTCTAAATGTCATAGAACAATTGGCTGATTATCATATATAGAAGATGGGAGGAAATTTTGCCATAAAAGTGGTCTGAGCTTATCTTGAGTGTTTTATTTTCATTGAATCCTGGGTTCCCCATTTTATGGGGTGAGGTAAACACTTGAAAAATCAACAGTCGACTATGGGAACCAGTGTTGCACCTAGGGATTGTATTCAACTATAAAAATGCAACCTGAGGGATTTCTCTGGTGGTCCAGTGGTTAGGACTCCATGCTTGCACTGCAGGGGTACAGGTTTGATACCTGGTCAGGGAAATAAGATTCCGCAAGCAGCCCAGCACAGCCCCCTCCCCACCCCCACCCCCCACCCCCCCGAAGCCCCAAAAAGCTAGAAAGGAAATGAACGCTAAAGCCTGAGGAGAGCGGAGCATTGACCCCACAAGCTTGCTCAGCACTGCTAAAGAAACCAATCCTCTCCCCACCAAAACTGGACACTAGTTTTTTTCTCCCCAATTCTACACTGTGTCAAGAAGTGTATTTGCTTGTACAAAGGTTTTACCTTTAAATTAATCCAATGTATTGGAAGGCAGTAGGACTCTTTTGTTAGGGTCTAATATTAAGTGCTTGCATAATGCCGGGTGCTGTTCTAAATGCTGGACCCGGGTGGGAACATCTCATCCTTGCAACACTGTATGATGAAGACACTGTCTTCTCTGTTTTTCATCTGTGGAAACTGAAGCATGGAGAATTCAGACAACATGTTCAAGGTCAGAAAGCTGGTAAATGGTATGAGTCAGGATTTGAACCCAAATAGTCTGTGCCCGTAACCACTATCTACATTGCTTACCAAGAATAGTCTCTGAGGATACCTTTGAATTTTGATTTTTGATGTATGATGCTAAAGTATATCAAAACTATTTAACCATTTAAAAAATAATAAAATAATAATCAATTTCAGATACAGGTGAAGCCGTATGTACGTACCTTTCTAATCTAATTCCCTTTACTTATCAAATGTGAAGATTTTGCTATATTTTCTTTAGAACTTTCAAGGAAATAAAAACAATTATAAAATGAGTTGAAGGCTTCTCTCTACCTCCTTCCATGTTATTCCCTCATTCCTTTTCTAGAGATAATCAATATTTTGGATAAAAACCAAAAACTTAACACCTAGCAGATATGTATCCCAAGACAAGGGCTTAGAAAATGTTTATTAAGTAAATGAATTATTGAACTTATTTGCAAATAATTGATGAGTTGTGATTTACACACACATGAATATTTGTACTCTTCATTTTGCTTAAAATGGTGTTAAAACAACACAGGACGTTGCAGAGCAAAAATTTTCCTAACTTCTTTCACTAATATTTTCCTAACTGAGTTATCAAGGGTTATTCTGGTTAGATGGTAAAATGGATGATTTGTTGTTTAACCCCCAGGTAATTCCCCTAGTCTCCTCCTCTGGACCAACTTTAATTAAAATAAATAAATTTTAAAAATAATAAAGTCTTTATTGATTTGTTACAGCATTGTTTTTGTTTTTGTTTTTGGCCATGAGACATGTAGGATCTTAGCTACCCAACTAGGGATTGAACTCACCTCCTGCATTGGAAAAGGAAGACTAAACTACTGAACCACTAGGGAAGTCCCCTTCTCTTAACAGCTTCTATTTTCTATAAGAGCATCCATGAGATTCCAGATCAACTGACTCTACTTCCAGGTCCAAGAGTGAAGTATGTGACCCAGGCTGAGGAATCAATTTATTTGATTGACTACAGAGATTGCTTTGGAGTGGTGGGGAGTGGGTAGGGACATATGCTAATGAGACTGAATCTCTGGACATCTGTTAGAATGTTGACACAAAGGCCACTCATGGCACAGATGGTTCTAGTATGTGTATGAAGAAACCAAAACTGTTGCAGCTCTCTTTTGCTGCTATGCAGAAAGACAAACCAAGGAGGAAGTCAATGGGGGAAATAAAAGCAAGCTCAGAAAAATTAAATCAGAGACCTAATGGCAACATGAACATCTGAATCAACTTATACTTGAACTAATCTATGCTGGATATTCTCATTATATGAACCAATAAATTGTCTATTATTAAGAATATTTTAAATTATTATTATAAAATATATCTATTATTATAAAATGTATCTATTATGATTATAAAATATATCTCATAAATCACTCAGAGGATAATTTAATTATTGCTTATAGTTCAGACTTAACCAACATACTTAACACTTTGCCCTGTTTGCCTCTGAATTTGTTTTTAACTTTTTATTTTATATTGGGGTATAGACAATTAACAATGTTGTGATAGTTTCAAGTGAACAGCAAAGGGACTCATATGCATGTATCCATTCTCCTCCAAACTCCCCTCCCATTCAGGCTGCCGCATAACATTGTGTCTCAGAATTTTTGAAGAAATAATAGCAATAAGAATCAATTTCAGATAACATGAAAGTCAGATGTACATACCTTTTCAATTTAATTCCCTTCATTTATCAAATATTAGTATTTTGCTATATTTTCTTTAGAACTTTCAAAGAAATAGAAACAATGCCAGAATTAGTTGAAAGCTTCTGTCTACCCCTCCTCATCCCATGTCCTTAATCCTTTACTAGAGATAACCAATATGCTGAAATGTGTATCTTTCCCATCCTTTTAAAAGTTTTAATAACTTTGTTACATATGCCATCATGGTAATAATAATCTATACTTTATCAGTTTTAAACTGCATAAATGATATATGCCAGTGTCAAAAATGTTGAGAGATAATGGAAGCAATACAGCATAGTAAAAGGCACTGTAAGGAAAAAGTTGGAATAAGATGCATATGGGTATAACTGCTGATTATATTTACTTTCTCACTTTTTATGACCTAAGAAAAGTTACTTAAATTGTTTCAGCATCAACTTCCTCATCTGGAAAATGGGTATAAAAATTATGCAGTTCCTAGGGTATTTTTAAGGAGTAGGAAAGACATATTGCATGAAAAGTGTGTTGGCTAGCACTTTGAATAGCACATAAATGTTAATATTTGAATTTATATCAATGGAAAGAAAGACCAAGAGGATGCAGTTATCAGGGGAATGGCATTTGTTAATGAAAAACCCCACAGGAGAGTTGTTTTTCATGAGGGTGAAGCATTCTTCCAGCTAAGCTCATGTAATGTTAGGTAATAAATGGTATATACATCTTCTGAAGTACATCTTCATTTTTTTATTTTCCTAAGAGCTATTGCTATCATAATTTGTTTTTTTGCTAACTCTAAGGAAAACCTACCATGGATGAAAGCAAAGAACATTACCTATATTTCTGTCATCTTCGACTTAGGAGTCTGTAGTCTTTCTATGCTTCTCAATTTTTATTTCTCGCCACACAAGGATGATACTTCAGGAAAATTAGTGAAACAATAATAATGCAAGAAGGAGTAGAATTGAATAAGTATATTGCTTGTTACTAAGATTTCCAGAAATTTTTTGAAGATGTTTTTATATTTAAGTATACTCTGGTTGTCCTTTTATAAGAAGTCTCTTACAGAAAGGTTGCAAAGGGACAATCTGTCACTGATCATATGTTCTGATATTTTTGAAGATCCACGAATAAATCTATAGAACTTTCTGCTAATATTTACTGACTCCCTCACTCATGTATTCAACAAACATTTGACTTCTCCTGTCAGTTCCTGGGGACTTCCCCAGTGGCTCAGCCAGAAAGAATCTGCCTGCAATGCAGGAGACCTGGGCTTGATCCCTGGGTTGGGAAGATCCCAGGAGAAGGGAATGGCTGCACTCCAGTATTATTGCCTGGAGAATTCCATGGACAGAGGAGCATGAGTGCCTCGATATGAAAGACCTTGCAGTTTGAGATACCTACACTGATTACACTGATTTTGAGATAAATGAATTTAAAGTTTAGCCTAATGCTCGGAACATAGTAGGACTTTATCACATCATTGTTAAATGAGTAGATGATTTGCTAAGAATTAATGCCTGCTGGCGTAAAGAAAGTAAATGGGTCTGTCTCATAATTTTCTGGGTAGCTATGCTGGAAATTTGCATGGATACCCAGCAAAGTATTTTCAGAAGATGTATAACTGTAGCTTGCATTCATTTATCTCTTTTCAACTCATGAAGTCATTAGATATTTTTTCCCCCTTGGATCTGGCTGATCATTTGATATTTTATCATGGATACAAGTCTTAGAAACAGAAAGCATTTACAAAACAAGTTATAAAGAAATCCCAACACGGATGGTACGTGGTGGATGTGAAGAGACTTGGGTTTAGGGCTTGGTTCCTTAACTGATTTCCTATGTGACTTTCACTAAGTCCTTTCTCCTCTGTGGGTGTCAGATACCTGATCAGAGAATGAGGAAATGAGATTAGATCAATTCTAAAGTTTTGCTTTTTTTTCTAATGCTAGACTTTTAAGTGAAGTTGAAGTTCAAAGAATATTGGAAAAGGCACTGCAGTATTGATGGAAAAGCCAGGCAGGAATGGTTCCGATTCTAGCTGTTTTGCCAGCTCTGTGACTGTGGGCCAGTCGCGTAGAGAAACAAGGTGATGTAGTGGGGAGGAGCATGGGCTTCAGCTCAGTTCAAATCTCAGTTTTGCCATTGAGTAACTGTGTGGATTGGGACAAGTTAGTTAATGTCTTTCCACTTCCTTTCCTCATATTTAATGTGCACTTAAATCATAGGCTTAGAGTAAAGATGAAACAAATGAGCGTTTGAAAAGCATAACAATATGTGAATATATATTCATGTACATATATGTACACACACATACACATATCTGTGCTTCCCAGGTGGTGCAGTGGTAAAGAATCCAAATGCCAAGGTAGGAGACACAAGAGATGTGGATTCAATCCCTGGACTGGGAAGATTCCCTGGGTAGGAGAAGGCAACCCACTCCAGTACTCTTGCCTGGAAAATTTGATGGACAAAGGAATGTGACAGGCTACAGTCCATGGGGTCACAAAGAATCAGACATGACTGAGAGACTGAGCATGTACACACATGTATCTGTATGGGCATGCATGTATATATATATATATATATATATATATATTTTAAGAGCTATCAGTTATACTCTATATTTGTGTGTGTGCTAAGTTACCTCAGTCGTGTCTGACTCTTTGTGACCCTATGGACTTTAGCCCTGCCAGGATTCTCTGCCTATGGGATTCTCCAGGCAAAACTACTGGGTTGGGTTGCCATGCCCTTCTCCAGGGGATCTTCCCAACCCAGAGACTGAACCCGTGTCTCTTAAGTCTCCTGCATTGGCAAACAGGTTCATTACCACTAGCGCCACCTGGGAAGCCCAACTCTCTATATAGGTATGTATATACACATATGTGTATCTATATATATGAGTGTACATACACATATACATGGACTTCCCTAGTAACTCAGCTGGTAAAGAATCCACCTGCAATGCAAGAGGCTCCAGCTTGAATCCTGGGTTGGTAAGTTCCCCTGGAGAAGGGATAGGCTACTTACGCCAATATTCTTGGGCTTCTCTGGTGGCTTAGAATGTAAAGAAGTTGTCTGCAGTTCAGGAGAGCTGGGTTCGATCCCTGGGTTGGGAAGAGCCCCTGGAAGAGGGCATGGCAATGCACTCTAGTATTCTTGCCTGGAGAATCCCCATGGATAGAGGAGCCTGGCAGTCTACAGTCCATGGGGTTGCAAAGAGTAGGACATGGCTGAGAGCCTAAGTACAGCACAGCACACGTATACATACACACATGTACATACATAGTATAACTGCTATCTTTTAAATATATGTACATGTATTTTTCTACATATAACTTTTAATAAATGGATACATGTGTATGTATATGTATGTTTGGGCTTCCCAGATGGCTCAGTGGTGAGTTTGGGTAAACTGCAGGTGTTGGTAATGGACAGGGAGGCCTGGCGTGCTGCAATCCATGGGGTTGCAAAGAGTCAGACACAACTGAGTGACTGAACTAAACTGAACTGAAAGAATCCACCTGACAAACAGGAAAGATCCCTTGGAAAAGGAAATGGCAACCCATGCCAGTATTCTTACCTGGGAAATCTCATGACCAAGGAGCCTGGCAGGCTACAATTTATGGGGTCAGAGTCAGACATGACTGATCGACTAAACAACAACAGCAACTATCCATCTAGCTAGTATAACTAATAGCTTTTATTAGCATCTCTAGGCCCCATAGTTTCCCGTACGTACAGTTAGGATAATAATGCATACATCGTTAGTTCATATGTTTGGTAGGGCTGTTGTGGAGAATGTATAGGCGCTGATTCCATCAACTTGCTGAGAGCTAAACAAGATCCTGAGTACTTTACATGTCTTTTTTTTTCTTTTTTTGAAGTACTGATGCAATTCAGAAGGACAGAGTTATGACTGGAGCTGAACTGTGACAGATTGTTAAGATTCATAATATCATTCTCACTAAATATATAGCATAATATTTATGAAAGCAAACTGTAGGTGACAGGCATTGTTCTAGGACAGAGATAAATATGAAAGACCAATTACCCACTGTTAGTTTAGCATATATTATAAGAAAAGACTTAGCCAATATAAAAATACATAGCTTTGGTAGCAAAACTTTCTGTAAAGTAAATGAAACAATGCTAGGGAACCATGACTGATAGGAAAGGAAATGTAATGAGATTTAGAAAACTATTAAAGGTAAAATGTACGGTGTTAAAGATTCTGTTGAGCCTTTCAGTTCAGTCACTTAGTCGTGTCCAACTCTTTGCGATCCCATGGACTGCCACATGTCTGGCTTCCCTGTCCATCACCAATTCCCGGAGTTTACTCAAACTCATGTCCATCGAGTCAGTGATGCCATTCAACCGTCTCATCCTCTGTTGTCCCCTTCTCCTCCTGCCTTCAATATTTCCCAGCATCAGGGTCTTTTCCAGTGAGTCAGTTCTTCACATCAGGTGGCCAAATTATTGGAGCTTCAGCTTCAACATCAGTCCTTCCAATGAATATTCAGGACTGATTTCCTTTCGGATGGACTGGTTGGATCTCCTTGCAGTCCAAGGGACTCTCAAGAGTCTTCTCCAACACAGTTCAAAAGCATCAATTCTTCAGCACTCAGCCTTCTTTACAGTCTCTCACATCCATACATGACTACTGGAGTCTTTATTAAGGGGAAATTGTTCTTAGTGCATTAGTACAAAGATGAATAATACATTTCCCTTTGACATAATATTTTATAACCACTTTTCTTCTATTTAACCTGAATCTTAAATATCTATGGTTTCCTTCCTTTACAAGTTGTTGCTGTTTTGGGTTCTCTGACAGGTGGATGATCCCCAAATGTAATGAACACAGACTGGATTGTGTTTACACTGTGTCAAACAAGTGAGGTGTTTGACAATTTTAATTTTAATTCAGGAATTATGTTTAGGGTTATATAGGCAGAGCCTTCCAGGTGACACTAGTAGTAAAGAACCTGCCTGACAAGGCAGGAGATGTAAGAGATGTGGGTTTGATCCCTGGATCAGTAACATCCCCTGAGGAGGGCATGTCAACCCACTCCAGCATTCTTGCCCAGAGAATCCCTTGGAGAGAGGAACCTGGTGGGTTATACAGTCCATGGGATTGCACAATCAGACTCAACTGAAGTGACTTAGCACATATAGATGCCTGTAGCACGTATAGATACCTGTAGCACATATAGATGTGTGACTTAGCACATACAGATGCTCCTGTAGTTTTAAGCTTCCTGCTAGAATTTGGAAGGAAGTTTCAGGTATGGTACTTGGTTCAAGAGTTTGGGTGGTATCTTTCCATCCATCTGTCTTTGATAATGTGAGCATGAACACAAGAAAGTCTTGTGAACTTGGGAGGGAAAATCAAACAGTTGGGAAATGAGGCCAGGAGGACAGCTTTGGTGCTGTGTCTATCCCACCTTGCTCTTCAAGCAGTTTCAACTGGGGTGCACATGGACACCACGATGACACACTGTCAGGGTGTAAATAATGTGCAGGAAACCAAGGGGCAGTCAAAGCCAAAAAGCTGTGGAACATCTGATATGAATTTTGCATTTTCTTTAAAATTTTTAAAATTTATTTTTTTAATTGAAGGATAAATGCTTTACAGAATTTTGTTGTTTTCTGTCAAACTTCAACATGAATCAGCCATAGGTATACATATATCCCCTCCTTTTGAACTTCCTTCTCATCTTCCACCCCAACCCCCCCCAGTAGATTGATACAGAACCCCTACTTGAGTTTCCTGAGCCATACAGGAAATAAATTGGCTATCTGTTTTACATATGGTAATGTAAACTTCTATGTTACTTTTTCCATACATCTCACCCTCTCCTCCCTTCTCCACATGTCCATAAGCCTATTCTCTATGTCTGTTTCTCCATTGCTGCCCTATAAATAAATTCTTCAGTACCATTTTTCTAGATTCCATATATATGCATTAGGATACAATATTTATCTTTCTCTTTCTGACTCACTTCACTCTGTATAATAGGTTCTAGGTTCATCCACCTCATCAGAACTGACTCAAATGCATTCCATTTTATGGCTGAGTAATATTCCATTGTGTATATGTACTACAACTTCTTTTTTAAATTTTTATCAATTTATTTTAATTGGAGACTAATTACTTTACAATATTGTAGTGGTTTTTGCCATACATTGACATGAATCAGCCATGGGTGTACATATGTCCCTCATCCTGAACCCCCCTCCCACCTCCCTTCCCATCCCACCCCTCAGGGTCATCCCAGTGCACCAGCCCTGAGTACCCTGTCTCATGCATCAAACTTGGACTGGTCATCTATTTCACATATGGTAATATACATGTTTCAGTGCTATTCTCTCAAATCATCCCACCCTCGCCTTCTCCCACAGAGTTCAAAGGTCTGTTCTTTACATCTCTGTCTCTTTTGCTGTCTCACATATAGGGTCATGGTTCAGTTCAGCTCAGTTCAGTCGCTCAGTCGTGTCCAACTCTTTGTGACCCTATGAATTGAGCACGCCAGGCTTCCCTGTCCATCACCAGCTCCTGGAGTTCACTCAGACTCACGTCCATCGAGTCAGTGATGCCATCCAGCCATCTCATCCTCTGTCGTCCCCTTCTCCTCCTGCCTCCAATCCCTCCCAGCATCAGAGTCTTTTCCAGTGAGTCAACTCTTCGCTTGAGCTGGCCAAAGTACTGGAGTTTCAGCTTTAGCATCATTCCCTCCAAAGAAATCCCAGGGTTGATCTCCTTCAGAATGGACTGGTTGGATCTCCTTGCAGTCCAAGGGACTCTCAAGAGTCTTCTCCAACACCACAGTTCAAAAGCATCAATTCTTTGGCACTCAGCCTTCTTCACAGTCCAACTCTCACATCCATACATGACCACTGGAAAAACCATAGTCTTGACTAGACAGACCTTAGTCGGCAAAGTAATGTCTCTGCTTTTGAATATGCTATCTAGGTTGGTCATAACTTTTCTTCCAAGGAGTGAGCATCTTTTAATTTCATGGCTGCAATCACCATCTGCAGTGATTTTGGAGCACCCCAAAATAAACTCTGACACTTTCCACTGTTTCCCCATCTATTTCCCATGAAGTGATGGGACCAGATGCCATGATCTTCATTTTGTGAATAATGAGCTTTAAGCCAACTTCTTCACTCTCCTCTTTCACTTTCATCAAGAGGCTTTTTAGTTTCTCTTCACTTTCTGCCATAAGGGTGGTGTTATCTGCATCTCTGAGGTTATTGATATTTCTCCTGGCAATCTTGATTCCAGCTTGTGTTTCTTTCAGTCCAGCGTTTCTCATGATGGACTCTGCATAGAAGTTAAATAACCAGAGTGACAATATACAGCCTTGACGTACTCCTTTTCCTATTTAGAACCAGTCTGTTTTTCCATGTCCAGTTCTAACTGTTGCTTCCTGACCTGCATACAGATTTCTCAAGAGGCAGGTCAGGTGGTCTGGTATTCCCATCTCTTTCAGAATTTTCCACAGTTTATTGTGATCCACACAGTCAAAGGCTTTGGCATAGTCAATAAAGCAGAAATAGATGTTTTTCTGGAACTCTGTTGCTTTTTTGATGGTCCAGCAGATGTTGGCAATTTGATCTCTGGTTCCTCTGCCTTTTCTAAAACCAGCTTGAACATCAGGAAGTTCACAGTTCGCATATTGTTGAAGCCTGGCTTGGAGAATTTTGAGCATTACTTTACTAGCATGTGAGATGAGTGCAATTGTTCGGTAGTTTGAGCATTCTTTGGCATTGCCTTTCTTTGGGACTGGAATGAAAACACCTTTTCCAGTCCTGTGGCCACTGCTGAGTTTTCCAAATTTGCTGGCATATTGAGTGCAGCACTTTCACAGCATCATCTTTCAGGATTTGAAAGAGCTCAACTGGAATTCTATCACCTCCACTAGCTTTGTTCATAGTGATGCTTTCTAAGGCCCACTTGACTTCACATTCCAGGATGTCTGGCTCTAGATGAGTGATCACATCATCGTGATTATGCAGGTCGTGAAGATCTTTTTTGTACAGTTCTTCTGTGTATTCTTGCCACCTCTTCTTAATATCTTCTGCTTCTGTTAGGTCCATACCATTTCTGTCCTTTATCAAGCCCACCTTTGCATTAAATGTTCCCTTGGTATCTCTAATTTTCTTGAAGAGATCTCTAGTCTTTCCCATTCTGTTGTTTTCCTCTATTTCTTTGCATTGATCACTGAAGAAGGCTTTCTTATCTCTTCTTGCTATTCTTTGTTACCATCTTTCTAAATTCCATATATATGTGTTAAACTATAATGGTGTTTTTCTTTCTGACTTACTTCACTTTGTATAATAGGTTCCAGTTTCATCCACCTCATTAGAACTGATTCAAATGCATTTTTTTAACGGTTGAGTGATATTTCATTGTGTCTATGTAACACAGCTTTCTTCACCTGCTGGTGGACATCTAGGTTGCTTCCAAGTCCTAGCTATTGTAAACAGTGCTGACATGAACATTGGGGTACACGTGTCTCTTTCAATTCTGGTTTCCTTAGTGTGTATGCCCAGCAGTGGGATTGCTGGGTTGTATGGCAGTTCTATTTCCAGTTTTTTAAGGAATCTCCACACTGTTCTCCATAGTGGCTGTACTAGATTGCATTCCCACTAACAGTGTAAGAGGGTTCTCTTTTCTCCGCACACTCTCCAGCATTTATTGCTTGTAGATGTTTTGATAGCAGCCATTCTGACTGGCGTGAGATGGTAGCCCATTGTGGTTTTGATTTTAATTTCTCTGATAGTAAGTGATGTTAGCATCTTTTCATGTGTTTGTTAGCCATCTGTATGTCTTCTTTGGAGAAATGTCTGTTTAGTTCTTTGTCCCATTTTTTGATTGGGTCATTTATTTTTCTGGTATTGAGCTGCAAGAGCTGCTTGTATATTTTTGAGATTAATTCTTTATTAGCTGCTTCATTTGCTATTATTTTCTCCGATTCTGAAGGCTGTCTTTTCACCTTGCTTATATTTTCCTTTTTTGTGCAAAAGCTTTTAATTTTAATTAGGTCCCATTTATTTATTTTTGCTTTTATTTCCATTACTCTGGGAAGTGAGTCATAGAGGATCCTGCTGTGATTTATGTCACAGTGTTTTTGCCTACGTTTTTCTCTAGCAGCTTTATAGTTTCTGATCTTACATTTAGATCTTTAATCCATTTTGAGTTTATTTTTGTGTGCGGTGTTAGAAAGTGTTCTAGTTTCATTCTTTTACAAGTGGTAGACCAGTTTTCCCAGCACCACTTGTTAAAGAGATTGTCTTTTCTCCATTGTATAATCTTGCCTCCTTTGTCAAAATTAAGGTGTCCATAGGTGCATGGATTTATCTCCAGGTTTTCTGTTTTGTTCCATTGATCTATATTTTTGTCTTTGTGCCAGTACCATACTATCTTGATGACTGTAGCTTTGTAGCAGAGCCTGAAGTCAGGCAGTTTGATTCCTCCAGTTCCATTCTTCTTTCTCAAGATTGCTTTGGCTATTCAAGGATTTTTGTATTTCCATTCAAATTGTGAAATTATTTGTTCTAGCTCTGTGAAAAATACTGTTGGTAGCTTGATAGGGATTGCTTTGAATCTATAGATTGCTTTAGGTAGTATACTCATTTTCACTCTATTGATTCTTCCAATCCATGAACATGGTATATTTCTCCATCTATTAGTGTCCTCTTTGATTTCTTTCATCAGTGTTTTATAGTTTTCCATATATAGGTCTTTAGTTTCTTTAGGTAGATATATTCCTAAATGTTTTATTCTTTTCATTGCAATGGTGAATGGAATTGTTTCCTTAATTTCTCTGTTTTCTCATTGTTAGTGTATAAGAATGCAAGGGACTTCTGCGTGTTAATTTTATATCTTGCAACTTTCCTATATTCATTGATTAGCTCTAGTAATTTTCTGGTGGTGTCTTTAGGGTTTTCTATGTAGAGGATCATGTCATCTGCAAACAAGGAGAAGTTTACTCCTTCTTTTCCAATCTGGACTCCTTTTATTTCTTTTTCTCTTCTGATGGCTGTGGCTAAAACTTTCAAAACTATGTTGAATAGAAGTGGTAAGAGTGGGCACCCTTGTCTTGTTCCTGACTTTAAGGGAGATGCTTTCAGTTTTTCACCTTTGAGGATAATGTTTGCTGTGGGTTTATCCCTCTATGCCTGCTTTCTGGAGGGCTTTTATCATAAATGGATGTTGAATTTTGTCAAAGGCTTCCTCTGCATCTATTGAGATAATCATATGGCTTTTATCTTTCAGTTTGTTAATGTGGTGTATCACATTGATTGATTTGCAAATATTGAAGAATCCTTGCATCCCTGGGATAAAGCCTGCTTGGTCATGATGTATAATCTTTTTAACATATTGTTGGATTCTGTTTGCTAGAATTTTGTTGAGGATTTTTGCATCTATGTTCTTCAGTGGTGTTGGCCTGAAGCTTTCTTTTTTTGTGGCATCTTTGGTTTTGGTATTAGGGTGATGGTGGCCTCATAGAATGAGTTTGGCAGTTTACCTTCCTCTGTTATTTTCTGGAAGAGTTTGAGTAGGATAGAAAGAAGAAGACAGAAAGGGCATGAAGAAATACTTGAGGAGGTAATAGGTGAAAATTCCCCTAAAATGGGGAAGGAAATAGCCATCTAAGTCCAAGAAACCCAGAGAGTCCCAAACAGGATAAACCCAAAGTGAAACACCCCAAGACACATATTAATCAATGAAGATCAAACACAAAGAGCAAATATTAAAAGCAGCAAGGGAAAAGCAACAAATAACACACAAGGGGATTCCCATAAGGATAACAGCTAATCTTTTAATAGAAACTCTTCAGGCCAGAAGGTAGTGGCAGGACATACTTAAAGCGATGAAAGAGAAAAACCTACAACTCAGATTACTATACCCAGCAAGGATCTCATTCAAATATGAAGGAGAAATCAAAAGCTTGCCAGACAAGCAAAAGCTGAGAGAATTCCGCACCACCAAACCAGCTCTTCAACAAATCCTAAAGGATCTTCTTAGGACAGGAAACACAGGAAAGGTTTATAAACTCAAACTCAAAACAACAAAGTAAATGTCAATGGGATCAAACTTATCAATACTTACCTTAAATGTAAATGGGTTGAATGCCCCAACCAAAAGACAAAGAGTGGCTGAATGGATACAAAAGCAAGACCCCTGTATATGTTGTCTACAATAGACCCACCTCAAAATAAGGGACACATACAGACTGAAAGAGAAGGGCTGAAAAAAAAATAATTCACACAAATGGAGACCAAAAGAAAGCAGGAGTAGCAATACTCATATCAGATAAAATAGGCTTTGAAATAAAGGCCGTGAAAAGAGACAAAGAAGGACACTACATAATGATCAACAGATCAATCAAAGAAGAAGATATAACAATTATAAATATATATGCACCCAACATAGGAGCACCACAATATGTAAGGCAAATGCTAGCAAGTATGAAAGGGGAAATTAACAGTAATACATAATAGTGGGAGACTTTAATACCCCACTCACACCTATGGAAAGGTCAACTAAACAGAAAGTTAGCAAGGAAACAAACTTTAAATGATGCAATGGACCAGTTAAACCTAATTGATATCTATAGGACATTTCATCCCAAAACAATGAATTTCACCTTTTTCTCAAGTGCACATGGAACCTTCTCCAGGATAGATCACATCCTGGGCCATAAATATGGCCTTGGTAAGTTTGAAAAAATTGAAATCATTTCAAGCATCTTTTCTGATCACAATGCGGTAAGATTAGATGTCAACTACAGGAAAGTGAAAGTGAAAGTTGCTCAGTTGTGTCCAACTCTTTGCTGGAATTCTTCAGGCCAGAATACTGGAGTGCGTAACCTTTCCCTTCTCCAGGGATTTTTCCATCCTAGGGATTGAACCCAGGTCTCCCTCACTGCAGGCAGATTCTTTACCAGCTGAGCCACAGGGGAAGTCCACAAGGGAAGTAGATGTCAACTACAGGGGAAAAAAAAACTATTAAAAATACAAACATTTGGAGGCTAAACAACACACTTCTGAATAACCAACAAATCACAGAAGAAATCAAAATATACATAGAAATGATTGAAAATGAAAACACAATAACCCAGAGCCTATGGGATTCAGTAAAACAGTGCTAAGGGGAAGGTTCATAGTAATATAAGCTTACCTCAAGAAACAAGAGAAAAATCAAAGAAATAACCTAACTTTACACCTAAAGCAACTAGAAAAAGAAAAAAATGAAAAACCCCAGGGTTAATAGATGGAGAGAAATTATAAAAATTAGGGCAGAAATTAATGAAAAAGAAAGAAAGGAGACTATAGCAAAAATCAACAAAACTAACAGCTGGTTCTTTGAGAAGATACATAAAATAGACAAACCATTAGCCAGACTCATCAAGAAAAAAGGGAGAAGAATCAAATCAACAAAATTAGAAATGAAAATGGAGAAATCACAACAGACAACACAGATATACAAAGGATCAAAAGAGACTACTATCGGCAACTGTATGCCAATGTAATGGACCACTTGGAAGAAATGGACAAATTCTTAAAAAAGTATAACCCTCCAAAACTGAACCAGGAAGAAATAGAAAATCTTAACAGACCCATCACAAGCACAGAAATTGAAACTGTAATAAAAAGTCTTCCAACAAACAAAAGCCCAGGACCAGATGGCATCACAGGTGAATTCTACCAAAAATTTAGAGAAGAGTTAACACATATCTTGCATTTTCTTTTAAATCTTTAAGATTGCGGATGACAGGAAGAGGAAAATGAAGCTATTTTAAGTCCTTTGCTACAGGGGAAATAGAGAGTGGACCAGCAACCTCTCTCTAAGGAAGAATTAATGGGAACTAATTTTTCCTGAGACTCTCTCAGTTCAGTTCAGTTCAGTCACTAAGTCATGTCCGACTCTTTGCAACCCCATGAATCACAGCATGCCAGGCCTCCCTGTCCATCAACAACTCTCAGAGTTTACTCAAACTCATGTCCATCGAGCCGGTGATGCCATCCGTCCATCTCATCCTCTGTTGTCCCCTTCTCCTCTTGCCCCCAATCCCTCCCAGCATCAGGGTCTTTTCCAGTGAGTCAACTCTTCTCATGAGGTGACCAAAGTATTGGAGTTTCAGCTTCAGCATCAATCCTTCCAATGAACATCCAGGACTGATCTCCTTTAGGATGGACTGGTTGGACTTCCTTGCAGTCCAAGGGACTCTCAAGAGCCTTCTCCAACACCACAGTTCAAAAGCATCAATTTTTTGGTGCTCAGCTTTCTTCACAGTCCAACTCTCACATCCATACATGACCACAGGAAAAACCATAGCTTTGACTAGATGGACCTTTGTTGGCAAACTAATGTCTCTGCTTTTGAATATGCTATCTAGATTGGTCGTAACTTTTCTTCCAAGGAGTAAGTGTCTTTTAATTTCATGGCTGCATTCACCATCTGCAGTGATTTTGGAGCCCAAAAAAGTAAAGTCTGACACTGTTTCCACTGTTTCCCCATCTATTTACCATGAAGTGATGGGACCAGATGCCATGATCTTAGTTTTCTGAATGTTGAGCTTTAAGCCAACTTTTTCACTCTCTTCTTTCACTTTCACCAAGAGGCTTTTTAGTTCCTCTTCACTTTCTGCCATAAGGGTGGTGTCATCTGCATATCTGAGGTTATTGAGATTTCTCCCAGCAATCTTGATTCCAGCTTGTGTTTCTTCCAGTCCAGCATTTCTCATGATGTACTCTGCACAGAAGTTAAATAAGCAGGGTGACAATATACAGCCTTGACATACTCCTTTTCCTATTTGGAACCAGTCTGTTGTTCCATGTCCAGTTCTAACTGTTGCTTCCTGACCTGCATATAGGTTTCTGAAGAGGCAGGTCAGGTGGTCTGGTATTCCCATCTCTTTAAGAATTTTCCACAGTTTGTTGTGATTCACACAGTCAAAGGCTTTGGTATCGTCAATAAAGCAGAAATAGATGTTTTTCTGGAACTCTCTTGCTTTTTTGATGATCCAGTGGATGTTGGCAATTTGATCTCTGGTTCCTCTGCCTTTCCTAAAACCAGTTTGAACATCAGGAAGTTCACAGTTGACATATTGCTGAAGCCTGGCTTGGAGAATTTTTAGCATTACTTTACTAGCGTGTGAGATGAGTACAATTGTGTGGTAGTTTGAACATTCTTAGCATTGCCTTTCTTTGGGAATGGAATGGAAACTGATCTTTTCCAGTCCTGTGGCCACTGCTGAGTCTTCCAAATTTGCTGGCATATTGAGTGCAGCACTTTCATAGCATCATCTTTAATTCTAGATATTATGCACTGTGACAAGCATTATCTAAATGTACAACTGAGGGACTTTCCTGATGGTCCAGTGATTAAGACTTCACCTTCCAATACAAGGAGTGTACAATTCTATCCCTGGTTTGGAAGCTAAGATCCCATATCCCTTGGGGCCAAAAATAAAATAAAATAAAATAAAGGTACAGTTGAACAAGCATACTACCTAAATTTGAACAACAGTGTCAGTGTACAGAGATCACTTATACTTGTTCATTGACGTCATCTCAACAGATCTGTTTTATGTGTATACAATGGTTCAGATATATGAGTTTTGGATTAGATCAGTGGATTCATATTCTAATTTCACTACTTCCTGGTATGTGACTTTGACAAGTGTCTTTCTCTTTGTCCCACATTGTTCTCATTTGGAAAACAAGAATGAAGATTATATTGACTATCTGTGAAGATTAAGTACTGTAATAATTGTAAGGCACTAAACATCAGACTGTGACTCGTACATACCAAGTGGTAGCTGGTATTTTTGTTCTAATCCTACAGTCCTAAGAAGGAGGCTTTGGAAAATTTAGTGTCTTACCCAACAACATGCAGATAACAAGTGTTTAACTTTTTGCTCTTATTTTTTGGATATGCATTGCATTTAATGTCCTATAATTATATGGAGGAGGAAAATGTTAGACATATCACCTGCTCTTAAGAAATGTTCCTGGTCTTTTCTTGAGGGTCATAAGAAACTACAGAAAAATAAGTATTGGATTATATCTTACTTAGCATTTATTAGTCATACCTAAGATGATCAGAAAATGTTCACTGAATGCATTCAAAGTATTTGAAATATTTTTGTAATCATGTCTTCAGAAAGGTTACATTGAATGATGAGTAAAATAGTATTAATTGATAGAAAGTTTTAATTTGGGGAACTAGCAATTTCTCAAAGTAAACCTCATTATAATGAGATTAATAATAATAATACATTCATTATTTTTGAAAATTGAACATCCCTTGACTATATCTAAGGAGAAGCTAATCTGAGGTGGAGAATTAGGCATAAAAGCAATGAAACAGGTCAACAGAAACTTTCTCTTTATTTGAGTCTGTTTCACTCTCCATCATAATTCAATGATTTCCATTGCTCAAAGGTTAAATTTCAATGTCCTTAAAGGGACTGAAAGGCTTTCCAGAAGCTGAGTGTGCCTTCCTTCTCCCCATCTATCTCCCACTACTTCTGCTCTGTATTTGAGAAATGCCATCTGCTCAGTCCCACACTGTATGAGTCTACACGAGTCACCTCTCACACTTTTTCCACTGCCCGTGACCCTTGACATCAGTCTTTTTCAGACTAAATCTCACTCATTCTTTGAATCTCGACTGAGGATCATCACTTCCAGGAAGTCTTTGCTGACAGGGTGAACGTCTGCTCTCACCCGCGTGGCCTCTTTACCCTGGCTCTGTATCACCGAGCTAATGCTCTTGGTGTTGCATGTGTATTTCCCCCTCTCACTTCCCAAATTTGGATGTCTTAACAATCTTTTCTGGCCACTTGTCCTTTTCCCCTTTCAGGGTAAGTTTATGCCCACACTTCTCTGTAAACACAGCAGATTTCTGAGGCAGTAAGAGGAGTGTTGTGCACAGCAGCTTAGTCATGCCTGACTCTGTGTGACCCCATAGACTGTAGCCCCCCAGGATCCTCTGTCCATGGGATTCTCCAGGCAAGAATACTGGAGTGGGTTGCCATGCTCTTCTCCAGATCTTCCTGCCCAGGGATCAAACCAAGGTCTCCTGCATTGCAGGAAGATTCCACGTTGCAGGCCACCAGGGAAGCCCAATAAGAGGAGTAATTTCCCACAAATCCTAATTCCACTGTTACTGGTAGTAGTAGTAATGCTTCTTCCTCTTCCCACCTCCTATGCCCTGACCCCTTTGTTAATGTTTAGTCGCTAAGTCCTGTTGGACTCTTGTGACCCTATGGACTGTAGCCCACCAGGCTCCTCTGTCTATGGGATTTCACAGGTAAGCGTACTTGAATGGATTGCCATTTCCTTCTCCAGGGGATCTTCCTCTCCCCTTACCTGAATACAAATGTACATCATGGAAGATGAGATTTTAGCACCAGATTAAAAGATTTTTTTTCTCTTTATTGTTCAAAATTACATTCTTGTCTTTATTACTGGTAGAAAATTTCCAGAATCCCCAGATCATAAAGGCATCATTTAATGAAGTAAACAAGCATCCTACTCCCCTACTTTTAGCTCAGGTTGCCAATATGCAAACTTTCTAGGAACTCATCATTAAGTTTATTTCCCACAAACAATTCTCTTATAGGTATTAGAAGCCAACTGATTGCCAATGAATCTCCTTATGCACAGAAGGGAAAGGCAACTTTGGAACTTATAAAAATCATAGACTCATTGAGTTTTAAATTTGCAAAGGAGTGGATATGCAAACGCTTGGAATTTTACCACTTTAAGCCAAAAACAAAATTTTTGTGAGCAAGAATGGCTTCTCACAGGACTTCCCTGCAGGTCCAATAGTTAAGACTCCGTGCTTGCACAAGTCAGATAGAGTTCTGCATGCCATGTGGTATGGCCAGAAAATGTCATATATGAGATATTAAGCTTTCTCATGACCACATTAAAAAAGTGAAAGAAATAGGTAAATTAATAGTAATAATATTTTAAACACCATATACTCAAAATATTATTTCAAAATGTAATAAAGATAATATATGAATATAAACAAAAAGTAATCAATATAAAAATGCAAGCAATTAGGGTTTGATGTATTTTATAGTAAGTTCCAGAAACCCAGTGTGTATATTATACTTTTAGCACAGTCCAATATGGATGTGTCTAGTAGCTACTGTATTAAATACACGGTATCTACATATGTGTGCACATGTATGTACACAAGTGTAGAGGACAGGGACTGTGGCACAGCATTTTTTTGTACTGCTAATGAAAAGAAAAATGTCCTGTGGTATAGGAGTACTTAAAAACATATTTTAAATAATGGATTAATAAAAAACTTAATTCAAGAACAGAAGACAGTTCTATAAATATTAAGGATATGAATGTTTTAAATAAGGAAAATGTACCATTTTGTGGTTGACACACTATTTATGATTCCCATAAACTTGGAAATAAGGAGCATTTTCTGGTGCAGATATAATGTTTTCCAGTAGAGGGCAGAGATTTAACTGCAACTGGACAGTGAGAACTTAATGGTATAAGAAAGCTTATTCAGTGTGGTAATCTATTCATACTTAAACTTCAGAAATGGAAAACCAGTAAGCTTTCTCACAAGCATACGATTTTGTTATACTGATAACTTCCCCAGTGGTTCAGGAGTAAAGAATCCACCTGCAATGCAGGAGACTCACAGGAGATGAAGATTTGATCCCTAGGTTAGGAAGATCCCTGGAGGAAGAAATGGCAACCCACTCCAGTATTCTTGCCTGGAAAATTCCATGGGCAGAGGAGACTGGTGGGCCATGATCCATGGGTTTGTAAAGAGTCGGACATTCGGACATGACTGAGCGACTGAGCGCTCACACACACGCGCACCCCACAAACAACTTAGGCAATGGCTGTATGCAGAGACTGGGATGGGGTTATATAACTTTCCCTTTCTAGTTTAAGTTATCTTAATAAAAGTCTAATTATTTAATAGATAAACTACTTTAAGTAAAATTCACGAAACCTTTTAGGATAGCAGTTCACATAGGAAGCTTTTTTTTAATATAACTTTTAAATTCTGTATTGGAGTATGGCTAGTTAACAGTGTTGTTATAATTTAGTTTCAGGTGCACAGCAGAGCTACTCAGCCATACAGATACACATATCCATTTCCCCCCAAACTCCCCTCCCATCCAGGCTGCCGTATAACATTGAGCAGTGTTCCCGATGCTACGCTATATGCCTTTGTTGGTTATCCATTTTAAATAAAGCAGAGTGTACATGTCAATCCCAAACTCCCTAACTATTCCTTCCCCCCAGTCCTTCCCTCTGGTAACTATAAGTTTGTTCTCTAAGTCTTCACACAAGATGTGTCTGTTCATGCCCACTTGTTCTTAGAGATCTTTCCATTGATTGCTTTCTAAATTTCATAAATATTTTAATCTAAGCCTCTTTTGTCAGTGCCTCTATATTGGCAAATAATTTCTCAGTCTCCACCTTTTCCCCCTACTCTCTTCTTTTATTGTTTGTTGGCATTTCTTATAAAAGCACACAGAGGAAAAGGAAAATTACGTGGAATTCAGGCATTCCTCAGAGCTGGAAAGAATGTATTTTAAACTTCAGAGACTTTCCTTGAGCAAACATTCTATAACGTATATGTTCACGTGAGTATTTGCTTCCAATGCAAACTTCTCAGAGAGCATTTTACTTATTTTCATAATATTGTCTTGATAAAAATATTTCTGTAACTTCAAATGGCACTGATTTCAGCATCAGCTTATTAGTAAGTCTAAAACCCTAGTCATTTCATCAGCATACCTTGTTTTCTTTCCCAAACACTGCTTTATTTCATTTTAGAACCCACATTGCTTTATAGTGTATAAGTATAGGCCACTTTTGCCTGTTTTCAAAATAACATTCACCTACAAAGAAGAATAACTTTTTAAAAGTTTAGAAGACAGTTCCCCAAATATGTTGAGCAATGATAGTATTTAGAATAAGCATTCAGTCTCAGAGGAATTATTTTGAAATAATGTCTCTTGGTAAGTGAGCAGTTCAGGTATCACTCACTATACAAGCATTAAATTCATCCCTAATTAAGTTCAAGTTAAAAGAAGAGAATCTGCAGATAATCTTAATTGCACGTGATACTGTCTTCTGACAAATCCAATTACCTGACCTAGGCTATAAAATAAGCCATAATCTCATATGCTGTTAGCACACAATTAAGACTTTGCTAGTAATAGCAAACCTGGCTGGTCCTTGAGGTCTTATACAGCAAGCCTGAATTTATCTCAATTTATTTGCAAATCATTTCCTCCTTGACTCTGTGAAGTTGGTCTATAACTACTTTTATACAAGCTACTTGCTGCCCAAATTAGAGCTTAATTTCTGTATATGTCTTTTTGGATCAGTTCTAACATCCATTGATCAAGCACTTAACTCTGTCATCTGGAACTCCAAACAGGACTGTGATACTATCTTTGACTACAGGGAGTTTAAAGTTGGTTAGCAAACCAGACACTTAAAACAATTTTAATTTCTCATATTCAGAACTCTGGTAGAGGGATGCAGTGGTATTTGTGAGAGAAGATTCCTTTATTCATCAAACATTTATTGTATACAGACTATGGGGGAAATACTGAGAATATAAGGTGTCTTAGGAGAGTTCAGCTCCTAGTTGGAGCGTATAGAGAAGCAGTGCATGTAACAGACCTTAGTCACCAAGGAGGAAAGAATTCATTTAGTTGCCTAGCATTTTCTCTCAGTTTGAATTAATCTGAAGTTTAGGAAGAGCCTTGTGTCTCTGAGAAACTGATCTTCCTCCTGGTCCAAGTTCTTCTATAATTTTTAAACTGCCAAGCAATTCCATATTTTCATCCACTAAATCCTGACCTCTTTTTCTCTATCTCTTTTGTCCTTTGCCATCTTCCTCTTTCCCTCATTTACATATCTGGATCCAACGTTCACCTAGTGCACAAAGATTCTGATAATAAGTCTCTTTCCCAGTGACTTAACCATTATAGATGACACAGATGGCATTCTGAGTATGGTGAAAGAATATTAAAATCATTTAGTGGTTATTTGGGTGTGAATGTATCCTTGTAACTCAGAAATACAAATAGTTCAGTCTATATAATGTTTTGCTTTCAAGAAGTGTTGTCACTAGCTAAAACCAAAAATGACCTAAAGAAATTCCAAACATTACTCATGTTCCTTGTGAGAAATTAAAGCATATCCAATTCACAACCTCAGCAACACTTCTTATACCCCATTTTCTCTTCTCATTTTTGTCGCATACAACACTCAGGAGATATGCTTATTTATGACTGTCAAGTCAACAAGAAGACTTGTTTTTCCTTACAACTTCTATATTCAATATTTCTTCTTCCAGTAAAAGCAGCTTTTAAATTCTCTTTCTCTCCCTCTCTCCTTTCCTCTCTCTCTCTTTCTCATTACATTGGTTGACTTAACCTTCCTTCTATCACCTCATTTTTCCTCCAGTCTTTTCTTTTTTTACTCTGACTCTGCATGCATTATTAAGCTTTGATCAAAAATGAATCCCTGGGCTGAGAAGAGGGTGTTGCGAGTTGGCAAGAAGAAGAATTCTCTTTAGAGGCCAGATGAGTCAAAAAGTTTGCAAACACTCCCATGTTATTAATTTTTTCTTTATATGTGCATATTTGCAGCTCTAACATGCGAGATGAAAGATTTTCATAATCCAAGGTAGATTGAACCTAAGATCTTCAAGCAAACCACACATTACATGGTGATTTTACATTAATAAACTCAGTGCAATTAGGTCTTTTACTCTATTTACAGCTCTCATTTTTATAAACTGATGTCCAAAAAGGCGTAGAGTCTTGTTTTTATTAAAATAAAAATCTGACGTTCTAGGAATGGGAGTCGTTAGATGTGGCTTTGCCCCCAACAATGTTTTCCAAATAATCGGTTGCAAATGTTGAAACAGGGTACCAGTGAGAAGTGCTCTTTAGGAGTTTGGGTAATACAGATCTGTGTCTTGGATAACAAACTGATACAATGACTACTGTGGGTTCCTCCAGTCTTCAAACTTCCTGGTTTTCAGAAAGGGCTCTGGATGTATTTCAAATTGGAAAGAGCCAGAAGAAAGAAAAACAAGTCTTCTTGTTGACTTGAACTTTAGTTTGTTTTCTAGGAAATGTGTTAATTCACACTTTGCTTCATTTTCTCTGAATTTCCGAAACAACTATACTATAGTTTAAACCACATTTTAGTGTTTGATGATAATTTTATTCTTATTTCTTTTATTTGTATCATCTTTGTGTCCCTCACTGGCTTATAGGATACCGAGAAAGAAATTCATCTTATAATTTTTTAGCATTGTTCCCATCTCCTCAAAAATACAGAATAATCGAAAATTCTGACAGGAATTAAATGAGAATAAGTTGAGAGTTTTCATGTTGCAGGTATTATGCTAAATATATTGATGCATTTTTTTTTCTTATGAAACTTCAGAACAATGCTGTGGGATTATATTATTTTCATTTTTTAAATGAAGATTTTGAATTTCAGAGAGGCTATTTTTGTGTAACATGATACTGCTAGTGAATAGCACATCTGAAATTTCTGAGATTTTTTTTCCTGCTTACTTTTTAAAAAATTAATTACCTTATTTATCTTTGATTTTTGGCAGCACTGGGTCTCCAAACTCACAATGGGGACTGTGTGTTGAAGGGTCAAGAATCCATTGCTGCTAGTGGGCTTTCTTTAGTTGCAGTGAGCAGGGGCTATTCTTTGTTGCAGTGCCTGAGCCACTGCAGTGTCTTCTCTTGCTGGGGAGAGCAGGCTCTAGGGCACGTCAGCTTTAGTAGTTGTGGCCAACGGGCTCTAGAGTGCAGACGCAACAACTGTGGCACATGGGCTTATTTGTTCTGCGGCGTGTGCAGTCTTCTCGGACAAGGGATTGAACTCGTGTCCTCTGCATTGGCAGGTGGATTCTCGGCCTCTGTGACACCTGGAAATCCTCCTGCTTACTTTTTGTTTCATAAAGTACACTTTGTATCTCTGTGTATGTATGCATATAAATATCTACCTATTTTAAAAAACTGAACTCAGTAGAGTACAGATAGCAATTGATTCATTTTTCTATCACTCCCTGAAACCTGCTATGTCAGTTCCCTTTCACTGTCTCTAACACCATCTCAGAAAGTGCTAGCTGTTGCAGTCACAGCTGGTCAGTCTCATCTAAAACTTCAGATAAAACTTTCATGTTCAAAATGTTTTCTCCCAAGTCAAACTTGACCCTCAACTTCCATGGTCTAGCAGTGGGAAAAGAAATGGTCTGTTATCCATCTCTCATCCCTCTAACTCTCAAGTTCTTCCCTTCCTTCTTCAACCTCAAGGATGCTTCTGGATACTCCAGGTTTGGGAAATTGAAAATGAATAAAGAAGATGGATTAGTTTTGTTCTCCCTTAACTATTCAATGACTTCTGTATGAAAGATGTCCCAAATGCAGATATCTGTGAAGATTTGAATACAGAATAATCTGTTAGATCATTTCATTATAAAGAAAGATTTAGTTAGTGTGACTTTTCATTTAGAAAATTTGGAGAATGAATGCAATAGGATTCAATTGAGAAATGAATTATAATATACAGCAATAAGAGAGGAAAAACAATAAGAAAGATTGCAATGGAAAAGACATTCAGAGGATTAGAATTGGTAGCAACACTTGTGTGAAAAAAAAGATTTATGAAATCGTTGCAAGAGTTTTGATATGAAGAAAATGGAGAAGACTTGTGAAGTCCATTCTGGGTTGACAAGAGAGATAAAGGAAATACAGACTGAAAGACCATCTGTCTTTCATTTCCCAAGTACATGTTCATTGAAATTCTTATTCACAACATATGAGGATTTGATGCTGGATTCTGTAATTGCTTAGACTCTATAGAGTTTTGGAATCAAACAATAATAGACAAACTCACAGTGGGGACTGTGTGTTGAAGGGTCAAGAAGAAATATAAGGAAAAATAAAGAATATATGCTTTCATTGAGAAAAAATAATGTAGTAAGTTTTACAATCCTGTGGGAATTTTATTTCCAAAGAGAGTCTTCCTGTTTCGCATTTCACTAAAGTTTCGGTAACTTATCCTCTCAGACCGTCAGCATGTCAGTTGCTTATTTTGTTGTGGCTTATTGTGTGGTCTACTTGCCTATTGGAGTCAGACCTGAAAACTTTTATCCCTGGTCATATTTATTCAAAAATTATTTTCGAGTGACTTCAGATTTTACTTCAAATGTTCACAGAAGCATAAATGGCATTTTTCTAATAACTTAAAAAATATTCAGTAGCAAATTTCTTTAAAAAATTTCTAATGAAGTGTCTATTTATTTTATTTTAGTATCTTATATTTTCCCCTGGTGGCTCATTGGTAAAGAATCCACCTGCCAATACAAGAGACATAGTTTCAATCCCACATTTGGACGATCCCCTGGAGAAAGAAGTGGCAACCCACTCTAGTATTTTTGCCTCTGTCCATGGAAAAATCCCATGGACAGAAGAGCCTGGTAAGTTACAGTCCATGGGGTCACAGAACAAGTTGGACATGACTTAGTGACTAAATAGTCTTATACTTTATATATTTATAAACTTTGTGTTTTATCACAATGTTGTTATAGTTTCAGGTACACAGCAAAGTGATTCAATCATATGTATCCATTCTCCCCTAAATTTCCCTTCCATCCAGGCTGCCACAAAACATTGAGCAGAGTTCCCTATGCTATTCAGTAGGTCCTGTTGGTTATCCACCTTGAATATAGCAATGCGCACATGTTGAGCCTGGCAGGCCACAGTCCTTAGGGTCACAAAGAGTTGGACAGAACTGAAGCATCTTAGCACACATGCACATATTAATCCCACACAGAGTGTCTGTTTAGATGGGTGAACCTGTGGTGGCAGAAGAATTGCAAACTACAATGTGACTATATTATTTAAATCTTGTTTTAAAAGTTAACTATATAACTATAATTTTTGGATATCAATCCACAGTCTTTGAATGTCAACTAAGTGTCTATAACAATAATAATTGTCAGAATCCATTGACTATTTCCTCCACCAGTTCAGACAGTATATCATCTCCCTAAAACATGAAGCGCTCATTTGGAGAAGTTGTCAAATGCCCCCTTTCTCTCTCCCTTCCCCACAACCTCCACTCTGCACATGTACACAAACACACCATGGATCCCACCTCCATGTCTGTTGGGTATGGGCTACATTTTCCTACAATATAACTATCTTTAGTAACATTTTAAAATATGAAAGACTTCCAAATTCATATATTTTAAAATAGTTGTACATTCTCAACATCAGGGCAGTAATAGGGTTCAGTTCAGTTCAGTTTAATTGCTCAGTCGTGTCTGACTCTTTGTGACCCTGTGAACTGCAGCACACCAGGCCTCCCTGTCCCATCACCAACTCCCAGAGCCTACCCAAACTCATGTCCATTGATTTGGTGATGCCATCCAACCATCTCATCCTCTGTCATCCCCTTCTCCTCCTGCTCTCAATCTTTCCCAGCATCAGAGTCTTTTCAAATGAGTCAGCTCTTTGTAACAGGTGGCCAAAGTATTGGAGTTTCAGCTTCAACATCAGTCCTTCCAATGAACACCCAAGGTATTAAGGAATATGCTGGTCCTGACAGGGAGAAAAGGAATATACTCAAAAAAAGAAGCAAGATTAGACAATGACAAGAGCTGGGAGAAGAGTCATGGAAGAAGACTTTGAAGGTGTTTGATTGATTAAGGGGGCTGGAACACATTCAATAAAGGAGAGTTTATCAATTTCAGAACACTCTCTGGATATACAAAATGTAAAATCCTGGCGAACACACCAAGATGATGTAGAAATGCTACAAAGGTGACTCCTAGAAGAATGGAGAAAACTATGGCTAGAACTGCTGTGGCTGATGATGAAAGAAAGTATTTTAATATTTCAAAGATTTGGTTGTGCTAAAGTGGATACTGTATATAACATCAGAGAACTGAACAGAGAACAATGTCCCCTGTGAATACAAAGAAACTACACCATTTACTAAGGCAAAAAAAAAAAAATTGCACTGTAAGTGGAACAGCAAAATAATTTAGAAGTCCAAGGGTAACCTCTAATTGAAAATAAGAAGTACTGTTTCAGAACTGAGTTCTGTAATACAGTGCAGTTGATAAAACCCCAAACAATAGAGGTAAGATGTTTTTGCATAATTGTCAGAAGCCAGGTAGACAATATCAGATCGGTAGCAGGGATGCCTGACTACAAAGAGCTGCAGACATAGTCAATAGAATTTGTTTTGTCTACCATAGATGGGTGACTAACAAAGTTCCTACTCAATATGTATAGCCATAAAACAGTGAGGGATGATCAAGAGATTAAAGGCAATAGCCCCATTTAGAAATCACGGTCTCTTGCCCAGTGTTTACAACCAAGCTTGTTTTTGGACTCAAAGCCAGCTATTAAAAAAGAAGTTGGACCCATCACTAAAGAAGGAGTCTATAAATTCAAAGCAAGTTTCCATGGTAATTATTCCAGGTGGTATCTGTCCCTCTGTCCCCACATATCTATGATGCAATCGTGGGAGGAAAAGAAAGCATAACTACAGTAGATACTTCAAGCCAGATGAAAAGAAAGGGCAAATATAGCAGTTGCTGATTTACTGTAAGGAGGAAATTCTGCCTAAAGGTACTGTGAGTTTTCTGTTTTTGGAAGTGAGAGAAGTTTCCTTGATTCAATCCTGATTCTACTTTCTGGGAATAACTCCAAAGTTCAGTGTTCTCCCTAGCCCTTAGTTATTCCTTCTGGAAGGTTTTTATTCATGCACTATCTTTCATAATGACACCTAAAGAAGGGGCTGTGGTCATGCCCTCATTGAGGGGTATATCATCCCAAAGTCCATTTCCAGCTGATTCAAGTGCAGAACTTGAAAGTTTTTTAAGGTTTGAAAAGACAGATTTTTTGCTCTCAGCTCATTCTTTTCAGTGTCAATACAATTCTCAAGAACATTTACTAAGCTTCTATTCTATTTGTTTACCGACAAACTCATAGGCTACTATCCACAAAGATGTCCTTTTAATCTTTATTTCATTTGTTCTCAACTTTGCTATCTTCCTTCCCTCTATGATTCGCTTTTTCATGATGGCTATTTTGAAGCTTCTTGAAATAATGTGCTTTAGTAGAAAAGTTACATTTCTAAGTTTACCTTTGCCTCAGAGTTGAATGTTAGTGAGACCTTTTTGTTCTGATCCTTTTGTAAGCTTCTATCTCATCACTTGATGTGGTAGACAGAAATATATTACTCCTACCCAAAGATGTCCATGTTCCAGTATCTATAAACGTGTTAGCTAACATGGTAAAGGAACTTTGGAAATGTGATTTAATTAAAGATTTGAGATGGAAAGACTGTTCTGGATTATTCAGCTGGGCCCAGTGTACTCAAAAGAGTTCTTATGAAATTCCAAGTCAGAGAAGATATAGAAGCAGGAGTCGCAGTGTTATGCAGACAAGAGCCAAGGAAGTGGGCAGTTTCTAACAGCTAGAAAATTTGGGGTCTTTTGCTTCTACCGTTTCTTAAACCTTTCATCCTGGAACTGACATGTCACCGTTCCACTCACATTCAGTAGGGGAGTACGGGTCACGTGCTGCCTGGAGATTCAAGGACAAACTGAGACTTGTAGAACTATGGGTGGAGAGAAGAGTAAGTGGGCTTTACTGAACACATAGAAGTTCTGTTGTAGTCAGAAGTCTTTTGGAGGGGGTATTTGTGCGTAATCTGAATTTAAGTAGGAAACAACTGGACAAATAGGTGGGTGGCCTGATATTAATCAAGCACTTAATAAACACAAATTAAATGAATGCAGATTAAAGAGCATACCTTGGGCAGAAAGAAACACAGCAATTTGAGAAGCAGAAGACCCTTGTAGGTAGAACCAAGTGAATATTGTAAAGCGTAGTTGATGGTCAGAATACAATAAATAAAAGAACCAAACACGGCCAGATTTTGTAGATCGTGTCATTTTTTAGTGTTGTATGTGTGTGATGAGATTCATTGATAGATTTTAGAAGTGAGTGTGGTTCCAATATATGTTGCAATGGATGGACCTAGGTACAGTGGATATAAGAAGAGAAATATGAGATTGTGGTAGTAGTTTTGGTGAGAGAAACAGTGGCTCTACTTTGACTTAAAGAAACTAAGATGGAAAGAGGTGGATAAATTTGTGATATGTTTTGGAGTTTGTGCTTTCCAATGGAGTTACTATTCCTTCTAGTTTGAAATCATACACACACACACTCACACATACTCACACACATGCCGAAGAATTTTATTTATTTTCATCACAGTCATTGAAAAAAATTACTCAGAATTTTTATTCCAAAGGTACAGACAGAAGTGTGGAAAATATACATTAAATTTAGATTAAGAAGATTATAGTGACTACAAGTAGACTAAGTGCCAATTTGAGCTGACTGTACTATCATGTGCTCTGAAAAATCAAAAGCAAATTTTCTTTAATTAGTTTTTGTTTGTTTCCTTGCTGTAAGTTCTGTGAATCTTACCTCCCTTACCAGGGAGTGAACCCACACCCCCTGCATTGGAAACATGCAGTCTTTAACCACTAGATTGCCAGAGAAATCCTCCAAAGGTAAATTCAAATACAAAAGAGTGCCATAATGAACTCTTACTCTCTGCCATGGGCACAGAGAAAAAGGAGATACATGCCTTGTATTTGTATTAACATAATAGAGACAAAGCAGGAAGTACTATTTCCACTTTGCCTCCATTTCTAGGTTTTATTCATTAGATTGGAGAAATGGAAAAGGCACAAAAAGAGAAAGAACATGCCAAGAGGGGCCACTTTCAGGCACTTGCAGCAGCTGTCCTGCAAAAAAGGAATTATAAAGGAAATATCAGCATAAAATAGATACAGTGTGTGTCCCATGATTGCAAAACCATACAGAATTCCCTGTTCACTTAAGTCGGGTTTCACATCTGGTCCATATGTGTAATTGGAAATCTCAGAATTGCATTTTCATCAAGGAAGATAAAGATGCCAAGTGCTTTACTAGAGGATTTATTTGTTTGTGAGTAATATGCATGGAAATGTGACAAAGAGAAAGCTATGCCTGGAACTGGGATTTAGCACTAGTAACTGAGAAGAAAAAATCTTCCTATGTAAGGAGGCATATAAGAAGTTGTAAACTTTCATTTGGTTTAGCGTAATTAATTATTGAAGACTGAAAGAAAGCGTAGATGATGTATAATCAATCTAAAATCTTCTGGGACATTTTGTTAAGACCAAAAATAAGCACAAGGGAAAGTGAAGATTGGAAGTTTGAATTACTAAAAGTACATTGCTCAAATTCAGGAGAAAATTGCCTCCTTACTTCAATGCTTAACCTGACTGATTCTACATGATGCCAAAATGTTCAGATTGTTGGATAATTAGAGCTGCGGAGAAATGATAACTTGATGAATGGTGGTTCTTCTGACTTGTCATCCAGGTGTTCTGACCCAATAATGAACACATATTTTATTGCAGATGATAGTAATTTGAATTCAACATGTTACATAAAATCATCAGAAAGATTACTATTGTATACAGCTATTATATATTACCTAGTATTATAGCCTAGCACTCATCCTCATCAACAGTTTCACATTTTCCACAACAAGCATTTTGCTGCCTTCACTTATCCTTGCCTTAAACAGGCAGGTGAAGCAAAACCTTAATCTTACTCAGTGGCCCCAGGGTGTGGGCATCCTGAGAGGCAGGAAAATCAAAGAAAGGAAGAAAGCGAAAGTCGCTCAGTTATGTCCACCTCTTTGCAACCCCATGAATGTCTATACAGTCCATGGAATTCTCCAGGCCAGAATACTAGGGTGGGAACCCTTTCCCTTCTCCAAGGGATCTTCCCAACCCAGGGATTGAACCCAGGTCTCCCACATTGCAGGCAGATTCTTTACCAGCTGAGCCACAAGGGAAGTCCAAGAATACTGGAGTAGGTAGGCTATCCCTTCTCCAGATGTTCTTCCGGAGTGGATTCTTTACCAACTGAGCTATGAGGGAAGCCCTAGAGGCAGGAGTTCTTGCAAATTATCTATAGCTCCAGCCAGATTGTATGTTCTCATTGAGCTTCAGTTTTCTGCTCTTACAAAATAAAGGCATTAAAATGAAACACAATAACAAAAATACTGTGGGCTGCAGATAGCAGAAAATTAACTAATAACTTCAGCAAATATTGATTTATTTTTCTTACATAGGGAATGGTCTGGAGATGAACTGTCTTAACACAGGGCCAGTGAATCCACATCACCCTTTTAGACATAGGATTCTTCCAGATTTCTGCTCCACTATTCCTAGGTTGTTTTTTACCTCATGGATTAAATGGCAACCATAGCTCCAAACACAGTTCCTACATTTAAGGTAGCAGTAAGAACAAATGGTGTTGCATACTGCGCTGGCTCCTTCCAGTAGGAATGTATACACACACACACACACACACAGACATTTTAAAAAAGCAACATGCATTTATTATCTCAATTTCTGTGGGTCAGGAGTCCTGACATGGTTTAGTTGGGTCTTCTGCTTAGGATCTCACTAGCCTACAATTTAAGTGTCAGCTGGGCTATAAGAATATATGATTTTTAGAAACAAAGTCTTATTAGATTTTTGCCTTACATATCAGTAACCAGGAATATGTAACATGGCCATGTCTAGTTGATGTATAAAAGCAAATGTAGACCTGAGCACATTTTTACTCCAAACCCAAAGTACTATTAAGCAGAGAGAAAATGGAACATGACTAGTCTAAATGCAAGCTTCTCTCACAGGGATTACTAAAGTCCCTTTCAAAACTCTGTAATGGGGAAAGTTGGGATAGATAAGGTTTAGTGGAATTGCCAAGTTGGTATTAAGAAATCATTGTTCAGTTCTTAACGATGATTTGGAGAGTTGCCTGTAACTGAGAAGAACCCTTGGGGTCTTCTCATTTATGACTACAAAATATAACTTTCACTGAAAAAATTATGTGATTAGAAAAGTAACTTAAAACAGGATAACTTCTAAGTTTTTGGAAAGATTATCAGCATTACTTCTAGGATTCATGGGCTTTGTGAGAAAATTCCTGCACAACTTTTAATTAACAGTTGTCAAGACATTGCCTTTTTATATGGCAACCAGATGTATCTTTTTAGTTTGATTGTACTCACACATTTTCTGCTTTTTTGAAAATGGAAATGCATATATATGTATAAATATATATGCACATGATACACACGTGAGTGCATGCTAAGTCACTTCAGTTGTGTCTGACTCTGTGCAACACTGTGGACTGTATCCCACCAGGCTCCTCTGTCCATAGGATTCTCCAGGCAAGAATACTGGAGTGGGTTGCCATGCCCTCCTCCAGGGGGCCTTCCCCACCCAGGGATGGAACCCACATCTCCTGCATCTCCTCCACTGCAGGCACTTTCTTTACTGCTGAGCCACCAGGGAAGCCAATATATATATTTATATAAAATCTGGGTATTTACTAGATTTCTTCAATCTTCTATGTCATAGGTGTTGTGTGTATATGTGTCTGATGATGGAAAATAAAACTGCCTTGCCATAAGATTCTGAAAGGTGAGCATACAAAAACAAAACTTAGCTAGAGACTTGGGAGGGTTCAGATATTTTAATAAATATTCTCATCTGCTGAATTACTAGAATCAAAGAAGCTCACATGACTTATGGGGAATTTTGGGGTATTCATTTATGTATTCAACAAATAGCTATAGAGCAATTACTATATCCTAGAATGATAGGATAGTATGATAAGAATTACTAGTATCATAGGAGCTGTCTAGTCTCTGGGGGTTATAGTAATGAACAGGGTAGAAAAAAGCTTATATAGGCATTTTGTAAGTTGGCCTCACAAAGGGGACAACTGGAGTGGAATCAGAAGGTATAAACATTAGATTCTACATATTTATAGAGCATTGCCAGATTGACGAAGCACTTCATGCATTTTACATGTACAACTTCTTTGAGGCAACTTTTCTCTATGCAAGTTAAAAGTTTAAATTTAGAACCTATAATCTATCAACAATTATTTGGATTTCTTAATAGAAGATTTTAAATGTTTTCCAATTACTTTAGCTTAACAATGAAAACAAGAGACTATGATATGACTTAGAAGAAGAATGGGGAACATGAAATATTGGGGCAATGTTTTAATTTTAACTCTAGCTGTAACACAATTTACCTGTCTCTCCCTTTCATCATCTGAAGAAGTCAGAAAATGCACTATAAAGGCCCTTAGTTTTCAAAACAAGAGGTTTTTTTTTTTTTTTTTTTTTTAACTACAGATATTAAACAACTCTGACTTCTTTTATGGGAATGCAGAGTGATCTTGTCTAAGATCAACATTTACAGGAAGGAAAAGAAGGTTGATCTTCAGTTCAGTTCAGTCACTCAGTCGTGTTGCAGTCCAAGGGACCCTCAAGAGTCTTCTCTAACACCAGTTAAAGCATCAATTCTTCAGCACTCAGCCTTCTTTATAGTCCAACTCTCACATCCATACATAACTACTGGAAAAACCATAGCTTTGACTAGATGGACCTTTGTTGGCAAAGTAATGTCTCTGCTTTTGAATGTGCTGTCTAGTTGGGTCATAACTTTTCTTCCAAGGAATAAACGTCTTTTTATTTCATGGCTGCAACCACCATCTGCAGTGATTTTGGAGGCCAAGAAAATAAAGTCTGCCACCCTTTCTCCATCTATTTGCCATGGAGTGATGGGACCAGATGCCATGATCTTTGTTTACTGACTGTTGAGCTTTAAGCCAACTTTTTCGCTCTCTTCTTTCACTTTCATCAAGAGGCTCTTTAGTTCTTTTTCACTGTGTCATCTGCATATCTGAGGTTATTGATATTTCTCCCAGCAATCTTGATTCCAGCTTGTGCTTCCTCCAGCCCTGCATTTATCATGATGCACTCTACATATAAGTTAAATAAACAGGGTGACAATATACAGCCTTGACATACTCCCTTTTCCTATTTGGAACCAGTCTGTTGTTCCATGTGCAGTTCGAACTGTTGCTTCCTGACATGCATATAGATTTCTCAGGAGGCAGGTCAAGTGGTCTGGTGTTCCCATCACTTTCAGAATTTTCCACAGTTTGTTGTGAACCTCACAGTCAAAGGCTTTGGCATAGTCAATAAAGCAGAAATAGATGTTTTTTCTGGAACTCTCTTGCTTTTTCCATGATCCAGCGGATGTTGGCAATTTGATCTCTGGTTCCTCTGCCTTTTCTAAAACCAGCTTGAATATCTGGAAGTTCACGGTTCATGTATTGCTGAAGCCTGGCTTGGAGAATTTTGAGCATTACTTCACTAACGTGTGAGATGAGTGCAATTGTGCGGTAGTTTGAGCATTCTTTGGTGTTGCCTTTCTTTGGGAGTGGAATGAAAACTGGCCTTTTCCAGTCCTGTGGCCACTGTTGAGTTTTCCAAATTTGCTGGCATATTGAGTGCAGCACTTTCACAGCATCATCTTTCAGTATTTGAAATAGCTCCACTGGAATTCCATCACCTCCACTAGCTTTGTTCGTAGTGATGCTTTCTAAGGCCCACTTGATTTCACATTCCAGGATGTCTGGCTCTAGGTGAGCTATCACACCATCGTGATTATCTAGGTTGTGAAGATCTTTTTTGTACAGTTCTTCTGTGTATTCTTGCCACCTCTTCTTAATATCTTCTACTTCTGTTAGGTCCATACCATTTCTGTCCTTTATCAAGCCCATCTTTGCATGAAATGTTCCCTTGGTATCTCTAATTTTCTTGAAGAGATCTCTAGTCTTTCCCATTCTGTTGTTTTTCTGTTTCTTTGAATGATCACTTAGAAAGGCTTTCTTATCTTTCCTTGTTATTCTTTGGAAGTCTGCATTCAAATGCTTATATCTTTCCTTTTCTCCTTTGCTTTTTGCTCTCTTCTTTTCACAGCTATTTGTAAGATCTCCTCAGACAGCCATTTTGCTTTTTTGCATTTCTTTTCCATGGGGATGGTCTTGATCCCTGTCTCCTGTACAATGTCATGAACCTCTGTCCATAGTTCATTAGGCACTCTGTCTATCAGATCTAGGCCCTTAAATCTATTTCTCACTTCCACTGTATAATTATAACAGATTTGATTTAGATCATACCTGAATGGTTTAGTGGTTTTCCCTACTTTCTTCAATTTGAGTCTGAATTTGGCAATAAGGAGCTCATGATCTGAGCTACAGTCAGCTCCCAGTCCTGTTTCTGCTGACTGTATAGAGCTTCTCCATCTTTGGCTGCAAAGAATATAATCAATCTGATTTCGGTGTTGACCATCTGGTGATGTCCATGTGTAGAGACTTCTCTTGTGTTGTTGGAAGAGGGTGTTTGCTATGACTAGTGTGTTCTCTTGGGAAAACTCTATTAGCCTTGCCCTGCTTCTTTCCGTACTCCAAGGCCAAATTTGCCTATTACTCCAGGTATTTCTTGACTTCCTACTTTTATATTCCAGTCCCCTATAAGGAAAAGAACATCTTTTTTGGGTGTTCGTTCTAAAAGGTCTTGTAGGTCTTCATAGAACCATTCAACTTCAGCTTCTTCAGCATTACTGGTTGGGGCATAGACTTGGATTACTGTGATGTTGAATAGTTTGCCTTGGAAACGAATGGAGATCATTCTGTCGTTTTTGAGATTGCATCCAAGTATTCATTTCGGACTCTTTTGTTGACCATGATGGTTACTCCATTTCTTCTAAGGGATTCTTGCCCACAGTAGTAGATATAATGGTCATCTGAGTTAAACTCACCCATTCCAGTCCATTTTAGTTCGCTGATTCCTAGAATGTCGACGTTTACTCTTGCCATTCCTGTTTGACCACTTCCTATTTGCCTTGATTCATGGACCTGACATTCCAGGTTCCTATGCAATATTGCTTTTTATAGCATTGGACCTTGCTTCTATCAGCTGTCACATCTACAACTGGGTATTGCTTTTGCTTTGGCTCCATCCCTTCATTCTTTCTGGAGTTATTTCTCCACTGATCTCCAGTAGCATATTGGGCACCTACTGACCTGGGGAGTTCCTCTTTCAGTATCCTACCATTTTGCCTTTCCATACTGTTCATGAGGTTCTCAAGGCAAGAATAATAGAACCTTTCAAATTACACATTGAGAGAGAGGGATCACCCTTTGCTGGGGTTATACCATTAGTCTGTATTTAACTTAAAATTTTAGAATTAGATATTTGGTTTCAACCTTTTACTTATCTTGTTAATAAGGAGCCCTCTTTCAGTTCATGTATAAGACTGGCAGACTGTCCTCCAGTTGTAGTATGCTAGAACTCATGATTCTACTTTATATATACATATAATAACTCAGGGTTAAGTGTGTGTGTGTGTGTGTGTGTGTCTGTATATGTCTGCAAGTGTGTTTCTTTTGGAGGGAGCTCATGTTGTTATGAAGGATGAAAACTTAAGTCCTTATGTATGAACCACCAGGCTGCTGGAGGCAGGGAGCAGTGATACAGAGCCTGACCTATCGAAGAAGTGAATCTGACATTTTGGGAGGTGAATTAGCTCTTATTTAAAAACTTACATAAAATATTTTTAGCATCATTTTAAATTTGGAACATGCATAGAAGGTATTGTTTTCATAATGAAAATTAGGAGAAAGTTTTGACAAAGATATTTGAAAATTACTGAGCAGTCTGCTGAAATCACTCTAGGTTAATAAATTCAAAAATCAAATGTTATTTGCACATTTCTTGTAGCTTTTCCTCCATGTCACTGCAAAGACTTTTCTTTGTCATTTGTCTTGGCATGGATGGCTTATTTTTCTATTCTCCATCTCTCTTCCAACATATTAGCAAGTTGAGCTGGATAAGTTATGTTGGGAAAAGTAAGCCATCAGTCTTCTAAAGAAAACAAATTCCCCCCTAACTCATAGCATAGAGGTAAAAAGCAAAAGTGTGGATTCAGAAAGACAATAATTGCAAACCTTGGATAAGTTATTGTCTATAAATTTGCAATTTCATATTAAAATAAATTTGACAAGTAAACTGATGGTGATTTAAGGATTCATGAGAAAATTGTTTGAAAAGAAGTATGAACAAGTTCATCTTCTTTGAAGCTCAAAAAACCATACTTATAATAGTAATAAAAATAATGGTAGTTATATTATTATAATAGAATAGCAATAATAATAGAAATAGTATTAGTAGTAACAATTGTTATCCATAGCTGAAGTCACCTTTAGCAATGCCTATTTTGGTATAAAAAATCATAGGAATAAGTCACTTAATTGTGAAAATAATGAAATAAATATATAATCCTTATTCATGAGGAAGGCTTCAACCAGCAAAGTAATCTAAACTGAGGTGCATCAAAGTAAACTGCTAAATATTCTCTCTGGTATCATAATCTGATTCATTAACATAAGCAGAACCAGGCAGGATTACAATTCTTTCCCCTCAATCTCATTTTATTACCAAATATTTGTGTTTGTTTGCTCTAGGAAGGTTTGTGCATGTGTGTGTGTATATGTATTGTAAGAGACAAACTCAGGATGGATTTTTCCTTCACAGTAGAAAAAAATATTTGAAAAAGAATGCTAGAGTGCTTCAGGAACAGAACTGTAGTGTCTCACACATATTTAAGTTAAAATTGCCTGTCTTTGAGATATGCAGCATCTCCTCCAACAGAGTATATGATCTTAAAAAAACAAAGAACAATTTTGTTCTTGTTGTTTGTTATCACTTAGCATCCCCTACTTAGCATAATGCCTGATACTGGAAATTTTATATCTGGTGGATACATAGATGAGATAATTTCAAATGAGTGAATATCCATCAGAGCAACCACCTCTTAAATAGATGTTGTCATTCCATTCATCTGGGGGACAGAATTAAGTTGTTCCTGATCTTTTGGAAGGAAGTCTTCTCAGCTCTGGGGCTGAAGAAAGTTGGATATAAACCCCAAGACATGACATGAAAACCGAATCTTCTTGTGAGGAATTCGCGTGCTTTCAGCTCAGAGACGCATTAGGAGTTTGGAAGGGACTATGAGGGTGGATTTGGTCTTTATTTCTTAAGAATATCTATTTATAGTAGCAAAATGTTCAACTAATTAATTAATTTGTTTCATAGTCTGTTGATATAGACTATTCAGTCTGTTCAGTTCAGTCGCTCAGTTGTGTCCGACTCTTTGCAACCCCATGAATCACAGCACGCCAGGCCTCCCTGTCCATCACCAACTCCCGGAGTTCACTCAAATTCGTGTCCATCAACTATTAATCTATTAACATATATACATAGATCAAACTATTAATTATATATAACTATATGTGGGGCTTCCCAGGTAGCACAGTGGTACAGGATCTGCCTGCCAATGCAGGAGACATAAAAGACACAAGTTCAATCTCTGTGTTGGAAGATCGTCAGGAGAAGGAAATGGCAAACCACTCTGGTATTCTTGCCTGGGAAATCCCATGGACAGAGGAGATTGGCAGGCTATAGACCATGGGGTCACAAAATTTGGGGCAATACTAAGTGACTGAACACACACATATAATTATATGCAATATACATAAAATACACATATATATAGTTGTGTATTTATTTATACTTTAAAAATGATTATCCTAAGAATTTTAAAATATTATAGTCTAGAACCAGCAGCAATTAATCTGGAAGCATTAGATTTTAGGTGATTTTCTGAGTCAAATCAAAGTAGGATGACCAGTTGGAGAGATAAGTGAAAGAGGATAAATGCTTGAAGCATATACATGTTTTTGAGAGGAAATCTCAGACACTGCTCTGGCAGAGGAACCTGGTAGACTCAGAAAGGATGGGAGATTGAATTTGTTGACATTTGGGTGTGAAATTAAATGTCACCTTATCTCTAACTGAAAGTTGGTGAGAAAGTGCTACATTCATGACATACTCATGACCATGTCATCATTCCTAGGAAAACATTGTCTGGTAATGTCATTGTTGCCATTATTATTTTTGTAATTATTGCTCTGATTGATGTGGTGCCCAACCAAACAGTACATAGAGAAGCATCTATTATACAATGAAGTGAATCAGCTACATGTATGCATATATATCCCCTTCCTTTGGACCTCCTTCCCATCCCTATCCCCATCCCACCCATCTAGATCATCACAGAGCACCAAGCTAAGCAGAAACTAACACAACAATAGAAAACAATAGTACTCCAAAGGGAAAAAGAAAGATTGCCAAAAAAAAAGGAAAAAAAGAACCTCCTGTATAGCACAAGGAACTCTATTCAATATTCTGTAATGACCTATATGGGAAAAAGAATTTTAAAAAGAGTAGTTATGTGTATATGCATAACAGATTCACTTTGCTGTACAGCAGAAACATACAACATTGTTAATCAACTGTAATCCAATAAAAATAATAAAAAATAAAAAGTATACTGCAAAAGAAATATTGAATGCCTTGTACTTTAGTAGATGTGATGGGTGATAACAAAACTTGTTAACACCTGCAGTAAGAAATGTAAATTCAGTTCTTCAGAGAAAGCATTTGTTCATAAAAGATCTAATCAGCAAAGAAGAAAGAATATAAAATTTATGTAGTACAAATTCATTTAGTACTAAATGCTAAGGAAGCCCATTCATTTTCACTTAGTGCTTTGAGTCATGTCTGACAGAATTGGGCCTGAGCTCTCAGAGACAAATCATCTTCTCTCTAGTTGAGGCTAGGACAAATATCAAAAGATTTCTCATAGTAGTTTTGCTACCCTCACAACCTAAGAGTTGCTGCTGCTGCTGCTGCTAAGTCGCTTCAGTCGTGTCTGACTCTGTGTGACTCCATAGGCGGCAGCCCACCAGGCTCCCCCGTCCCTGGGATTCTCCAGGCAAGAACACTGGAGTAGGTTGCCATTTCCTTCTCCAATGCATGATAGTGAAAAGTCAAAGTGAAGTCTCTCAGTCATGTCCGACTCTTAGCGATCCCATGGACTGTAGCCCACCAGGCTCTTCCATCCATGGGGTTTTCCAGGCAAGAGCACTGGAGTGGGGTGCCACTGCCTTCTCCGACCTAAGAGTTGTATGGAGACTTAAAAGAGTGACAAATTAGTGGCAGGATGTGGTTTTCAGGTCTATTTTTTTTTTTTTTTTTTTTTTGGCCAAAGGAAACAAATGTCATTTTACTTCATCTTCTTTTTTTAAAGAGACATAAGCAAATTGTAAGGAAGCTGTTAAGGGATCCAGATAGTGAAAATTCATGGGAAAATGAGGCATCTTTTTCAAGTCCCAAGAGTTGAGAACAAATGTGATTATTCAATGTGCAGGGCCTTTTAATTAAGAAATGAGTTAACAGTTACCTTTTGTGTAGCCCTCTCTATCACTGATTGTCTATAGCAGAAATGTTCAAAGAGGCCAAATGTGCTGTGTAGAACTGACAACAAAGTACACAATATTTTGGCCAATAAACTCAAGCCAATACAATCTTTGCACAAATTAGGCGAGAAATTATAAAACTTTTTTTTTTTCCTTATATGTTGGGCCAGCGTTCCTTGAATGGAAATATTTTATATCTTTCCTTTGTATTATAAGACTTGTTAATAGAAAGGCAGGAAATGACAGTGGAAATATAAAGCTTAATATGATTTTTCTCTGAAGATGTAATCAAAGATTAGTTGAGTGGGTTTTATGAAGTCTTGTTTATGTTTATTACCTTCCCAGTATAAAAAGGAAAAATGAATTGACTTTCTTAAGGAAGGTTTTTGCTTGTTTGTTTGCTTGGTTTTGCTTTGTTTGACTAAACTTATATTTAATTAATTTACTCGTTCAGTTCAGTTCAGTTCAGTTGCTCAGTCGTGTCCGACTCTTTGCAACCCCATGAACCGCAGCACATCAGGCCTCCCTGTCCATCACCAACTCCCAGAGTTCACTCAGACTCACATCCATCGAGTCCGTGATGCCATCCAGCCATCTCATCTTCTGTCGTCCCCTTCTCCTCCTGCCCCCAATCCCTCCCAGCATCAGAGACTTTTCCAATGAGTCAACTCTTCGCATGAGGTGGCCAAAGTATTGGAGTTTCAGCTTCAGCATCAATCCTTCCAATGAACATCCAGGACTGATCTCCTTTAGGATGGACTGATTGGACTTCCTTGTAGTCCAAGGGACTCTCAAGAGTCTTCTCCAACACCACAGTTCAAAAGCATCAATTTTTTGGTGCTCAGCTTTCTTCACAGTCCAACTCTCACATCCATACATGACCACAGGAAAAACCATAGCTTTGACTAGATGGACCTTTGTTGGCAAAGTAATGTCTCTGCTTTTTAATATGCTGTCTAGGTGGGTCATAACTTTTCTTCCAAGGAGTAAGCGTTTTTTAATTTCATGGCTGCAATCACCATCTGCAGTGATTTTGGAGCCCCCCAAAATAAAGTCTGACACTGTTTCCACTGTTTCCCTATCTATTTCCCATGAAGTGATGAGACCAGATGCCACGATCTCTGTTTTCTGAATGTTGAGCTTTAAGCCAACTTTTTCACTCTCCACTTTCACTTTCATCAAGAGGCTTTTTAGCTCCTCTTCACTAAGGAAGTTAAAATGGTCAAATGGGTTCTTTATGGGAACAAGCTCATTAATTTTCCTTTGTACAGATATTAATTCATTTACTGATACCAATGCATTTAATATTGTTTAATATTATTGTATTTAATTAAACTTATATATTCCATTGTTAACTTATACCCTCCCATGAACTCCTAGATCTAAAAGAACTTTTATCACCTTAATTCAGACACTGTCCTTCTTAAAAGAGAATCTTACCAAAATTCTAGAAACATTTTAAGGAAGGTTTTAAGAACAACAAAACTTAAAACTGTAAGCCTTAGAAATGTAAAAAGTATGTGTCTGGTACCTGACAGGTGTTTATCAAAAAATGCTCACTGTAAGCTCAAGAAAACAGCTTGTATGGAACTAGAAATGAAAAAAGTGAATCAAGTTTAAAGTATAAACCTTTCCCTCTGAAGTTATTAAGGGATGGGAAAAATTTTAAGGTAATCAAGTTAGAAATTTGTATAAGCAATCTATAGGAAAATAGTGAGCTTCTTCTTCTGATTTAATAACTAAAAACTTAAATGAAAAGGGTTTATTTAAATAGTTATTACCTGTAAAGTACATACCAAAAATAAGAGGATAATACAAACATAAAAAAAAAAAGGTATAGTTTATAATTAGGTAAAAAGAGAAACCTGAGAGTATTTTATCAGTTGGGCTTCCCTGGTGGCTCAGTTGGTAAAGAATCATTTATTTATTCAGTCACCAAATGTACATTGGCAACTACTAAGTACTTAAAACTATTCTATGTTCTAGGGACAAAATAATGTGCCTAGATGAAGAAACAAAATATTTGAAATTAATCTGTAAGGGAAAGTTTTCATAGACTCTTCCACATCTACACAGGATCCCAACTGTGGAATAAAATATGATGAACACAAGAAAATAAGTTGCATAAAAACAATCTGCCCTCTTCTTCTATTAACACATGTGTGACCTGATGGAACATGTTTTATTTGCAGCTTTTAAGGTCCTGTGATTCTGAGGATCTCAGAAGAAATGATAAATCGAAACTAAAATATGGACCAGATGCAAAGGACAAGTGCTGTTTTCTCTTGGCCTCATGAGTTGCAAGTATGCTATCAGTGATCTTTGACCTATTCCTGTCAATTCAGAGAACATAACTATCACAGGAAAATAACACAGTATTATGCATTCTTCATGGCTACCAAATATACTTCATATTACCTTATGGTTACAGGATTCTTGATGTTCTTCTTCTGTATGTTGACTTTATTGTTACCAGATGCTTGGCCCCATGCCTTGGGTTACCCAGGTTCACTGGTCCAACAAACAAAACAAAATTGGAATCATATTGAGTACGTACATCTGATGAAATAATGATATGAAAGAGAAATAAGAATAGTTCCAAAGGGGAAAAAAATTGAAGTACTGTCTTATGAGGGTAGGAACACGAATGCCAAGAACCTTTAAGAACTGAACTCAGCATTCTCAAGAAAGCTTTAATGTGTGAGCAAATTCCAGTGGCTACCAAGACAAGATGCGCTTATATTGTTTCATACAGCTTTGTTTCCAGGGACTAGGAGAAGGACCGTGTAAGCAATGAAGTGCATATTCCCCCCGTCATGTCCAAAAACCCATCATAGGGATATTTGTCAAAGCCTGTCTGCAGAAAATCAGATTTTTAATAGACTTTGACATTTATGTTAGATTGAGCTTGGCAGATGTTTTTTAGTTAATCCCTACATTCAATAAATCAGGCTGAAGAACTTACCTTAGAGCACAGATTTCTCTGTTGCTCAAATAAACAATAGCTGTGTGTTTAGTAACTTAAGAGAACGTTCAGGCAGTCCAGTTGAACTTGACCATATAGCTTCCCACCTTTTCTGGTTCCCACATGCTAGCAGTACTGACTGCTCTTTAATCAGCCTCTTAAGTTCCTAACTCCTGAACGATGATAGATAAAAGCAATCGGTGACATATGTGCAATAACGGAAAAGAATGTGTCACTTAGAGCCAGAAAACCATAGGTAGGAGTAATAGCTCTGCCAGTGATGAAGTGTAGAGCCTTGGAAAACCACTGCCTCTTTATGAGCTTCAGCTTCAGTATTTTTATCTATGAAAAGGGAATTATAATGCATTCCTTGTCTATCTAGAAAGGTAGGTGTGATGACTAAATGAGAACATGTGTGGGAAAACTTTGTAAATTAGCAAGTGCCTTACCTTTGAGAAGTATTTGCAACATGTGAAAATAAAATTGAAATTGGAACCTTGAAGCATTAGTATGTTTGACAGTACACTACTGATATTTCAATAAATGTTTTGGAGACATTTGAACAAATCTTGTCACATTCTTCAATTTATTTTCAGTTCCAACTTACTTGAGTGTCGGAATCCATGACTCCTTGTCATTAAATGTCCACATATTGAACATTCAGAAAGCACCAGGAGCTAAGAACAAGTGTTAAGCCTCTTCAGGTTTCCACTGAGATGAATTTCTGGGGAATATAGTTTAAGTTTATAATAAAAGCCAGAGCTATGGCCTTTGGATTTCTGATTACAGATACCATTTTCTCAACTAGAACATAGAAAGGTGTTTAATCACATTTTAGAGGGTTTAAAAACACACAAAATTAAATATACCCTTTATACTGTTTTTAAATGCATAGTTCAGTATTCTCATTGAGCAGCAGAGCTCTATAACTTTTTCATCTTGCAAAACTGAACTCTATAACCACTAAACACTAATTTTCCCTCCCCCCACCTCTTAACAATCGCCTTTCTGGTTTCTGTTTCTGTGACATTGACAACTTTAAATACTTCATATGCAGGGACTCAGAGAGTATTTGTCCTTTCATGACTGGCTTATTTTGCTTAATACAATGTCTTTAAGTTTTCATCCATGTTGTAGCATGTGACAAGGTTTCTTTCTTTTTTTAAGTTTGCATAATCTATCTATCTATATATATATATACACACACACAGAGTGGGGCTCCCCTGATGTTTCAGTGGTAAAGAATCCACCTGCAATGCGGGAGGTGCAGGAGACATGAATTCAATCCCTGGTTTGGGAAGATCCTCTGGAGGAGGTCACGGCAACCCACTCCAGTCTCCATGCCTAGAGAATTCCATGGACAGAGAGCCTAGTGGGCTACAGCCCATAAGTTCACAGAGTTGGCCACAACTGAAGCGACTGAGCACACACACATACAGCACATTTTCTTTATCCATCTGTCTGTCGATGGACATTTGGATCGCTGCCACCTCTTGACTATTGTAAACAATGCTGCAGTAAACTTGGGTGTGCAAATATCTCTTCGAGATCTGGATTTCAATTCATTTGAATATATACTAGAGGCAAAGCAAGATCACAAGGTAATTATATTTTTAAGTTTTTGAGAACCCCCCATGTTGCTTTCCATAAAAGCTACAGGACTTCATATTCTCACTGACAGTTCACAAAGATTCTAATTTCTCTGCCTCCTTGCCAACATTTGTTATTATCTTGTTGTTTTTTTTTTTTTAAGTGACTACCCTAATGGCTGTGAGATGACACTTCATTGTGTGTATCTTTGACTTGCATTTCTCTTCTCTTATGATTAGTAAAGTTGAAACTTTTTTCATATGAGTGTTGATCATGTGGATATCTTATTTCAAGAGTTACCTATTTAAATGGTTTACTCATTTTATAATTGAGCTGTCTGATTTTTTAATGATCCAGTTATTGACTGATAAATTGAGTTATATGAATTCCTTGTGTATTTTAGATATTAACCCCTTATCATAAATCTAACTTAAAAATAATTTCTCCCTCTCATAGACTTCTTTTTCCCTCAATGTATCGAAAATTTTAAGTTTGATATTGTTAAAATATTCATGCCACCCAAGTTAGATTCAACACAATCCATATCAAAATCTCAATGAAATTCTTTGCAGAAATAGAAAAACATATCCTAAATATGTGAAAGAATGAATTGGACACTTACCTTCCATCCTACTCACAAAAAAACCTTCAACATGGATTAAAGACTTTAATGAGAGACTTAGTAAAACCTCTAGACGAAAACATAAAGGAAAATGGTATAGGACATTGGAGTTGGCAATAATTTTTTTTTTATAAGATACCACAAGAACAGGCAACAAAAGCAAAAATTGTCAAATGGCACTATATCAAACTAATAAACACTTTAAATTAAAAGTACAATGTAATAAACATTATGCTGTGAAATCTCACAATATATCAGATAACCAGAGTAGAAAACACTCTAAGTTATACAGGGGCTTGTAGGCAAGGCACTCGGGAAAATGTCAGCATTAGTTAAGTGAAGTGAAGTGATGGACATAGCCTGACCCTGTGTGTCAAAGTTTAGAGACCCGAGACCATATGACCTAACACAAAAGGTTTGGGCAGTCATCCCTTAGTAGCTGAGGGGGGATTAGTTCCAGAACCCATTTAGGTACCAAAAGCTGAGGATGCTCAAGTCCTTATATAGAATGGTGTATTAATTGCATATGGACTTGCCAAGTGGCTCAGTGATAAAGAATCTACCTGCCAATGCAGGAGATGCAAGTGACGCAGGCTTGATCCTGGGTCAGGAAGATCCCTTGGAAGATGAAATGGCAACCCATTCCAGTATTCTTGACTGGAAAATGCCATGGGCAGAGGAGCCTGGAGGGTTACTGTCCATAGGGTTGCAAACAGTCAGATAGACCTGAGCGACTGATTACACACACATACATTATTTGTATACAACCTGCATACATTCTCTCATATACTTTAAATTATCTCAGATTATTTATAATACCTTACACAGTGTAAATGGTATCTATGTAAATAGTTGCCAGTGTGTAGAAGATTCACATTTTTGGAAGTTTCTGGAATATTTTTTCCAATATTTTAAATCTAAGTTTGGTTGAATCCCAGGATGAGGGCACAGTGGGTATGGAAGAAGGTTGACTGCAATCTGGTTTGACTGGAGGAAAGCAAACATGTATGAAAAAGAGATAGCAACTTACCCTGTTATTCAAGGAACTTCATGTAGCATTCTCCTATTTCATCTTACAATTTATCCTAGTTTGAAGTTAGGTATATTTATTTTTGCTTAGTTCCCTTCTATCTTCATCTACGATAGATATTATAAAATCTTTATCCATTTGAACATTCTTGAGTACTTGCTGTAATAGAAGAGGGCTAAGGCTTATGAAAACATAAATCTTATAAAATCCATATTCCCTGTTGTCTACAGTTTATTATATAAAAATCTCTTCTTGAAGTTAAATCTAGCTTATTCAACAACAATTTATTGAGTTTCTGTTATCTGTCAGGCCACATGAAAGGCTCTGGGAGTACAAAGATAAATACAGTTAAGTTTTTTCATTTATATCCATGGATTCTATTTATCAATGTTTTATCTTTTCTTTGAGTCAGGCCTGAGTTATTCATGGACATCTTAAGTTACATATCTCTGAACAAGATACATTGCTCTCCTTGGTGTCTAATAAATAGAATTTATTACCAATACTTAACACTAGTTGGATTCAATAAACACTTATTGAATAACTCTATATGTGAGGCAACAAAGTACACAAGGGATATAAAGATAGAGAAGAGGCCATCCCTTATTTATTGTAAAATATGAAAGAACAAAATGATGGCAGGGAGATTTCTAACACTTATTCCCTCTAGAAACATCAACTTAAATAACTATCCACATGCCATAATATCCTCTCAAGAGGCAAGGATTCCAGGTGAGAGATCACAGCACCTGGATGAAGCACAGAAATGAAAAGATGCATTGAGGAGAGCAGAAAAGACAGATTCACACTAGTCCATCATTCTCCCCTCAAGACCAGGCAGCCCGTCTTCCAGTGGGAGACAGAGAGTGAATTTAGCATCTTATTTCACCACTGATCCTGCAACCAGCTTGCCCAGCACCAAGTTGACCCCTGCAGTCCTAAGTGGCTCCCTGTACACTCCTGAAAATCCAGACCCCCCCAATCACTTCACCACTTACTGGCCCCAGTGGTCCTAGTTATCATCTTTGGCACAAGATTCCCAGCAGTTCCTGTGGATCCAGGACCCCAGCCTAACTAGCCCCTGCCATCTCCAGCCGAACCAGGCAACTCTAGCAGCCCAGGCAGCTCCTGTGGCATCAGGCTCCCAGAGGGCTCTTATGAATCCAGGCCCCAGGATTGATCCAGGACTTGCAAGCTTCAACAGACCCAGGACAGGTCCTCAGCTCCCAGGGGTTTCCTCAGCCCTAGGTTCCCAATTCAACTGAGCACTGGCCACCTCCAGGAGCCCCAGAAGGCTCCTGAGATCCCAGGCAGTTTCCAGGGACACCGGGGTCCTAGCAGGCTCCCATAAACTCGGGTTCCTGGCCATTCTAGTGTCAGCCAGCTCCTACAGCCCAGGGCAGCGTCTGTAGTGCCAGGATCCCAATCAGCACCCAAAAACTCATGTTCCAGGTGGGCACCTAAGAACCAATCTCCCACTCAGGCCTTCTACTAGGTCAATTACCATAGATGCACACTTTAAACCTACAGCCCCAAGTGTCATGCCTAATCCTATGTCAGGCTGGCCTCATTAATTCGACTTCAGATAACTCTGATCACCCAGGCTCCCAGCCAACTCCATCACTAGGCCAAACCCCAGTGGCCCCAGCGTCGGACTGGCCCCTGCACCGCCCCTACCTCTAGATCTACCCCTCAGCCCCTAAGTTAGAGGCCTCACTTTTATCATCTAAAAAAAGGAATTGGACACAGAACCTTTTTCTCAGATAAACCAGTTGTGCAACCAGCTACTATAGCTGAAGGTTTTTAGAATGGCATTTGGTACTGGTAGTCTAGAGTGAAAGTCACTCAGCTGTGTCTGACTCTCTGTGACCCTATGAACTATAGCCCACCAGGTTCCTTTGTTCCTTGAAATTTTCAGGCAAGAATACTGGAGTGGGTTGCCATTTCCTTCTCCAGGGGATCTTCTCAACCCAGGGATAGGACCTGGGTCTTCTGCCTTGTGAGCAAATTCTTTACCATCTGAGCTATTAGGAAGCCTTTGGTACTGGTAAGGGTTCAATGAAAGTTGGCTATTATAATTAATTTATCCTAAATATTTTTTTCAAATTGAAAGATTTACAGATGCAGGATTATGATTTATAAAGAAATACATGTCCACCTTGTTTTTATTCTTCTTAGAGACTTAATAGTTTCATCCATTTTCCTTATAAGGATTGTAAGTTCTTACAAAAGCATTTGCTCTTGGCCCAGAGGTGAGTAACAGAACTTGGAACAACATATGAGTGTTGAAGACCTTAGAGGCTGTGAACCATATTGCCGAGAGGGAAGTTTCTGGGCTATGGATTTGTGGTGATTCACTTAATGTGAAGGAAGTAGGAGTGGAGTGGCCCATTCCCTGAATAAAAAGGATGTGTGACCACATGACATAAATTCAGATACTGTGGCACAAGAATACCTGGGTACTCAACAGTTAGAAACTGGCTCTTGGGAGCTTCAAGAAAAGTTTCAGTAGCCAATTGGCATGGAGAAAGTGGTTTCTGTGGGCAGCGTAGAAATGGAACATCAAACTGCAAACAGGCCAACAAAGCTTTGACAATGCTATTTTTATGTCAGCAAAATGGATAGAAAACTATAGAGGCTTTCCCAAGAATGTTCTGCATTGCATAACCCCCAGCATATATGTGTTTGCTGTGAATCAGAATCATAGAGAGAGCCTGAGTCTCCAATGCATGGATGAAATACAATGTCCTGACAATCTTGAGAAAGATTTGGTTTTATAAAGCACAATAATGTGATTTGTTTTGAATCTAAGAACTGTGGAGTATAATTATTCCATTTAACTACCTAAGGGCTTGAGGAAAATACTCTATTAGACCCAGACCAACGTCATGGTATAGAATATGGCTTGCTTCACTTTGTGTGTCTGTTCTTTATTGTGGTGATTGGATAGATGAGTGGAAATGAGACTAATAACATCAAATGTTCTTTCCACAAACACCAAAACAGAGATTCAATAAATTGGAACCATGTTGGGTCCAAGGTCATGCTTAATTAGAATGAAGAAAGCCCTAGAGAATGAAAAAGATCCCCATACAGATGAGTAATTCAAAAATTAAATAGTCACATGTAAAAAAAATTGACAACATCAGCAGCATGTTGTCATATTGCCCCAGGAAAGTTTTACCAACTAGGTTTAATAGAGAAGTCTATAGGCAATGGCACCCCACTCCAGTACTCTTGCCTGGAATATCTCATGGATGAAGGAGCCTGGTAGGCTGCAGTCCATGGGGTCGCTAAGAGTCGGGCACGACTGAGCGACTTCACTTTCACGCATTGGAGAAGGAAATGGCAACCCACTCCAGTGTTCTTCCCTGGAGAATCCCAGGGACGGGGCAGCCTGGTGGGCTGCTGTCTCTGGGGTTGCACAGAGTCGGACACGACTGAAGCAACTTAGCAGCAGCAGCATAGATGACACATTGAATTTTGAATGTGCACAGGTGGAAGCTGTTGCAGAATACCAGCATTTGAGAGTGTGGAATGAGTTTGAATCCCAACTCTACCATGTATTAGCGGTGCATATTTAGGTAAAACATTTTATCATATTCAGTGTCCATTTATTCTGCAGTAAACACTGGGATAATAATGACCAACTGGGCAAAATTACAAATAGTTACATGACTAATTCACATAGGAAAGTCCCTCACTTGGTACATGGCACATTTTAGAAGTTCAATTGATTTGGTTCAGTTGAGTTTAGAGCATTCAAATCAGGAATACATTTTTTAAAATGTTGGTTAAACATCTGGTTACTCTGATGCTATCTAGACACACTGGATTGTTTGAATGGTACTTAAAGGGAAAAAAAATCATGACTTTTAATAAAGAAAGGATCTCTAGTCTGTGAAATGAAATTTCATAGTGAAACAAAGAATATTTAATATTAAAGACTTTTGTTCATAATTCACCTTGTGAATAGAACACACACACATATGTATCATTTTTCACATCATTTTCAAGTTATTAGAGCTAAATTTAGTTAAATAATTTTGAAAAAACAGGAGAAAATAATTATCCAGAAAAAAAAAAAAACAGAAAAAATAAAATGGAACGTTCAAAGTGTTGAGAAAAATACTATCAACCTGGAATTCTATACCCAGCACAATTCTGTACCCAGTTTATCTACATCTGTACATGTATAAATACATATTCATGAATAGTTTCCTTCTTTTAATTTGTAACTGACATAAAGTAAAACATATAACACAGTCTGGGATGAGACTGAGCAACCACAATTAGCCCACCAAGCTTCTCTGTCCTTGGAATTTCCCAGGCAAGTAGGTTGCCATTTTCTTTTCCAGGAGCTTTTACCTACCCAGGTATCAAACGTACGTCTCTTGCATCTGCAGGCAGATTCTTTACCACTACACTACCTGGCAAGGATTAGAACCTGTTCACATAAAAATAGTGTATGAATTGTTATCTTCCCAACCCAGGGGTTGAACCTGGATCTCTTGCATCTCCTGAATTGGCAGGCAGATTCTTTACCAACTGCACCACCTAGGAATCAATAGCCAGTATATCTACATCTATAGATCTATGAACATATATTCATAAATAGTTTCCATCTTTTAATTTGTAACTTCATAAACTAAAACATATAACACAGATTGGGATGAGACCCTGAGCACTCACAAGTAGGAAGAGGGCTGGATTAAATATGCTAGAGGACAGGGAGCAGGATAAACATAAATAGGACATAATCTTTGGTGAAGAAATAACGATAGAATGAAGAAGACATGTGATAGTACTATAGAGCTGTAAAAGTGTCTCCCACATTGTAGACAGATGCTTTACCATCTGAGCCACCAGGGAAGTCCATATGAATTCATAAGAGGTTATAAAGGAGCATGAAATATATATGATGAAATTAATAGAGAAAATAAAATACAAATATATATTTATACATGGGTTTATATAAGCAAAATAGGTATGTTCTAGAAATAGGCAAAGTTTTAAGTACTGTTTGAAAAAGTGAGAGAAAGCAGAAAGGCTTTTCTTGGTAAGTGTGATTATGTTTAGGGAAAAACATGACAAATCAAGGCTATTGAAATTTGAGTAGAGATCCTCCAAGGGGCAGCAGATATTCTCTGCAGTGGCTGAGGGAATCCAACAGGAAGTCATGCAAAATAAAACTGGAGAAGAGAAAGGGCTAGAATAGAGCACCTAATGTCTGCCCAACAGCAAGGTTTTAAGAGGAAGATAGAAATATGAGCAATAGAATAATGCAAATAAGTCATGTTAGAGAAAATTCATTCTCACTGCTGTTTCACAGATTTAGAAGTGAATTATTATACCATAGAAGTTGATCAAGTAATATTTTGGATGAGGGACTTTGTTGGGTAGCTTCCTCTCCCTTGCAATATGTTTTCATAGTGAGGGAACATTTATTACTGTAATTCCCTGGTCTCCTTATCTACTTCTTTCCATAGAAAAGATGACTTATTTGATTAGTGAGGTTTATAGAAGGTACTGAGCATGCATGACTGAATTCCTTTTTCCCTTTGGTATTCATATTATAAGAAGCTCATCTCTGACTCTCCACAGTACATGTTTATGTGAGTGGACCTCTAGGAAGGGATTTGTGTGAGTGGGTATATATTTAAATTTGAGCTTCAATACTAGGTAAGCTATAACTACCATACTCCATCTGCTTGACTCCTACATTTCTCAATATTTTTGAACTTTGATGGAGAATATGATCCTTATTTACTATCTCCATCAAGTCCTAGGACAAATGGATTAAAATGAAATATAGGATATATCTTTTTCTTTTTTAATAATCCCACAATAACCTGGGATTCTTTATTTTTTATTTTTTGAGCTATAATTTACATACCATATAATTCACTTGCTCTACTTGTACAATTCAACAATTTTTGGTATATTTAGAGTTGTGTAACTATCACTATAGACATAGAGTTCTTGATTTTTGTCTTTGGCCACACAGCATACAGGATCTTAGTCCCCTGACCAGGGACGGAATGCCACACTCTCTACTTTGGAAGCACAGAGCCTTAACTACTGGACCACCAGGGAAGTCCTTAGCCTCTTTCATAAAATACTTCTGTTTTAGCTCCACTCTTGAATGTCTAGTAATCGGCAAAATTCTGGAAAGATGTTAGCATTAGTTACCTAAATTGGGGAGTCATTGCTTATTTTATTCCTCCATTTTTCTCTTTCAGAAGTCATCACAGTCTAATGGTGGTATATAAATTGTCCTAGTGAAGAGATGAATAAAGAGTCAAAAAAATTTTTAATAATTGAGAATTCACTATATTATGACAATATTTGCTGCCTCTTGAGAAACCTATATGCAAGTCAGGAAGCAACAGGTAGAACTGGACATGGAACAACAGACTGGTTCCAAATAGGAAAAGAAGTACTTCAAGGCTGTATATTGTTACCCTGCTTATTTAACTTCTATGCAGAGTACATCATGAGAAAAGCTGAGCTGGAGGAAGCACAATCTGGAATCAAGATTGCCGGGAGAAATATCAATAACCTCAGATATGCAGATGACACCACCGTTATGGCAGAAAGTGAAGAGAAACTAAAAAGCCTCTTGATGAAAGTGAAAGAGGAGAATGAAAAAGTTTGCTTAAAGCTCAACATTTGGAAAACGAAGATCATGGTATCTGGTCCCATTGCTTCATGGCAAATACATGGGGAAACAGTGCAAACAGTGTCAGACTTTATTTTTTTGGGCTCCAAAATCACTGCAGATGGTGAATGCAGCCATGAAATTAAAAGACGCTTACTCCTTGGAAGGAAAGTTATGACCAACCTAAATAGCATATTGAAAAGCAGAGATGTTACTTTGCCGACAAAGGTCTGTCTAGTCAAGCCTATGGTTTTTCCAGTGGTCATGTATGGATGTGAGAGTTGGACTGTGAAGAAAGCTGAGCACCGAAGAATTGATGCTTTTGAACTGTGGTGTTGGAGAAGACTCTTGAGAGTCCCTTGGACTGCAAGGAGATCCAACGAGTCCATTCTGAAGGAGACCAGTCTTGGGTGTTCATTGGAAGGACTGATGCTGAGGCTGAAACTCCAATACTTTGGCCACCTCATGTGAAGAGTTGACTCATTGGAAAAGACTCTGATGCTGGGAGGGATTGGGGGCAGGAGGAGAAGGGGACGACAGAGGATGAGATGGCTGAATGGCATCACCGACTCAATGCACATGAGTTTGGGTGAACTCTGGGAGTTGGTGATGGACAGGGAGGTCTGGTGTGCTGCAATTCATGGGGTTGCAAAGAGTCGGACATGACTGAGTGACTGAACTGAACTGAACTGAAGACAATATTTGGAGTTATAAGAGATTCAGTTTGTCCAAAAAGGAGATCGGGAAGATAAGAGGACACAGAGAACTTTGCAGTTGAAGTCATGGACTGATGGGCAGGGAGTGAACATAGGAAGTGTCTATTTATAGACTGGAAGAAAAGTGGGATGCAAAGGATATTAGGGGTACTAAGGAAGTAATAGAAATGGAAGAAAAGATGAATAGATTAAAAAGTCATCTAGGCATGGGTGTGTATGTGTTTGCGTGTGTGTGCATGCTTAGTCATGTCCTATTCTTTTGTGACCCCAGGGACTGTAGCCTGAGAGGCTCCTCTTTTCATGGAATTTTCCAGGCAAGAATACTGGAGTGGGTTGCCAATCCTTCTCCAGGGGATCTTCTGAACTCAGGGATTGAACCTACATTTCTTGCATCTCTTGAATTGGCAGGTGGATTCTTTACCACTGTGCCAAACTAAGCATGCACATATTTAAATGTAGACTAATTCAGAGTGAGGCTTAGGTAATGGATATGTTCCTTGAAGTAGTCACTGGAGTAGAGTGATGGTAACAACGACTAGTGTTGAGGAAGACCACCACTGGTACTAAATTAATGAGTTATCTCATTTACATCCTCGTAATTCAGGATGATGGCCAGATTTTTGTGAATTGTTTAGATCTTAGCTATATTTAGTTATGATCTTGTTGTTCAGCCACTAAGTTGTGTCTGACTGTGACCCCATGGACTATAACATGCCAGGATTCCCTGTCTTCAGTGTCTCCTGGAATTTGCCTAAACTCCATTGAGTCAGTGATGCCATCCAACCATCTTATCCTCTGTCACCCCCTTTTCCTGCCTTCAGTCTTTCCCAGCATCAGGGTCTTTCCAATGAGTTAGCTCTTTGCATCAGGTGGCCAAAGTTTTGGAGCTTCAGCATCATTTAGCTATGATCTTAAAGAATGATTAACAGTCACCATATTTCAATTGAGCTTTTGCTAAATGTCAAACACTATTCTAAGGCATTCTTGTGTTAGTCACTCAGTTGTGCCCGACTCTTTGAGATCCCATGGACTGCCACATAACAGGCTCCTCTGTCCATGAGATTTTCCAAGCAAGAATACTGGAGTGGGTTGCCATTTCTTTCTCCAGGGGATCTTCCCTGACCCGGGGATTGAACCCAGGTCTCCTGCACTGCAGGCAGATTCTTAACCAACTGAGCTATGAGGGAAGCCCAGAATCAGGGTCTTTGCAATGAGTTAGCTCTTTGCATCAGGTGGCCAACGTTTTGGAGCTTCAGCATCATTTAGCTATGATCTTAAAGAATGATTAACAGTCACTATGTTTTAATTGAGCTTCTGCTAAATGTCAAACACTATTCTAAGGCACTCTTGAATCAACAATAAACCAGGTTGACAGGATTCCTGATTTCCTTGAGCTTATATTTTAAAGGAAGAAAGAAATATTGTGAATAAACAACAAAAATGTCATATAGTGATCTTTCCAAGCAGAGTTTATAAAGAGGGATATGATGAAAGTGACAGTCTGAGTTCTTTAAACTGGTAGTTAGAGAGGCCTCTGTTCATGTAAGGATGTCCTTAAGGTTGCTAAAAGATAGTGATGGGTTCGGCAGAGTGTGGCATGAGCCACAAAGGAAAATGGGTTCTGATCTTCCAGTCCTGCTGTGCTAGGCGTCATCCACTAAAAATGTTTCTTCCTTTCCCTTCTGAGAAGGCAACCAGCAAAAGCTTGTTAATTTGGTCTTGCTTAGTTGTAGGCCAATTTCTATTTCTGTAAGCCAATTATGTTCCCAACAGAGGAGAACTAGATGAGCACATACATTAAAATCAGAAAGAAGAATAATTATTCCATCTTTTTAGAATACTAGATGCCTATATCATAGCAAGTTATATACTGTAGCTTAAGTTGGGCATTTTTTCCATTAACTTTGAGATGAGGAAATTGAGTCCTTGGGAAAAAAAAATGAGGCATTTAAGGCTTCATGTTGATTCTGGGGCTCAGCCCAGGGCAAGGTTAAGTCTTCTGATTCTAGTTTAAAGCTTTGGAATAGTCAAACTTCTCTAAGTTGAAATGACACTGTTGGCTAATTTTGTATTACATATTGAATGCCTATATTGTAGTGGCCACTGGCTGGATTGACAAAGAGAAATTAGACAGGCTTTTAGAATATCCAATGACTGACTAACCACTAAAATAGATTCAAGGAAAACAATGTCAAATACTCAGAAATACACAATTTGGACTACATTTTAAAGGCATGTTGTGGGCACATCTCAGAGAAACAAAATGGCAACTCATCAAAAGCATACTTATTTGGGCTTTAGCCACAGAGAAAAATCTGATTCCAAAGGCAATCACTCTAAGCACATATGGGTTTGTTTGTTTTCTTGTTTCAAACCCTCCCTGCCTTTTGCTCAGTTTTTAAAGGTAGCCTCCACCAGCAAAGAGGAAATCATCAGAATCATGTTTTCCAGATTATTTAAAGATAGTGAAAGCAAAGACTATCTTTGTTTCACCAAAGTCCATAAATGCATCAGGAAAATTTTTCATCTCTGCTGAGAAAGTGGATTAATTAATGATCTGAAAGTCTGGCAGACTTAGATAACAATAGAAAGCATGGACCCTTGATGTTTATTTATACAAATTACAAAGAGGGCTTGAAACCACTGTATAAGGATTTTGATGGGCTTGAAACAAAAAATAAAAAGCAGGAAATTGGGTATTATGAAGAGGCCTTCACTGTTGAAGAGAAAGGGTGAAAGATTTTAGTAGAAGATATTTCATTTGATTCAGAGAAGGCAGCTGATAATCCCAACAAGAGGAAAGGAGTAGGGAAGGGAACTGTTTGACAAATGCATATTTAAGGCATATTGTGTGTTCATCTGAGGCACCATAGCAAACAAAAACAAATTAGACGTGATCTGTGCCCTTAAAGTGTGCAGCCAAAAGGAGATAAGGAGATATATCATAAGGAGATATATATATCTTCTCATAGGGAGACATAGCGAATAAAAGATGGACATGGGAATAAAAGAGGATTGCTGAGGTTAATAGAACACAGAGGGCACAAAGAGAAGTCAGGGAAGAGTTACATAGGAGGTTATGTATTAGCAAGGGTTTGTTAATTTTTCCTCAAATTGCTTTTTTAAATTAATTTTTATTGGAGTATAGTTGATTTACAATGTCATGTTAGATTCTGCTGTACAGTAAACTGAATTGCTTATGCATATGGAATGAAGCAGGGCAAAGCCTAATAGAATTCTGCCATGAGAATGCACTGGTCATAGAAAACGCCCTCTTCCAACAACACAAGAGAAGACTCTATACATGGACATCATCAGATGGTCAATGCCGAAATCAGATTTATTATATTCTTTACAGCCAAAGATGGAGAAGCTCCATACAGTCAGCAAAAACAAGACTGGGAGCTGACTGTGGCTCAGATCATGAGCTCCTTATTGCCAAATTCAGACCTAAATCAAATCCCTTATGATTATACAGTGGAAGTGAGAAATAGATTTAAGGGACTAGATCTGATAGATAGAGTGCCTGATGAACTATGGATGGAGGTTTGTGACATTGTACAGGAGACAGGGATCAAGACTATCCTAATGGAAAAGAAATGCAAAAAAGCAAAATGGCTGTCTGGGGAGGTCTTACAAACAGCTGTGAAAAGAAGAGAGGCGAAAAGCAAAGGAGAAAAGGAAAGATATATGCATCTGAATAACTGATCCACTCTTTTTAAGATTCTTTTCTCATATAGGTCATTACAGAGTATTGAGTAGAGTTCCCTATAGGGAAGTCTATATAATAGGTCTTCATTATTTGTCTATTTTATGTATAGTAGTGTGTATATATGGGCTTCCCGGGTGGCTCAGTGGTGAAGAGTCCACTTGCCAGTGCAAGAGACTCCGGTTCCATCCCTGTGTTGGGAAGTTCCTCTGGAGAATAAAATGGCTACCCACTCCAATATCTTTGCCTGGGAAATCCTATGAACAGAGGAGCCTGGCCGGCTCTAGTCCATGGGGTCACAAAGAGAAAGACATGAATTAGAGACTAAATAACAACATGTATACATATCAAACAACATCTCCCAATTTATCCCTCTCTACCTTTACCCCCTTGGTAACCATAAGTTTGTTTTCTACATCTGTGATGCTGTTTCTATTCTGTAAATAAGTTTAACTGTACTAGTTTTTCAGATCCCACATATAAGCAATATCATACAATACTTGTCTTTGACTTACTTCACTCAATAGGACAATCTCTAGGTCCATCCTTGTTGCTGCAAATAACATTCTTTTTTATGGCTAAGTAATATTTCATTGTATATATGTATCACTTCTTTATCCATTCATCCATCAATGGACATTTAGTTTGCTTCCATGTCCCAGTTATTGCAAATAATGCTGCAATGAACACTAGGGTGCATGTATCTTCTTGAATTATAGCTTTCTCTGCCTATAGACCCAGGAGTGAGTGATTGCTGGATCATATAGCAGCCCTAGTCTCAATTTTTTAAGGAACCTCTATACTGATCTCCAAAGTGGTTTTATCAATTTACATTCCCACCGACAATTAGGAGGGTTTCCCTATCTCCGCACCATCTTCAGCAATTACTGTTTGTAGATTTTTTTTGATGATGGCCATTCTGACCTGTGTCAAGTGATACCTCATTTTAGTTTTGATTTGAATTTCTCTAATAATTAGAGATTTTAAACATTTTTTCATGTGCCTTTTGGCCATCTGTATGTTTTATTTGGAGAAATGTCTATTTAGATTTTCCATTCGTTTTTGATTAGGTTGTTTGTTTTATAAAGTAAGTTAAAGTGAAATCATAGCATCCATGAGTGTTTAGAATAGGAAAGACTCTTCAAAATCATGTATTGTTCCCAGATCAGAGAAGTTTAATTCATGAGTCCGGGTGACAGTGACAATAGCCAAAATAAATTGAACCATTACATAGCATGTGAAATTCCAGACACATTTTCACAGGTCCCTGGAGGGCAATCAAGCTAACTGCTTAGTAATGCATTTTGTTTGATTACATTTCATTAACACTATTATGGAAAGTCAGTGAAGCTGTGAGGAGAAAATCATTCCCCCACTCTAAGGGTGGGTTTTCAATATATACTAGGACAATTTGAGTATATTTAAAATGTAAAATTGTCTTTCTTGTTATGCCAAGACTGTCCTTAACTGCAGCCCTCAAAACTGATTTCATTCAACCTCACTGATTTAAATGTCTATTGAACTCCCAAAGCCTCTCAGTCAACAAATAAATTTGGGGCATAGCAGAATTTTCCTCAAATGATCTTAAGTATAAGAAGAGAGAAAAGCTTTGCATATTAGTTCAGAAACAATTGAAAATAGACATATAAGTACACATGTATTCTCTGTGTATTTGTTCTCAGAGGATTATACAAATGTCTTTAGTATTTATATTTCAGAATCTTCTAGGCATCTGCTTCCTCCTAATAGGAATAAAGAGTTCCTCAACTCAAGTGCTCAGGTCCAGTAGTTTGGTAAGAGTGTGCCTAAATGCAGGAGCGACTTACATTGACCTTAAAGGTAACTTTTTGAGTTTTTAGCTGGTTTTTGACTTTTGAAACAACAAAAGAAAAATTCTCACTTTTCATACATTGTGTAGGTTTCATACTGGTGTCATAATGAATTATCAAAAACGTAATGGCTTCAATCAATGCAAAGTTTAATCTTACAATTGGAGCATCAGAAATCTGAAATGAATCTTGGGTGCATGTTAAGTCACTCCAGTGGAGTCCGACTCTGCAACCCTATGGACGGTAGCCCACCAGGCTCCTCTGTTCATGGGATTTACCAGGCAAGAATACTGGAGTGGGTTGCCATGCCCTTCTCCAGGGGAACTTCCCAACCCAGGGATGGAACCTGCGTCTCTTATGGCCTCTGTATTGGCAGGCAGGTTGTTGACCACTAGCGCCACCTGCTGCTTCTGTTGTTTAGTCGCTAAGTCATATCCGACTCTGCGACCCCAGGGACTATGACGGGCCCGGCTCCTCTATCCATGGGATTTTCCAGGCAAGAATACTGGAGTGGGTTGCCATTTCCTTCTCCTGCACTACCTTGGAAGCCCCAAAATGAGTCTTACACAGCTAATATCAAGGTGTCAGAATTCTGCTTATTCTGGACGCTCCGGGACAGAATCTGCTTGCCTTTTCCATCTTCCAGCCTATCGTCCTTTCCTCATGGCTCTTTAACACTCCAACCTCTGCTTCAGTTGTCACATGTCTCTATCTCTGACCCTCCTGCCTTCCTCTTTTAAGGACCCTTGTGATTACACTAAATCCACTCAGATAATCTCTCAATTTCAGCATCCTTAATTAATCACATTTGCAAAGTCTTTTTTTTTTTTTTTTTGCTATGAAACATAACATTTTTGAGGCTTGAAGGTGCGCTTCTTCAGGGATCCATTATTCATACTACCATAGACATCAAAAGCTAAAAAAGAAAAAAATAAATGAATAACTTTCAAGAAAGTAATAATTTTGAAAGTAATAGCTTTTTTTTGGAAAGCAACAGCTTTCAAAGGACATGTTTTTTGTTCCATTTTTTTTTTCAAAAAAATAAAAACCCAAAGGCATCCGAATATCTTTATAACCAACCCAATATGAACACAATATAAAATAAATGTAAGATTTTAAGCTTCTTCCAGAAAGTAAGTGAAGTTTTGCCAAGTAAGTCACAGTTTCTAATTTCTAATGTGGTCAAGGATCAAAAAAAAAAAAAAATCTATTGTGCTTTATGAAGAAGCTATTTAATACACACATAGAGAGGAGTTCATTTTAAAACACATTATCTGCCAAAATAAAATGGCAATTTTAACCTACCAACCTGAAATTACACAGAAATTTCAAAAGTAATTTAGAATCATGAGCTGGAAGGGATTATGGGCAACATAATACCCTAAATGTGCATGACAGATGCTTATTTGCGCCAGAGGTCAATGCTCAATTATATGCTGTATGTCATCAGCTGAGCCAAAGAGGGGATGCTCCAAGGGGAGAAATGGATTGAATGAGGATGATCTGATATTAACATATATATAAAGAAAAGAATAAAAATCAAACAAATTTTAAGAATCTCCTAAAGAAATGATGAAGAGGAAGAAAAAGAAAACTATAAATAATTTTCTACAGGGCCAATTCCTAAATATACAAAAACAGGTAAGACACTGATGTTTGTTGAGCATTCTGTTGTGTATTTGACACTCATCCTGCACTATTTAATTCTCTTGGAGACCCTGTGGGGTAGATACTGATACTCATTTTATAGATGAGTATCCTAAGAAACAAAGCTCTATTGATGGAATGAAGGTCGCAGAGCAAATTTGGCAGTAGCCAGAAAAAAAAAAGTCCTAAATTGGATCTTTTGTTTCCAATGCCCTTTTTAGCCTGTTATTCCTGCTAGTTCCTGCTGCTTTACAATTTCTGGAAAAATGCTTCTTAACTATGTTTGGTGTTTTTTTTTTCTTCCTACATTAGAAGACATGACTAAGACATAGTTTTTTTCTCAAGGTAACTAAAGTCATGTTTTTTAATTTTTTAGAAATGATATTGTGATGGGTAGATAGGGTACCTAATGCTTCCCTGGTGCTCAGTCGGTTAAGAATCTGCCTGCAGTGCAGGAGACCCGGGTTCCATCCTTGGGTCAGGAAGATCCCTTGGAGAAGGAAACGGCAACTCACTCCAGTATTCTTGCCTGGAGAATCCCATGGAGAGAGGAGCTTGGTGGGCTATGGTCCGTAGGGTTGCAAAGAGTTGGACACGGCTGAAGCAACTTAGCACACACGCACAGAAACGTAATGAAGGACAAGGGAGCCTGGCGTGCTGCAGTCCATGGGTCTCAAAGAGTTGGGCACAACTTAGCAACTGAACAGCAACAATAAGGAGCAAAGGTAAAGATTGGTTGAGTGAGTGAAGTCGCTCAGTCGTGTCCAACTCTTTGCGACCCCATGGACTGTAGCCCACCAGGCTCCTTGGTCCATGGGATTTTCCAGGCATGAATACTAGAGTGGGTTGCCATTTCCTTCTCCAGGGGATCTTCCCAACCCAGGGATTGAACCCAGGTCTCCCACACTGTAGCCAGATACTTTACTGTCTGAGCTACCAGGGAAGCCCAAAGATTGGTTAGGGGATATTATCTAAGGAATCTTTATATTTCAAGCATCCTTAGTTCAGTGCCTGAAATATTTAGGTTCAGTGAGCACTTGATAAGCTGATTTTAAGAAGGAAATTTAAAAACAATGAGCACTATTCATGGTGGCAGTTAAGAAGGTTTATGATTAAAACCTGCATGGATGTTGAAGCTGTGATAAAAGGAAACGCAAATTCTCACCTATGTCTTTCTATAATAGAACTGAGTAGGGCCTGCTACAAGAAACTCTGAAAGTAAAGATCACTTTTTGATGTTTAGGAGCATTGATGCTGCTGCTGCTAAGTCGCTTCAGTCATGTCCGACTCTGTGTGACCCCATAGACGGCAGTCCACCAGGCTCCCCCGTCCCTGGGATTCTCTAGGCAAGAACACTGGAGTGGGTTGCCATTTCCTTCTCCAGTGCATGAAAGTGAAAAGGCAAAGTGAAGTCACTCAGTCGTGTCCGACTCTTAGCGACCTCATGGACTGCAGCCTACCAGGCTCCTCCGTCCATGGGATTTTCCAGGCAAGAGTACTGGAGTGGGGTGCCATTGCCTTCTCAAGCATTAGAAACTATCAACTTTGAAACACTATAGTAGGCTCAGTAAGATATGTTTTATTTCTTTTTAAATTCCCAGGGCATAACAAAATCAAGTCATTTGTAGTGACGTGGATGGACCTAGCCTCTGTCATACAGTAAGTCAGAAATAGAAAAGCAAATATCGTTTGTTAACACATATATGTGGAATCTATAAAAATGATACAGATGAACCTATTTGCAGGGCAGGGATAGAGATGCAGATGTAGCAAGCAGACATGTGGACATAGCCGGGGAAGCGGGGGTGGGCTGAAGTGGGAGAATAGCATTGACATATATAGACTAGCATGTGTGAAATAGATAACTAGTGAGAAGTTGCTATATAGCCCAGAGAGCTAGGTGCTCTGTGATGACCTAGCGAATCACTCATGTAACTGATTCGCTTTATTGTACGCAATATTATTATAAAGCAGTTATACTCCAAGAAAAAATAAACATGTAAACAAATAAATAAGTAAATTCCCAGAGCATACCCAGCAATTCACCCAGAATTTAACTAGTGTCACTGCGGCTCTAGAAGAGTGCTGTCCAGAAGTTGTTGCCAGATGGAAATGTTCTATAAACCTGCGTTATCCAGTATGGTATTTGCTGGCCACGTGTGGCTATTGAATCCTCAAAAAGTGGCTAATATGACTAAACAGTTTTAACAAAAATCTAAACAGCACAGACCTATAGCATGAAGGGATAATAAAGCATATTATTTCTAAGAGGAATCTAAGGTGAAAATGTAAATGCGTTCAGATGACTATATGATTTTATTGCTAACAAAGGCTTCCCTGGCAGCTCAGATGGTGAAGAATCTGCCCGAAATGCAGGAGATCTGGGTTTAGTCCCTGAGTCAGGAAGATCCCCTGGAGAAGGGAATGGCAACCCATTCCAGTATTCTTCCCTGGAGAATTCCACAGACAGAAGAGCCTGGCAGGCTATGGTCCATGGGGTCGCAAAGAGTTGGACGTCACTGACAAACACTTTCACTTTCACTCCGTGTTGAGTTCAAGGGAGCTATCATGTTGTCTCACAATAGACTTCTAAGTGTCAGAGTCAAGGACAGAGTATTACCCAGAAGACAGCAGGTGTACAGTCCTGCGGTATTTTATGAGGACTAGCCTTTATCTGAGTGACGGTAGTATACAGGCATCTTGGCTTAAACTCTATACAGATCCTGAATATCTATAGATTTTTCATAAATCTTACAATCTCTTTGAGTGTCAGTGCCATAACTTGAAAAATGGGGATATTCATAAATACACACAAAAAATACTGTGTATTGTTGGACAAGTTCAGTATCTGCCATATATTAAGCTCTTAATAGAAAGGAGTTGATTGCCCTTACTCATTTGAAATAATAACATGAACTTTGGGCCTCATTTCATATTGAAGATTCATTTACGAGTACTTTCTGACAAGTCAATGAAACTCGAATAGGAGTGACTATTAAGATGTAGACTGTGAAGAAAAGAATAAGACAACTGGTTAATTTCAGACTATCCCAAAGAGCCGAAATGGAACAATAACTGCACTATCTATTACAAATCATGACTGAAGTTAAGCTGCTGCTAATCCTTAGAACTATTCAGACTTTCCAAGGCGGGAGGTGGGAGGATAAAGAAAGAAAGAGAAAACCCACTCAGCTCTAGGTAAAACTTTACAAGTGTTTACAAGACAAAAAGGAACTCTCTATAGAAGCCAAATATAAACAGCATATGTTATTAAACTCAAAACACATGAAAGAATAAAAGAAAGTTACGTATATTTTCCCAGTGTGACAGAATCTGAGGCAAGTCTTGGGGGAAGTTGAGTAAGGCCACAAAAAAGGCTTTAGCTTCTTTCAAAGATCATTAAAATAGCCCCATCCCCCCAGAAAAGGATTTTGCCTCTTTAATATGGATGCCACTCAGAAGCCCATAGAATACATTAAGCTCTTAGAGTATACATTCATTATCATGTGGTAGAAAGCAACTATAGCTGCATAAAGTGAATTCATAATTGGATAATGAAGCTCTTTCCTGATGAAACCCTTGAAACAGATGGGAACTGTTCCCTGGACTAACTTTTCATTTTAAACGTTTCATTACAGTTTCATTTAAGAGGATGGTGGTGGTTTAGTCTCTAGGTTAGTCCACTCTTGCGACCGCATGGACTGTGGCCCTCCAGGCCCCTCTGTCCATGGAATTCTCCAAGCAAGAATACTGGAGTGGGCTGCCATTTCCTTCTCCAGGGGATCTTTCCAACCCAGGAATTGAACCCGGGTCTCCTGCATTACAGGCAGATTCTTAACCCACTGAGCTATAAGGGAAGCTAAGAGGATGGTGAGTGGCATTTATTTTGGAATTGGGCTGTTTGAAAAAGTATGTAGCATCCTGAATATTGGTTTCCTACTGTTAGCACAAATTTGAGGGGTTTGAAGCAACACCATTTATTAGCTCAGAGTTCTGTAAGGTTATCTGCTTGGGATCTCACAAAGCTGATGCCAGGGTGTTTGCTGACTGCACCATATCTGGAGGTTGGGGTCCTCTTCCAAGTCACTCCTACTGTTGACAGAATTCAGTTTCCTTACCAGCTTCTGCTAAGGGCCTCTCTCAGCTTGTTAAAGCTCTCATCTTTCCTCTCCAGTGATTCCTTCCATCTTCACACCAGAAACAGTGAGTCAGATGCTTCTCAAGCTTTGAATCTCTGTGACTTCCTCTTTCTACCACTGGCCGGAGAATACTCTCTGCTTTTAAAGTGATTCCTGTTGGGACTTCCCTAGTGGTCCTGTGGTTAAGACCCCGTGATCCCAATGCAGTGGGCATGGGTCCAATCCCTGGTCAGGGAACTCGATCCTGCATGTTGCACCGAGAGCCCACATGCCACAACTAAGACCTGGTGCAGCTGAATTAAAAAAAAAAAAAATCAGTTGATAAAGTGTCTCACGAGATTAAATTAAGCTTGTGTTTATCATAAGGTTGACTCTGCTGTATAATATAACATAGTAACCAAAAAGATATCTTACATTTAATGTGTTCCAGGGATTAAGCCATTTCTGGGGAACCACTTCTGGAATTCTTCCTGTCACACTGTGTGTGAGATTCAAAGGGCATCTTCTGATGAATGCAAGAAGTATCAGCAGCATTAAGTATTGCCCATAGAGTTTGCTCTTTTAATTAAGTAAACATGACAAAATGTAACCCATTTTCCTGTACCACATCACTCCTAGAAGGACTGGCTTCTGGGGTAGTTCCTCTAATTCTGAATATATTAATTTAGACAAAAATCTATTTAACAACACTAGGGGACAAGATATGTTCTGATTTCTCTGGCTATCACCTAGAAGACAAGGTCTGTGGCCCATAAAGAAGTTGTATTTTAGTGCAGGAAATGGATACACAAATCACTATGTTAAAATGTGCTAAGTGCTTTACTGAAGGACTGAATGAAGACTCATTGCCTAGCTGCTCCTATTAGGTGAATGTCAGTATCCTGGATGCAGTGTGCTGCTGCTGTATGTGTGCATACTCAGTTGTGTCTAACCCTTTGCGACCCCATGGACCGTAGCCTGCCAGGCTCCTCTGTCCACAGGATTATCTTGGCAAGAATACTGGAGTGGGTTGTTGTTGATGGAGTGTAGAAAGCATACAATTTTTGGAGACCACAGAGAGGAGTCATAGAGGGGTTTCCTCACTTACTAGTTATTCAACCTTTGATGTTTGCTTAAAAAATATTTTGTGGCAATAACTGAACATACTTCATGCATTTATTGGAGGATTATAAATAACATATATGAAGGCATACAAGTAGCTCATAGCATTTATATGTCTTTTTCTCTTTCAGAAGAAGTGTCTATGACCTCTATCTCAATGCAAGCCACAGAAATTCAGACAGAAAGTGAGTCAAACAAATAACTTAATTTTCAGGCTCTTCATTGTCTAGGGGAAGATCTTCCCCAACCATTGCCCTACCTTTTGGCCCCCCAGGCTTCCATTTGTGGTATTTCCACTAAGATTTGATGCTCTACAAGTTAATATCAGTATGATATGGAGCAATAAATACTCGCATTGTTTTGCCTTTCAAAAGCTTTCAGATTACTCACAGATAATAACCACGGAGCATGTCATGACAGTTATCTTAAAATAACAAAACACCAATTAACAACACAGTTGTTGGAAAGGGACTTAAAAACAGTAGGTCACTTCTTGTATGTCAGATATCTCATGAGAACTCTTATTTGCACTACAGATTTGCTTATCAGATTTTTCTTCACAGGCCGATAAAAAGATACATGTCACATAGAATGTTTGAATGCCTCCAGATTCTAAATTAATGGCGCCTGAATCAGTAAGATATTCATCAGTATGCATGTTCCTTCAAGTATTTTACATTTGGGTTGTTTGCGAAATTGCAGAATTCACCCCACAGAAGACCATGGGAGGCTTACTGCTGAGAACTATGAACTTCCTGTGTTTATAGTAAACATTGGGAATTTGAGAGGACTGGGCTCTTTGACAGTCTCATGATGAGTGACTTTGAAAAACGTGAACAGATCCAAATGGGAGATAAAGACAGGAGGGTTGGATCATGTATCAGTTGCCTAAACTTTGTCAACTCCTGAGATTTTACTGTGAAGGTTATTCACAGCTAACCACAGTGGGACGCTTGCAGTAATTTACTGGTCCTGGATTTAGAAAGAACCTTGATTAGGAAAAAAAAAAAAAAAAAACTTATAATATTTCAGTGTTTCATTTTTCATTTTTAATCATATTGAAAAAACAATTTTTAAGGCAGCATATACATGACATATGGATCACATGACTGTGTGGATCAGAATAAACTGTGGAAAATTCTGAAAGAGATGGGAATACCAGACCACCTGACCTGTTTCTTGAGAAACCTATATGCAGGTCAGGAAGCAACAGTTAGAACTGGACATGGAACAACAGACTGGTTCCAAATAGGAAAAGGAGTACGTCAAGGCTGTATATTGTTACCCTGCTTATTTAACTTCTATGTAGAGTACATAATGAGAAACGCTGGGCTGGAAGAAGCACAAGCTGGAATCAAGATTGCCGGGAGAAATATCAGTAACCTCAGATATGCAAATGACACCACCCTTATGGCAGAAAGTGAAGAGAAACTAAAAAGCCTCTTGATGAAAGTGAAAGAGGAGAGCAAAGAAGTTGGCTTAAAGCTCAACATTCAGAAAACGAAGATCATGGCATCTGGTCCCATCACTTCATGGCAAATAGATGGGGAAACAGTGAAAACAGTGTCAGACTTTACTTTTTGGGCTCCAAAATCACTGCAGATAGTGATTGCAGCCATGAAATTAAAAGATGCTTGCTCCTTGGAAGGAAAGTTATGACCAACCTAGATAGCATATTCAAAAGCAGAGATATTACTTTGCCAACAAAGGTCCGTCTAGTCAAGCCTATGGTTTTTCCAGTGGTCATGTATGGATGTGAGAGTTGGACTGTGAAGAAAGCTGAGTGCTGAAGAATTGATGCTTTTGAACTGTGGTGTTGGAGAAGACTCTTGAGAGTCCCTTGGACTGCAAAGAGATCCAACCAGTCCATTCTGAAGGAGACCAGTCTTGGGTGTTCATTGGAAGGACTGATGTTAAAGCTGAAACTCCAACACTTTGGCCACCTCATGCAAAGAGTTGAGTCATTGGAAAAGACCCTGATGCTGGGAGGGATTGGCGGCAGGAGGAGAAGGGGACGACAGAGGATGAGATGGCTGAATGGCATCACCGACTTGATGCACATGAGTTTGGGTGAACTCCAGGAGTTGGTGATGGACAGGGAGGTCTGGTGTGCTGCGATTCATGGGGTCTCAAAGAGCCAGACATGACTGAGCAATTGAACTGAACTGATACACGACATATGAGTTTCACTCTTGATTTTTAAAGCTCCCTGCCCTTCACAATAATCCCACTGATCTCTTTTATTCTGCTTAATAGATGATCAATAAGGATTTAACACAGAGCAACTGAAGAAGATATGAAAGTTTCCATCATTTTCATTACCTGGGGAAGACTGTTAATCCACCCTTTGTCTTTCCATATATATGGATATATATGTATGTGTATATATATACACATATGTATATATATATGATATGAAAGATAATGAGGTTTTAAATGTATCTACTTCTTTCATGATTTTTAAAGAATTGGTCTGTGCTAAACTATGTCCCTACTGTTTCTGAAAGCAATTATATTTTGTAGCTTATTTTGAATTATTTCTTGGTTGAAGTATCTCTCCTGTAATTCAATGAACTCATCCAGGATCCATGAACTTTATATTTAGAATTCTACCACAAGCACATAGCCCAGGGCCTTGTGTAGAAAATGTGCATTGAACTGAAATGAAATTATGGTCAGAGTTCTCAGTAGTAAATTCATGTATTTGAGTCAATCAGCCTTTCAGTATGTACCTGTTCTTTCTAGGGGGCCCAATTTATTGACACATCTCTGGGTCTAAAATAGAAAAAAAAATGTTAAAATTGCTAATTTTAGTATAAAAGTCTAGAAAATATGTTATCTTAGTTGAGGCTGAATTTGTAGAGGAAAGTATCTATAATGAGCATAAGAAAGTGAAAGTGAAGTCACTCAGTCATGTCCGACTCTGCGACCCCATGGACTGTAGCCTACCAGGGTCCTCCCTCCATGGGATTCTCCTGGCAAGAATACTGGAGTGGGTTTCCTTCTCCAAGGGATCTTCCCGGCCCAGGGATGGAACCAGGGTCTCCTGCATTCCAGGCAGACACTTTAACCTCTGAGCCACCAGGGAAGCCCTATAGTGAGCATAGATACTTTCTATTATCAGAGATTGAATGTATCATTTATAGCATCTTGCCTTTTCTTTTCAGCTTCACAGATGATGGCCACTTCTTTATAGGCAGAGTTTTTTTCCCTAAGTGGTAAATACAAAGTAGTAAAAATATAAACTATTTTATGAAGACAATGAATTTAGCAATTAAAATATACTAAGTAATTTACCTATGATGTGTTTATTTAGCAATACCACAGATTCTCAATACAGATTATATATGGGCAGAAGATGTCCTCACCCATAAAATGTAGTGATTGAGTTGCCTGATAAATTTCTCATTAGCTGCAATTACATATTTAAATAATCATCCTCTATAGAAAAAAATACCAGGGTGTCACTCTTCATCGTAAAACTCAAAATTTTCAACTTTTCTGTTTTTAAACAATACCTCATAGCTTTATTTTCAGAAATTTTTTCAGAAAAAAAATCACAGTAATTATTCACAAATGGTTGCAACAATCCTTAAGAATAATTATTATTAATCTCAATTTTAAAACCTGTGTTTGAAAGAACTCTGATTCCAACATGGCTGTTTTATTTATTTCAGGCTCTTCCTTTTTCCCCTATACCACCTATGGCATGGTCATGGCTAAGTTGCTAAGCTACTTTAATAAATTGATATCTCAGATATATCAAAATTTAAAACCATACACCTACACACGGCAATTTTTATGTTAGTTTCTTAGAGATAGTGGTTCTTGAGGTAGTTTGTCAAAATGGATATGTCATGTTTAGATTGACTAAACATCCAACCACTGAAAACTTAGAACTGGATAAATTGTCATATATTACTAGAAATATGTTTATTTGTTCCAGTTTGAATTTTTAAATTGTTAATTTCAATTTTAATTTTCAATCTAGTAAGTAACCTTGCAGGTACATTGACCCTATAGAGCTACATTAACAAGAACAAGAATATAAGTCTGACAGTGCACATCACCCTTTGAAATGGAACCAAGAAAAAAGATGTCCTTGTCAAAATTTCTGAGTCTTCACAAGGCCCTTTTTTCTCGTTCTTTTTTATCTTTTAAATTACAAAAGCATGATAATGCATTTAAAAGATAACACTTGGAAAATAAAGAACAAAGTTACATATAGTTTCCCTATACGTTGCAATTATTTTTTTACGTCAATCAATTAAGATTTTTGAATTGTAGTTTCAGTATCAAACTCCCCAAAATTAATAGAATGAACATACAGAAAAATAGAAGGATATAGTAGACTTGAAAGCATTGTGAACCAATTCAACATAATTAAGATTGATGCAATTTTCACACAACAGTAGGATACAAATTCTATTCAAGTTCCTATAGAGTATAAACTAGGAGACACTGGAATACATCTAGGGCCGTAAAACAAGGTGCAAACATTTCATGGTCTGAAGGCAGTGAAATTGTGCAGAGTTTGTTCTCTTATCACTGTGAAATTATGTTAGTAATCAATATCAAAGGCTATTTGAAAATAACCCACATATTTTCAAGTGCAATCTGACATTTACCAAGAGAGATCTTTGAGTTAGACATTAAAAGTATCATTAAAGTTAGAAGACTGAAAAAACACAGAGGGCGGTTGCAGAGAAGAAAGCATGTAAATGAGAAGTTAATATCAAAATGAGAAAGTCAGATAAAAGATACTTCAAAAACTGCATGTATTTGGAAATTAAATATCCACTTTTAAATGATAGGTATATCTAAGAAGCCGTAAAAAAGAAAATTAGAAAACATTTCACAGGGTCTTTTTATTGTTATAGGACGTGAGATGGATCTTGTGGTTTCACAGACATGTTAGAAGTGAGCTCCTTGACTCTAGAAATGAAGATGCTGGGCACTTGGCATTTTGTCATTTCATATCAAGACTGGCTCTTGAGGAACTTTCAAGATATGAGCAGGATAAAGAGGGGCTATTTTTGATGAATGACTGTCCTCCAAGAAAAATACCCCTCCTCCCCCACCCATGGTTAGGTGGAATAGTAGTTTGTTTTATAGATTTAGATCTTTTTTATTTTAAAATATTTTTAATGTTAATTAGATTTCTAAAAAAGGAGTCACCATTTTAAAAAATTTTTCATAGAAGTTTTATTAGGCAGCTTGTTGTGATTGAGCATTGTGGGGGAGGGGCTGCAACTCTTTTCTCTTAACTCAGCCCAACTTCCCATTGCTTATTTTTTAGAAAGCCCTACGGACTTGCTAGTCAACAGATATTATTGAAACCCCATGTAAAATAACCAGAACATTTGTATTTTGTTTCCCTATGGATTATGCAAGGGTTTCCAAAATAATGCAAAATATATTTGGCTTGCACTTTCTGAACCTAACATGAAAAAAACCCACAAAATAGTTTTTTTTTTTTTCCCCCCACAATATATGAACCTAGAACACAGCTGGTTTTGTCAATTAGGCCACTAATAAGGAAATGATAGAGAACCAAAAGCCCAGAGAATGGATCTTATTTACAAACAAACAAAATGCTCATCTATCAAGTAGAATGATTAGAGTCAGAGAAGTACTTGTAAAACAATGTAGTGTAATCAGTGAGGCATGTGCCTGAAAGCAGATAGACTGGGGCTTCAGAGTCGCTTCACCTTTCCCTAACCATACTACTGGCAAATTATTTGTCCTTTCCAAGCGCTGCTGCTTTTCTTTCAGGTATAAAAAGAGGAATAATGGTAATTTTCATTTATTTATATTCTCCATGTGTTGAGCGCCTATTACAAGCTATTAATACATACTCTCCTGGGGCTAAGGAAATAGCAGTGACGAAAACAGATGAAAATCTGTCTTTGTGGAAAGCACCTTTTAATGAAGGTGAAAAAAGATAAGCATAACAATTTAATAAATACAGAGTGTACTGAATGATGAAAAAGAGATAAGTCTGTAAGATAGGAAGTACTAGGGAAAGTTATTTTAAGTAGTGTGGTTAAAACACCCTATCTATAATAGTAACAACTGAGCAAACTTTTAAAGATGAGGGAATGAATAGATCACAATGGGTGAAAACACTTCAGGGAAACAGAATGTGGGTCTGTTTCTTTTGGCCACTAAGCTGCTGTTCTCCAAAATAAGAACACTTTGCTCTTGTTTGCAATGTCCCATTAGAATCAACTTGGATGTCGACTTCAGTGAACCTGGATTAAAGGTTATCCTTCCCATAAGGGATAGAATTAGAGGTTTCTCCAAGGGAGTGGTGTTGGAATTAGTAGAAAAATATATGGACTATGACCAAGATCCATCATATGTATTGTAGGATAGAAACAGTTCAGAAATGGAGAAATGGATTTTTAAATTCTTAGACTGGTAATTCTCCTAATCTATAATCAATCATGAGAGCAGGAAAGAAGAAGAAAAGAAAAGTGTCAATGGTGTTCTGAATGCATGTTTAAAAATTAAACAGAATCACAAACACTAGGCTCTGGAGACTCCTTTTCCAGGTGTGTTCCTTCAAAAATATTGCTTTCTTTGATTCTCTAGAAAAAAATCACCCTAAGAAAGGCCATATACTGGAAAGTCTAATTGAATATCAACACTATTAAGTTAATATTAAGTTGATTTATTAAATTTTATTAAACTTATACTACTATTGAGTTGAATATTTAGTTGATTCAGTTCAGTCACTCAGTTGTGTCTGACTCTTTGCGACCCCATGAATCACAGCACGCCAGGCCTCCCTGTCCATCACCAACTCCCGGAGTTCACCCAGACTCACGTCCATTGAGTCAGTGATGCCATTCAGCCATCTCATCCTCTGTCGTCCCCTTCTCCTGCCCTCAATCCCTCCCAGCATCAGAGTCTTTTCCAATGAGTCAACTCTTCGCATGAGGTGGCCAAAGTACTGGAGTTTCAGCCTCAGCATCAGTCCTTCCAATGAACACCCAGGGCTGATCTCCTTCAGAATGGACTGGTTGGATCTCCTTGCAGTCCAAGGGACTCTCAAGAGTCTTCTCCAACACCACAGTTCAAAAGCATCAATTCTTCAGCACTCAGCTTTCTTCACAGTCCAACTCTCACATCCATACACGACCACTGGAAAAACCATAGGCTTGACTAGACAGACCTTTGTTGGCAAAGTAATGTCTCTGCTTTTTAATATGCTATCTAGGTTGGTCAAAACTTTCCTTCCAAGGAGTAAGTGTCTTTTAATTTCATGGCTGCAATCACCATCTGCAGTGATTTTGGAGCACCCCAAAATAAAGTTTGACACTGTTTTCACTGTTTCCCCATCTATTTGCCATGAAGTGATGGGACCAGATGCCATGATCTTCGTTTTCTGAATGTTGAGCTTTAAGCCAACTTTTTCACTCTCCGCTTTCACTTTCATCAAGAGGCTTTTTAGTTCCTCTTGCCATAAGGGTGGTGTCATCTGCATATCTGAGGTTATTGATATTTCTCCCGGCAATCTTGATTCCAGCTTGTGCTTCTTCCAGCCCAGCGTTTCTCATGATGTACTCTGCATAGAAGTTAAATAAGCAGGGTGACAGTATACAGCCTTGATGTACTCCTTTTCCTGTTTGGAACCAGTCTGTTGTTCCATGTGCAGTTCTAACTGTTGCTTCCTGACCTGCATACAGATTTCTCAAGAGGCAGGTCAGGTGGTCTGGTATTCCCATCTCTTTTAGAATTTTCCACAGTTTATTATGATCCACACAGTCAAAGGCTTTGGCATAGTCAACAAAGCAGAAATAGATGTTTTTCTGGAACTCTCTTGCTTTTTGATGATCCAGCTGATGTTGATTCAGTTCAGTTCAGTTCAGTTGCTGTCGTGTCCGACTCTTTGCGACCCCATGAATCGCAGCACGCCAGGCCTCCCTGTTCATCACCATCTCCTGGAGGTCACTCAGACTCATGTCCATCGAGTCCGTGATGCCATCCAGCCATCTCATCCTTGGTCGTCCCTTTCTCCTACTGCCCCTAATCCCTCCCAGCATCAGAGTCTTTTCCAATGAGTCAACTCTTCGCATGAGGTGGCAAAAGAACTGGAGTTTCAGCTTTAGCATCATTCCCTCCAAACAAATCCCAGGGTTGATCTCCTTCAGAATGGACTGGTTGGATCTCCTTGCAGTCCAAGGGACTCTCAAGAGTCTTCTCCAACACCACAATTCAAAAGCATCAATTCTTCAGTGCTCAGCCTTCTTCACAGACCAACTCTCACATCCATACATGACCATAGGAAAAACCATAGCCTTGACTAGACGGACCTTGGCAAAGTAATGTCCCTGCTTTTGGATATACTATCTAGGTTGGTCATAACTTTTCTTCCAAGGAGTAAGTGTCTTTTAATTTCATGACTGCAGTCACCATCTGCGGTGATCAAATTTGGTTAGAGCCTACAGGATAATCTTCATTTTTAATTTGTAGGAAAAGCTTATCAAATACCCCCTGCCTTACTTATAAGCATCTGATAAACTTCTCTGGTTATTTATCCACTGGTTATTGAATGGGAACCTGCTATGAATCACTTTGTAAAGCAAATCAAGTGCTCTGAATGATTGTATATTTATATATTAGGTTTTTCTAGAATGGGGAAAATCTGTTCCTTCAGCAAGAAGGACAACTCAGTGCTACCAAAAAATAAAACTAGTACTTCATTTCTTTACTTCACTCTGTCTTGCTCAGGTTAGTTCCTGTGTGTGGTCCAGGGAACAGCATAGCTGAAACCACCGTTAGAATGCATTGCACCCATCACTGGGGAAGTGAGCAAGGATTGGCCTGTTGTTTGCTTTGTTTGAGTTCTCTTTCCAGTCATCCTGGTGAACCGAGAGGGTGGATAACTAGCCTTCATTAAATAGCTCGTGTTTAAACCATGACCCTGGGAACCCAGAGGAAGCCTGTTTCACCTCTCTGTCACACAAGAATCCAGGTGTGTGTGGCTTTTGCTCTTTGCTTCACTGTGGATTTCTCTTCCACCTGTCCCCAGGATTGTTGTTTTTCCCTCCAAAGCATGAATACTTGATCCTGTCCCCAGTTTAGCCAAACTCACTTTCCCTGTGCAAGCTACAATCGAAGGAAGCTCTGTTGTGTGTGCAACATACAGAAGCAAAAGCATGCTGAAAAAAGAGGCTGTGGAGAAAAAGGACTCCTATACTGCTGGTGGGAATGTAGATTGATGCAGCTATTCTGGAGAACAGTAGAAAGGTGCCTTAAAAGAATTAAAAATAGAGTTATTATATGATCCTGCTATCCCCACTCCCAGACATATATCCAGAGAAAACCATAATTTGAAAAGATAGGTGTACTTCTATGTTCATTACAGTACTATTTACAATAGCCATGACAAGGAAGCAACCTAAATGTCCATCAACATATGAATGGATAAAGAAGACGTGATATATATGTATATATATACAATGGAGCATTACTCAGCCATAAGAAAGAATGAAATAATGCCATTTGCAGCAACATGGACGGACCTTGAAATTATCATACTAAATGAACCAGATGGAATTTGGTGAATTTTCTGAAAATTTTTTATAATGATGGCTGTAAATATGGTAAAGCATAAACTATTAACATTCACATACAAGGGTTAACTATCTAAGGGGATTCCCTGGAGGCTCAGACAGTAAAGAATCTTCCTGCAATGCAGGAGACCTGGATTCAATCCCTGGGTCAGGAAGATCCCCTGAGGAAGGGAATGGCTATCCACTCCAGTATCCTTGCCTGGAGAATTCCGTGGACAGAGGAGCCTGGCGGGCTACAGTCCATGTGGTCACTAAGAGCTGGACACGACTGAATAGCTACAGAGTTATAGGGATTTGCAGTAAGCAGGTATCTGTGTGTAGAAGTAAATTTGAGATTATATGAGTGAGGCACCTTTCTTTCTATCTTAATGCTATTGTCCCACTCATGTCCACTGCCACACCAACTCCCATGCCAGTAATCTCTGGATTACTTAGAAATTTAGGAACACCTCCATCGGGGCTCAATACTATGTAGAGATGCTGAGGACTTCTTTCAGCTCCCTGAATACAGTAGTCTCTCTCAGGTGGACAAATGGAGAAAATAAGATTTCTACAAACTCTGTATCCCCACCCCCAAAATTGTTATGATTTGTAACCCTCCTACCAGATCCAGCCAATAATCTGTTGGGAGTTGAAGCAATAGAACATCTGGTGAATTAGAAACCAGTAGAATAAGCATCTTCCTTACTGAAGACCCCAGAGACAGAATTTCCTTTCCATACAGTTTTGACAGCCTCCTTTGAAACAAACTCTGGTCAAAATACAGCAGTCCAGGTGTGTGGCTTAATCATGGAGTAAGGTATTTCATATTAATTTTAGATTTTAAAAAATGGAGATGAGAATTTGCATTAACTTTCCAGTTCTTTTTCTTCCTTCTTGTAAAGTGGGATTGGAAGATCAGAGGTCCCCGTCTCTCTATTCCTTGAATTGGCATTAAATGGCATTCTGCTAAAAAGCTCAAGGAAAATTCTGTGGTTGTCTTTTCAAATGCATCCCAAGATGACAGTGTATTATTAAAGCAGACAAAAATTTAGTGATCTTAGTTCAAGCCACAATTTGACTTCAAATCACTTCACCTTTCTAAGAGTCAAGTTATTTATCCATAAATCAGATGAAGGTAACACTCTCACAAGATAGTTAAAAACACTACATGATGTGTTTTGTATGTGCTTAGAATATATACATGTATGTATATTTATGGGAGAAGGCAATGGCAACCCACTCTAGTAATCTTGCCTGGAAAATCCACATACATATATATATGGACTTCCCTGGTGACTCAGATGGTAAAGCGTCTGTCTACAACGTGGGAGACCTGGGTTCAATCCCTGGGTTGGGAAGATTCCCTGGAGAAAGAAATGGCAATCCACTCCAGTACTCTTGCCTAGAAAATCCATGGACGGAGGAGCCTAGTGCAGGCTACTGTCCATGGGGTCGCAAAGAGTCAGACATGACTGAGCGACTTCACTTTCACATATATATATATAAAAGTTTACTAGTTGCTCCTTTGGTTCTTGAACTGTCTTTGTTTACCTAAAGTAAGTAATTTAACCTTAAAGCTATTGCATCTATAAAAATGAATTGGATTATATTAGTGGTTCTCAACTGGGGCAAGTGGTCATTTGTCATTGTCTGAAGACAGTTTTATTTGCCACAATTGGAAGGAGTGTTCCACTGTCATGGAGTGACTAGAGGACCAGAAATGTTGCTGAACATCTTCCAATGTATAGGAAAGCCTCCCACAACAATTATCTGGGTCAAAATGTCAGTAGTGCCAAGACTGAGAAATCCTGGCTTAGATGACCACTGAAAATGTATAACACTAAGACTTTTCCCTGACCCCCTCCCAAGATGTTATTGCTTCAATTACAAATAGTTGTTGAGTAACAAGGGCTTCTCATTACTGTTGAAGAAAATCTAAAATCTTGGCCATGACCTACAAAGTTCTATGTGATCTGGCCCTGGCCTGCTTCTGTGGCCCCGTCTCAAGCTACTTTCATCAGTAGTCACTCTGGTCTAGACACTGTGACCTTAATGCTGTACCTTCAATATAGCCCACTGTTCAGGGATTTAAATGTTCATTATACTAGAAATCTTGTCCTCCGATTTCTGCTTTTTCATCTTATTTAGTTCACAGCTTTGCTCAGATCTCACTGTATCTGACCTTCTGATGTGAAATGCTACCATGTTTCAAGTTTATCCACCTATGTTTTGACTGCTTTATTTTTATTCACATAGTCATTCCTAGTGCTGAGTATGGAAAAGGTGCTCAAGAAACACGTGTCAAGTGGAAAACTTGGGGTCTTATGTCAAACACTTTTTTTTTTTGGTCTATGTTTTTTGAATTCTTTTCTACTTTTAAATACTGGATTTAATTTTGTAATTGTAACATGGAAGATGTCAGACATTTTTAACACAAATAACAATTAAAGGAGAAAAGATCGTTTAAGGATTACAAAGGTTATTGATTTTCTTCTCACAGAGGTAAAAGGAAATAGTGCTTTTCAAGTAATTATCATACTACAAAGATAATGATAGTTTAGGGAGATAGAAGTTTATAGGAAAAGGTTCAAGTTTGTAGTATTTATTTGGGGGACTAATGAGCAACTTCACTTTCACCTTTCACTTTCATGCACTGGAGAAGGAAATGGCAACCCACTCCAATGTTCTTGCCTGGAGAATCCCAGGGACGGGGGAGCCTGGTGGGCTGCCATCTATGGGGTCGCACAGAGTCGGACACGACTGAAGTGACTTAGCAGCAGCAATGATTGACAGAATAATACATTTTGTGTGCTTTTTTTTGTTTGTTTTGGTTTGTCTCACCGTGCAAGTGTGTCTCTAACCGCCCTCTCTCTAACATAGCATGTTAGGATCCCACCACCTAATATGAGAGCAAGGCCAGATATTAGATCTGCTTGTGTTCAAATTATTGTCACTAGGGCAAAGATTTCACAGCATTTATTAATTTAATAACCTTCTGAATCAGTGTGATTCATTTGGTGTTTTCTTTTATCTGCCTGTTTACTTATATGAGTACAATAAGAGTTGCTGATTAATACACAAAGAACTTCTCAGTGTGTGGTTAATAAAATGGTCCTAAGTTATACTGAGACTCAGGGGCTTCTCTGATGGCTCAGACTGTAAAGCGTCTGCCTGCAAAGTGGGCGACCCAGGTTTGATCCCTGGCTCGGGAAGATCCCCTGGAGAAGGAAATGGCAACCCACTCCATTACTCTTGCCTGGAAAATTCCATGGACAGAGGAGCCTACAGTCCATGGGATCACAAAGAGTCAGACACAACTGACCAACTTCACTTCTTCAGAAAAAGGCTGTATTTTCAGGAGATCTTATATATCCTCTGGGGTTACAACTTATATGTAAGAAATATCTAATTGTCTATCAGTTTGCCAACAGATATCAAGAAACAATCATTACTCAGTTTTCTTCTCCAGGTTTAGCTTGACCATTGCAGGAATATTCTTTTTATTCTGAGATCTCCTAGTTTGTCTGTATTCCTGGCCTACCGGAAGGGAACATTACTTAGCTTCCTGTAAAGCTGAGAGTTCTTTAGTGATAGACCAGATAACAAGACTATTACCACAGGGGATATTTTTGGTATCAATTTTGACATCTAAATTTTCTATATTACCCCAAATTTCTAAAATGAACCCAGGTTTCTTCTGCACATAGAAAGCATACATAGGGACTTCTTTGGTGATCCAGTGGTTAAGACTTCACCTTCCAACACAGGGGATGAAGGTTTGATCCCCGGTCAAAGAGCTAAGATCCCACATGCCTTGCAGGGCCAAAATACCAAAACATAAAACAGAAGCAACAATGTAAGAAATTCACTAAAAATGATCATTATATATATATATATATATAATTAGAAAAAAGATCAAGAGAATGAGAAGACAAGTCACATACTGGGAGAAAATGTTTACAAAAGACATATCCAATAAAGATTGTTACCTAAAATATGCAAAGAACTCTTACAATTCAGTGATAAGAAAATGAACAAACCTGACCAAAAAATGGGCAAAATCTATAAAATGATATCTCACTGAAGAAGATATACAGATGGCAAACAAGCCCATTTAAAATAGCAGTAGGATACCACCACATATTCCATAGGATCACACAGCGTCAGACACTACTGAAGCAATTTAGCACATGCACATACTTCTTAGATTGGCCAATACCTGGAGCATTAACAATACCAAGTGTTGGAGGGGAGATGGAACAACAGGCACACTCATTTATTGCTAGTGGGAAAGTCAGATGGTACAGCCATATTAGAAAATTGGTTGTCAGTTTCTTACCTAATTAAACATAATCTTACATCATTCTATCCAGCGATCACCATACTTAGTATGTATTTATTCAAATCAGTCAAAAAGTTATGTCCATACAAAAACCTGCACACAAATGTTTACAGTAACTTTATTCATAATTGCCAAAATGTGGAAGCAATCAAGATGTCCTTCAGCTGGTGATTGGATAAATAAACTGTGGTACATCCATACAGTAGGATATTAATCAGCAGTAAAAAGAAATGAGCTATCAAGCCGTGAAAAGACATGAAAGAAACTTAAATGCATATTACTAAGTGAAAAAGCCACACGCTATATGATTCTAAATTTATGACATCCTGGAAAAAGCAAAAGTTTGAAGACTAAAAAAAAAAGAAAAAAAAATCAGTGGTTGGGACTTCCCTGTGGTCCAGGGGTTAAGACCCCATGCTCCTAATGCAGGGGACCTGGGTTGATTCCAGGTCAGGGAACTAGATTCCATGGGCCACAACTAAGAGCTTATGTGCCATGACTAAGACTTGATGCAGTCAAAAAAATAAAAAAAATCAGTGTTTGCCAAGTGTTGGGGGGCTGGAGAAATGACTAGACAGAACACAGGATTTTTGGGGCAGCGAAGTTATTCTGTATGATGCTATAACGGTAAATACAACATAATGTACTTGTCAAAATGCATAGAATGTAAACACCTTGAGTGTATCCTAATATAAACCGTGGATTTCTGTTATAGTGTTGCATAGGCTCAATGATTGTAACAAACGTACCACTCCAGTGTGAAATGTTGATGGTAGGGAAGGCTGTTTAGGGGGGCTGGGGTGGAGGAGTAGGGGAAATAATAGAAACTCTGTACTTTCTACTCAGTTTTGCCTGAACATAAAACTGCTCTAAAAATAAGTTCTGTTACAAAAAGACAAAGAAAAGGTGTAGGAATGTTGGTTCCCATTCTGGGCACAGCATTTGGATTAGAATAACTACCATCCATTGAAAAGTAATGCAAAAGGAATTTGGCATAAACATAAGGAAAGATGTAAGGAAAAACAGGTTCTGGTAAGATCTACAATTAATTGCTAAATATGGCCCTTGAAGGAGTGTGTTTTCACTCCTTAGCAGGAGGTGGTCTGCTAATTGATCAAAAGATTTAAAGTTGAATATGTAAGAAACGCCGAGGGAAGAAAGAGCCACCCCTATGGACCGTTGATCAGGGCCTTTTTTTTCAGGGCTCTTGGGCAGAACTCCCGGGGCGGGTGAGCAAGGAAGTGAAGGCGGTCTGCGAAGCAAAGGAAGTCTGCCAGGTATGAGGGGTGGGGAAGGGTTTTATAGCCCAGGCCGGGCTCCCATATAAGGAAGAAAACGTGGGCTCAGCGGTGATTGGTGTCCAAGGGCTCCGTGTCGGCTCCTGATTGGACGGCATGGTTGTCGGCCCGCCTCCGGGGCTTGTCTGCGGCTCTCTGCCGGGACAACCGGGCATGCCCGGGCATGCCTCAACACGCCCGACCTTGCCCTGACCTTTCAGAATACTTTCTTAAATATCAAGCCAATATCCCAAGGTATCTTTAGCTTCTCCTCCATTCTTGAGCCAGGTACATGGCATCTGCCAAATGAAGGTGAAGTCTGGGCTGCTTGATTTTTTGCAGTAACAGGGTTTCTAGGAGGATGGATTGATTTCTGGATCACTTTTCCCCACAGGCTTAGAGTAACCACTTGTACACAGTAGAGATGCAATTAGTAATTTTTTTAAAGTGTAATATGAATTTATTCTGTGACATTTTCCTCACTGCAGATATTTTTAAATGAAATAATCAGTGTTTCATAAAAAGTAAATATATTAGAAGAATTTAGATAATACCTGTAATATAGATGGCTTTACTCTGAACATTCACTTTTGTTTTCACTGAAAACATCCCTTTTTATAAAGTTACATAAAAATGATAGATTGCTGCATTCTACACGTCCTGTGTCTCATGTGGGCTCAGTCATGTCCAACTCTTTGCCACACCATGCACCACAGCCTGCCAGGCTCCTCTGTCCATGGAATTTTCCAGGCAAGAATAACAGAGTGGGTTGCCATGCCCTCCTCCAGGGGATTACCCCAACCCAGGGATTGAACGAGTGTCTCTTGTATTGGCAGGAGTGTTCTTTTACCATTGCACCACCTGGGAAGTGTCCTGTGTCTCAAACAGTTTAAATTAACGTCAAGCTTTTCCCTCAACTCTAAATGTTAATGATATTTGCTTCTGTTAATAAATGGGAAGTGTATACACTTTTTAAAACAGTGATATTTAGGTCTTCTCTGCCTGATTCTTCAAAAAATAAAAAAATATTTCATGCTGAGTTTGAATAGCAACTGAGGGTCTGGTCCAGAAAGCGGTAGGTAATTACAGAGAACCAGTGGTACACATATGTCAGCTCAATTTCCATGAAAAGGGTATTCCATACCCTTTCTGGCAACTTGAGATGACTGTGGAGGCTACCTGCAAATTCCATCTGCTGTCAAAACACTGGCCTGGCCGTGACATCCACACAAGGCTTTGCATCAAGCTGTGGTCCAATTTTGTCAATTTCAGCCTCCAATGTACTACTGTATGGTCAATCAAACATATGCTCCTGCAATACAGATTTTCCCCAAAGTGCCAAACTATCTCAAGGACAAATGGCCCAGCTCACTGTGTGAAAAATCAAACCTAAGAAATTCAATAAATCAGTCAAGCTAGTCTTTTACTGCAGGCTGCCCAAGTACTGCATGTTCTGTTTCATAGCCTGGAAGGAAGAAAATTTGATGAATACCAGTTACACTATGTAAAAACCTAGTGAAGATAAATATCTGTCCATTTGGAATCACAAAAGAAGTGCTGACTTTGGCAGCACATATACTAAAATTGAAATCACAAAAGCTTTTATCTGGGGAATCAACCACATGAATAATCCAGTTGATCTCAGAGATCCCTAGAATATCTTTATCGCATTCAGTTACATGATAAACTGTGTCTTGTCCTTAACGGTGAAGTATTGTGTGTCTTTCTTTTTTTTTTTTTCTATTTTATTGAATATAGATGATTTACCATGTTGTATTAATTTCTGCTATACAGCAAAGTAATTCAGTTATACAAATAGGTTATTTTTCATTTCTTGCCCATTATGATTTGTGACAGGATACTGAATATAATTCCCTGTGCTCTACAGTAGGACCTTGCTAGTCATTCATTCTATATATACTAGCTGGCACCTGCATCTCCCCAAAGGCCAAAGGGGAGAAGGCGGGGGAAAGAAGGATTGAGAGTCTGGTCCTCTTTCTCAGCATATCATTTTAAAATTCTTCCATCAAAACGTTCCAGTTCTGATATAATTCTGAGATGTTCTTCCCCCAATTATGGTAGCTTGCTCTTTCCCATGATTGGACTTACCTTCAGCTGAGTGAAATAAAGCCACTACAAGTAGTAACCCAAATAATAACTTCCATTTTTGTCTTCCTTACACATTCTTTATTTTCTTATACCCAAGAATACTTACAATGATTACAAGTAGTTTCTACACTGATTTAAGAATTATCCAGAGAGGAATTGGACAAGTTGAAATCGTGAAATGAGGAAACTCCTGATGTCTCTTATGGGAGAACAATTTGGAGGACACAATTTTGAAAGAGCAGGGATGAACACAACTTGTTTTATCTGTGGCTGCCTTGAAAAAGAGTCGTTCAATGCAGTAATTTTTGGGTCGTCCTCCAAATTTCCTTACTTTTGGTACTCAAGAGGCATACTGTTCTTTTGTTACGGAAAGTCCTATAGAAATAAAAATTTCCAAGCAGAAAAGGAAACTTATCACACTGATTTATTCCCAGGCCTGGGTACTTGCTGTATGATTGGTTGGTGTTCAGTCGCTAAGTAATGTCTGATTCTTTGCAACACCAGGCCTCCCTGTCCTTCACTATCTCCTGGAGTTTGCTGAAACTCATGTCCATTGAGCCAGTGATGCCATCCAACCATCTTATCCTCTGTCGTCCTGTTCTCCTCCTGCCATCAACCTTTCCCAGCATCAGAGTCTTTTCTGAGTCAGTTCTTCCCATCAGGTGGATGAAGTATTGAAGCTTCCGCTTTAGCATCAGTCCTTTCAATGATATTCAGGGTTGATTTCCTTTAGGATTGACTGATTTGATCTCCTTGCAGTCTCCAAGGGATTCTCAAGAATCTTCTCCAGCACCACAATTCAGAAGCATTGATTACAGCTAATGTGTTACATTTTCTCCAGTTGGTCAGTGAATTAAATCAGAAGAATGCACAGTTTATCAGACTGCAGTTCACAGGTGAAGCTTATCTTTCTTTTTTGATTTAAAAAGATTGATCTGGCTTCATCAGGTCCTCGTTGCAGCACATGGGCCCTTGCTGTGGCATGTAGGCTTCTGCCTCGCTGTGTTAACTGCAGAGAGTCAGGCTCAGTTGCAGGTTTAGTTGCCCCACAGCACACGTGATCTGAGTTCCTGCAGGTATCTGTGTTCAGTCACTTCAGTCGTGTCCAAGTCTTTGCAACCCTATGGCCCGCCAGTCTCCTCTATCCTTGGGATTCTCCAGGCAAGAATATTGGAATGGGTGGCCATTTCCTCCTCCAAGGGATCTTCCTAACTCAGGGATGAACCCATGCCTCCTGCATTGCAGGCAGATTCTTTACTTCTGAGCCACTAGGGAAGCCCTTAATTCCCTGACCAGGGATCAAACCCATGTCCTCTGTATTAGAAGGCGAAGTCTTAATCACTGGACCAGTCTGAAGCATACCTCCTTTTGCTTGATTTATCCAAACAGTGACAAAAGTGGTGAGTCCCTCCAGTTAGTGGCTGTGTTTGTTTATGTGCTTTTCTGAGTGAGATAGTAAGCTTTATAATTGTCTCTTTTTCTCCCTTATTAAAAACTCAACGAAATAAAGGGGTTTGCCTTGATTCCCATTATAACACCAACACCAGACATAATACCTACAAATAATAGATGTTCAGTAAATATATTGGAAGAAAGAATGTATGAATGAGGAAAGCCGTTTCTTGAATGCCCATTAAAGCACTAAGGCATAGTCAATAACCCTTGAACCAGAAATCAGATGCTCAGATGCAAGGCACAATTCCATCTGTTTTCATTATCTATCCTTTCATAAAGCTTGAAAGCTCTGAGCCTCAGTTTCCTATTTGAGAAACAAGCAGCTATCCATTTCATGAGCTACATCTCCTAAGACTTGTGAGGCTCCATCAAGATAATGCATATGAAAGCACTCTGAGCTTTAAGCTGGTTTATAAATACATGATCAGACATGGCATGTCACTCTGACATCAATCAAGGAAATAATTTAAAAAGTGAGTGGGGAGTGTAAGGAGGTAAAGAATGCTTAATTTGCCAGAATTCTTAGGGCAATATGATACATAATTGGAAGAAACATTTGATAAGGTAGGAAGTAGGATCTTTTGCCATTCCCATTCCAAGAGCCATGTTCTACTTTCAAATCATATTCAATAAAACTTTCCTCTAAGAAGGTCTACACTTAATGACAGATCTTTTGAATATAGAGTGCAATAGAAGTATGGAGCCAAAGGTATGTTGCCTGAGGCACAGAGGATGAACTTTTTCCAACAACTTTCCCTAGAAATTAATCAAAGAAACAATATTTTATTTCTTTAAAGTAAAACTTTAAGATGATGCCTGTCTACCAAAGATACCAAATTAAAAGGCTCCCTGGGATGTACACATATTGTCATGGACCAATCACATATATAATCATATCAGAATCATACTAGACTGTATCAGACTTAAAGAAAATATGATCTTTGTCCCATAAAGTTTGAATATATTAATGTAGGTGGAACCAAGCTCAACCTTGTTAGGTAAAAATGTTAATCTCACATAGCATTATGGGGACAAAGCTAAAGTCAGAATCCAGTATTCTCCATCATGTTGTAGCAAATGTTTTGTAAGTGATTATATTTTAATTATTGATTCAAAAACATTGAACAGATCAGTCCTTTGTACTGTGTTTTTTCGTTCCCTCTCTCCAAATGGATGGCCTACATTTAAACTAGACAGATGAAAACTGGTAACAGCTTGCTAATGGATGTCAGAATCTAAGCTAATTTTATTCAAGGGTCCCTTCATTTATTTAATTCATCAAACATGTATTAGATGCCTAAATGGTCCAAGCATCTGGAGTTGCATAGGGAATTACAGTAAATACAAACAAACATTGTGTGTATGTGTGATCTGAAATGTTTACTAGTTGTGGTCTGAGAGAAGAAACATACCATTAAAATAAAACATTTGGCTCTTGGGCTAATTTCCAAGATAAGTTTGAAAAAAAAAAAAGGTCATTTTCTGTGTTCTCTCTTCATGACTGTTGAATTGGGAATATAAAGCCACTAGACACTTGATTGCAATATTTCATTTCTCTTGTACAAATTAAATAGAATACTGACATTCACATTATGCCCACTCTCATCTTGATGCTTTTCCAAGATTACCTGAAAACTTTAGAACAGTTTGAAACAGACTCTCCTTTACGTTAACTCATGCATTCAGCAACCATTTACAACACCCATCATGTGCCTGGCACAGTGAATAAGTGCTGGGACAGGGGCACTGAGAAACAAAAGAAAGAACTCATTATTTGTACATAAGCAGCAATTGAAAAGACTACAATTCAGAGTGATAGTACAGAGGTATCTGTTCTATCAAGATACAGATGATACACAGAGGCACACAGAGAAGAGTGAAGTTAATTGGACATGGGCGTTCAGAGAAGGCTTCTAAAGGTTAAGTTACATTTGGAAAGAAGAATACAGGTTGAAGATAAGAGATGTTTACGTCAAAATGAAGGTTTAGCATTCACCAAGGAAAAGAAGCCTACAACAAACTGTTCCCTGGGAACACAGTTTATGACTGCTGGGGCCAAAAATGCAAAGTAGTTATGGTAAAGTTACTTTAGATACGACTAACTGGAGTGCAGCAAACCCGTCTTCTTTGGACCCACTGGTTGAAGTCCTCATTCTCTGTTTCCCCTTCAGACTGTATTGCCTCTGTGATCATACAGTTACAATGTGGCTAAAAGCAACAATGTGCATGTGCAAAATAAGGCTAACTTAACTTAGAACTTACTATATGAGTACCAAGACAAAATTGGAGAGGATATTTTTATGGCTATGAAAAGTTTCATTCAAGATCTTTGGCCCTCTTTACAATTTCCCCCCCCCTAGTATCTTATTTTCTGATACGTTTTCCATTTTTCTTCTTCTTCCCTCTTCTCCTTCCTCTCCTCTCCCTCCCTTTTGTTCTCTCTTCCTATTTCTTCTTTCCTTTCTTTCAAATGGATGACCATCTATGTCTGTGACTATATACCAAAGCTATATGCTATATATAGTATATATACTATGTACCAAAGACTTTCATATGATTGAGTAGTTTTAAATCTGTGTTTCCAGAATTCTTTGGAACTTCTTATGGAGAAATCATCCTGGGGATGACTAATCCAGTGACATTCAGGCTCAGTTTCTTCACCTGGTCTTAGGCAGCCTCACAAAAATCTGCTATTTAAACTGGGGCTTTGAGAAAGATTTCATTTGAAAAGAGTTCTTATGCTTCTTTAAATTTTAAAATCACTCTTTCTTGTCTAACTCTCATCTTCTGAGGATAAGCTGAGGCAAACAGAGGAGAAGTGATAGTATCAATACTGTATAGCGACCTAGATAGAACTACACTTAAACATGGGTCTTTTTTTCTCAGGGATCTCATCCCTATAGATGACTCCAGGTGAGGGTTTTCCTGTGCCACATTGCCCACTTTAACAGACAATATCTCTTTGAGGAGTGTAATGAAAAGGATGTCACCATGTGCTCTGTTTTCCCTGAAGTGTAGATTTAACTGCCTCCTAACCTCCTTTGAGCTTTATTTATTTATTTAAAAATATTTATTTATTTATTTGACTGCATCTAGTCTCAGTTGAGGCATGTGGGTTCTAGGGTGTCTGGGCTCAGTAGTTGTGAAGAACAGGCTTAGTTGTCCCTCAGCCTGGGGGATATTAGTTCCCCAACCAGGGATCAAACCTACATCATCTGCCTTGGAAGGCGTTGGAAGGTGGATTCTTAACCACTAGACCGCCAGGGAAGTCCCTTCCTTGTAGCTTTAATAAGAAATACTCTAACTCAATTTAGAAGATATGAACTATGAATTTATAAAATTAACTATGCTGAGTCATGGAAACTATATATATATATATATATATATATATGTATATATGTATACACATATATCAGAGAAGGCAATGCACCCTACTCCAGTACTCTTGCCTGGAAAATCCCATGGATGGAGGAGCCTGGAAGGCTGCAGTCCATGGGGTTACTGAGGGTCAGACACGATTGAGCGACTTCACTTTCACTTTTCACTTTCATGCATTGGAGAAGGAAATGGCAACCCACTCCAGTGTTCTTGCCTGGAGAATTCCAGAGAAGGGGGAGCCTGGTGGGCTGCCATCTATGGGGTCACACAGAATCGGACACGAGTGAAGCGGCTTAGCAGCAGCAGCAGCATACACATATATATCTATATATTTCTTGAAAAGCAGTTTCTTATCAACTTCTTTGGGGATTGGGGACACAAACAGCAAGCATCTGAGTTTTTCAGTGAAACCAGATGTGGAGTAGTCTTGTTGCTATGAGTTGAATTATGTCCCTCAAAGGATAAGTTGAAGTTCTACTCCCCATTACCTCAGAAAGTGAATTCAAGTCTTTTGGAAATAAGCTCGTCTTAGATGTGACTTATAAATTAAAACCACGTCATACTGGAATAGAGTGGGGCCCTAACCCAACACAATTGGTGTCCTTACAAGAAGGTGGCCACGTGAAGACACAAGAGACACAGGGAGAACACCATGTGAAGATGAAGCCTGAGATTGGAGTGATGTAACTATAGTCCAAAGAATACACAAGATTGCCAGCCATCATTAGAAGCTAGAAGGACATTGTAGACTACGCTCTCCCTCAAAGTCCTTCAGTTCAGTTCAGTCGCTCAGTCGTGTCCGACTCTTTGCGACCCCATGAATCACAGCATGCCAGGCCTCCCTGTCCATCACCAACTCCCAGAGTTCACTCAGATTCACGTCCATCAAGTCCGTGATGCCATCCAGCCATCTCATCCTCTGTCGTCCCCTTCTCCTTCTGCCCCCAATCCCTCCCAGCATCAGAGTCTTTTCCAATGAGTCAACTCTTCACATGAGGTGGCCAAAGTACTGGAGTTTCAGCTTTAGCATCATTCCTTCCAAAGAAATCCCAGGGTTGATCTCCATTAGGATGGACTGGTTGGATCTCCTTGCAGTCCAAGGGACTCGCAAGAGTCTTCTCCAACACCACAGTTCAAAAGCATTAATTCTTCAGCGCTCAGCCTTCTTCACAGTCCAACTCTCACATCCATATATGACTACTGGAAAAACCATAGCCTTGACTAGACAGACTTTAGCTGGCAAAGTAATGTCTCTGCTTTTGAATATGCTATCTAGGTTGGTCATAACTTTTCTTCCAAGGAGTAAGCGTTAGATGTACCCAAACCTGATTTTGAACCTGGTATCAGACTTCTAGCCTCCAGAATTGTGAAACAACAAACTATTTTGTTAAGACACCCAGTTTGCAGTATTTTATTACAGCAGCCATAGGAAACTGATAGACATGCTAAAGTTCTCAGATGAATAAGACATCATCAACCTTGCTGAGTGTCTGGCACACTGTTGGGAGTAGGAGACATTTGAGTTGGGCACTCGGGAGTAAGTTGGAGTCAGCCAAAAGGAAAAGTGCATTCATAGCAGGGAAGAAAGCAGGAGCAAAGGACAGGCTTTGGAAAGGTCCTCTTGTGTTTGAGTAATGCTGAGTAGCTCTGTAGAGCTCCAGTGTGGAACATGGGGTGCTCAGGGTTTGGGCAAAAACTGATGCAATGCCTTTTTGCAACAGGAGAGTTTACTTAAATCAAGAAAAACTTCAAGTTTTGGAATCACTGTGTGTTTTTGTCTGTGTGTGTGTTTAAATATATATATTTATACCCAGATGGTTTTTCTTTCTTTCTTTTAATTTCTTTTTAATTATGGCAGCTATTCTCCAAACATGTTTTTGTTTATCTCAGACTAAGTATACAGTTTCAACATATGGAGCATATTTTGTTTTACTTCAGTTTATCTTAAGAAATCAGCTTTCCTAACTCTTATTGGCAGTGAACCCAAATGATTTCTTACTTTTTCTTTCCTGCTCTACTTTCTCCTCTTTGTCTTTTCCTTTAGTTATGATTTCTCTCTATCTTCATCACTCTCACTTTCTCTCCATTCCTCTCTCCCTCCTTTCCTTTTTCCCTTCCTTCCTCCTTTCCTGCTTTTCCTTTTCTTTCTGGGAGGTCACAAAAGATTTCCCATGTTGATGAACTAGGGCATTTAGTGTCAAGAAACAATAGTTCCTTGGCTTGTGGACATTTAATCAGCCTAGAAAATACACAAAATGGAAATAATGTTAATAAACAAGTCAGGGATATTATTTGCCTTTTCATCTATAGTATTATGAACCTGGAATTTAAGTCTGTTCATAATCTAGCCCAAACAATTTTATCAGCCTTGTTTTGTATAATGCATTTTCAAACCTCAGTGTATTCAGCTCTCCTATCATTCTTTTCCTTAAAAAGCTACTGTACATCCTCTCAGTCTACAGCACTCCACTTACCCTTCAAGATCCAGCTCAAATATTCCTTCCTTTTGACACATTTTATGATGATTGCTGGCAGAATTAATCTTTTTCTTCCCTGGATTCGTTAGAACTTTGTATGTTCCTCCAGCCTTGCTTTGTTATGATTGGTCTTTATTTTCACACACATCTCCTTCATTAAACTGATGTCAAAAATGGTTTCTCATTGTCCCCAAAACTGCAGTGTCCAATATACACAAATTCAGTTCAGTCACTCAGTCATGTACGACTCTGTGCGACTCTTTACGTCCCCATGGACTGCAGCGCGCCGGGCTTCCCTGTCCTTCACCAGCTCCTGAAGCTTGCTCAAACTCATGTCCATCGAGTTGGTGATGCCATCCAACCATCTCAATCCTCTGTCATCCTCTTCTCCTCCTGACTTCAATCTTTCCCGGCATCAGGGTCTTTTCCAATGAGTCAGTTCTTCACATCAGGTGGCCAAAGTATTGGTGCTTCAGCTTCAGCATCAGTCCTTCCAATGAATATTCAAAGCACTCCATAAATTCTCGCTGAAGACACACTTGAATGAAAGAGATTGTAATCCTCATACCAGAAACAAAAAGCTTGTCTTTAATACCCATGCAACTCTTTCTTAAAGTCATTTGCAGATTTCATAATGTGAAAGGCACTAGAAATGTCAGAAATTGGGCATTTGTGGCAGGAAACCACTTAGGATGCCGAATATAAGACTGATAGGAGAAAAATAAAATAAAATATTGTTAGAGAACTTATCCTTTCTTGGTGTGTATATTCATGTAGCAGAAACTGGGCAATCCAGTGGACTTCAAAACAATGTAGGAACATGGTAATATATTCATGAATATTTCTGCAGTGACACTGGAAGAAAAAGTTTTACCATTCAAACCAATTGTGTACTCAGTTACACTATGCTGAGACAGTTTTTGAGAACTCTGTTCTGTAAATGACTCATGAAGTCTGCTACAAGAATGAAAGTAGAAGTAGTGGCATATATGTCACGTGTACTTAATATGGGCTTCCCAGGTGGCTCAGTGGACAAAAATCCACCTGCAATGTAGCAGATGCAGGAGGCATGGGTTCAATCCCTGGGTCGGGAAGATCCCCTGGAGGAGGACCCAAGGGGTTGCAAAGAATCGGACATAACTGAAGTGACTGAGCACATACATATACTGAATATGTCTGTGAAAGTGAAAGTCACTCAGTCGTGTCCAACTCTTTGCGACCCCATGGACTATACAGTCCATGAAATTCTCCAGGCAAGAATACTAGAGTGGGTAGCCTTTCCCTTTTCCAGGGGATTTTCCCAACCCAGGGATTGAACCCAGGTCTCCCATATTGCAGATGGATTTTTTACCATCTGAGCCACAGGGGAAGCCCAAGAATACTTGAGTGGGTTTCCTATTCCTTCTCCAGCAGATCTTCCTGACCCAGAAATCCAAACAGGGTCTCCTGCATTACAGGCAGATTCTTTACCAACTGAGATATCAGGGAAGCCCAAATATGTCTGTACTTCCCTAAAACAGAGCCTGTATCTTTTTCCTTAAAACCCTCAGCACATTATTTAACACATTGAATATGATCTAAGAAGAGCTTTTGAAGGAATGAAGATTGTCTAATCTAACATATAACAGGAACAGCACAGTCACCAGCTTCATGGTTACATGTGTATTATGTTAATTCAGTCGTGTCTCTCTGTGCTACACTATGGACTATAGCCTGCCACGTTTCTCAGTCCATGGAAATTTCCAGGGAAGAATACTGGAGTGGGTTGCCATGCCCTCCTCCAGTGGATCTCCCCAATGCAGGGATTGAATCCACGTCTCTAATGCCTTCTGCATCAGCAGGTGGATTACTTTACGACTAGCTGTCAACTAGAAAGCCCTGGATATTATTATATACTTATGGCTAATTTGAGTTGTTGTAAGGCAGAAACCAACACCATTCTAAAGCGATTATCCTCCAATTAAAAACAAAATTTTTTTAAGGAAGGAGACAAGTCTCTATCCCCATCTCTGACACTAAAGACAGGGTGTGGTGCAGTCCTCACTAGACAGCAAACCTGGGAGGAAGGTGGGCAAGACTTTCAGGTGGAAATTTGTTCCCTACTTATTGCTGTTCAGTTGCTAAGTTGTGCCCCACTCCTTGCAACCCCATGAACTACAGAATGCTGGGCTTCTTTGTCCACTATCTATTGGAGTTTGCTCAAATTCATGCCCAAAGAGTCAGCGATGCCATCCAACCATCTCATCCTCTGTCACCCTCTTCTGCTCTCAATCTTTTCCAGCATCAGGGTATTTTCCAATGGCTCTTCGCATCAGGTGGCTAAAGTATCAGAGCATCAGCTTTGGCATCAGTCCTTTCAATGAATATTCAGGGTTGATTTCTTTTAGGATTGACTGATTCAATCTCTTTGCTGTGCAAGGACTCTCAAGAGTTTTCTCCAGCTCCACAGTTCAAAAGCATCGATTCTTCAGCACTTAGGCTTCTTTATTGTCCAACACTCACCTCCATACATTCAATTCAGTTCAGTTGCTCAGTCGTGCCCAACTCTTTGCAACCCCATGAATCGCAGCTCGCCAGGCCTCCCTGTCCATCACCAACTCCCAGAGTTCACTCAGACTCACGTCCATTGAGTGGGTGATGCCACCCAGCCAATCTCATCCTCGGTCGTCCCCTTCTCCTCCTGCCCCCAATCCCTCCCAGCATCAGAGTCTTTTCCAATGAGTCAACTCTTTGCATGAGGTGGCCAAAGTACTGGAGTTTTAGCTTTGGCATCATTCCTTCCAAAGAAATCCCAGGGCTGATCTCCTTCAGGATGGACTGGTTGGATCTCCTTGCAGTCCAAGGGACTCTCAAGAGTCTTCTTCAACACCACAGTTCAAAAGCATCAATTCTTCGGAGCTCAGCCTTCTTCACAGTCCAGCTCTCACATCCATACATGACCACAGGAAAAACCATAGCCTTGACTAGACGGACCTTAGTCGGTAAAGTAATGTCTCTGCTGGAAAATCCATAGCTTTGACTAGACGGACATTTGTTGTCTTTTGCCGCAGGAAAACTCACCTACCAACCCATCAGTCACCAGCTTACACACTTCTCTCCTGTTCTTCCTTCACTTAGCAGTGGGGACAATTCTTTTCTGTCCTCTGGCTTATTAAACAATTGGATTTCCCTAGGTTTCCCCACTTCAGCTAAAGAAGCCCACATTTACAATCAACCTACAAATGCACAATCGTCAGTCGGAGGGTAGCTTCTTTAGAAACAGCCAGAGGCTCGTATTTCATACTTTGAAGCATATTTTCACCACAAGTGTTAAGCTAACGTCTGTTAAGAATTGTCTCCAGCTCTGTCACTGTGGAAACAGAAGCTCCTCCGTAAACCCCAATTTCATGCCATGGAAAGATTCCACTCAGTGCTAAGACTAAGAATAGTTTAGGGGAAATGTTATAGTCTTTTAAAATAAGAAATCAGCAAAAAATCTTCAAGTCAACATAGTGATTTCTCATTTACAAAGCACTTTCCGCTGGTTAGCTTTGCCTCTGTTTGACTTTAAGCCACAGAACAACCATATTGGGGGCAGGTTGTTGTGGGAACCTTTCTTATACCTCATCCAGTTCCATTGACGAAGCTCAGGTCCTTGAAAAAACCGTGCTCCTCTCACCACCAGCACCTTCTCCATTGTTTTCTCTTTCAGGACTTCCCAAGGGAAACTTGCCCACCCTCTCCCCCTCTGTCTAGTTAATTTCCTCTTATGCTCCAGATGTGAACTAAAAACCAAAGTTTTCAGGAAAGTCTTCCCTGACCATCCCTACTTCAAATATTTCTTGTGTACATGGGGATAAAATGTAGAATCACGTTTCTCTCTTCCAGAATATCTGAAATCAGTTTCTAGCTATTCATTTTTCAGTATGATTATGTGAATATTTGCCGCCTTACTAGGTTACATGTCATTTCTGTGATTATAACTCGGTAAATACTTGAGAATGAAATGAGTGACCACCATCCACCTTCCTTTCCAGCTGAGAAATTTGAAGCTCAAAGCACATGTCAAAGATCATGTTGCTAATAAGAGTTTTTGATGTCAGAGAGACCTAAAATTTCCAATTTTAGCATTGGCATTTACTCATTTGGATGATTTTCTTTGAGTCTCTGGTTCTCTGTTATCTGTTAAATTCATATAATAGAAATTAAGAGAATTGTAAGTTCTATAAGAAATAAATTGCGTATAGTGTCTGTGTACTTTGAATATAGTCTTAACAAATCCATTCATGTCTTTTAAGTCTACTAGTTGGACCACTGATTCTAGTCTATGAAACTATTTTTATATTATTCAAAATCATCAATATCTCTTCTTACAAGGCGAAAATCTGAAGCAAAGGGCAAATAATAAGTGCTAAAAGCAACTGTTTCCCTTCTTCCTTTTGCATTTAGCTCATAATGTAGTGACAGAGAAGATTATGACATAAAATTTTCAAGGCAATAGAAATGGAAGCAAAGCTAATATATATATTTAGTTTATTTATCATCTTCCTAAATGCCTGGTATGCTTGTTGCTTTGTCAGTTATTTACATTAACAAGGATTGTTTGAAAGATAGGCTCAAGAGGAGATATTTTGGAGAAAATGAAAAATTTCTCATGGTAAAATCAGAGAATGAAGTCAGAGTGTTTTTACTGGCCGACTTCCTAACGGATGGAGCTGAGAAAATGATACTAGTTAAAGAAGTTGCCTGGAGAGAAGGCTTATGCAGTTTTAAAAATAAGGAAAAAATGGAAAGAAAAGGAATATAGAGAAAAAAAGAGCAGAAAGAAAAATTAAGCATTATAATAGCAAGAGTTACTTCACTCAAATTTCTTGACACTTTATCTTGTGTTTGATCCACCAGGCCAACTGGAGTGCTCTATAATATTATGATATCCAATGTATAATTTATATCTTCTGTATTATATTCCTAGGCTATTAGAGGTAGAACATAGACCAAGGATATTTATAAAAATTGTAGGATAGAAAAAGCAAGGGTATATAAAAACATTCTACTTTAAAGATTCTATTTAAGGCTGAAAATGAAAGGATATTGCAAAATCCACACATATATGACTTAATATATATTTTCTAGTTCATTTAATTTAAAAACTGCTTTAATACAGCTATATTCGAAGCAGCAATTATCCGTATTTAAAATTTTGGCTGGAGAAAGCCCAAAATACTGACATAGGTAGCAAGATGTTTGTGTATGAGAACATGAAAGGGAATTGAAATCAAAGGAACTGGGATCAAGTTATAGCTATGCCACTTATGATCTCTGCCACATTAAAGTTAGAAAATAAAATATAAGTTAGTAATGCCTACATTATAGGATAGATATGATTAAATAAGATTAAAAATAATATGAACAACTTTTATACACTAATACTTTTAGTCTTGGAAGAAAAGTTATGACCAACCTAGACAACATATTAAAAAGCAGAGACATTACTTTGCCAGCAAAGGTCCATATAGTCAAGGCTATGGATTTTCCAATAGTCATGTATGGATGTGAGAGTTGGACTGTGAAGAAAGCTGAGTGCCGAAGAACTGACGCTTTTGAACTGTGGTTTGGAGAAGACTCTTAAGAGTCCCTTGGACTGAAAGAAGATCCAACCAGTCCATCCTAAAGGAAATCATTCCTGCATATTCACTGGAAGGACTGATGTTGAAGCTGAAACTCCAGTACTTTGGCCACCTGATGTGAAGAACTGACTCATTGGAAAATGTCCTGATGCTGAGAAAAATTGAAGGTGGGAAGAGAAGGGGATGACAGAGGATGCGATGGTTGGCTGACATCACCGACTCAATGGACATGAGTTTGAGTAAACTCAGGGAGTTGGTGATGGACAGGGAGGCCTGGAGTGCTGCAGTCCATGGGGTTGCAGAGAGTCAGATACCACTGAGCAACTAACTGAACTGAACTGAACTTTCAGTCTAAATTTAATAAATACTGTTTGCTTTTTTTAAAAAAAACACAGGAGACAAAAGATAAAGTATCTTTGAAATACTAAATGATGTCCAGCAGCATAGCTGCTGGAAATAAGAAAATAAATGCGCTTTTCTTACCAGCAAGTTCCACTGTCATCCACCATGCACCATTTTATTTCCTTCTCCTCTACCTTTACCTCAGTTATTTAAGGAAAAACATAATAATGTTTCATTTCATTTCACCCAATAAGGGTGAGGCCAAGGCCAACCTTATTCTAAAGAAGACTGAATGTCATACATGCACATCTAAACAAGCTGGTGATCTTCAGGGAGGAGAAGAATTCAAGCATTTTTTAAAAATTATATATATATATATAGTCACTCAAGTCATTATCTTTTTCTTACCGCACTGGCTAAAACATCTATTACAATATTGAATAGAAATGATAAGACTGAATGTCTTTGTCCATTCCTAACTTTCAAGGAAAATCATTTGAATATTTTATCATTAAGTGTGGTATGAATTCTATGATTTTCACAAATGCCCTTTATTAGACTAAGGAATATGACTTCTGTTTCTAGGTTTATGACACTCTTTTTCCAGGAATCAATACTGGATTATGATACATTTTTCCCTACACCTACTGATAGAGTCATATTTTTTAGCCTGTTAATGTGGTTAATTAAATTGATAAAGTCAATTATTAAAATATTAAACCAATCTGGCATTAGTGTGATAGAACAATTTTGGTCATGATGTATTATCCTTTTGATTTGACTTAACGAAACTGCATTAAGAATCTTTGGATATATATTCATAAGAAACTCAAGCTTGTAATTTCTTTCTCATAATTTCTTTGTCTGGGTTTGGCATGCAAACTACACTATCTTACAGAATGATTTGGATGTATTCTTTCTTAAAATTTCTGGATGAATTTTTGAAGAATTATGCTTTTTCTTTCTTAAATACTTGGTATAATTCACTATTAAATCAGCTTGGCCTAGAGTTCTCTTATGCAAAGTTTTTTTTTTTTTTTTTACTACATGTCAATTTTTAAAATAAGTATAGTACTATACTTGTTACTTATATCTTCTTTCATGAGTGTTGGTATTTATTGTCTTTCAAAGGATGTTTTCGTTGCATCTAAGTAATTGAACTTTGTGAGCACTTTAAATTACCAAATATAAAATGTACTCATGAAAAGCAACCTGAAAGATTTTGAAATTTATAAGGAAATAGATCATGGTACTTTACTGCTTAAGTCATCCTAATATTTCCTACTGAACTTCCTATTGAATTCAAATTTCATTAGAATCATATAATGTGGCCCATTAAATATCTTAAAAATTGAAGCTCCTCCATGACGTTATCTTTCTTCCCTTGGCACTTGGGCTTTATGTTTCCTGTACCTACAAAGTTATCTCCAAAGACAGTGCTTTCACACAAGTCATTTCTTCTGCTGGAATATTTTTTCATGATTATTATATGACTGTTTCCCAAAATTCAAGTTTCAACTCAAATATGACTTCCTTAGGAAGTCTTTCTTGGCTATGCTAGTTAAAAGTTATGGGCTTACCTCTGTTGTAGTCAGAAATTTAAGATGACTAACAATTACTCATATCCATGTATAATCCACTCTCTTTGAGGGTGGATAAGATCTGTGAATATATTAGAATATAACTGTCAGGATTAATGCCATGTTATTTGGCATGAGGGAGTATGCAGATGTAGGCTTCCCAGGTGGCACTAGTGGTAAAAACCCCCTGTGCCAATTCAGAAGATATGAGATGTGGATTTGGTCCCTGGGTTGGGAAGAGCCCCTGGAGGAGGGCATGGCAACCCACTCCAGTATTCTTGCATGGAGAAACCCTTGGACAGAGAAGCCTGGTGGGCTACAGTCCATAGCATTGCAGTCCGACAGGACTGAAGCAACTTAGCACACACAGTATGCAGATATAATTCAAGTTTCTAAAAAGTTGACTATAAGTTAACCCAAAGGTCAGTTATTCTGGGTGGCCTTAACATAATCAAGCAAGTCCTGTGAAAGCAGAAATATCCATCTGTTTATATAGAAGAAACAAAAAATCATTTTGTAAGAGAGTCTACAAAAATTGTCAAATGACATAAGCCTCAGGGTGGCCTCAGCGATGCTGAGATTACCTCTGGCCAACAGCCAGTAAGAAATTAGGACCTTAGTCCTACAATTGCAAGGAACTGAACTCTGCCATCAACACTAATGTGTTTGGAAGAAGATCCTGAGCTCCACATGAAACTGTAACTCCAGTTTGCATCCTGATTTCAACTTGATGAGACCTTGAACAGATTGCCTGGCTAACTCATGCCCAGATTCCAGATCTAGGAAAATTATGAGTTGATAAATCATGTTACATTGCAATATTTCTGGGAATTTGTTATGCAGAAATAGAAAATGAATGCTCTCAATTCTCTATTACACTCTCTATTACACTGCATTATTTTATTTCCTTCATAGCTTAAAACTTTGAAGTTGTCTTACTCATTTTCTTGATTATTTCATTGTTTGTTTCAGTATTTACCCCCAGAATATACATTCTATTAGAAGAATAATTTTGGTTGTCATTCTGCCAGGTTGATCCTTGCCATTCTGGCTGTTTGAGAGGTAGATTGGAAAGAGTTATAAATCTGTTTCTATTTTTCTGTGAAAAAAGAGAGTAATACGTACTGTATAATACTGAGATTTTTCTCAGTGGGACAAAATCTTTCTTTGGTATTCTTCAATTTTCTAAATAATTAAATATGAGGGAAAGTCTAAAAATTCTTCAAAATGAGAGAAACTCCAAGCCACAATTTCCCATAAATCAGAGGTATCCTGCTCTGTTATTTTTCAAATAAGCTAAGCAACATTTCAGTACAGAATTTTATTTTGCATAATGAATATATATATATATATAATTTTTTTTGTATTTTCCCCTTTTTTGTTATTGTGACCACATGTGGTAATGGTGCCAGAACATTCCTCCCTTCTGTGTTTCATGCCCAAAGTGATCTTCATACTCAGAGTTTCCAGCAGATCTGCCTATTTTGTGAATTCTCACTCTTGTTATCCTGAAAAGGTAATCAGCAACTGGCTGAGCCAAAAGGAGGGACAGAGAGCTACAAGATTGTCTTTTGTCCTGCTACAGGAAGAATTTAACTCCTTTACTGAACTCGCAAGCAAAAATACACTGATTAATTGTTTTTAAATCATCATATTTTCAGGTAATATATTCCCTTCAGGCAAAAATTCTTCAAGTCCAGAACTTTATGGCTCATTATATTTATCTTCAAAATATTACAACTAAGCAAAGAAATGTCACATTGGCTATCACCGTGTCGCCACATCCGATCTTTACTCTTCTTCAGTCTCTAATTTTGTGGCTGTTAGCAGCTGTAAACTTGTGACATATGATATGTCACCTTCAAATTCCAGGTCTGCAGAATGTCACAAGATTACATTAGATAAACATCTTTTGCTTTCAACCAGTCAAGCTGCTGGGTGTAAGCCCCAAATCCCAACTCTCCATTTAAACCAGTTTCAGTAACAACATCAGAATCCATTCCAAGATTTTAAACATGGCAAACATCTTCAAGCATATGTCTGGAAGTACTAACATCTTTCTTGTATGAGTTAAAGGATTCTAGACATTACCCTATTCAAAATAAATGTATTTCCCATTGATCTTCACTGTACCTACAATTTTATCATTAAATTAAAAAAAATTGTGCCCAAGATTTACTGCTTACAAAATGATGAATATGATATACCAAATCCCTCATATGTTTGTAACTTTGTTTCCTGCAACATAAATCTAGCCTAATCTGGTAAGTAGAAAAGTATATTGGGAAGAGAACAGCCAGGTAATCCAGGTTTAAATCCTGTATTTATTTCTTATGGAAATGACAACTTTTGGACCAGAGTATCCTCACATGTTAAAACTTAATAAAATAACACTTGCCTTACAAGACTGTCATTAATATATTATATAATGTAAGAAAAAGACCAACACAAAGCATGATTATCAGTAGTTATTATTGTTTTTACTTTAGTGCTAGTTGTCCAGCCATGTCCTGCTCTTTATGACCCCATGGACTGTAGCCCACCAGGCTCCTCTATCTATGGGATTTCCCAGGCAAGAATACTTACATGGGTTGCCATTTCCTTCTTTAGGGGATCGTCTTGAACCTGGGTCTCCTGAACTGTAGTCAGATTCTTTACCATCTGAGCCACCAAGGAAGGTGACCTGTTAAAAGTATTTATTATGTTCTCAATAGACAGTTCTCTATGGAGAAGGCAATGGCACCCCACTCCAGTACTCTTGCCTGGGGAATCCCATTGAGGGAGGAGCTTGGTGGGCTGCAGTCCATGGGGTCGCGAAGGGTCGGACACGACTGAGTGACTTCACTTTCACTTTTCATTTTCATGCATTGGAGAAGGAAATGGCAACCCACTCTAGTGTTCTTACCTGGAGAATCCCAGGGATGGAGGAGCCTGGTGGGCTGTGGTCTATGGGGTCGCACAGAGTCGGACACGACTGACGCAACTTAGCAGCAGCAGCAGCAGCTTAAACAGTTCACTATAGATACATGGAGATGGAATGGGCTTATTTTATGTGACTTCCAGGACAAAATAAGAATCAAAGAAAACCATAGGAAGAAACAAAGTTTACTTACTTTTAAAGAAAAGAAAAAATAAACTATTAATCATTTTAGTATTTTTGTTGTTATTATTTATTGACTGACTACTTTCTCTGGGGAAGTTATTGCGCTAATTGCTTACATGTATTATCTATCCTATTGGGCTTCCCAGGTGGCGCTAATGGTAAAGAACCTACCTGCCAACGCAGAGGTTATCTTCTCTGGGTCAGGAAGATCCTCTGGAGAAGGGAATGGCAACCCACTTCAGTATTCTTACCTGGAGAATCCCCATGGACAGAGGAGCCTGGTGGGCTACAGTCCATAGGGTCACAAAGAGTCACACATGGCTGAAGCAACACAGCAGCACTATCCTATTAAATCTTCACAACCCAGTTATTACCATTTTATGGAGAATCATACAAAGTTCACAAAGAGCTTTGGAACTATGATCTGATCTCAGATATGTCAAATTATGGGAAGTTGTCGACCAGAAAACCCAGATATTTCTCCAGCAAAGGCAGTTTTATTCAGAGAATTGCAATTTGGGGTCTACAACCATGGTGTGCTTAATCACTCAGTCATATCAGACTCTTTGTGACCCCATGGACTGCAGCCCACCAGGCTCCTCTGTCCATGGGATTCCCCAGGCAAGAATATTGGAGAGGGTTGCCATGCCCTCCCCCAGGGGATCTTCCCAACCCAGGGATCTAACCCATGTCTCCCGCATTGCAGGCAGATTCTTTACCATCTGAGCCACCAGGGAAGCCCCTGTCAACCATGGTGAGACATGTGCAAGTCCAAAAGAAGGAAAGGAGAATGTTTTTATAGAGAGGAAAAGGAGATTAGGAGAGCTATATTAAACAGATAGCCTATGGCTTTTCATTGGCTGAGCTAAGTCCTTCTTCTTGTGGGCTTTGCTATGTTCACAGGATGTGACAGCACCCCAACTCTGTTTAATTGGGTTTCTTTTTATTATTTTTTTTTCTAAAGGAAAACAATGAGATCTTTAGGACAGCTGGCTTGGATGTACAAGGTAACTGTCAATTAAACTTTGTATAACCTCACTTTAGTATCATTGTTTGTTCGTCTCCATAGGAACCTCACAAGTTGCTAAAGATTTATTAAGGTATGGAATCTAGATTCAATGTTATAAAAGTGTACCTGATACCATGACATTTATTTCAGATGGACATTTGTGAATTTTGAGGATGTCATGCTAATCACACAGTGCTAAAATCTGAGAGTATTTTGTGCTATTGTGGTTTATTTGGTGTTTGTTTGCTTTTTAGAGTTCCTAAAAAAATCTTGGGATTTCCTAAATGATAAGAGCAATAAAGGTGGTTTCTGATATGTTAATGAGGTGGCTTTTGGAAAGCACTTAAAGAGGACAGCTGGTCACCAGTGGATCCAATCATATGATTATAGGGTTGGAGCTTTCAGGCCTATCCCTGACCTTTAGCTAGAGACTGAATCAAACTGCAGTGGCCAATGATGTAATCCATCATGCCTATGTAATAAACCTATGTAATGAAGCCTTTATGAAAACCCAAAAGGATGGAGTTTAAAGAGCTTCCTGGCTTCTGAATATGCGGAGTTGGGGAGATTCAGAGAGATCGTGAAAGCTCCACACCCTTTTGCTATAGCATGCCCTAGGCATCTCCTTCATCTGGCTATTCCTCAGTTACATCCTTTCATAATAAACCTATAGTCTAGGGAACTGCTCTAGCAAGTAATTAAATCCAAGAAAGGAGTTGTAGTAGTCTCTACTTTATAGCCAGTTGATCAGAAGTACAGGTAACAATCTGGGCATGGGAACTGGTGTCTAAAGTGTGTGGCTGTGGGAGGAAGGGTATTCTTGTAGGACTAAGCCCTTAACCTGTGGAAGCTGATGCTGCCTGGTTTATAGTGTCAGAATTGGGTTGAATTCTTGGGCACCCTGCTGGTGTCCCAGAATTGCTTATTGGAGGTGTGAAGGAAACCCACCAATACACCATATTGGAAATGAGCCTTAGAACACCTAAAGAATTTTCAAAAATAATTGAAGACAATAAGAAAAGATATAGCTATGGATCCGAAGATGACCACAGACTGCAAAACTTGCTATAAATACATATTTAATAACATTTAAACATCCCATGAGATTAGTTTTAAAATGATTTAGAAAATGTGAATAACATAAAAATTATAATGTCTCTAATATATAATGATAAATAAAAGTATAATGTCTCTAATAGAGTAGAAGTAAAGAATGTTCAAACTACCGCACAATTGCACTCATCTCACACACTAGCAAAGTAATGCTCAAAATTCTCCAAGCCAAGCTTCGACAGTATGTGAACTGTGAACTTCCAGATGTTCAAGCTGGATTTAGAAAAGGCAGCGGAATCAGAGATCAAATTGCCAACATCCGCTGGATCATCAAAAGAGCAAGTTCAGTTCAGTTCAGTTGCTCAGCCATGTCTGACTCTGTGTGACTCCCTGGACTGCAGCACGCCAGACCTCCCTGTCCATCACCAACTGCCCAGAGTTTACTCAAACTCATGTCCATTGAGTTCATGATGCCATCCAACCGTCTTAGCCTCTGTTGTCCTCTTCTGCTCCAGCCTTCAATCTTTCCCAACATCAGGATCTTTCCCAATGAGGCAGTTCTTTGCATCAGGTGGCCAAAGTATTAGAGTTTCAGCTTCAACATCAGTCCTTCCAATGAACTCTCAGGACTGATCTCATTTAGGATGGACTGATTGGAGCTCCTTGATGTTCAAGAGACTCTCAAGAGTCTTCTCCAACACCACAGTTAAAAAGCATCAATTTTTCGGTGCTCAACTTTCTTTAGAGCCCAAGTCTCACATCCATACATGACTACTGGAAAAACCATAGCCTTGACTAGGTGGACTTTTGTTGGAAAAGTAATGTTGATTTTAATATGCTGTCTAGGTTGGTCATAACTTTCCTTCCAAGGAATAAGCATCTTTTAATTTCATGCCTGCAGTCACCATTTGCAAGAGAGCTCCAGAAAAACATCTACTTCTGCTTTATTGACTACTCCAAAGTCTTTAACTGTGTGGATCACAACAAACTGTTGTGAAACTGAAAATTCTTAAAGAGATGGAAATACCAGACCACCTTAACTGCCTCCTGAGAAAGTATGCAGGTCAAGAAGCAACAGTTAGAACTGGACATGGAACAAGAGACTGGTTCCAAGTAAGGAAAAGAGTATGTCAAGGCTGTATATTGTCACCCTGCTTATTTAACTTATATGAAGAGCACCTCATGCAAAATGTTGGGCTGGGTGAAGCACAAGCTGGAATCAAGATTTCCAGGAGAAATACCAATAACCTCAGATATGCAGATGATACCACCCTTATGGCAGAAAGCATAAAGAGCCTCTTGAAGAAAGTGAAAGAGGAGAGTGAAAAAGTTGGCTTAAAGCTCAACCTTCAGAAAACTAAGATCATGGCATCTGGTTCCATCACTTCATGGGAAATAGATGGGGAAACAATGGAAACAATGAGATACTTTATTTTCTTGGACTCCAAAGTCACTGCAGATGGTGACTGCAGCCATGAATTTAAAAGACGCTTACTCCTTGGAAGAAAATCTATGACCAACCTAGACGACATATTAAAAAGCTGAGACTTTGCCAAGAAAGGTCCGTCTAGTCAAAGCTATAGTTTTTCCAGTAGTCATGTATGGATGTGAGAGTTGAACTATAAACAAAGCTGAGCGTTGAAGAACTGATACTTTTGAGCTGCGGTGTTGGAGAAGACGCTTAAGAGTCCCTTGGTTTGCAAGGAGATCAAACCAGTCAATCCTGAAGGAGACCAGGAGTGTTCATTGGAAGGACTGATGCTAAAGCTGAGACTTCAATACTTTTGGCCTCCTGATGTGAAGAACTGACTCATTGGAAAAGACCCTGATGCTGGGAAAGACTGAAGGCAGGAAGAGAAGGGGACGACAGAGGATCAGATGGTTGGATGGCATCACTGACTCGATGGACATGAGTTTGAGTAAACTCTGGGAGTGGGTGATGGACAGGGAGGCCTGGCATGCTGCAGTCCATGGGGTTGCAAAGAGTCGGAGACGACTGAGTGACTGAACTGAATAGAGTAGTTACATTAAGGGGATAAATAGTATATGGAAGATGGTTTTTAAAACATGTCATATGGCATAAGATCTAGAGTCACATAAGATCTAGATGTTACGCTAGCTTGTGCTCAGTCGCTCAGTCATGTCCCACTCCTTGTAGCCCCACAGACTGTAGCCTGCCAGGCTCCTTTGCTCATGGAACTTCCAGGCAAGAATACTGGATCAGGGTGCCATTTCCTACTCCAGGGAATCTTTCTGACCCAGGCATCAAACCCACATGTTGCATCTCCTGCATTGGCAGGTGGGTTCTTTACCACTAGCTCCAACTGGGAAGCCCCGTTATGCTAGTGATGCTAGATTATATCTATTTTACTCATCTGTGTGAACTTAGACAATCCACTCATCTACCTTAAATACGTTTTCCCTGTAAAATGGAAATATTATCTTGACTAATTTATGTAATTATTGACAGGGGGAAAAAAACCAAGATGATTTATATGAAGATATTTTATAAATAACCCAGTGATCTGCAAATTTATGAAGAGTTGACAATGTTGATGATCATAGTGGAGGTGATGTTGCTGTTGCTGATGGTAGTGATAAATAACAATTCAAATTAGCATGACCCAATAAAATAAGTTTATTGATCTGCAAATGTATGTATCTATTTGTGACTATCATCATCTGAGGGGCTAGCAAGGCTAATATGAATGTCAAAGATTCATACAATCTTTGATTGGGACTGACTCTGTCCAGTAAATATTTAGTTAAACTTTAGTCAAACTTTATCCATAGAGGGCAAGCAATCACCCCTGAAAGGATACCTATGAAGGTTAAATTTGAATGATATGAGTTGGGTACTTTTTCTTGATAGAACTTGTGAGTTTTTGCATCTTCTGCAGATTTGGCATATGTCCAACAGGTATGGCTTTAAATATACCAGGATGAACCCATGTCCTGCAGACAACCTTCTGGTCTTCTAACATGGTGGTTTAGAGGCTATATTAATGGAACCTCAATAAAGACAGATCTGCTTGATTATTCTTCTGGTTACAAACATAGAGATTTAATTGTTCCTTTCCAAAACATAATTTTTAATGAGAACAGAAAATGAAAATATTTCATAGAGGAGAGAGAAGAAGAAGAAGAAGGGAGTTAGCACTTTCAGAATGTAGGTATTATTCCTACAAAGTGGAAAGTAGATACTTGAATCTGAGAGCAATTGGATTGAATTCAAATATTCAATAGGATGTACATTCCTAAATTTTAGGATTTCTTTAGATGAGATAATCCATCAGAATAAACACTTCCATACTTTTAAAATGTGCATGTGTGCTGTGTTGCTCAGTAACGAGCGTGTGTGCTCAGTTCCTCAGTTGTGTCCAACTGTTTGTGACCCCACGGAGTGTAGCTTGCCAGGATCCTCTGTCCATAGAAATTTTCCAGGCAAGAATACTAGAATTGGTTGCCATTTCCTACTCCAGGGGATCTTCCCAGTTCAGGGATCGAACCCACATTTGATACATACTTCATAGAATTTGCGGAGATCAAATGAAATAGTATATGAGAATTACCTTCTGCAAAATGTTGTTATACTACTTTATCCAAGTTAACTTATTTTCCCTCAATTCTGCCAAAGTGTCAGAAGTTATCTTTGTGCATCTAACATTGTTTTAGCACATGATCTTAATCAGGTCAGTAATTTTTATACTTATACTTACTATAAATATATTTTATTGATCATATTTTTCTATGTTAATACATTTTATTTTTATTGCTATCATTTAATTACTAAGCATTAATTGGTTCCATTAATAGGAATTGTTGCAGTTGCATGTGACTTTAGAATGGGAGAATAGGACATAAAGCAGGAGGTGTTTCAGGAAAATGTGTTTTAGTTTGATGGTCAGATAAGGACTGAAGAGTCCTCTTATGGCTTACATTTGATATTTAATTAAAGAATAATCCGAGTCCCTTGAACTGCAAGGAGATCCAACCAGTCTATCCTAAAGGAGATCAGTCCTGGGTGTTCATTGGGAAGACTGATGCTGAAGCTCCAATACTTTGGCCACTTCATGCGAAGAGTTGACTCATTGGAAAAGACCCTGATGCTGGGAGGGATTGGGGGCAGGAGGAGAAGGGGACAACAGAGGATGAGATGGCTGGATGGCAACACTGACTCGATGGACATGAGTCTGGGTAAACTCCGGGAGTTGGTGATGGACAGGGAGGCCTGGCATGCTGCGATTCATGGGGTTGCCAAGAGTCAGACATAACTGAGTGCCTGAACTGAACTGAATCTAATATATATATTTTTTCCAATATGACATTTTTTGGCATGATCTGTGAAAATATACAAATTAATGAAATTTTAGATTTTAAACCTGAAAGACACTTAAGGAAACAGATTATGTAATTCCGAAATTTATAGGTGAAGAAACCTGGGCCTTATATTTGTAGATAGTGTCTATTATTCCAGCTATAAGATAGACTATAGAGTATATCTTATGTATAAATAACCATAAATAATTATCATCTGGAAGATAATAATGCAATGTGTTAGCTTACCTCAAAACTATAATCAGGAACATTTTCTTTCACTCCTCCTTTCCATTCTTTAAACAAAAATCTCTTCTTAGTTAAGATTTCTACTCAATTGCCTTTCTTTAGAGAGGTCCGTGAACCTTCAGTCTACATTTAATACCCACCCCTTTATGTGGTCTATGGAATGGAATGCAAAGAGAACCTCTCTAATGTCAGGTTTTACATAACCATTTGAAGAATAATTGTGGGTAGAACACTTAATTTGACACCTACCTTCTTAGCAAATATCTAGGTGTACAATATATTATTGTTTACCAGAGGCATAACATTGAACAGCCTATCTGTAGAGCTTATTTATTTTTGCTTGATTGAAACTTTATGCACATGGATTATAATTTTATCTTCTCATGTATTATTCTCTCATTAATATCTCTGTCCCTACTATTCCATATGTTCCAGCAGAGTAAGGACACTGTCAGATGTTTCTCACCATTGAATTTCCAGTCTTGAACATAAATATTGGCTCATTGTAGGTGCTCAACCAATATTGATTGCATTAACAATACAAAATAATCAAAATGCAATCACAATATCATTTTGAAAATATCCTAAGAATTCTAGAGTTTCCAGAACAATTTTTCTGACTACCATTGTCATTCTGGTGGTCTCCAGAATCCTGTCAGTCCCCAGTTTATTCCTAATCATAAATATTTCTGAAAGAAATATGAGATACCTTTTCTTTTTACTGAGCAACTGCATGTGTGTATGTGCTGAGAGAGAGAGAAAAGGAAGGAGAGTGAAGGAGGGAGAAGAAAGCATTAGGAAGCAGGGATTAAATTTTTGCATAAAAAAAGGGAAACAAATTCAGTAAAAGAAGAAAATAAAAATCACTTATGGCAAAACAGGATCTTTCCTGGTAGCTCAGTGTTAAAGAATCCGCCTACAATGTAGGAAATGCAGATTGGATCCCTGGGTCGGGAAGACTCCGTGGAGAAGGAAATGGCATTATTCTGGCCTGGAGAATCCCACGGACAGAGGAGTCTGGCAGGCTGCAGCTGGTGGGGTTGCAAAAAGGAGACATGACTTAGCGACTAAACCACTACTGCCACACCCCTACAGTAAACGTTAATATTAAGGACATTTCAACTTAATATATGGGGAACAGGTGGAGAGCAGTCATTAACTTTAGCCCCATACATGAACATGGAGGGCATGGCAACCTACTCCAGGTATTCTTGCCTGGAGAATCCCATGGATGGAGGAGTCTGGCTGGCTACAGTCCAAAGGGTCACAAAGAATTGGACAGAACTGCACAGCACAGCACACACATATGTATACATGCTTAAACTTATTTAATTTTCATGAAAATCTTTATAGTATAGGTATTTCTTTTCATTATCCTGAAGTAGGACTGAATCTTAGGTAAATTCAGTTTAGTGTCACAAAACTACATAGTTGCTTACTTTAAATACTCTTTCTGCCTCCTTCCCACCTCCTGTGGGAAATGTAGAATGGCAAGAATGAAAGAGCCTCTGTAGAGCAGAGACGGTGCAAGCCTGGATCCTTGGATAACCTTGTGGCATGGAAACATTTACTCACATTGGAGCACCCACCTAATTGGGGGCTGTTACCTCCAGGGAAAAAGAATTTTTAAATCGTATTTAATGCATTATATTTACGGAACATTACCTTGTGCTCTAACAATAACAAAAATCAAAAAAATATGGTTTCTACCAAATATACTTAGGGAAGGCTAAAAAGTTCCTAAACCTGATAGAACTGAAGTTTCAGTTCAAGGAAAATCCTTGTGAGCAACATCATGGTCTTGTTACAATGGCAAAAATCATGGCTTATCATTTCTATAAGGAAAAGTTATATACTCCATTGAGTGTATCATGTCTCAGAATCTCAATATCTCATATATCTACTTTTGTCATCATTATATAACGAACAGATACATCTGTTGAGATAGATTAAAATGGACTAAGATCATGAGACTGATGCATAAAAACAATGTCAGTTTTTGAGTTTACAATGAAAAATCATTGTCACACAATCAGAGATACTCAAGTTCATGTAACCCCTTTATTTTCTTCATACATTCAAGACAAACAGAATGCCAAGTTATAATCAGAAGCTACTGCAGCTTTATGAGAACTGGATATACTCTGTCTATATAATCAGCCCCTTGAGTCCCTGTAGGCAGATACATGTGGGAAGCCAATTTTAATCAGAAGTTGCTTCATGACCATGAAATCAGATGTAAGGAGTTTGATGATTCAGACCTCACATGGTACATCTCACAATGTGATTCCCTAGCCGATAGAAGCAGCTATGCTATTGTTCATCTTTAGCTAAAATCATAGTCACAAGGTAAGCTATCTGCATTTCCGGATTTGGAGTGGCCAAATCTTGAGGATACAAAAATTCAAAGTGAAAACAAAGGCTAACAGTTTCCCTTCACCTCTGTCTACTATTTGCTTCCATGTCATGTTTTTGCCTCCTTTCCCTTTGATTCCTCTTCTGGTCTACTTATTCTATTTTTAGCTCTTGCTACCTTACTCTGAACTAATGTTCCATACTTTTGCTACAGTCAAATGAGCTCATTTACTGCTTAGTTATCAAAGGGTAATCTTCTTTCAATCATTTCTGCATTTTGAGGGCCCAGTAATAGAACACCCAGGTATTCACAATAAAAGAAACTTCTTTAGAAGTTAATTTTTCAAAGGAAAATGTTAGGTCAGGTATTGTGAATTACCAGAATTTTATCACTCCTTCTTGACCCTACTCTGCGATTTGTCTTTACTTTCTTTTAGCTTTCTTGTGACATTTGACCATGTATTACTTTATAATTTGGAAATATTATGTCTTTATAGTTCTCCTTAAGTAGCTTAAGGGATATAGCCATTGGTGATTTAACATTGCAGTCGCTCCTACAAAGACAATGTCTTTAAAAAGATAGGTTCAATTAACATTTGAATAATTAATTCAGTTCAAAAGGTAATGAAAACAATTGAGATGAAAAATGTGCTAAGTTCTTTTGGTTCATATCCCATAACTAGAGGAGCTCTGCTAACAGGGTGACAATATTTCTTATCCAGTAAACATCACTTTATATAAACACACCAAATTACTCAGAAGATAATAAAAATTCATATGATTATGTATTGCCCATCACATATTAATATTACCAGCATTATAATGGACTAAAATAAGTACCTGAAATATACATTTGCTCAGTAATTTTACATAAATGTTTTAAATATAGTATTATTATCCCCCTTTTCAAATATAGAAACCAAAGCATAGAAAGAAGTCATACAAAGTCCCCTAACCTGCTGTTTTTTGCTCTTTTTTTAATTGATATACAACTGACCCCCAACAGTATGCTGATTCCAAGGGCACAGCATAGTGATTCAATGCATTACAATACATTACAAAAGGAATACCATAATAAATCTAGATACCACTTGTCACCATACAAAGTTTTTACAGTATTATTGATTGTCTTCTCTATTCTGTACATTTCATCCCCATGACTCATTTTTCTTTTGGGTAAGTAGAAGTTTGTTTCTCTTTATCTCCCTCACCTGTTTCACTCATCCCCACTATCCACCTTCCTTCTGACAACCATCTGTTTGTTCTGTGTATCTATGAGTCTGTTTCTGTTTTGTTGTTTGTTCATTTGTTTTGTATTTAGATTCCACATATAAGTGAAATTATACACCATTTGTCTTTGACTTTTTTCGCTTAGCTTTGTACACACCGGGACTATCCAAACTGTTGCAAAAGACAAGGTATATTTTTTTATGTCTGAATAATATTCATATATATGAGTATGTATTATGTATATATGCATAGTATCCAGCCATAATATATGAATATAATCATACCTTCATATTTATATATATGTTTATTATGAATATTATTCAGCCATATATATAAATATTAGATGTGGTACAGCACATCTCCTTTACCCATTCATCTATAGATGGGCACTTAGGTTGCTTTTATATCTTGGCTATTGTAAAAAAAAAAATGCTGCAATGAATACAGATGTGCATATATCTTTTCTTATCAGTGTTTTCATTTTCTTTGGAAAAGTAACCAGAAGTGGATGAAATGGCAATTTTATTTTTAGTTTTTTTGAGAAACTCCATACTATTTTCTACAGGGGCTGCACCAATTTATATTCCAACCAACAGGGCATTAGGGTTTCATTTTTTTCCACAACCACAAGCAGTACAGTTTGATTCTTTTACATGTAGCTGTCCAGTTTTCATGACATCCTTTGTTTGAGAGACTGTCTTTTCCCTATTTATATTCTTGCCTGCTTGTCATAGATTAATTGACCTTATAAATGTAGGTTCATTTCTTAGCTCTCTATTCTGTCCCATTGATCTATGTGTTTATGTGCCAGTACCATACTCTTTTGATTACTGTCACTTTGTAGTATAGTCAGAAATCAGAGAGTGTAAAATCCCCAGCTTTGTTCTTTCTCAAGATTGTTTTGGTTATTTGGGGTCTTCAGTATTTCAACATAAAACTTCAAATTATTTGTTCTAGTTCTGTGAAAAAGTGTCATTGGTATTTTGATGTGAATTGCACTGAATCTATAGATTGCCTGGGATAGTAAGTTCATTTAAAAATATATATTTCTAAAACAAACAAAAAAATGTGTTCCTGTATGTCAATGCCATCTCTCCACAAGAGAAGCACTTCCTTTCCCTTACTCCTTAGCTTTAATAAAACCCATTCTTTCCACCATATTAAGCTGATTTATCATATATATATATATATATATATATAGTTGGATTTTAAGTTTCATGAGGAAAGGATGAAAATATGTGGCTTGTCTGTTATTGTTTCCCAGAAAAAAAAAAAAACACACCACAGTGCCTGAGCCATACTAGTAACCTTAAAATTGTTGTTAAATGAATCAATACATTTAGAGTTTTAGAAAAGTTTTAATAAGGAATATTTTATCCATTTAAAAATTGACTTGGAAAGAGTAAAACAAAAGATATAGTAGGCTTTTATATTATTAGTTAATATTTGTGTTAGAATGCTTCCCTAGTTAGGGTTATAAATTTACATTATGAATAATTTTGATTTCTCATAAAATTGTTATGCTAGATCATTAAATTTAATTATAGGCAAAGAATCTGAGAGTAAATAAACTGCCTTTAATCTTCTAGTCTCTATAACACTGACTCTTACGGTGGCTGGAATAAAAAAAATTGCAGATAGTGGTGGATATTATCAGATATATTTTCCTTATAGGAAACAGGCAAACAGGTTTGGAAACTTCAGCAGGAAGCTTCTAGCAAAGATTTGCTGCCATATGAGATCTGGGAAAAGAGGACATTGGGCTAATCATTGTCTGATATTTATGTGGGTGTCCTTATAAGGGAGAAGGAAATGGACTTTATCCACAGCTAAATTCCAGATGTATCTAAAGGAACACATTTTATTCCTAGTGATGTCAACTGTCTCCTAACTTCTTTTACTAATTATTACAGATTTGGGAATTGTAAACTCATGTCATTTCAGGGAACAACTCTCAATGTTCTTGGGGTGTGGTTCCTCTCTGATCTCTGCTTCTTAGCTTAATAATAACAATAATAAGAAAAATAACTTCCATGTAATAAGCACCTACTGTTTGGCATGTCTTTGCCCATATTACCTATTGTAATAAAAGCAAATATGGCAGTTGTTGTTGCTATTTATATTTTACAGATGATGAAATCAAGGACCAGAAGTTGCTTGTGTTCACAGAGTTAGTAAACAGTTCAATACAGTCTCAAGCTGAGAGTTTTCTTGTAGAAAGTGGTTCTTGTAGAAGTGTAGAAGTTTTCTTGTAGAAGTGTTTTCTACAAAACCTAAGAAAGAAATTCTTAGAGAAAGAAGGTCAAGATTAAGTGTGAGCATGCTAATTTCAGTTTTTCTTTCCAATTCCTTTGTCTACATAATGTTGGAACAACAGCTCCATGCAGACAAGCCTTTGGACAATGGAACGACTGACTTAAAAATAAATGAATTTTCAAAACATACAGTTTACAAACAACATATCCATGGTTTCATGGTCTTAGCATTGTAGGTGATACACCATTATTAAATAAGTTAGAACTACCATTACTTTTGTGCCTTCTATATCTTATTTGGACTTTGTTATATTGCTTCCGAGATTTGATGGTTAAAAATATATTTATCTTGTCCAGCCAAAAATGTGCTTTATAACCTACTATCTAAGAAAGGTTTCAGACGTAAGAAGCAGAGAGATGGCCAATTCAAACCTTCTTCCAGATGTTTGGGTTTTGAGACAGCCACTGCTATTTGCCAGCTGGAATGTAATTGGATTTGGGAAAGGATAATTTTCATCATGAAACTTGAATAAGTCATTACTTTAGCCTTCAAGGCAAGATCCCTAATAGAGACCTAATTCTAAAACTTTGGAGAAAAAGAAACTCTTTCTTCTAAAAGCAGAATGTATTCACTGGAGGTTTAATTTCTCAAAGAATGTGATTCTAAAGGATTGATCAATAAGACACAGATAATGCCTGATGCCGTGAGGATTCTCTAAATATTAATCAAAAATTGTAATTTTCATATTCAAATATCCACAATATAAGTCTGTGATTAGTTGCTAGTCCTTATTTACCACTGGTTTCTCAACTTCAGTTTCACTTGCAGTCTTGACCTGATACTAGTTCTTAGGGATTTTCTGGTACTAGTTCTTAGGGATTTTCCTAACTCAAGATAGAAGAAATATAACTAAATAACCTGGGACTCAGCATTCAGCTCTGATTGTATACTCAGTTCTATTCTATTTCTGAGATATCGTCCATACTTGTACTTCATATTTGGTAACCAGATCCCTGTTTCATTTCTTGTCTTTTTTCAAATCTGGGTCCCATACCTCTAAGGGCTTCCCTGCTGGCTCAGATGGTAAAGAATGTGTCTGCAGAGCTGGAGACTTGGGTTTGATCCCTGGGTCAGAAAGATCCCCTGGAGAAAGGAATGACAACCCACTCCAGTACTCTTGTCTAGAGGGTCCTGTGGACAAAGGAGCCTGACAGGCTATAGTTAATGGGGTCACAGAGTTGGACACGACTGAGCTAGTAACACTTTCACTTCTTTCATACTTCTAAAACTGGGATCTGAATTTATTCTTTTCAAGCCAGTTTATAGGAACTAAAGTTCTGGCTCTGATTCTTTGCTCATATGCCTGAGGCATTTTTACCCAACTGCAGATTTTCCTGATACTTACCGAGCTACCTAGATTCCTCACTATTATTTCCTCTGAATTCCTATAATCTCACTAGGCCTCTCTATATACTTCTTCCAGTCCCTACCTCATACTAAAATGCTTCCTGAATACCATTTTTTAAATTGCTTTTTGCATCTGTGGTTATGTTAATGGACTGGTACCTGTGGCTACTCTCTTTCCTGTGTCCATTTCTCTCAGAGCACCTGCGTTTGCCCAGTTCAATTGCATCACTCAACTTTGGATAGACATATGACACACAGGGTCCCATAAATCCTAACTGCTGAACATGCAGACAAATATTTCATTCTGGTCAGTGTGTGGGATTGCATAATCCCACATGCCATATAGCACTGCTGGCACAGTTCTTACAGGAACAATTCCTCTTCCTGGAAATAATCACAACCAGAAGCATTAAATTTTGCAACACCCTGGGAAACCACTTAAATTATTCTGTGAGCGTGAGGAAGATATCAAGTATCAGTCCTGGAATCAACTTTTATTAGAACAAGAAAACTGTGTTTGTGCTATTTTGATCACAGCAATTTTCCCCTGAATATTTTGAGAAAATGCATATGCTTATATTATTTTATCTATTTAGGTATACAGTGGCTAAACTTCCCAGTTCAGATTGTGAGGATATTTAAACAATGGAGGTATTTGTTTCTCCAGAAATCTTTAAAATTAGTATAAGTGTGTGCTGTGTGTACTCAGTCACATCTGACTCTGTGACCCGACCAACTATAACGCTCCAGTCTCCTCTGTCCATGGTAATCTCCAGGTTAGAGTGGAGTGTACTGCTATTTCTTACTCCAGGGGATCTTCTTGACCAGGGATTGAACCCATGTCTCTTGCATCTCCTTCATTGGCAGGTGGATTCTTTACCATGGCACCAACTTTGGAAGCCCCAAATTAGAATAAATTCTCACTTATTTGGGATTCAGCACAAAGGCAAAAATTCTACCCAAATTTCTGTTTCCATATCAAGCCCTATATCTGTAGATTCCATTTTGTGGTGTTCATTTTGGCTCCTTAAGATCTATTTTATGTATAGAATTTACCATTAAAATCATAAGAATAATAAATAAGTAAATATTTGTATATATAGATATTTATAAATTTATATACATATATGTGTCTGCAGTCACATAATATTTACAAAGTGAATTTTAAAACAATACATCACTAAAAGTCTCAAAATACACTGTACATTATATATCTCCATTTTATAGATACAGAAGCAGAAATCTTAAGTGAGTTGATTAAAATTTCTAGCAAAACCAGGAGCTGAATCTAGGTACCATAGTTTCAAATTTCCAACTGTTTCCTCAGTTTTCATTTACCAAGCTCACTGCCTTAGTCATCACCTCTCACTATGAGGGTCTCCAGTACAGAGTATACAACATTTTGAAATATATGCTATAAAAGAAGACTGAGACCAAAATTTCAACAAAGCATCCAGTCCAGTAAATTGCAATATTTTTTATTTCAAATATCCCTGAGAAAAATTCTTAAATTCCTAGATAATCTAGGATGGAAAATTTTACTTTTTTTCCTTTACCAAGAATAAGAAAGTAGAAGAATCATCAAACATCCATTCTTGAAAATGAAATATTGATATTTCATTCCTCTTTTAGGTTTTCAAGCAGCACAATTTGATTGGGCATCTATGAAGTATTAGGCAAGATGATAGAAATTCAGAATGTAAAGATAAGAAAAAGACAGTATCTCTTCTGCAGTTATTCATAGTTTAGTAGTGAAGGTTGTAGTTTTTAATAGAGGGATCCACAAAATATTCTGAAAATTTCAAGGGGGAGAATCCCACTCTATTTTTGGAAGCATAAAAACCTGAGTTGAATAAAATGTCACTTAAAGAAGGCAAAGAAGAAAAAAATATACATCTGCTGAATAAAGAACTCAGATTGAAGTCCATATATTAAGGCTTGTGCGTTTGCTAAATTGCTTCAGTCATATCTGACTCTTTGCAGCCCTATGGACTGTAGCCCACAAGGCTCCTTTGTCCATGGGATTTCCCAGGCAATAATACTGCAGTGGGTTGTGATGCCCTGCCCCAAGGGAAGGGGAAGACACAACCCAGGTACTGAACCTGTGTCTCGTGTCTCCTGCATTGGCAGGCGGGTTCTTTATGACTAGCAACACCTGAGAAGCCCATATTAAGGCTTAGTATAATGCAATTACAAAGAATATTTTCAAATTGGTGTGCTGTGGGTGGAAAAAGGGTTATACATGAGTCTATAAGTTAGCCTAGGACGAGAAGAATCACAAATATCCTTCTGAGATTTTTCTACTCATTCCATAGGTTTGTACATGGGGCTGTTGACGGAGATCCTGAGGTCTCCTAGCCAAGGCCATGCATTTGATTTTCCCCAAAAGCATAGCCTGAGACAAGAATTTTGTAACAAGAAGTTTTTTTGGGATACAATATCAGTAATCAAGGTGAGGGAATAGAGTGGTAGAAAGCAAAAGAAGGAAAGCCATTAGTGGATGTCTGAATGAGTTGGTTGTCACTAACATTTAGAGTTCAATTTGGCTTAGAATTCATAGGAGACAGACTGTTGCCCTACCAAGTGTGTGGAAACTGGAGCATTCATTCACACACTACACTCCTTTCACTGTGGGTATTTCCCAGGGCCATTACCTCCCCAGAACTTCTGGCTTAACCTAAACTAAGAGGACTCTTATGAAATAAAGCCTATAGGCAGAGAGAGAAAATATTAGCTCATAGAGGAGACATGTGTAGATGATCTCTTAGGTGGGCCTAGTTGTACAGGACTGCAAAGAGAACTGTATTTATTTATTTATTTATTTTGCAAAGTGTGAAACTCCCTATTCTATCTGGAGGCATCAGCAGAGACCCCTTTGAGGAGGCTGTGAATTTTAAATCACTAGGAGTTTCTTCCTTGTCATCTCCTTCAACTAGTCTGCCCCCATGGTAAATCGGAACCATGCCCAAACTGTATCATCCATGATAGAAACCCACTGCCTGTTGAGAGGGTTAGTTTTTAAAATCTGGGGTATCCTAATTGCAGTCAGCAGGCTTCCTTTGAATGCCTGTGGGGCTTGGGAAAGCAAACTGTGTGGTTGTTATTTGTCCTCCCTGGGATATACAGTATCGAGAAACAAGGCCCACCTTCCAAGGCTTCCATCTCTTTTGTAGCCCCAGATTGCAAATGACATCCTTGTGTGGGATGCATTAAAATCCTTTGTGTCTTGGTATCAGCCGGAGGCCTGCTCATTGTATACCCTGGCAGCTCTCGTTATGAGGAATAATAGGCAACATGTTTCCTTAAGATTTGTTATCTTTTCTCACTCAGCCCCAGCCAATGTGTCTGCTGGGCATCTTTAGGCCTTGCTTTGGTGCAATAATGTGGAAGGCAAGATAGCAGAGCAGCATTTGTTATTGGATTCCAACTGCAAGCCTAACATCTGCTGAGTATTCTGTAACTTTCTTTGAACATAATTAAATACAATCACCAGCCTTCCCCTTGGCCTCCCACCATAGACCCCATCAGAAAAGGAGAAGAAACTGACATCAAACCTATGTGGAAAATGCTGAACAATGAAACTAATTCAACTTCAAAATACCCATCCATTTCTGCTGAAGAAGCATTTGAAACATTATTGTCCTGAAAGATTTTGTGCTCTTTTTCCTTTATTCCTTTCTTTTTTCCTCCTTCCCCTTCTCTCTCTTTCCCTTTGTTTCTTTCCTTTTTGTAAGGGGAAGGGGGCTTACATGGTTCAGAAATTCTTAGGTTTCTCTCTCTGGCTTTCTCTCTCTCTCTCTCTCTTTCTTTCATCCTTTTCTTAAACATTTATTAAGTACATTCCAGTACCCATGCAAGATAGACATCTGCCCTTATAAATTTAAAATTATTTAAAACAAATTCATCATGCTGTTGCTGCTGCTGCTGAAGTCGCTTCAGTCGTGTCCGACTCTGTGCGATCCCATAGACGGCAGCCCACCAGGCTCCCCCCGTCCCCGGGATTCTCCAGGCAAGAACACTGGAGTGGGTTGCCATTTCCTTCTTCAATGCATGAAAGTAAAAAGTGAAAGTGAAGTCGCTCAGTCGTATCTGACTCTTCGCGACCCCACGGACTGCAGCCTACCAGGCTCCTCTGTCCATGGGATTTTCCAGGCAAGAGTGCTGGAGTGGAGTGCCATTAGAATCGTGATTAGTAGGAAAAGCATTGGCTTTGAAATCAGATGCACCTTGGTATAAATGCTTCTCAATTGTTTCCTAATTATTTCACTTCCCTCTGTCTCCTTTCCTCACATATAAAATGGCAAGCATTATTTTTTTTTAAACTCATAAGGTTGTTGTGAAGTATGAACTAATTAGCAAACCATAGTACATAATGCAAAATATTATAGATTTTCTTCTTTCTACTTTTCTCAGAACAAGTCCCTTTATTCTTTGAAAAATGTTAGACAATTCCTGTTTTCTAAAGAAAAGAGGGGAGGAATGTTAAAAAAAAAAAAAAAAAAGAACATATGACTGTCTGTGACCAAAAGAATACATTCCCATATTCATAGAAACACAACATTTCAGAGTCAGAAGGGACTTTTACTCTATATAGACAAGAAAAACAAACAACTTTAACCAATATGCTTCGAGTCATACAACTAACTGAGGGTTGAGCACTGGCTGAAACTCAAATCTTATGACTTTTCTCCCAGTAATCCTTCAACTCATTGCTTCAGAAAGTCAGTTTGAGAATAATGACAACTTGCCCAAAGTGGCACAGGAGACTGTTCTAATCTCTCTCACAGCATATATCTGCTACTAGATTCATTTTCATTTTAAAATATATTTGTAATAAAATGATAACATTTTGGGGGTAGAGAACATCAGCTGCTCACAGCGAAGTCATCCTCATCCTCTTCTTTTCTGAAATAGCATTCATTTGACATAGAAACCAAAAAGGATAGTTGCTTCGTTTCCCAGCCGCTCCAAAAACTAGGACATGGGTATAAAATTAACACCAGCTGATAGTACATGAGGGCTTGTGTTCTGTTACTTATACTTTTAAACTCTTCATTAAAAATAATATACAAAAATAGTAAAACCAACTTATAAAATTTCTATTTTATTACATTTGTTTATATATCTTTGTATATATACTCATCTATGTGACTCAACATGTAAAACATATATATATACATGGTCACTTACAAGTAGTATTTTGAAACCTTTTTTGTGTGGTATTACCAATTTCCCATACAGTTTTAAATTCTTCTACACCATTATTTTGACTGCCCAATACTCTAACTTATGACTAAGTGGATGTTTATTTAAGCAACTCCCTACTGTTGATCATTAAGCTTATTTCCAACATTCTGTGTTATAAACAGCATCTTTATGACCATCCATGAAACTAAAGTTGTCTTTCTTTCCCGTAGCATATGGGTTTTCTCAAAACTGAGAAGCCTAGAAAGAACAAGTTATTTTTGTATAGGTTTATACTTTCCAAAGTGTTTTTATATTCAATGTCTCTTTGACCTTCAAAATGACCTTTTGAAGATGATCAGGTAGCTGCTATCAACTCTAATTTTTAGGTGAAAAAACTAAAAATTACAGTTTGATTGGTTTCCTAACAACTAAGCTAATTTGTGGTACATTATTTGAGGTTTTTGTTTTACTCTGAATTGCAGTCTCTTATATCCTTCTCTTCTTTTTATCTTTCTACCTGTCTGCTTATCTGTTCAGGGTGTTTTGTTTTGTTTTGTTTGACTAAAGAAGACATTATCTTTGTCCTTGAGTTACTTATAATTCACTGGGGGAGAAAGGTAGATAAATTGACATTTATATTATCTTGTGAGAAATCCAACTATGGGAGAATGAAGGAGTAGCTCTTAAATCAAATGGGAATACTATGAAAATCTTCCTGGATATGATAAAACTTAAGGAGAGATACCCCATAGCAGGCTCATAATTCTCATTGAGGTGTTTAAAGTTCCTGCTGATCAATTAGAATCTCACTTCATCTCTAATTCTTTGAAATCACAATATTACTGTCAAATAAGGCAGAACCCCTCCATGTCTTTGGCTATCAACACTGCCCTCATGCTATACACCTTGACCATACCATCCCTCCTTCATTTGTATACAATCAGTTGCTTTATGAGTATTTATCCCACTTAATATAATCTTTCCAAACCTTGCTCTCTCTCTCTCTCTAAATCCTACACATCACATGAAACCCAGTTCAAGGTTTATATCTTTCATGAAATCAGAAGCAACTCTTACAGCTATGCCTGAGAAATACATATACTCTATGTATGAATTCTCATATAATTTGAAGAAGACTATATCCTTGATTTATAAAATTTTCCATTCTCTGACCACAGTTAAAGAAACACTAGATTGCCTACTAGCATCAGCTATTGTGCCTTGGAGCAGGACTACAGAGATATTTAGCATATGGTCACTTCTAAGAGAAGGTCATGGTAATAGTCCAGGGGCAGTGGGATGGTAACCTTCTGAGAAATGAGTTCTTTGTGCTTAGTCACACAGACTTGTCTGACTCTTTGCCACCCTAGGGACTGTAGCCCACCAGGCTCCTCTGCCCATGGGGATTCTCCAGGTAAGAATATTGGAGTGGGTAGCCCTTCTCTTCTTCAGGGGATCTTCCCAACCCAGGGGTTGAACACAGGCCTCCCACATTGCAGGCTGATTCTTTACCATCTGAGCCACTGGGGAAGCCCATGAGTTCTTTATGTGTCTCTTTTTTATTCTCTTCTACAGATTTCTGCCTTTGTTGCTTTTTTGATACAGGTGAATATTGAATGATAATGGTCTTAGTTCGGGATTTTCATAATCTTCTCTGAAGCTTAGAAGAGCTTCACAACTCTCACAAAATATTAGAAGGCTAAACAAATGCCACTCAGGAGACTGAATAAAGCTGATACCAAAAGAGGCTGCCTGAGAAGGTGTTGATTGACAATGAAGTCCATTCATTTGGCTTTGGTTTTGGAAGCCACTTCTCCTGGATTCTCAGAGACTTCTGATAATGCTTGGCAACACTGCTTTTGGAAATAGCATTTACCTTTATGTTAATAGATTTCTCTGTAATTAACATTGATCAAAGCATTCAGGGGAATTTGGAAATTTTACCTTCCTGGCATGAGATCAATGCAATAGAGAAAAGGCATTTTGGTTGACAACTAAGCCATAGTTCTAGAGATAGCACTTAAGAACCCAGGATTTTTGGCGCTTAAAATAATAGTACATGAATATATTGCTGAGGGCAATTTCCATAAGTTGGTTTGAGTTGCCAAACCATGATGGAGGGCCATAAAGTAGGCAAGTTATGCAGAACATTGAAAATTAAGTAGGCAAATATAGATTTAAAATTGCTTATAGAAATGCTTTTTTTTTTTAATCTGAGGGCCTAATTTATCCACACAGAGAAACACATTTAATTTTATAATACACACTTGTATTAGTTATCTATTTTTGCTAGACAGTTACCACAAACTTAGAGGATTAAAACAATATACATCTATTATCCCAAAGTTGCTATGGATCAGGAGTCTGGACACAACTTATCTGGATTTTCTGCAAGTCTGTAATCAAGGTATTAGCTACGCTGCTTTCTCATCTGGAGGAATGACTGGGGGAAAATCCACTTCTTCCCCTCTCTGAAGAAGCTCACACAGGTTTTTGGCAGAACATATTTCCTTTTGGCAGGGTTGATGGCCCTAGTTTTATTTGCTGGCTGTCAGTTGGAGGCTGTCCTCAGCTCCTAGAGACTGCTCATAGTTTCTTGTTATATGAGTTTTTTCCCCAACATGGCCTCTTAATATGTCAAGGGAGCAAGGAGAAACTCCAGAACCAGCTGATTAATCTGAACGATTTAGTACTAACCCCTTCAATTGTGTTGATCATTTTGTTTTTCTGTCTGCTCCAATTTGGCTCGGGAAAAATTAAGGGAAGAATTACGTTTTGCTCATTTTAAAGTTCCTCATTACAGTTGCTCAGTCATGTTCGACCCTGAAAACCCATGGACTGCAGCACGCCAGGCTTCCCTGTTCGTTACTAACTCCCAGAGCTTGCTCAAACTTATGTCCGTCAAGTCGGTGATGCCATCCAACCATCTCATCCTTTGTCATCCCCTTCTCCTCCTGCCTTCAATCTTTCCTAGCATCAGGGTCTTTGCAAATGAGCTGGCTCTTCACACCACGTGGCCCAAGTATCAGAGCATCAGCTTCAGCATCAGTCCTTTGAATTGAATATTCAGGGTTGATTTCCTTTAGGATTGACTGATGTGATCTCCTTGCAGTCCAAGGGACTCTCAAGAGTCTTCTCCAACACCACAGTTCAAAAGCATCAATTCTTTGGTGCTCAGTCTTCTTTATAGTCCAACTGTCACATCCATATATGACTACTGGAAAAACCATAGATTTGACTAGACAGACCTTGGTCAGCAAAATAATGTCTCTGCTTTCTAACATGCTGTCCAGGTTTGTCATAGGTTTTTTCTAAGAAGCAAGCAATTTTTAATTTCATGGCTGCAGCCACCACCTGCAGTGATTTTGGAGCCCAAGAAAATAAAGTCTGTCACTACCTCCATTGTTTCTCCATCAATTTGCCATGAAGTGATGGGACTGAGTGCCATGATCTTACTTTTTTGAATGTTGAATTTTAAGCCAGGTTTTTCTCTCTCTTCTTTCACTTTCATCAAGAGGCTCTTTAGTTCTTCTTTGCTTTCTGCTATAAGGGTGGTGTCATCTGCATATCTGAGGTTATTGATATTTCTCCTGGCAATCTGGATTCCAGGGTGTGCCTCATCCAGCCCAGCATTTTGCGTGATGTACTCTGCATTAAGTTAAATAAGCAGGCTGACCATATGTAGCCTTGATGTACTCCATTCCCAGTTTTGAACCAGTCCATTTTTCCCTGTCTGATTCTGTTGCTTCTTGACCTGCATACAGCTTCCTGGTATTAGCATTACACAGTGTCATTTGAGAGAATGGATAAATTAACAAAATAGTCCTTGTTAATAAATATATGATGTCAATTTTGGCTTCAAGATTTCATTTTTTCTTGAACATACATCCTTTAGATATGAGTATTTGTAATTTTAGTAGTTATATTTTTCTACTTATTGGGTGTTTGAACTTCACCTATTGTTTTATTTTTTTATTTTTTTTCACCTATTGTTTTAGAAAAAATTTTCTTAAGCTTACAAACCTTAGATTTTTGAGATATAAGTTGCAAATATTTCCCCTTAATTTATCTGTCATTTGATTTTGCTTATTATGTCTGGGAATAGTTTTTAAGTTAACAGGAAGATTCTGAAAAAGATGGGAATACCAGACCACCTGACCTGCCTCTTGAGAAACCTGTATGCAGGTCAGGAAGCAACAGTTAGAACTGGACATGGAACAACAGAATGGTTCCAAATAGGAAAAGGAGTACATCAAGGCTGTATATTGTCACCCTGCTTATTTAACTTATATGCAGAGTACATAATGAGAAACGCTGGACTGGAAGAAGCACAAGCTGGAATCAAGATTGCCAGCAGAAATATCAATAACCTCAGATATGCAGATGACACCACCCTTATGGCAGAAAGTGAAGAGGAACTAAAAAGCATCTTGATGAAAGTGAAAGTGGAGAGTGAAAAAGTTGGCTTAAAGCTCAACATTCAGAAAATGAAGATCATGGCATCTGGTCCCATCACTTCATGGCAAATACATGGGGAAACAGTGCAAACAGTGTCAGACTTAATTTTTGGGGCTCCAAAATCACTGCAGATGGTGACTGCATCCATGAAATTAAAAGACACTTACTCCTTGGAAGAAAAGTTGTGACCAACCTAGATAGCATATTCAAAAGCAGAGACATTGCTTTGCCAACAAAGGTCCGTCTAGTCAAGGCTATGGTTTTTCCAGTGGTCATGTATGGATGTGAGAGCTGGACTGTGAAGAAAACTGAGTGCCGAAGAATTGATGCTTTTGAACTTTGGTGTTGGAGAAGACTCTTGAGAGTCCCTTGGACTGCAAGGAGATCCAACCAGTCCATCCTAAAGGAGATCAGTCCTGGGTGTTCACTGGACTGATGCTAAAGCTGAAACTCCAATACTTTGGCCGCCTCATACGAAGAGTTGACTCATTGGAAAAGACCCTGATGCTGGGAGGGATTGGCGGCAGGAGGAGAAGGGGACGACAGAGGATGAGATGGCTGGATGGCATCACTGACTCGATGGACATGAGTTTGAGTGAACTCCAGGAGTTGGTGATGGACAGGGAGGCCTGGCGTGCTGTGGTTCATGGGTTGCAAAGAGTTGGACACGACTGAGTGACTGAACTAAACTGAACATTTTATGAAGGTATATATTTTCTTTTAATTATTTCCATGGGGTTATCTTCTCTGCTGATTCAGAAAATTAAATTTTTACGTGCCAAAGTGGAAGAGGGAAATTAATTCATTGTTTGGTTAACCCTGATACCAAAATCAGAATAGACACATAAAATGTAGTGGTTTAAATAAGGATATCTCACAATGCCTTTCACACATGAGGTGCTAAATAAATATTAATCATGTCCCACTATTATTTTTACTCAACACATACAAATATACAAACAAACTCACCCTTTCGTATATTCTTAATTCAAAAATTGATTGTGTTTAGGGGTTTTCTCAAATTATCAAATTTTGTTTTACAACATATATGGCTTAAAACAAAAGAAATTAATCATGTCTCACCATTCAGTGGGATGGAACTTATGCATGACTCCTCTGCTGGGGTCACCTGGGCTGACATATGTGCCTTCATTCAGTTGGTTGATTACCAGGAGCTGAACGTTTCAAGAATGCTTCATTCGTATGTCTGGTGATTGGGGATAACTGATGTCTGACCCTTCTCTCCACACAGTCTCAGTGTTCCAAGAAGACAAGTGCAAAATCCATAAGGCCTCTTGATGCTCACCTCAGAAGCTGTGCAAAATCACTTCCACTGGTCAAAGTGTATCACAAGGCCAAACCAAAGTCAAGGGCTGGGAAAAGAGACTGCTTCTTGCAAGGTGCTACAAAGAACTTGGGGTCAATTTTAATCCATCAAATTGTTATAGCTGGATTTGAGACCAAGTCCCAAAAGGGTTCTATTCAGTCATTTGAACAAGTATCAGAATATAAGAGGAGCTTAAGTACAGCCCTTAGCAAGCCCAGGGAATGCTTTAAGAAGAGAATACTCTCCTGCTCCTTAATCTTTATAAAATATTTAGTTGTGTTAAGTATACCCTACACATATGGGGAACACTTGGAAATCTTAGCTTTTACACCCCACCAACCTGAGTTTCTTTTAAGCTTCTAACTTTATCTATAGATATGCATGTGCTCATATGCATAGAAATATATAAACGTATGTATTATTTACATATAAGCATGCTGTTATTCACAAACTGTATATAAATGTATTTCCATAGTTAAAAATATTCTAAAGTTTCAATCCAACTCCTTTATTGTGATTACATAAAAGGAGAAAGTAATTTATATAAATACAGCCTGAAAGCCTTTCAAAAATCCCCTATAGTATTTTTTTTTTACTTCTCCCATCATTTGTTAATATGATGTATATGATAAAGACCACACAGAATTTTTATCTATATATTTTTTAAAATCACAGAAAATAACAAAAGGAAAGGTTGGAAACTTTTTCGAAGTGTCCCATTACATATTTCAGTAGAGGGTAGAGCAGTAAAAACTTAGAGTGTCTTTGGATAAAAGTAGCACAGATCTGCATGGAAAGGTCTTAAGATTTATGATTCATTTTTTTTTTGAAACTTCAGCATGTGCATTGCTAATTCTTTGTAGTTTTAATTGACCCTGATCCTATATCTATCTTATTTCAACTCCTTGTATCCCTAAGTGTGGTCTCAAAATATTTTGATCTGCATATACTCTCTTTAAGAGACAAGTAAGCAACCCTGTTAGACCAGAGATAATCATAAGTTACCATGAGATATAAAATGGTGTTAACAGAAGATTAACAAAGAACAGAAACCATTCTTTAGGATGCAAACCATAATTTAAAAGGAAAAAAACTCATAAAGAAAGAGTCTTGAAGAATAATGGGATGAACAAATCAACAAGTCTTGAGTTGTAGATATCATAGACTTTATATATCACTACATCACAGATGGCTATGTAAATTTCTCCAGTTTTTAGGACAGCCATGAGCAAATTATGGCCTGCCCCCCAAGTCCAGCTTACCCTCTGCTTCTGTAAAGTTTGATTGGAACACATTCATTTGTTCATATTTTCTTCTGTCCAAAGTTGCTGCTATTTTGTCTCTAACTTTAGGGGTTTCCTGGTGGCTCAGACAGTAGAGAATCTGCCTGAATGCAGGAGACCTGGGCTCCATACCAGGATTCTGGACCTGGATCGGGAAGACCCCTTAGAGAAGAGAATGGCTCCTCACTCCAATACTCTTGCCTGGAGAATTCCATGGACAAAGGAGCCTGGTGGGCAACAGTCCAGGGGATTGATTGCAAAGAGTCAGACACAGCTGAGTGATTAACACTTTCAAATGAACTTTGCTACTTTTGATGTACAATAGCAAAATTGAGTAGTCCTGACAGAGATCATGTAGCCAGCATAATCTCAACAATATACAATCTTCTCTGCGTGGAAACGTTCAATGATCTCTACTATAGGGCATTGGATTTCTCCTGGCTAGGTGAATAAGAACCAAAATCTGCAAACAAAATCAGGAGACATTTTTGGTTTACAGGGAAGAGTATTTCTATCAGATCATTGTTAGAAGTTTGGGGTTTAAATTTTGGCTGGCTGTTAGCTGAGCAACTCTGCTGCTGCTGTTGCTGCTAAGTCGCTTCAGTCGTGTCTGACTCTGTGCGACCCCATAGACGGCAGCCCACCAGGCTCCCCCGTCCCTGGGATTCTCCAGCAAGAACACTGGAGTGGGTTGCCATTTCCTTCTCCAATGCATGAAAGTGAAAAGTGAAAGTGAAGTCACTCAGTCATGTCCAACTCTTAGTGACTCCATGGACAGGCTCCTCCATCTATGGGATTTTCCAGGCAAGAGTACTGGAAACAAGCTATTTAACCTTGGATTCTTCTGGTCCCAAAGTCTCTACTACCTTATCTCTAACCTTAAAATGAACATGGATAAACATCCTGGAACAACTTTCTGAACTGTTAAAATGTAGTACATATGTGAATTACTATTATTTATAGTGATCATTTAATCTTGTTGACCAATATATTTTTCTTTCTTTAGACTTTCACAAGCTTTATAAAATCGCAGTTCCTTGTCTTCCCAGAGCAAGATACAGTTGCAGAGCTTGTTTTTGCCAATGAAATAGGAGTCAAATCGTCAGTATCACTTCGAAGGAAAAGTCATTTGGTAGGATCTTGGAACCTATTAACTAAAAACAAAGAAAGTCCAAATTTGTGTTAACTTTAGCTAGTAATAATGTATAAATATTGGTTCATTAGTTGTGGCAAGTGGATGGCACTCACATATGATCGGGGAAAACAAGGTGTAGGCTTTATGTAACCTCTGTCCTATTTTTTTCAACTTTCCTGCAAATATAAAGCTATTCTCAAATAAAAAGTGTTTTGAAAAGATTATCTTGACAAGAATTCCTAGGGACTCACACATTTTCTCATTAATCAGGGTTTTCAGGGTCATGTCAAGGTTGAGAATAAAATATTTCCTTTGTCATTCACTTTATTAATTCGTGCATGAGTGAGTGCTAAGTCGCTTCAGTTGTGTCCAACTGTTTGCAACCCTACAGACTGTAGCCCACCAGGCTCTTCTGTCCATGGGGAGTTTCCAAGCAAGAATGCTGGAGAGGGGTTGCCATTTCCTCCTCCAGGGGATCTTCCTGATCCAGGGATTGAAGTGTTTCCTGTGACTCCTGTATTGCAGGTGGATTGCTTACCACTGAGCCACCAGGGAAGCCCTTATTAATTCATGCAAATGTATTAATTTGTTCAAATTAATGAATATTATTAAATAGCTGTCTTACAACAGACAACATACCAAATATTGTGCCAGGCAGAGGAGATACATTGATGACCTGATTATAGGGTTTTACCAAATTATATCTTTTCTCATTACTTGGAAAAAAAAATAATCCTTAGGTCATTTTGAATTGTATTTGTTTTTCTTCCACTATCACTATAAAATATTTAGAGAGGAAAATCCTCAGTTTTTAAAGGACATACGAATTGAGTTCAGGACTCTCTGTAACAGGACTAGCTCTTAGATTTTCTTTCTGCCAGAAGGAATGGATATAAATGTCAACTGGCCATCCCGCTCAAAAGTAGAACAGAGAGGTCATTGTTAAGAGATGAAGATGTAATGCAGAAACCAAGAGAGCAGAACAGTGCAGCAGACACAAGTCAAAGTAATTCCCTGGTGATAAGTAATTGGCAACAGACATGCCGCTGAATGTATTGAAGACAGAACGAAACTTCTTAAATTTAGCGAATTTTAAACAAAGGCCCCAGAGTAGTTAAAGACAGAGAATGGGGACTGAACTTCAAGTGGTTGCAAACTAAGGGATTAAGTAGTCTCTGCAATCCCCTGATGTGTGCTCTAATACAGAATAACAGCTCTGGCAATGCAAAAATAACTGAGGCAGGAAGAAATGGGGCAGAATGTGCAAAGTAGAAGATAAAGGGGTTACAGTTCTTAGTGCTGAGCAATTTGAAATTGTTATTACTACATATCATTTATATTTTGTGAACACACACACACAGATTAACCCTATGGCAGACTCTATAAAAATCTCCATTCATAGTGCAAAGTTCAGTTAATCTAAAGTTTAAGAAAAAAAACTCCACATGAAACATACTGCATATATACAGGCTAGTTGAAATCTGACAGTTTCTTTTAAAGCTGTCATTTAAGTTTTATCCAGATAACATGGGCTTGCCTAGTGGTAAAGAATCTGTGTGTAATGTGGAAGACCTGGGTTCAATTCCTGGGTTGGGAAGATTCCCTGGAGGAGAGCATGGCAACCCACTGTAGTATTCTTGCCTGGAGAATTCCCATGGACAGAGGAGCCTGGTGGGCTACAGTCCATGGGGTCACAAAGGGTCTGACATGACTGAGTGACTAAGCGCAGCAGCACACAGCACAGATAACATGCTCTGTGGTTTTGTATGCATTCTCATCATAGCACTAAGAGTTTGGAATTAGGAATCCTCATTTACAAATGAGGATTCTAGTTCACAAAAGTAAATTAAACTACCAAATGTCACTGCTGTTTAGTTACTAAGTCGCGAATAACTCTTTTGAGACTATGGACTGTAGCCTGCCAGGCTTCTCTGTCCATGAGATTTCCCAGGAAAGAATATTGGAGTGGGTCACCATTTCCTTCTCCAAAACTACTAGATGTTAGGTAGCAAATTAGTACTGGATCCAGATTCAAACCTATCTTCCTAACAAGTACTTTCAAAATTCTGATGACCAGAGTAGGCAAAATTAATTTTGATCCCCTTATCTCTTATCTGCATTAGCCAGAATTGTATCTGGGTGGTAGACTGAATAATACATATATTTCTCACCAGTGAAACTGATCATGGTGAGCTGGTTGGAAACAGAAGAGGGGGGAGTCTGATTATTTGCTATAGTTTTTCATGAAACACTAAGGTCTTTAACCTGGAATGCATGGAGTGGGGCTGAGTGGGATGATGGAATGGTTGGGCCAAAAAAGGAATTTTCATGAGAGATAGCAACTCCTTTGAGAGACAGCTCTTCCTTGAGAGACAGCAGGATTGAGTTAGCAGAGAGATGTTTGCATCATCCAACAGGATATATATATGTCTTATCTTCCCAATCTATAACTCGTGTTGGCTTTTCTCTTCTGCAGCTTACTGATTTGGGGAGAATTTTTATATTGAAACATATCAAAAATTAAAAAAACATATGGGACTCATTTAAACGGTTAAATAATAATAATAAAATAAACACCAGTGCAGCTAATACCAAACCAACAGTTTTGTCATCCTTAAGCTATCTTTACTCATTTCTTTTCCTCCCTACAAGGGGTAACCTTAATCATGAATTTTATCTCTACCATTTCCTGGCTTTTTTCTGTAGTTTTACCACCTACTTATGTGTCTGTAATTAATAAATTGCTTAGTTTTGGTTGGTTTTGACCCTTTATATAAGTATGATGATCATATACTCTTATTTTAGGCTTCCCAGGTGGCTCAGATGGTAAAAAATCCACCTGCAATGTAGGAGACCTGGGTTTGATCCCTGGGTAGAGAAGAGAAGGAAAATGATCCTGGAGAAGGAAATGACAACCCACTTCAGTAATCTTGCTTGGAGAATTCCATGGAAAGAGCAACCTGGCGGGCTACAGTCCATGGATTCGCAAAGAGTTGGACGTGACTAAGCGACCGACACACATACACACATACATACTTAGCCATCGTAAGTTTGGGAGTCATTAATATGGATGAACTTTTGTTTCCTGGTGATTATAGTATTTTATTTCATGAATGCCTCAGTTTATTTACTCATTTAGCTGAGCTGAACATTTAGGGTTTTCCCCAGTATTTTACTAATACTGGTGTTGTTACTGTGAATATTCTGCTGTCTGGCTCATGTGATCCAGAGAACAGATGCAAGTTTACCCAGGAAATGTCCCAAAGAGAGGAGATGCTGTGGAGCATGGCATTGAATGAATGAAGTCACTCAGTCGTGTCCGACTCTTTGTGACCCTATGGACGGTAGCCTACCAGGCTTCTCTGTTCATAGGATTTTCCAGGCAAGAGTACTGGAGTGGGTTGCCATTTCCTTCTCCAGGAGATCTTCCCAACCCAGGGATCGAACCCAGGTCTCCCACATTGTAGGCAGACGCTTTACCATCTGAGCCACCAGGGAAGAGCCCACTGTTCAAATTTACTAGGTAATTCCACTTTTCTCCCAAAATAGTTCTATCAATTTATGCCCCACTAGCAATGGGTAATAGTCCTCCATTGTTCCAAATCCTCATCAGTATTTTCTATAATCCAGTTGCATACATAGTTTTACCAAACTGTGGGAAAAAAAGTGAAAGTGTTAGTTGCTCAGTCATGTCCAACTCTATGCAACCCTGTGGACTGTAGCCTGCCAGGCTCCTCTATCCATGGGATTTCCCAGACAAGAATACTGGAATGGGCGCCATTTCCTTCTCCAGAGGATCTTGCCAACTCAGGGATCAAACCTGGGTCTCCAGCAGGCAGATTCTTTACCATCTGAGCCACCAAAATTGGTTTATGTGAAATACTGGCTTAGTGGCTTAAATTTTTATTTCTCTGATAGTACAGTTAAACAGTACTCTATATATTTATGGTCATTTGTGTTTCTACTTCTAAGGACTGTCCATTTGTGTCTTTTCTCATTTTATTTTCATTTCTTTCTTTCTCATTAATAGGAATTCATTGTGTATTATGGACAGGAGGAGCTTTTTGTCAACTCTATGTATTAACATATCCTCTTCCTGGATATGGCTTTATCACTCTCTTTGTGGTATCTTTTGATAATTAAGAGTTTGCACTTTTAATTTTAATGTGGTTAAATTTATCAAGTTTTCCCCTTATGTTTTATATTTTTATGTCCATTATAATTTTTCTAAATAGCCCTTTTGGAAGGTTGTGTCTGGTTTATAAAAACATGTTCCTCTGTTGTGTAGGTAATATTTATAATCACTGAAGCCTACTTAATTCAGTCTTCGAATTTTCCTTTCAGTTTAATCCTTCTCAAAACTTTTTCTGACCTTCTCTTTCCCACATTCTTGTCTGAACCTTCTCTGTGAGATATTACCATAACTAATTGAAAATTATTTCTAATACCCCTAGAGTCTGAATTAAGAATTACTTCATATGGGTTTAAATATCAGCTTCTTTCCACCAAGTTTCCCTCACATCCGGTCTACTTCCTGAAAGGTCAGGAACTTCAGGGTTTTCCTTTCTTCTGAAATCATAGCAATCACAGGCTCTGTGCGTTTCTTCATCTCCTCTGTGGAGAAATATTTTATTTTTTTAAAAAAAGAGAGAGTGAAAGAAGGTTTTCTTTCTAATCCCATATAGAGAAACATTTCCTTTTGTAGCCAGATGTACATCAAGATGCAATCATTTGCTCTGATTTTTAATCACACTTGAATGAATTATTTAGCCTAAAAATGGTACAATTAAAGATATTTTCAGGTTTCTGTTCAGCCATGTAATGTGGCTCTCAGTCCAGGCTTGCTCCTAACCACAAAATTTTCCACCAAATAATAGATTCACAGAAATGTCTGCAATCCTAATAAAAGATACAGATAATCTTCCCCATAGTTTTTACTTGTAATGAAGTGAAGAAGCAGTATTCTGGAGAAAACTTTGGGTTGCAATTTAGAAGATATAGTCAGTTGACCTTCAGTATCCATAGAGGATTAGTTCCAGGACTCCTCTGGATACCAAAATTCAAAGATGTTCAAGTTTCTTATACGAAAACTGGTTACTATGTGGAGTGGTTAAATCTGGACATGAGACCCACGGATACTGAAGGTCAACTGTCTTCTACCTTTAGTTCTCATGTTAGAATCACTCTCTGTGCCTCAGATTCCTCCTCTATCAAAGGAGAGTAGTGAACTAACATTTTTAAAGTCTTTCGTTGTTATTGTTTCAATATGTATTTATTGTTTTAACTCTGTTTCTGGAAGACCCCCACATTTTCAAATGGTCAGTCAGTATATGTACTTCTTATTAGGCAAGCAGTTTTATCAGTGGAGGAGGGGCTGTTAAAGCCCTTCAAACTCCTGGTGTTTTGGGATACGGTTGGAGGCATTTCACCAGGTTGACTAAATATAACCAGGCATAGTATCTTACTCCAGACCCTGACCTCATTTACTGCTGTGGAAGAAAACAAACTTAATTCTGTCCAGCTGTTTTTTCCAGCCATATTTTCATTGTCAATGAGCTCAGACAAAACTTACAATATTACTTTCAATATAAGTTGGCCTTGACAATACATTGGTGTACCTAATTTCTGATTCACTTCCAAGGAAGAAAGCATCATGATTAAAACATGCTTGAATTTACTTTTTACTAAATCTTTTACTTTTCTTTTTTTCATCTTCTCCATACAAATATATAAAACAAATTTTCAAGTATAAGACAAAAACAATTCTAAAATTCATTTTTATACATAGAAAGTATAAGGTGAATTAACACACAAATGCTTACAATGAAATAAGAACTTAGGTTCTCTAGTCATTCATCTAAAAATTTTTATTGAAAATTAATCTATGAAGATTGTATCAGGCTAACTCTTGTCCCAGGATCTTCCCAGGTGGCTCTAGTGGTAAAGAATCTGCCTGCCAGGGCAGGAGATAAAAGACTCTGATTCCACTCCTGGGTCAGGAAGATGCTCTGGAGTAGGAAAAGGCAACCCACTCCAGTATTCTTGCCTGGAAACTTCCGTGGACAGAGGAGCTACAGTCCATGGGGTCACAGAGAGTCAGATACGACCAATCACACACACACTTTTGTCCCAGCTATCATAAAACTTCTAATGAGAGGAAAGACAACATAATAGCTTCAGTGAGCATTATTGCTAAGTCTAGAAGTATCTAAGAAATAGAACCATTTTTAGAGCTTACCATTTGTTTCTAAGTCCCATTCTGCTGGAAGAAAATGGCATCAGTTCTTCCCAAGTATAACTCTAGCGTTATGCCACTGATCTTGGGTTACTGTGAGGACACCACTATAACACCACTATCGGCCTTGGTCTGGTAGCCCTAAGCTTACTAATGTCTGAAATCTTGTAGTTTTTTCTTGTTGCTTCTGGAGCAGAGGAACATTTTGGTAGATTTCCCATTTGCCTGGTTACTCTGTACAAACATTTCACTCACTGAGTCTTTCTTGTTCCCCTGGCTGGGAAAATGGTGCCAGGAAATGGCACCAGGAAAATGGTTGCCAGGAAATGGTGCTCTGATATCTCTTCATCTTGCTACTCACTTGCCCCACAAAGGGCCAGGATGGTAGGTCCAGTGGCTGGTATTTCTTTCTAGTCTTGGATAAATTTTTCTCAGTTCCTCTTTCCAGCCAAGACATGTCTTCTCTAAAGTGATCACATTTAAAATTAAAGGAAGAAAAGGATCAAGTCATTCAGAGATTGACTGAGCAGATGCAGCATGGCCTAGTTATGTTTGGAGAATTAATATATATAAAATGTATATTCTAAATATATTCCTTCAATTATTTCTTTCAACAGGCCCATGATACAAGCACTTATGATTTTACCAATAAAAATTAAAATTCATTTTGTTAAGGAATGCCAAAATTCTCAGCAAATGTATACAGATACAACGATCTTAATTATGTAAAATCATAAAATTAAAAATATACGTGAAATAGGATACAGTGGGGCACCTGACCTTGAAGGAGAGGGAGAAAATCCCTGAGAAATAGTTGAGTTTTGAAGCATTGAAGCAGCAGCCAAATGGAAAGTTGAAAGAAAAGCTTCAGGTTAAGAGGATACTGTGTGTGAAAACCCTTAGATGACACATAAGTGAAATGCTCAATGAACCAAATGAAGACTAGAGTTATACTATCAAGCACAAAGGTGAGCAGGCCACAAAGTGAGCCAGAAGAATAAGGCAGCAGAGATGCTGCCCAGCCTTGAGAACAGGGATAGTTTTATGGTTACCTTGGTATCTGATTCTAAGTTCACCATAAAGCTAACAAACAAAAAACTAGAAGAAGAAAACGAAGGAAAGCTATATTAGTTTCTTATTGCTGTTGTGATGAATTCTAACAAATTTAGTGGCTTTAACAACACAAATTTATCTTCCAGTGTTTGAGGTCAGAAGCCCAAAATTATGTCTGTATGGAATTAAAGTCAACAGGACTGCATTCCTTTTGGAGGCTCTAGTAAAGAATCCATTCTTTGCCTTTGCCTGCCTCTATGGTCTGCCTGCTTGCCTTGATCCATGGCCTGCTGCCAACAATGACATCATTCTGACCTAAGATTTCACTGGCATGTCATCTCCTTCTCTGACTGGAGCCTCCTTTTATGAGGGCCCATGTGATTGCATTTGTTTCACTAAGCTAATCCAGAACAATCCCTTCATCCAAAGATCCTTAACATGATCACATCTGCAAAATCTCTTTTACCATGTAAGGTAACATTCACAGGTCCAAGATTATCACATAGACATCTTTGGGGGACTATTAAAATGCCTACCACAAGGCCTAAATAATTATAAAGATTTTAGAAAGAAGATTATTTATAAAATCAAATGTATTAATTGCATTGGTATAATATTAAATACTAAAAAATGGACTAGAATTTAATATTATACCAATGCAATTAATATATTTCACCCTTTCAAATTGTGGTGCTGGAGAATACTCTTGAGAGTCCTGCAAGGAGATCCAACCAGTCAATCCTAAAGGAAACCAGTCCCGAATATTCATTGGAAGGACTGATGCTGAAGCTGAAACTCCAATACTTTGGCCACCTGATGCAAAGAACTGAGTCATTTGTAAAGACCCTGATGCTGGGAAAGATCAAAGTGGGAGGAGAGGAGGACGACAAAGGATGAGACGGTTGGATGGCATCACCAACTCGATGGACATGAGTTTGAGCAAACTCCAGGACATAGAGGAAGGGCAGGGAAGCCTGGCACGCTGCGGTCCACGGAGTTGCAAAGAGTCAGACATAATTTAGCAACTAAACAACGTTAAATGCTAAGCGAATGGGCTACCAGAACACTTATTCAGTGGTTAAAAAAAAAAATGGAACAGAATAGATAACAAAGAATGGGATTTTATTTTACGTAATGATTCATTAAAATGTGAAGGATATAGGCAAAGTGAAAATGGGTTAAGTTATTGAGGGTTGATTAAGGACTTTCATTTTTTTCTCCTATAAATAAAACTATTTGGAGGGATAGGCTAATATCAGATGGGAAATATTTACTTCCTTATTAAAGAATCAAGGTAGAAGGGTGATAATTGATTTAACAGATGTGTTGGATCTCTTCTCTTTGCCCTTGCAAATCTACTTTCTACCTCTTCCCACTCTGATCTCTGTTCCAGGAATCTGACTTTCATAGATTACATCAAAGAATGCCCCTGTCCCTTGACTTCTGGTTGGGCTCATCCAACAGGGAGCCTCAGAAAGAAAGATAACGGTTTACTTGGGTAGTTTTCAAAACCAGCTTCCATTACAATTGTGCAGTGACCCATCCCTTTTCACATTGCTATTATTTTTTTAATAAGATTGTATATTAGAATTCAACACAGGTATAAAAAAGCATGTAAGAAATAAATGTTGAATTTTCACACTGTGTACATTCCTAGAATAAGAAACATACCACGGCCAATAGCCCATGCTCCCTCCTTCTCACTGTCTCCCTAAATCTATCACACACATATAACTGCTATACTGAATTCTAATACTATATTTCATTTTTGCCAATTGAACTTTTTATAAATGAGATCATAAAATATCATAAGTTATATTTGATGAGTTCACTCAACATCTATCTATATATTCTTTGATTTTCAAATATTTGGGGTTGGGGATTTTCTAGTTATCTTTTGGTTATGGATTTTCAGCTTAACTCCACAAAAACAGGAAATATCTCCAATAAAGAGAACACTACTTATTCAAATTCTTCCTTTCCCATCTGACAAAGCCTGCAATTGGGAAATCAATCACTCTTTCTTTGGCTTGTAGTGCTTGATTGGGTTCTGAAGCTGAATCCAGCCTCTGTTCCCTGACATTGAATTAAATCTTGGAGACAGAGTTTTGAATGAAGTAGAAAGGAATAACTTTATCCAATTTACCAGGCAAAAGGGGCCACAGTGGGCTAAAGCCCTCAAAATTAGGTGTTCCAACCTGGAGGGGTTAGGAGTATTATAGTAATGGTTCAAGGAGGGCATGATCAGCTATGGACATTCTTCTGATTGGTTGGTGATGAGGTTAAGTGGGAGTCAGCGTCATCAACCTTCTGGTTCCAACATGACTAGTGTCTACATGCTTGTAGGAAACATTCAGTTAACATCTCCTATCTGATGGCGGCTTCAGTATGAGCAAAACTGCTCAGAGAAGATTGTTATGTATACTTTGGCCACCTGATGCAAAGAACCAACTCATTGGAAAAGACCCTGATGCTGGGAAAGACTGAAGACAGGAGACAAGAGGATGACAGAGGATGACGTGGTTGGAAGGCATCACTGACTCTATGGACGTGAATTTGAGCCAGCTCCAGGAGATGGTGAAGGACAGGGAAGCTGAGCGTGCTGCAATCCATGGGGTAGCAAAGAGTCGGACATGACCTAGTTACTTCGCGAACAACAACATATCCCCTGAGGAGGAACCAGGACCCTACCCCAAGGCTGCATTATTGTTTCTTGACTATGCTTCCTTTGTCTCTCTGCAGCCCCTCCTTTCCCTAATTAGCAACTATTTGAACCTGTCCATTAGAACTCAGGGAAGATCTAGGAGGCCAAACGAAGCCTCTGTCCTGTAATGAAGAAATGCGGGAGGCAAAAAGGCTTTTGTGCTTAGGAGCCACACAGAGTCCTGCTGTTTCAGTACTATGACCTGTTTAGGCATTAGGAGAGAAAATCATCTTTCTATATTCAATGGCCACTACTGTTCCAAGCCTGGCCCATGTAATCCACAATCCTCTACACTGTACCTGGAGATAAGCTGCATGGGGCTGGAAGGTGCAATGGCAGCCTCATGTGAACCTGTGCCTCAGTGGAGCACAGATTCCCCTCTTCATCAAGAAACACAGATGGCACCTTCAGCTTTGGGAGTCTGTGTGTCGTGAAAGCACAAAGTCCTTGAGGTGCATATATCTGCCTTCCAAAGGCAGAAAAATGAAATCTGACTATAAAGCCAGATTAACTTGTCCATTTAAAAATATATCCCACAATGTATAGTAAGATACTTACCCAAATAATATATCCATCACTCTAGATAAGTTGTAGGTCTTTTCATGGAATAATCTTAGCCTTTAAGCAATGTTTCTTTTAAGTCTTGTAACAGGAAAATCATCCTTTAAAAGTGAGTGTTGGTTTTGGAAATAGATTTGAAGTGTCTCAGTATAAAGATTAAGGAATGACCTGGGCAGTATCATTTTGGGTCAAAAATAAGGTGACATTGCAAAGTAAGAAGATTGGCTTGTGTGGATGATAACTATCTTAATTTAGGCGGCTATAACAAAAATGGTGGAGACTGGGGTTTTCAACCTACAGAAATTTCTCACAGTGCTCAAGGCTGGGAGGTCCAAGATCAAGGCACCAGCGCATTCCCTTCCTGGTGAGGACCCTCTTCTTGGTTTGCCAAAGGACTTCTTTCTGTGTCCTCATGTGGCAAAGAAAGCATCTTTCCTATGGCTCTTCTTGTAGCATCGCTTACCTCATTCTTGAGAACTCCATCCTCATTAGTTCTCAAATGCTCACCTACAAATACCACCATGTGGGGATTAGGGCTTGAACATACAGATCTGCGGGTGGCATCAAAATTTAGTCCATAAAAATAACTGACTGAAGGTAGTCCAGGAAAAAGCAGTTCTGCTAAGTCACTTCAGTCGTGTCCGACTCTGTGCGACCCCATGGACTGCAGCCACCCAGGTTCCTCCGTCCATGGGATCTTCCAGGCAAGAGTACTGGAGTGGGTTGCCATTGCCTGCTCCTGTAACCGAGTCATGATGCCCAGCCGGTCTCCCTCCCGCGCCGGAAGGTGCCGCCTCCTTCTGGGCTTGGGCAGGGGCGGGCAGGAGCAGGCACCTGAGGAGACGGGATGCAGGTCGAGGGAGCTCACTGATTTAAAACGACGGAGGCTGCCTAAGCTCCCCCTGCCCTCCCTGCTCTCAGTCCCCTCCGCCCGCTGCTCCGTGTTCTCCTTCTCTTTTTCGATCAACCGGATCTCTTTGTTGATGGCCTCCAGCTGCTTCTGCAGCATCACAGTCAGAGTCTCAGCATCGCCTTGCCCGCTGGGCGACAGCTGAGTGGCCGAGCTGAAGAGGGTGACCCTGTCGCCCTCGCCGTCAGACACGCCCCCGTCACTCTGGAACGCCTGGGCCACGTTGGCCAGCACGCTGGCTTGCTGCGCGCCCTCTCAGTCCTGATCCTTCAGGGTCTGCAGGACTTCTCTTCAGGGTCTGCTCTCGTCCAGGGCCTTGTGGTGCTCAAACAGCAATTTCAGCTCCCTGAGCACCTCCACCTCGCTGGTCATGCCGGCTGGTGACTGCGCCTGGGGAAAGAGCAGTTCAGCTGTGTTTAAAGAAATGACACAATACTCTTGCCCAAATATGATCTTTTCCTAGTCTTCACTGTTTTACTAGATAGCTCAAAATTATTTATTGACAAGTCATAAATAATTATTTATGCCTTTGGTTGCTTTTATATTTTCAACCTAGAGTCGTAATATATGTCCTCTATGGGGAATGATCCCTTATTTCTTATGTTCCCTGATACTACACAATAGGTATTAATAATTTTTCATTGAAGAGAAAAGTAAATACGGTATTTTGGTTTCATGAAAGTGAAAGTGTTAGTCACACAGTTGTGTCAGATTCTTTGTGACCCCACTGACTGTAGCCCAACAGGAAGTTCCATTGTCCATGGAATTCTCCAGCCAAGGATACTGGAGTGGGTAGCCATTCCCTTCTCCAAGGGATCTTCCCAACCCAGAGACTGAACCTGTGTCTCCTGCGTTGCAGGTGGACTCTTCACCATCTGAGCCACGAGTGCCAAGTATTTCTCTCTTTTCTTTCTTCTCTGTGGCACCATGGGTGTCAGAGCAGGCTTGACGGATGCAGCACTGACTCTCTTTTAAAGAAACTTCTTTCAACCCATTGCTATGGCTATGTCCCTACTTCTAATCATCTCTATTTAGAGGGAGATGATGGCACCTTTATTAAAGTTTCAGGGAGTTTTCAACTGATATCAGTGTTGAGATGTGAAGAATTGCTTGAAATGAAGAGTTTTCAGTTCTTAGACATAGAACAACTATTCTAGTTATCTATGGCTATGTAACAAGGCACCAAAGAACTCAGTGCATTTAAGGAACAATGACTATCTTTCCTGGTTCTGGAGGTTAGGAGGCTCAGCTGCACATTTCTTATTTGGTATTTTTCATGCAGTTCCAGGGAAGTTACAAGTGGAGTTGGGGTCGTACAGAAACTTCACACACATCTGCTGCCTGAGCAGGGATGCTAGCACAGCTGGGGCATGCAGCATCTCTCTATACATACGGATTCTCCACATTTCTAGCATGGTGGTCTCAGGGCTCCAAGAAAGAATGTTGCAAGGCAGTGGAAGTTGCCAACATTTAAGGAGTTGGCCTAGAAACTGGCCTAATGCCATGTTTACAGTATTCTATTGGTCATAACAGTCACAGATCTTCCCCAGATTCAAAATGGGAAGAATGTCATTACAGTTGGATTCCCATTGGTTCCACCAAAACCCAGGGCAATCTGCAAATGAATGGTTACTCATTGTGTGGAGCACACATTGAGGGAAGGGCAAAAGCTGACAATTAGCACCTGATGAGGTTAAGTATTTGGTAAGAGCACCTAAGAAATCAATGAAATCTTGGTAGATAAATTCTCAGAACCTGAAGGAATTATATTTGAAACTGAATTGCAAAAACAAAAACATGTAAACAGAAATCTATCTGTTAAGCCTTAATGTAAAACCTGACATCTAGAGTCTATTAGCTTTTAATAAGTTTAATTATCAGAAATCTAATCTTGGCTGATGTATGGTGGAAGAAATAAAATATAGTGCTTGATTTGAAGAGGTCACTTATCAAATACTCCCAAGGAAAAAATCAGCATTCCTGAGTTATATTCATCCAGCACTCTTTTCTCTTCTCAAGGTAATTTGAAAAGATTCTGCAATTGAGAGCTGAGAAAAATCTGCTCTCTGGTATAGTCACAACAGATAATTTATTGGTTGTAAATGTTAATTTATAACAGCTTGCAAAGAAAATATTGATGTATCTCAATATATTGACTACACTTCCTTGTGAAGTTACCTTTGAAAACTATATAAGGAAACTTACAGTGACAACCAAATAGATCTGGTGCATATGGGAAGGCTGAAGAATAGTTAAAATGCTGACCCAAAGTGGCCAATCTCTCCAATAGACACAAAAAAATGTGAGGTTATGAAATAAGTTATGGAAGGAGAGATCATATGAGTTATTGGCAGAAGTAGACACAATTTATTCATTGACAATTACAGTTGGAAAGTTCCACCTCCTTCCTGCCAAGCAGCTCATATAATATAAGTGTTCAGTTTAGCACCTGTGAGTTAACAGTATTACTAAGAAGGAGATAACGTGCAGTAAACCTGGACATTGGCCCTGGAAGATCTCTCTAGTGCCAGTCATCTAATTCAGATTTTAATGTGTTTCTGAATCATTTGAGGATCTGGGTAAAATGTAGACTTTCACTATAGTAGCTCTAGACTAAGTGATGAGACTCTTCATTTCTAACAAGCTCCCAGGTGATGCTGGCATGCCTAGTCTATGGACCACATTTTGAGTAGCAGGACTCCATCAACATATCATTTTAGTGAAGTGTCACAATTGTGAGTAAAGCTGAGCCTGAAGTAATATTTTATGACTCCAAAAGTCTTATGAAATGAGACAGCAAGTCTCATTATGGAGATGAAATAAATCACAGATCAAGTTTAGAGTTCTAAAGCTGATAGGGATTCTTTATAAATTGTTTCATAGATTAGGTGGAATGGAGAAAGATGATCCAGCTAATCAGCAACGAGTCACGCTGTGCAATGTATTTGTGTTCTAGACAGCCACTAGAGATCCAAGATGGCTAAATACTTTAAGAAGGGATTATCAAATTGTCAAGAAGGACAAAAGGACTGATGACATCCATGAGTTTTCCATTAGAGCTGATCATAAGCGTAGTGATAAAAATGTAGAATCATTACAGTGATATAGAACATTATGTCATATTTCACTCTGATTTTAGGAGCTCACTGTGTCATTTTTATGATAAGGATCTCATTTAAGAAAAAAGAAATCAGATACCCACTTTCTTGTTTTGGCAAGCCACCCATACTGCTAATAGAGAAGAAAATTTAGCATGAGATAACAAGTCTCCACCTAACCATGCATATCTGTCAGATTCTTTCTCATACACACCCTTTGTGGTGGATTGAACATAGCATAGCCTCAAGCTGTCACTCTGCCCTTTAATTAGATGGGAAAATTGACTTGCACATAAAAGGTCATACAAGATCTCACACTGAAATGTGTGTAGGCTGGCATATGTGTGTGTGACTGCATGTCTATGTAGCTATGTATTTATCTATATTTTCCTATATCTAAATCTATATGATATATAGAACCTTTTTAAATTTTTTCTTTGAAGTTTTATTTTGTATTGGGCGATAGCCAATTAACAATGTTGTGATAGTTTCAGGTGAACAGCAAAGAGACTCAGCCATACATATACATGTATCCATTCTCCCCTCCAAATACCACTTCCATCCAGGCTGCCACATAACATTGAGCAGAGTTCCATGTGTTGTATAGTAGAACCTTTTTGGTCATCCATTGTAAACATAGCGGTGTGTTCATGACCATCCCAAACTCCCTAACCATCCCTTCCCATCAGCAACCAGAAGTTCGTCTTCTAAGTCTGTGAGTCTCTGTTTTGTAAGTAAGTTATAGAACTCTTTTAAAAAGAAGACTCTGGAATCTGAAGTAGATCACAATAAATCGATCCATGTGACAACGCGACTCTTCAGGATTGGCTTAGGGAAAAAGAATTTTTTTTTTTGAGGAATTTTATAGAAAAGTCAATTATTTGGTTGAGTCTATTTTTTCCCAGTGAAGGGCTAGGGAAATAAACCCCTAACTACTCCTGTCTATTCAGAATGACCCTAAGTTGTGGTTACATGAAAAGAATCTGATCTCAGGACTGTGATTTCAAAGTGCAGGAAGAGGAACTTGCTTCCAGATACTTCCTCTCCTATTATGAATGCTAATCTTTCATCTCACATTAAGAAACAAATTGCAAATGTCAACACCCTGTTGATACTTCAAGGATTCAATTTAACTTAGTATTTCCAAATTTATTAAAGCAGTCCAATGTGTCCATCATTGTACTGCCTACCATGGAACCAGAGTAACTAATGCATGTGCTTAACCTGGGCTCCCTAATAGTAAAGCTCGGGGGAAAAGGATAAAAGCACTGATGGAGCATGTGGGAGCAGGACCCAAGTTCAAGTTATAGCTGTCAAAAAATAGAAGTGAAAAAAGGAGAGATGAGAATAATTCATTGAGTTAAACTGTCGTCTGCTTCCTTAGTGTGAGTCTCAAAGAGAAACCACTGGATGCTATGAGGTTTATTTTCTAGCACACAGTACTTTCTCTGGGGGTGCTACACAGAAAACTGCACTTCAGAGCAGTTCCTAGCAGGGAGAAGACTGTCTGGGTCCCTTCTAGCTTTGGCTTAATATTGGCTAAGGTTTATGCCATGGAGATGGGATTCCCACAGACCTCCAGTTCACATCATCTGACCCCTAGATGGCCACTCAATAGGGCCAATCCCACTTTCCCTATTGCCCCATTTCATCCAGCTCCAAAGAAGAAAGGCACTTGGCATGAACAGAGCTCAACTTGAGCTCCAGTTTAGACTCTGCCGAACTAATTCGAGAAGCTCAGATAGGGTGTTGGAAAATGCAATCATGGTTTCAGAGTAGATGATGGATGGTCAAAATGAAGCAGTCAGGAATATCAGAGATGGAGCAAAAGGCTTATGATGAACACAGCTGTCTCCTTAGGGTACAACATCTCACACCTTCCAAAACATCTGGCTCCTCTATTACAATATCAGATGTCCTTTCATTTATCCATGCTTTATTTTCAGAAAGGGTGACAATAACTATCACTCCATCACCCAAAAGACAATCACCCATGAAATTAGACACATAATCTCCTTCAGTATGTTATACAGTTGTCATGTCCTAGAAGTCAAAGTGGATTTTAAACCCCCCCCCCCCAAAAAAAAAACTCTAGTGCCTGCTACTGAGAGTTTTAATGTAGTAATTGGCATTTATTTAGTGCCTCCTCCATTATTCATTCTGAATTCTCCTCACCCTCAGGCAGTCCTTTGGCATTTACCACATCCTGAAGGAAAGTGCTCTAAGCCAGCCGATTGCCTCCCAACTGAGCCTCAACCACCGACAGGTTATTTTATGATTCCATGAAGCAAGTTGCTTCTGTGCGAGTGGCAACATGGTCTTAGGCCCAGAAGTGAATTTCCTTGCTAAAAAAATAATTTAAAAACCTGCCACATATTGCCAAAGCAGTGTTACGTATGAGAACATATTGGTAAGTGAGGCACTTTGCAAGTCTTTTAACAGAGGTGGTATTTCTGGCAGAGCAGAACCTATGTGTGAAGTATGAATTGAATTCTCTAAAGATAAACAGCTCCTCACTCTAAATACATTCTATTCCTGGCTGCTCCCTTTGAGGAATGCTGTCAGTCTCTGCTGCTGACTGGTTGGGCACTTTTATAGTCACTATACTGATGAGTGGATTAACATGGCATGGAAGTCTATACCACCTACTTATGCATTTATTGATGATTTTCAGAATTATTCAAGTCTTATCTCAAATAGGTTACTTCCATGGCATGATGGATTTGCTGCTGTGCAGACTCAGTGTTAAGACTTAATGGATCCAACAGCTCTTAACATCACTTAGTCATTTACATGTCCATAGTTAGGCGCTGAATCTCTACTAGCACATCAGGAGACATATTTCAAATGGAGAATTGTTTCCTACTATAGAAAGCATGACTTTGATCTGGAATCATATAGGTTTGCACTATGATATACTTTTGGGGGGCTTTTTAGGGACTTAGAGTGTTTTTATTTAGCACAGATAAGTACACCATCAGATCTGCTAGATGACCCTGGTTAAAGACAGAGCAAACTTCAAACTAACAGTTTCCCGTGTTACCCAATAAAACATAAAATATTTGCCTTAAGTTTAACATCTTTTGCTTTTAAAATATAAAAAGGACCATTAACAGTGGTGGGAAGAACAAGGTACAAACAATTTATTCTTTAAAGAGAATTGCTGACAAGTCCCAGACCAAAGGACTTCTAAATTTTTAATTAGTATAGAATATAAGTCTTACTAGGACATCTAAGGACTCAATTATCCTGATATCTATACATGACCAGCTTGAGATCCTAAAATCATTTGACCATGGATATATGTTATAACAGAATACTTATTCAATTCTCACTGGACAAAGATTTTGAAGGATGTTATTAATATAATGAATAAAATCTTGTTTTGTTTATGCTTTGAGATTCTTTGTTTTCTATTTTCAGCTTGGAGTTATTTTTTCTTGCCTCTAAGCTTTGATGAGCTCTCAAACTGGGAAAAGAAGACACTCTATAGGAATAACTTGATCTTGGAATCAAGACAATTTAAGATGGTGTCTAGAATCCAGTGACAGAAGACTGTGTGCACACTTTGGCTATAAGAGGTTTTTGAAGCTCTATGAGCCTCACATTATTCATCAATAAAATGAGATTATGTGATCTAATTGATCATTTGGTAGGGTTCATGCTGATTACAGAAACAAAAGTATTTGAATACTTAAAACACAATAGACACACAAAAGACTAACTTGATTACTAAATCAGAGCTGCTGAATTTCCCAGCTCTCTTGTCATCCAAAAACAACCCATTGCTTGTTCAATGAGGACATTTCTTAGGATAACCGGGATTAATGTGAGGTTATTGCTTATATTCAGAAATATTCACACTCTGGAGGCCACATCACTTTGACAATGCAGGTAACTTCCTGAATAGGAAAGTCATTTGTGCCATCAATGTTCTGGATAGAGTTAGTCTTCAAATAGAAAACTTGCTCTAAGATACCAATCTATTCAGGGGCCACAGCAGGAAAAGAGAAAAATAATGAGGCATTTGAATGTTCAGGAAAGAGTTCTCTAGGAAGCTACATCTGCCGTGTGGAAGATGACCAAGGCCTATAAAGTAGTGATAGATCCAGACGGAAGATGTTACGCTGGAGATTAAAGACACTGAATTTATGTTCACAGCTCTTTGGCATTTCCTCTCTAGAGTTATCTTCTCTTCCAGTGCTGTCCTAAAATAAAGATGTTCAGACACAAAAATTGGTATACAAATCAGAGGATAAGCTGTAGTAAGATAGACAAATTAGAGAGAGATATACATCTTCTCTGTTTCCGTACACTAAAGAAAGGCTGATCTCTTGGAGTTGGGGCAAAGTTTACTCTACCAAGAGGGTAAGTACTCCCCAGTATGGAATCTGGAAGATAGTAAGAATCAAGAGCCTCTCCTTTTTCCCCCTCTTTGAATAGAAAGACTTCCCTCATGGCATTAACATTAGCCTTTTACAAGAATTATCTCAAAAAGGCAAAAAGATATTTGTTTTGGGCCCTAGCCATTGACTAAAACATAATTACCTCACTAGATAAACCATTGTATGTTTGCCAGGAAGTCATATAAAATATAGCAATAATGAATTATGAGATTTATTTTATTCTACGTATAACAGAGTTGGAAAGATATTCACTGATGGACGTCCAAGGTTGTGAAGTTCTGGTCAAGTCAGTCTGATGTAAAATTGTGAAATCTTGATTCTACTTCCTATGCCTATTATATTTCTGAAATTCACAGAATTGTGTAATCTCATTCAAAGCTATTTCCATTTTCAGATGAGTGAACCAAGACTCAGGGAGAGTCACTTACTTGCCAGAGTCAACTAACTCTTACACGTAGAACCAGTCAAGACCCTATGCCTTCTGATTCTTGATTTTATGACTTTTACATGTGTACCAGCTATTTCAACAGTAGTAGCTGGGTGGAGGATAAGAGATGAGACCAAAGTCTGAGCAGAAACTTAGTATAAGCATTTCCCTAGTATAAACATTTCCCTAACATGGCCTTAGAGACTCAGAAGGGGCACACAACAAGCAATTTACTCCTGTTGACTAGAAACTATGTGTGACAAATATGAAAGAAAATAGAACACAAAGAACCTATAACAGAAATTCAAACGCTGACCTGAATCCAGAATTCCCACTGTACATGGTCGAAAGCCATGCCTAAAGTAGGTTTGCTCACTTCCTCTCACAGTCATGTCTGACTCTTTGGACCCCATAGACTATAGTCCACCAGGCTTCTCTGTCCATAGGATTCTTCAGGCAAGAATACTGTGAATGGGCTGCCATTTCCTTCTCCAGGGTATCTTCCCAACCTAGGGAGCGAATCTGCATCTCCTGTATTGCAGGCATATTCTTTACCCACTGAGCCACCTTAAAATATGTTAGAGACACAATTTCCTTAAACTCCCCTCTCTCTCTCTCTCGTCCTCCATACATAAAACAGGCAGTGTGGGAAGTTGGGAAAATGGTCTGCCTTCAGATTTCTGTTTCAGTCTGGAATGAACATGGTACAAGTCTGTACTAGAAGAACTATGAAGGATTAGGGTGGGGAATTGAGAAAGGGAATTTGTCCCTGTTCTGCTGAAGCAAGTTGAGCTGCTGACTGCATTGTGTCGGGGTCTCACTAAAATCCAGGCTGTGCTGGTGTGTTGGCATAGTGGATGCCCACATGCTTTTTCTGACACCTGGATGAAGACTCTGGAAACACAGCAGAGGAACAGGAATCTGTTCACCAAATAGGTTAGAATCAGTGCCTGTCTATGGCAGTCATTCGCAGAAGAGACCTGCACGTTATGCAAGAGAAGATTTAAGGGCCGTGGCTTTAGCTCAAAGCAGCAAGAGAGGCAAATGCTCTGTGACTAGTTGGAGTAAATAAAATCTTCCTGGTAGGAAAAAAACAAAAAGTGATTTGGCAGATTCAGTGTGCACAGAGTCTCAGAGGGAAAAAAATAATGTGCAGATAATCAGACAATTCTGAAACAGACTCTAACTCTGGTATTGACCCTAAAGTTAATGATATCTCATTTCTCCTTTTAAGTCCCTCACCTGCCTCTTGGATGCAAATTCACTGAGGGTGCACATCTTGTTGAATTGGGATTAACAACCAAGCATATACACACACACACACACTCACACACTCATTCACACACACACGCACACACACGCACACATTATATGCACTCCTTCTTTCTATCCTAATCTTCCTGCACACTGTGAATAGGTATTTTTATGTAGGCTCTCTGAACTTTTCAGATTCGCATATCTCATTTCTCATCTCTGAGCCTTCAAATATGTTCTTTCTTCCTAACAATACTGTTAGCCCTCCACATCCAAAATTTTTATCCATGGTTTGTTAATCCACTGAAGCAAAACCTGTGAATACCGAGGGCTGTCTCTATTCACTGTACGATGCTGTTATACATAAGGGATTTGAGCGACTGAAGATATTGGTATCCCCCATGGTATCAATACCCCACAGATACCAAAGAAAGACTAATAATAAATATTCCTTTCTGTATTTCCTCTTCCACATTCTCTTTCAGTTAAACTCCCCACATGCATCAAAACACATCCTACACTCCATCTTCAACAAGCAGCTCGTCCTGTCTCATCTTCCCAAAGCAGGATTTGCTATCTTCCTTCTGTGAAATCCCATAGCACTTCTTTTCCTGCTTAATTACCACTGGTCATTTTCCCTGGTAAGCAGACTTTGAGATGGAGATACACAGACAGGAATTTTACTGGGGAGTTCTCTAGGGGGTCAACAGGCCTGGGGAAGTGAAAGAAGTAGAGCTGGGCTGTAATACTGTCTCTGCAAGGACTACAGCCAAACACATGGGGAGCGCTGGAGCTATGAGGACTCTTCAGATCGTTTTGAATTATTGACAGAAGGCCATGGCCCTAGCATCTCTCTCTGCACCAGTCATTGGCTTTGAGGACCTGGAGCAAGAACCACAGATAGTAGCAGACAGCCATGTTTAGCTGTGAACTGTAGGCAGAATGAGGTTTCTGCCTGAAAAGGAGGAGGAGGATGGGTAGAAGTGTGAGTGGCACACACAGTAGCCACTACATCCGTTTATGCAGAATTTGCCATACTCTGCTTTGCAAATCATGTCTTTGTGTCTTGGAAACTAAAAATCATGTCCCAAACAACTCAGTTCCTTGCAGTTAGCACAGTACATAACAGGTACTGGGGAATTCCCTTGCAGTCCAGTGATTGAGACTCCACACTTACACTGCAGAGAGCATGGGTTCAATCCCTGGTCAGGGAACTAAGATTCCAAATGCCACTTGGTCAAAAAAAAAAAAAAAAAGATGCTGGATAATTTTCTGATATGAACTTAGTTTGTTCTCTTTCACAGAACATTTTGTGGTTTTCACTTTGAAAATTTATTTATAAGGTATTTCAGACCACACTATCTTTTACAGGGGGAAAAACTGAAGTCTAGAGTGATCATTGGACTTGATCAATGGCACAATTAATTAAAAAGCTTTGAGATGTATACACATGGTTGATTCACTGTGCCATACAGCAGAAACTGACACAGTACTATAAAGCAACTATACTCCAATTTAAAAAAAAAATGAAAAAAAGTTTAGGTGAATAAATCTTGGTCTCAGGACTTCCAGGCTGATTGTCTTTTAAAAGAGTTAAATAATCAATTAACAAAATATAAATAGTAGCTCAAAAAGGGCTACCATCAGGTCAAGAGTTAATAAACTTGCTCCCTAAACTCCTCAAAAATGTCTGCTTCTGGACCTCCCCGAGGTGCCTCAACTTGATAAGTTATTAGACTTCCTTTTGGCATATGTTCACATGGAAAGAGCCAGAACTTTCAACCGAGATTTAAAACAACTTTGGACCATTGCCCAGGGCTCATACTGTGGAGAGAGCAAAAAAGCATCTTTCAAGACTCTGTAAAACAATCACAATCAGGAAGATGGCCCAAAGCACAATTCATGAAATCATTTTCAAGAAACTTGCTGCAGTCATAAAATCAAGTGAAGCTGTAAAGAAACTTTCCTTAAAGCAACAATCTCTCTCTCCCTCTCCCATTCCTGTTCCCTGCCCTACCCCCTATAACTACATTAGTAACCACTGTAAGTCATATTGTTAGCAGAGAAAGTCACCTGCAGTGTAGCCTATTTCTAGGAAAACACTGGCAGGCACCCCGTTGCCGGACGCCAGCCATGTGCATGAATGTTGCACAGATGTGGCCTGTTAACTTGGCAGAGTTTCTCATTCATCATCAAACCTGAGAATCCCAAGAAGACTGGAGCTGAGATCAGGCTTGGTTCTCCAACCTGCAGAATCTACTACCTGCACAATCAAGTTCTGGGCATTGTCACCTTGGTTATTTACCTCCTTGTCTCTGTGTTATTGATGAGTGGTACACAGAAATCACATATAATTGTGCCCCCCACCTTATTTTCTGAGCTGTTAGAACAGCTCTAATTCTCCCGTTCAATATTAGGCCTCAAATACTGCTTTTTCTATGACTTGCTCTTGCTCGAAAGCTGTCAAAGACTCCTGATTAAAAGCATAATACCAGATCTATAATCTAGACCTCTAGACCCTCCACAAACTAATTTTAAGCTGCTCTTTAAGTTCCATTGCCCACTTCTCCTTGATACAAATTCTGCATTGCAGCAAAATCATCTTATGGGTTCTTACATTAGAAGCACTTCCCAAGATTGCCAGCTTGGGTCCTCTTAAAACTCTCTGGCCAATGGCATACATTTCCTGATTCCCCAAACCCTGAAAGTGCATTTTCAGAAACCAAAGTCTGCACTATATCAATAAAGACTATTCAATAGATTTTGAACTCTTGCTTCTCAATTTATTGATGTGTTTCAGTGACAATTAATTCAGTTACTGGAATTGGAGATGTCACTCACAGTTTTCACATCAACCATATTCCTTACTTTGTATTTTCATGTAGATCACACACACATACAAACACACCTCATATTTTCACATTTGCATAGCTTTTGGACACATTTTCTACCTGCCCAGAAATCACTTCTTATCTACTCTGGTTGAAATCCTACTGATACTTTAAAGTCCAAATCAAATGTCATCTCTTCCTTGAAGACTTTTGGTGGTCCATTCTGTGGCCTATCATGGTTCACATGACTTTCTGCCTGATAGTATTATTTGTGCTCACATCTCATCCTGTCTCTATTAAACACGCAACTGGACAAGGATAGAAGCCAGGTGTGAACTTCTGTTACAACAATATCTGGTATAATGCACTGGACAAAGTCAATGTTCAGTGAAAAACTGAAAAAGCATTAGGTACATCTTCTAATACTCACTGAAGCATATATAAAACAAGTTTGGGAAATACTTCCAAATATTTTTACCTTTTTTTAACACTTAATAGATGAAAAGGTACAATTGTTAAGTGTATAAGTTAAAAATTTAAATAAAGTTGTGAAAAGTATGCAACCACCTCTATGATAAATACATAGAGCATTATTTATACTTTAGAAACAACCAGCTCCCCTTGCCCCACAGCAACTGCCCAAAGTAATTACTTTCCTGATTTCTCTCATCTTAAAATTTTTTCACCTGTTCATATGAGTAGAATTGTACTCATATGAGTAGAATTGTACAATATGAACTCCTTCGTATCCATCTTTTGTTTTGCTTCTTTTTATTTTTTGCTCATTATTATGACAGCAGATTTTATTCATTTTGTTTCTTTGGATAGCCTTCTTCTTTTCATTGCTAAATGATTTATTTGTATAAATATGCAACAGTTTAGTAATGTTGATGGACATTTTGGCTATTTCCAGCTTTGGCAATTATGAATAAATTTGCTCTGAAATTTGTGTACATGCCTTTTGGTACAATATGTATGCATTCTGTTACATGTTTAGCACAGGTTGAAATTGCCAAGCCACTGTGTGTGCATAAACTCAACTTTATTGGTATTATTAATAACTTACAGTTTCCAAAGTGATTTTACCAATCTGAACTACCATCAACATTGTGTGAAAGATCCAGCTGCCTTATTTCTTCAACAGGTGACTGTCAGAATTTTTAGGCTTTAGTTTTTCAAGTGGGTTCATAGGGGTAGCTTAGCATAGTTTTAATTTGCATTTTCTTGATGATAAATAATGATAAGATATGCTTTATTTAGGATAACTTTATTTATAAAATGCTTACTTATGTCCTTTGACCCATGTCTATATGTATTGTACAGTTACATTCGTTCCATAAATTTATAACAATTATTTACATATTCTGGATATAATTTCTTTGTCAGATATATGATTACAAAGAGCCTCCTCCACTCTGTGGCTTGCGTTTTAGCTCTCTTCACAGTGTTTTTTCGATGAGCAAAATTTGCTATTTTAATTAAATCTAATGTTTTACTTTATGATCAGTGATTATGCATGTGTGCACGAGCACATGTGTGTGTGTATATTGGTGCATGTCTTCCCACATTTCATCTTTTAGATTTCTTTGTTATTTTTATTTAGTTTTTGAAGATAATTGTTCTATAGTGTTGTGTTGGTTTCTGCCAACAATATGAATCAACATACTCATGAGATATTGGCCAATAATTTTTCTCTTTTTTGCATGGTTTTTGTTAAGTTTTCTGTTAAGGTCATGTTGGGCTCATAAAATAAGTTTATAAATGTTTCTTATTTTTCTGTCCTCTAGAAGAGCTTTTTTTTTTTTTTTAAGATTGGTGGGTTTTTGGGTGGTTTTTTTTGCCCCTTGAATGTTTAGGAGAATTCACTAGTGAATATAATTGACTATTTACATTTATTTATGGAAATGTTTTCAATTAAGAATTCAATAATTTTGTTCATTTTTTTGTTCATATTTTTCTATTTCTCTCCCTGTTTGCTTGAGTGAGTTTTAATCTAAATTTTAAAATGTATTACAATGAAGGTTTCCCAATATCTTTTTTCAGTTTTTAAATTGTGATATGTATAGTGATGGATTATTTTTCATTCTTTAAATGAATAACTTCATTTATAAGCAGTTGTAGAGTTACAGCAAAGTTGAGCAGAAAGTACAGTGAGTTCCCATATATTCTTTGTCCCCGCACACATACAGCCTCCTTCAGTATCCGTGTTGTGTGTCAGAATGGAACCTCTATCACAGTTCATGAACTTACACTGATACATCATTAGCACTCAATGCATGTAGATTACATTAGGGCTAATATGAAGTGTTTTACTGTCTACAGGTTATGACAAGTATATAGTGACATTATGTCCACCACTGCCATATTACTATCATAGGATGGTTTCACTGTCTTAAAAATCCCCATGTGCCCCATTTTACTCCTCCATTCCCTCAAACCCTTGACTATCACTGACCTTTTTACTGTCTCTATAGTTTGGTTGTTTTCCAGATCATCATATACTTGGAATCATACAGTATATAGCCTTTTCAGATGGATATCTTTCACTTAGTAGCCTTTATGTATTTCCAGCAGAAAGAATAGCATCACATATGTCCATTTACATTTTTCACTTACTTTACCTTTCTTTACTTTGGCATTCTGTCAAAAATATAGCCTCTGGGATAAATCTGGAAGAGATACCATTATTCCCTTTTTGACAGAAGAAGAAATAATGAATTGAGTGTCAGTTACAGTAAGTGACATAACCAAGTTTATGTAACCAGTCAATCAGCAGATCAGGGATTTGAACTTGCCTGTGCTTAGGGCTGAGGCCAGAACCTATGAGCAGATCTTACTGCGGCAAGGCAGGAAAGCATCTGTGTTGATGGTCCTAAAAAGCAAAAATAAAGAAACTCAAGGTGCTGAAATGCTGTAAACAAATCTGAAATTAACAATGATGAATAAATAGAATGATGAGTGTCAAAGCAAAGGGTGTGACGAGATTTGAAAGACTTTGTTTTCAACGAGTCTGTCATTTTAGGGTTTATGACCTTAGGCAAGATCATTGTATTTCTTAATTGTCAGTTTCCTCCTTTGTGGGATGGTGACAGATGACATCAGCACCGCCAACAAAAGCAGAAATGTTGGATTGCTCTAAGGATAAAGTGAACCTACATATACAAGAACACTTCAGAGTTATAAAATATGTATATTTTATACAGGCTAATTTTATACTAATTATTGTCCCTGTTAGTCTTGTCAAAATTTTCATACCTTAAAAAACAGTTACTTCTGGGACTTCCTTGGTGGTCCAGTCATTAAGAAATGAGGTCCCACGGCAGGGGGCATAGGTTCAATCCCTGATCAGGGAAGTAAGATCTCACATGTGGCATGGCTTGGCCAAAAAAATCCAAAACCAGTCATTTCTTATTTCTATAAAACAGATTCTTACCTAATAGGAGATTTTATCTATCACTTTATATCTCTTTTTTTTTTTTATTTTTGGTATTGAGTGAGTACACGTGTCCATGGGCCACCGACTGTTGGAATAATAAACCTGGGCTTGAAGAATTATGATTTCAGATGGGTAGCGTGAAGTAATTGTCCTGACATAAGTCTATGTTCCCCAAGATAGTCTAAGTCATAAATATTGTGGTGCTGAAATTCAACAGAGACAATACATACACTCTACACCAAATTGTTATTCAAAATCATTTCTCTCTAGAATTATTGGAAGTTAGCAATAGAACAAATTGAAATAATCTACTACTATCACCATCTTTTAAATAACAGTAATAATAGTATTGTTATAGTGGCTCAGATGGTAAAGCGTCTGCCTGCAATGCGGGAGACCTCGGTTCAATCCCTGGGTCAGGAAGATCCCCTGGAGAAGAAATGGCGACCCACTCCAGTACTCTTGCCTGGAAAATTCCATGGACTGAGGATCCTGATAGGCTACAGCCTATGGGGTTCCAAGGAGTCTGACACGACTGACTGACTTCACTTTCATTTTCAATAATAATGTTAATGTAATATAATGAATCTTGCATGAACTTTTGTCAGAATTAGTCCTGTTGGCAAAGAACACTAAAACAATATTTAAAAAGAATTTCAATAGATGGAGACCTAAATAAAAATTTTCTCCACATTTTCTACTTTTAGGTGTTAGAAGAAATAGAAGGGAAATGAGAAAGAAAGGAAAACAAACAAAAACAGGAAAAGAATGAAGAAGGAAAATGTTGCTTTTAATGGAGGATCCATGATAAGAATCTGAGAGTGGATGGGTTCAAAGTTTTGGCATGTATAAAAAAAATATTCTGAGAGAATAATATGAATGGCAAGCTTTTCCCTTTAAAATAGGATTGGGTGATCATTGTTGAGCTAAGAGAGGTAATTTATAAGAGCTCTTACAGAATCACAAAATTGGACAGGAAGAAGGAAGATGCCCTGGATGAGAACAGCATGAAAAATGCTTTCTATTTGTTAAATCATTTAAACTTTAAAATTACTCATTTTTAAAGATATCACTTAACCCATTGTGCAGATGAAGAAATGGGGTTCTGAGAAGTTACACTGTCTGCCCAACATATAATAGAGGCGGGATTCAGCTTCACCCAATTCTGCTTAAATGTAAGTCCTTGCTTGTTTGTTGATATCATACTGAACTAACAAAGGTAAACATACAAATCCATAAAATTTAAATGGGAAGGGCAATATGAGGTCATTAAAGACTTCAAATAAAAAAGTAGTAAATGGATAATTATAACTTTCTTCTCCCATCAATAATTTCATCTCATTTCCCCTCTTACAGTCCATCAACTAGTCAAAGTTTCTTACCTAGAGGTTGACCCTAAACTTTACTTCTAAAAGATGCAAATCTTGAGAGGTCCTATTTCTACTGCATCAAGACAGTTTCTGCCAAATCGTTATGATAGGTATCACCGCAAATCACCTGCGTGCCCTGTGTGGCAGAGAAGGCAATGGCACCCCACTCCAATGCTCTTGCCTGGAAAATCCCATGAACAGGGGAGCCTGGAAGGCTGCAGTCCATGGGGTCGCTGAGGATCGGACACGACTGAGTGACTTCCCTTTCACTTTTCACTTTCATGCATTGGAGAAGGAAATGGCAACCCACTCCAGGGTTCTTGCCTGGAGAATCCCAGGAATGGGGAAACCTGGTGGGAGGCCATCTATGGGGTCGCACAGAGTCAGACACGACTGAAGAGACTTAGCAGCAGGAGCAGCAGCCCTGTGTGATCCCCTATGCTGCATCTTGTATCAACACCTACTTCCTCTTGGTAATCAGGATCAGTCACCCAGTCCTAGGCAGTTATCATGTCTTAATCTGTAGATTCAGCCATATAAAGAGTTCAAAATGCCAGAGATAGTCTTCACTTTTACTTTATTAGAACAATGGCAGTTAGCCCTGGTGCAATCTTCTACTTGGGAACAAGGACCTTTGAAAGAATCATTTGCCAGGGCAAGGAAAGAAAGCAAAAAAACAAGTGTATCAGGTGTAATAATGAAAAAGGCCCCTCTCAACTGTATCCTTTTCATGTTTCAGTGTAATATTTGAATTTGATGTTTTACATCTTTTTTTAGGCACCATATGGTGAGCATTTTTGTATGTTTCTAATATTATTAGAAAGCACAAATTTAGGATTTTCATAACATTTGGGTGGAATTTGAAATGTTTATTCCAATCCCTTCCTGGTGAATTATTAGATCATTTATAAATAGTTCCATTAAGACTAATGCTTCAGCGAACAACTTCCTCCATAAATCTTTATATAAAATAAGCAGTATTTGGTGTAGAGAAGATGGCAATCAACTGTAAGAGAAAAGAGAACTAGGAGCGAAGGCATGAAGGCAAATGTGATGATGTATTTTGGAAAACAATGACTATAAGGTGTCTAAAGTTTGTGCATGAGTGTGTGACTTAGCCATGAAAGAAATTTACACTGTGATGGTATTAAAATGGATTTTTGAGAGTCCATGTTGTCATACAGATAGTAATTAATACAGCCAGATTGGATCGCTGGTCTCACCATTTACCAACTGCATGAATGTTAGTGCATTCATTTTCCCATACATAAAAGGTGGGGTAATAGTACTGACAGCATTGGAAATTTATGAGGTTAAATGTGATAATGTGGGAAAAGTGTTAAATATCTGGCATATATAAAGCTATCAACAAATGTTATCATGAACTCCACCACTATTATCAGTACCACTTTTGCTATTGATGCCCATTTAACAAGTTTTATGTCCAAGGTTTCCATTAGGCTATGAAGAAAAAATAATAACATTGTCAAAATGATTCTGGTTTTGATATCTGGTAGAATAAGTTTCAAATTACTCACTCTGTGGTGATGGACCTATTATTATTCAACATTTTTGAAGTTGGTTCTTCAACTGTAGGATAAGGATGTAAACATCAACTAACATATGATTGGTCTGAGAATAAAGTAAGTTCATATGTTAGAGCATTTGATCTAATAGACATTTGATATAGATTTTCTATTAAATATATTATTATTACTGCAGCTGCTGCATTTGGGTGTGTATGTGTGGCTAGAGAGCCTGGTGGACTACAGTCCAAAAAGTCGCAAATAGTCAGACATGACTAAAACAATCTTAGCATGCACGCCTGCATGTGTGGCTAGAATATAGGTCTTCCTGCAATACAGTAGTTTCAATGCAATCATGACTCCAGAAACCACAGCAGAGTCTCCGCTAACAATCCATCCTTATTTTACAATGAAAGGTTCAGAGGAGAAAAAGGACCAACTCTCCAGAATTAATATCTCTGGAGGATTGTTTCCCTTTGGTCAATTGAGAGTCAGTTGTAACAAAGGAAAAAATGGGCATTTTCCTGAATAGTTTTGCTAATCATCACAGACAGATAGAATAATAGGAGCTCTTTCAGGAAAAAAAGCAATGGTCAGATGGGGGAAAGGTGGCCTTATACACTGGCCCTCTGAACCACTTTATCTGAGATTTAGACCTTTGTTTGTTTTCCTGCTCACTGTTTTGAGGGTGTGGGTGGATGACATTTTGGTTTCCTTCAATCAAACTCTCCTTCCACAAAAATGAGAATGACCTGAAGACCGTCTTATCTCCCCCCCAAATTCCCTAATCAGTCTCTGGATAAAGTATCTTTTCCTGTCTTCCAGTTTCCTTTGTTATCATCCACAGAGGCAAAAACATATGCTTCATGAGATTCAACAGATCGCTTCCACTCTGTGACTTTTCCCAGGGACTAGATAAAAAAGGGAGACAACGTCAAGAAATCAATTTCCACTGAATATTAACCAGGCTTAGTGGAAGTATCATTACTTTATCCTGTGTGTATGAGGCTGCCATGGGCATCCTAGTGGTGACCAACACACAAAAGGAAGAGCATTTCTCCTTTAATTACAGCTTCTACAACCACTGGTGTTGTTCAGTCACTAAGTTGTGTGCAGTTCTTTGTGATCATGTAGACTGCAGCACGGTAGGCTCCTCTGTCCTCCACTTCCCTTTGGAGTTTGCTCAAATTCATATCCTTTGTGTCAGTGATGCTATCTAACCATCTCATCCTCTGCCACCCTCCTTTTCCTTTTGCTTTCAATCTTTCCCAACACCAGGGTCTTTTCCAATGAGTTGGCCCTTCGCATCAGGGAGCCAAAGTATTAAAACATCAACATCAGTCCTTCCAGTGAATATTCAGGATTGATTTCTTTTAGGATTGACTGGTTTGATCTCCTTGCAGTCTAAGGACTCTCAAGAATCTTCTCCAACCCCACAATTCAAAAGCATCAACTCTTCAGCACTCAGCCATTTTTATGGTCCAACTCTCACATCCATACACGACTACTGGAAAACCATAGCTTTGATTGTATGGAACTTTGCTGGAAAAGTGATGTCTCTGCTTTTCAATACACTATCTAGGTTTGTCATAGCTTTCCTTCCAAGAAGCAAGCATCTTTTAATTGCATGGCTGCAATCACCATCCCCAGTGATTTTGAAGCCCAAGAAAATAAAATCTCCCACTGCTTCTACTTTCCCCCCTTCTATCTGCCATGAAGTGATGGGACCACACTGGTGAAATGTTCCACCTACAAAGAAATTATTCTATGGATATTTGTATATTCACTTGCAATAATAAAAATTATAGTATTGTGTAATAGTTTGAACACTTTCCATGTAGCAGCCCTTAATCAGTGTTTTCTAAGGTATCTGTGATAAAGGCTTTTAGAATTAAATTATATTAGATAATATAAAAATGAAATAAAAGACATAGAAATGCATGTGTATTTTTAATTGCTAGATTTAACAGACATAAAATGACTGCCATAGCCATTTAAAATTTCTGAGTGTTTATTTAGATTTCCTGACATTTCATGGAATGGTTACAGATTGTGAACCAGCTCTATTTGTGAACCACACTTTGGTAGTGCAACTCTAAACAGAGTGTGCATATTATATCATGCATACATGCATGCCCAGTCTCAGTCATGTCCACCACTTTGCAAAACTGTAGCACACCAGGCTCTTCTTGTCTATGGAGTTTTTCAGGCAAGAATACTGAAGTCGGGTGAACATTTCCTCCTCCAGGTGATCTTCCCGACCCAGGGATCAAACCTGTCTCAATTGTTTCCCCTGCATTGGCAGGAGGATTCTTTACCACTGAGCTACCTGGGTAAGTCCCCATTATAATGTGATTAACACTTACACTACCTTATCTTTTTATTTTTTCCATTTTACACACAAGGAAAATGAAGCATGAGGCATTGACCTGTTCAAGGTCATTCATCTTATAAGTGTTACGCAAATATGAACCCAAGATCCAGAGTTTACATTCCTAACCATTAATAGAAGAAATAAAATTTCTGATATGCTCCTAATACCAAATAATAACAGACAGAGTTATACAGTGAAGTCCTGTATATTTGTATCATACCTTCTACTGTTCAAAGTGTTTTTGCTTGTGTTTGATCACTTGATATTTATAGAAGTCCTGTGAGTAAAGAGATCAATAATCATTTCATTCCATTGTCACCCATGAGCACTTGGGTCCCTGAGATGTTAGCTGATTTGTCTAAATTAAAAGATATGATTGGAGCTGGCCATCTGTTTTATAAGAATCACACGGTAAGGAATGCGTGGTTTAGACAAAAGAGACTAAGGCCCTGGGAAACCTTTCCTAGTAAAAGGAGCAAAAATCTGTATGGTAGAAATAAGAGAACAGAAGATGCCTGACTGTGCTTATAAGGAAAAAAAAAATGCTAGAAACCAGAATAAAGATGTTACTTAACAGTAGAAAGCTAGGCATGTGACTTGAGGCTTTGTCTACTTTGATGCTTTTATAGTTTGCTTACTCTAGAATAACAAGAAGTGGAGATAAAAGTGAAGCGTCATAGATTGTTAAGGCAAGGGTATAACTTTTTTGTTTTTTAACAAGATCTTCAATCTGTATATATTTAGTTTTTCTAGCCATGTCGATTCATTTTTGCAAAAGCAATATTAATTAGAGTGACTATGTCTGAGATGAAGATGCTAATAATTACAAGGTTTAAAGAGATTGCCAAAGCTAAAAAAGTGAAAGGGTTGAAACTGAATAGTTTTCCTTTGGCTTGAAATCCCAGATTCTGTCCTATTTGTAGCAGTGTCTATATAATCTTCCTACTTTATAGATACTTCCATGATCTCCTGGGAAATAAACAGCAAGAATGATGGAGGTAACATACAGGGTGGGTAGAAATGGATTACTGTAATTAAATGTCAGCTTTGGTCAGAGTTTAAGGAAAAAGAATCCAAGTAACAGAAATGCCATTTACAAGGAATATGAGACCTAAGTTAGAGCATATCTTTCACTGTCAGCTAATAAAGTAACTATAAGTCAAATTTTAATTTTTTCATTAAACAAAACTTGAGAGCATACTATACAACAAGTACTTGGTTAGGAAGGAAGAATAAGATAAATGTGATACAGACTTAGTTTTTCATGGGATTAATGGTCTATTGCAGGGGGGTCCATTAGGCTTTAATAATACACTCCTTTAAGAATTTATTGAAACCATTGGATTCTGTCTATAGCAGATTGTAGAGGTGATATAAACTTGTTCATACAATTCTGCTTTCGATTTCAAGGGTTTATAGACTGTACCCCTTTTCAAAATGAAAGGCATCAACAGACCCTCTAGGGAGCTCTAAGCATCACCGAGGTAAATCACTTCAGTTTGGAGAGTTGGAAAAGAAAAAATGTATAAGCCAATTGGCAACTTTAAAGGTGAACTACTAGTCCCAGTGGTGGTCTACAGAGGATTGGTAAGATCTGCTACTAAGAAGCCAGGAGTGGCTTCTGAAAGGAGGAGATGCTTGGACTCGATCCTCAAGAATGAGCTCAGAGGTTATGAAGTCTCTTTGGAATTTCAGATTCTTAATTTGTAAAATGTAGAGCTAGAAGATTTTGGAGGTTTTTTCCCAGCCATGATATTTTATAATTTTATGGAGTTCAAAAGATGCTCATAAGCTGATGCTCTCCCATCCACTGGCACCTCTTGACCCCAATCTTAATATCACTATAATGCTATTGTCTTTCTCCCAAAAAGTATCCTCAGAACTGGTTCAGAAGGAAGAGGAGATATACTATCGACTTCCTTACCTTTTTGCAAGAAAGAGTCCATGACTCAAAGTGTCTCTTACTTGAATAGAGAAATGAGAAAACCTGCTTTTTCTCTCCAGTTTCTGCTGGACAATGTCTTGATTGGGCAGAGCTTTTGCCAATAAGTAAAGAAAGACTTCTGTCTGTGCTGCTGAAATCGTGGGCAGGGTCACTAAAGAGTGACCACGTAGGGCAGGAACACATGAAAACATTTCTCAGAAAACAGCATTTCTCCCTTCTCAGTTAAGACAGTGTTTTGTTTTTGTTTAGGAAACATAGAAACAGAGCTTGAACAAGCTGGACTGGGTCATCTAATCTTTCCTCCTGGGAATGGAAGAGTTGCTGAAGCATATTCATTCATTTTTTCTTTTTTTTTTTTTTTCAGTTTCTCTTGGAGACTCCAGTGGGGGTTTCACCAAACTCTCTGGGCAATCTCTCTGTGCTCTAAGTCAATATTGCAGGAGGATTGTTATGACATTGGAAGGAAAAGGTAAAAGAATCTCCAAGAAAAACATTTGTTGAGGAGGTTGATTTAAAAGGAGTTAACTCTGTACATAGATGTTAAAACTGAACAAGCATAAGGGGCACTATATTCCCCATGCTGAAAAAAGTTTCATAATTTTTATTAATCAAAGATAAGAAGGTAATTATGCTTCTGTTTCCTAATTGCAAATGCACTATCTTGTATTTGTCTAAGACTGTGAGATTACTATTTTTTAAATTGAGGTACAGTTACTTTACAATGTTATGTTAGTTTCTGCTGTACAACGAAGTGGATAAGCTATATGTGTGTATATATATGTATATATATATATATATCCCCTCCCCCTTGGGACACCTCCCCCGCCCCCATCCCATTTCACCCATCTAGGTCACCACAGAGCACAAAGCTGAGCTCCCTGTGCTATATAGCAGGTTCCCATGAGCTATTTATTTTGCACATGGTCATCTATATACGTCAACCCAATCTCCCAATTCATCTCACACCCTCTTCCCCCATCCCTGTATCCACGTGTCCGTTTGCTACATCTGTGTTTCTATTCCTGCCCTGCAAAGACATTGTGAGATTATTGAATTCTGTAAGTTTCTTGATTTTCATAAATTTTTGGCCTTTTAAACATATTGAACATGATAATAGATGCTTTGAGCTTACAAGGGATTCATTATAACATGTATAAAAGGATACCTATATTTGTATTCTGAGTCTTACTGAATATTTGCAGTGTGACAAATCATGATGTTAAATATTTTACATGAATTTTCTATGACATACCTCATAAAAGACTGTGAGAGATTTTATCCCTTTTTCTAGTTTATATAACAAAGAAACAACTCAAAATTGAGCTTTACAAAAGCTAACCAATATGCTCAATTTCATAACTGCATATAGCAGGGTGGAGTTTTGAGATCAGTCCAGTCTGATTCCAAAGATCTGAACTACTATTTTTTACTTTGCATTTCTTACTCTACGTAGTAATATGTTAAGTAATGTCAGGTATTTAAAATGTTTTTCATTTCACTGTTCTTTTAGATAGAGAAGAGAGTGATTTGCTATTAGATTTTATGTCTATAGGGACCTTGTTTCTGTTCAGAAATGTATAGAGTGTATATTGCAGGCTACTGACCATGACTGACTTGGTTTGTACCCCTGCTCCATTTCTTTGACCTTATGCACGTCATACTGTTCATGAGGTTCTTATAGCAAGAGTACTGAAGTGGTTTGCCATTCCCTTCTCCAGTGGACCACGTTTTGTCAGAACTCTCCACCATGAACCATCTGTCCTGGGTGGCCCTGCACAGCATGGCTCATAGTTTCACTGAGTTAGACAAGTCTGTGGTCTATGTGATCAGATTGGTTAGTTTTCTGTGATTTTGGTTTTCAGTCTGCCCTCTGATGGAGAAGGACAAGAGGCTTATGGAAGCTTTCTAATGCGAGAGACTCATTGAGGGGGAAACTGGATCTTGTTCTGATGGGTGGAGCCATGCTCAGTAAATCTTTAATCCAATTTTCTGTTGATGGGTGGAGCTGTGTTCCCTCCCTGCTATTGGAGAAGGAAATGGCAGCCCACTCCAGTACTCTTGTCTGGAAAATCCCGTGGACTGAGGAGCCCAATAGGCTAAAGTCCATGGGGTCACAAAGAGTCAGACAGGACTGAGCGACTAAAGTTTTTAAACTTTATACTATGGTGGAGGTAATGAAGATAATGGTGGCCTTCTTCAAAAGATTCCATGCACGTACTGCTACACTCAGTGCTGCCAACCCTGCAACAGGCCACCACCAACCCATGCCTCCGATGGAGACTCCTGGACACTCACAGGCAAATCTGGGTCAGTCTCTTGTGGGGGTCACTGCTCCTTTCTCCTGGATCCTGGTGCACAAAGTTCTGTGTGTGCCCTCCAAGAGTCTGTTTCCCCAGTCCTGTGTAACTTCTGGCAGCTCTATGGTGAGGTTAATGGTGACCTCTTCCAAGAGGACTTATGCCACACCCAAGTCTACTGCACTCAGAGCCCCTGCCTCTGCAGCAGTTCGCTGCTGACCTGTACCTCCACAGGAGACACTCAAACACAGCTCTGGCTCAGTCTCTGTGGGGTCTCTGGGTCTTGGTGTGCACAAGGTTTTTTTGAGCCCTCCAAGCATCTCTGGCGGGTATGGGGTTTGATTCTAAATGCAATTTTGCCCTTCCTATCATCTTGCTGAGGCTTCTCCTTTGCCCTTGGATGTAAGGTATCTTTTTTGGTGGGATCCAGCATTCTCCTATTGATGGTTGTTCTGCAGTGAGCTGTAATTTTGGAGTTCTCATAGTAGAAGATGAGCACACGTCCTTCTACTCCGCCATCTTGGAGTGAACTTGGAGTTGTGGATGTGACTGGTAATGGAAGTAAAGTCCGATGCTGTAAAGAGCAACACTGCATAGAAACCTGGAATGTTAGATCCATGAATCAAGGTAAATTGGAAGTGGTCAAACAGGAGATGGCAAGAGTGAACGTCGACATTCTAGGAATCAGCAAACTAAAATGGACTGGAATGGGTGAATTTAATTCAGATGACCATTATATCTACTATTGTGGGAAACAATCCCTTAGAAGGAATGAAGTAGCCATCATAGTCAACAAAAGAGTACTTGCAGTACTTAGATACAATCTCAAAAATGACAGAATGATCTCTGTTTGTTTCCAAGGCAAACCATTCAATATCATAGTAATCCAAGTCTATGCCCCAACCAGTAACACTGAAGAAGCTGAAATAGAACAGTTATATGAAGACCTACAAGACCTTTTAGAATTAACACCCAAAAAAGATGTCCTTTTCATTATAGGGGACTGGAATGCAAAAGTAGGAGGTCAAGAGATACCTGGAGTAACAGGCAAATTTGGCCTTGGAGTACAGAATGAATCAGGGCAAAGGCTAACGAAGTTTTGCCAAGAGAACGCACTGGTCATGGCAAACATCCTCTTCTAACAACACAAGAGAAGACTCTATACATGAGCATCACCAGATGGTCAACACCAAAATCAGATTGATTATATTCTTTGCAGCCAAAGATGGAGAAGGTCTATACAGTCAGCAAATACAAGACTGGAGCTGACTGTGGCTCAGATCATGAATTCCTTATTACCAAATTCAGACTTAAATTGAAGAAAGTAAGGAAAACCACTAGACCATTCAGGTATAACCTAAATCAAATCCTTTATGATTATACAGTGGAAGTGACAAATAGATACAGGGATTAGATTTGATAGACAGAGTACCTGAAGAACTATGGTCGGAGGTTCCTGACATTGTACAGGAGGCAATGATCAAGATAATCCCCAAGAAAAAGAAATTCAAAAAGGCAAAATGGTTGTCTGAGGAGGCCTTACAAATAGCTAAGTACATAAAAGAAGCTAAAGGCAAAGGAGAAAAGGAAAGATATGCAGAATTTCAAAGAATAGCAAGGAGAGATAAGAAAGCCTTCCTCATTCATCAATGCAAAGAAATAGAGGAAAACGATAGAATGGGAAAGACTAGAGCCCTCTTCAAGAAAATTAGAGATGACAAGGGAACATTTCATGCAAAAATGGGCTCAATAAAGGAAAGAAATGGCATGGATCTAACAGAAGCAGAATATATTAAGAAGAGGTGGCAAGAATACACAGAAGAACTATACAAAAAAAGACCTTCATGACCCAGATAACCACGATGGTGTGATCACTCACCTAGAGCCAGACATTCTGGAATACAAAGTCAAGTGGGCCTTAGGAAGCATCACTATGAACAAAGATAGTGGAGATGATGGAATTCCAGCTGAGCTATTTAAAATCCTAAAAGATGATGCTGTGCAAGTGCTGTACTCAATATGCCAGCACATTTGGAAAACAGCAGTGGCCACAGGACTGGAAAAGTCAGTCTTCATTCCAATCCCAAAGGAACGCAATGCCAAAGAATGTTCAAACTACCACACAATTGCACTCATCTCACAGGCTAGCAAAGTAAATCTCAAAATTCTGCAAGCCAGGCTTAAACAGTACCTGAACTGAGAACTTCCAGATGTTCAAGCTGGATTTAGAAAAGGCAGAGGAACCAGAGATCAAATTGCCAACATCCACTGGATCATCAAAAAAGCAAGAAAGTTCCAGAAAAACATCTATTTCTGCTTTATTGACTATGTCAAAGCCTTTGACTGTGTGGATCACAACAAACTGTGGGAAATTCTTCAAGAGATGAAAACACCAGACCACCTGACCTGCCTCCTGAGAAATCTGTATGCAGGTCAAGAAGCAACAGTTAGAACTGGACATGGAACAACAAACTGGTTCCAAATTGGGAAAGGGGTACATCAAGGCTGTATATTGTCACTCTGCTTATTTAGCATATATCATGCAAAATCCAGGCTGGATGAAGCACAAGCTGGAATCAAGTTTGTCAGGAGAAATATCAATAACCTCACATATGTAGATGACACCACCCTTATGGCAGAAAGCAAAGAAGAATAAAAAGCCTCCTGATGAAAGTGAAAGAGGAGAGTGAAAAAGCTGGCTTAAAATTCAGCATTCAGAAAGCTAAGATCATGGCATCCGGTCCCATCACTTCATGGCAAATAGACAGGGAAACAATGGAAATAGTGAGAATTTCTTTTTGGGTGCTCCAAAATCACTGCAGATGGCAACTGCAGCCATGAAATTAAAAGATACCTGCTCCTTGGAAGAAAGGCTATGACCAACCTAGACAGTCTATTGGAAAGCAGATACATTACTTTACCAGCAAAAGTCCAACTAGTCAAAGCTATGGTTTTTTCAGTAGTCACATATGGATGTGACAGTTGGACTATAAAGAACACTGAGCACCAAAGAATTGATGCTTTTGACCTGTGGTGTTGGAGAAGACTCTTGAGAGTCCCTTGGACTACAAGGGGATCCAACCAGTCAATCCTAAAGGAAATCAGTCCGAATATTCACTGGAACGACTGATGCTGAAGCTGAAACTCCAATACTCTGGCCACCTGATGTGAAGAACTAACTCATTAGAAAAGACCCTGATGCTGGGAAAGATTGAAGGCAGGAGAAGAAGGGGATGACAGAGGATGAGATGATTGGATGACAACACTGACTTGATGGAATTGAGTTTGGGTAATGGACAAGGAGGCCTGGCATCTCTGTGACCCCCACTTTGGAGACCATTACATTGCAAAGATTATGAAAAGATTTGTATAATGATCTTTCTTTATATTATGACTTGCATCAACAAGATTTTGAGTTAGGTTTTAATAAACTTTTGTTTCTCTTAGAACTGATAGGAAATTGTGGGATAAATTTCAGTTGAGAAAGATTTTAAAAAAATGAGTAAAACATTGTCTTCTTGAAGCCTAAAATATAATGGATCAAACCGACTTGAAAGCACCAGAACAACAACAAAAAAGTCCTAATATAATATACAAGAAAGAAAAGAACAAATTACTTGTTGTGTGAGTATAAGAGAAGAAGACAGTCATTCTGCCTGGAGGCTGAGAAGGGAAGAGGCATATTTTCCTACAATATTATCAGCACAGTTCATTCTATACATTACTATATATAGTAATGGGTTAACATGGCAAATTTATATCATATACTTTTTTTTTTAATTGGAGCTGGATTTAGAAAAGGCAGAGGAACCAGAGATCAAATTGCCAACATCCGTTGGATCATCAAAAAAGCAAGAAAGTTCCAGAAAAACATCTATTTCTGCTTTATTGACTAAGCCAAAGTCTTTGACTGTGTGGATCAACACAAACTGTGGAAAATTCTTCAAGAGATGGAAATACCAGACCACCTGACCTGTCTCCTGAGAAATCTGTATGCAGGTCAACAAGCAATAGTTAGAACTGTACATGGAACAACAGACTGGTTCCAAATCGGGAAAGGAGTACATAAAGGCTGTATATTGTCATCGTGCTTATTTAGCTTATATACAGAGAACATCATGCGAAATGCCGGGCAGGATGAAACACAAGCTGGAATCAAGATTGCCGGGAGAAATATCAATAACCTCAGATATGCAGATGACACCATCCTTATGGCAGAAAGCTAAGAAGAACTAAAGGGCCTCTTGATGAAAGTGAAAGAAGAGAGTGAAAAAGTTGACTTAAAACTCAACATTCAGAAAACTAAGATCATAGCATCCAGTCCCATCACTTCATGGCAAATAGACAGGGAAACAATGGAAACGGTGACAGACTTTATTTTCTTGGGCTACAAAATCACTGCAGATGGCGACTGAAGCCATGAAATTAAAAGACTCTTGCTCCTTGGAAGGAAAGTTATGACCAACCTAGATAGCATATTGAAAAGCAGAGACATTACTTTGCCAACAAAGGTCTATCTTGTCAAAGCTATGATTTTTCTATTAGACATGTATGGATGTGAGAGTTGGACTATAAAGAAGATGAGTGCTGAAGAATTGATGCTTTTCAACTGTGGTGTTGGAGAAGATTCCTGAGAGTCTCTTGGACTGCAAGAAGATCCTAAAGGAAGTCAGTCCTGAATATTCACAGAAGAGACTGATGCTGAAGCTGAAACTCCAATAATTTGGCCACCTGATGCAAAGAGCTGACTCATTAGAAAACACCTTGATGCTGGGAAAGATTGAAGGCAGTAGGAGAAGGAGACGACAGAGGATGAGATGGCTGGATGGCATCACCGCCTCATTGGACATGAGTCTGAGCAAGCTCCAGGAGTTGCTGATGGACAGGGAAGCTTGGCGTGCTGCCGTTCATGGGGTTGCAAAGAGTCAGACGTGACTGAGTGACTGAAATGAACTGAACTGAACTGAACTGATTGCTTTATAATTTTTTGTTAGTCTGCTGTACAACAAGTGAAACAGCTAAATCTATCTCTCTGTCTATCTATATATATCCCCTTCCTCTTGAGCCTCCCTCCCAAGTGGAAAGGAAGAGTCAACTTTGATCAAAAGGGCTTTTTCAGTGCCTCTCGTTCATACCATGCAATGAACTGTCGAACTCACTTAACATTTCACTGCATTAATAGAAGGAAGCAGACATTTTTATATATTTAATAAGAAAGTGGGAAATGTCAATTTAATTAAACAAAAATTTATAGAATCCATAAAATGCTAAGAACTCTAATTATAACTACTGATACAGTGAAGACATTTTCCACAAGGAACTTAGAATTTATCTGAAGATGCTTAGTGTTAGAGAATCTGCCTATCTTCATCTATATTTGCAGGAAAAGTCAGTATGAAAACTTTAAATTCTGTTTTAATTATATTACAAAAGAGGTTTTGTTCATTTCCATGCTTACTACACTTATAAGAGGACTTTCCTGGTGACTTAGTGGTAAAGAACTTGTCTGCCAATACAGGAGATGCAAGTTTGATCCCTGGCTCAGGAAGATCCCCTGGAGAAGGAAAGGACAACCCACTCCAGTATTCTTGCCTGGGAAATCCCATGGACAGAAGGAGCCTGGTGGTACATTCCATGGTGTTGCAAAAGAGTCAGTCGCGACTTAAGAAATAAACAACAACAACAACCACTTACAGACCCACTCTGCCCAAGAAGAATTACTGGGGGAGCCAGGAAACTGACTCAAAAACAAAAAAAAAGAGCACCTAATAAAAGTGTCATTGAGTCCTAAACAGTTATAATTCTCCTGAGGTCTAGCTTTTTGATTTTTAAAAAGGTTTCTTCTTGTTTTTGACCTCCCTGCATATTCTTGCCATTAATCCTCAGTTTATGGTGAACTAGTTCTTGCCAATAAATAGCTTTCTAGTTAAGAAATGAGCGGACTGGTGCTCACTCTCACTTTTTTTGGTTGTCTTTGTGATGTAGTTTTCCCTCTCTTAACCCTTGCTTGCAGTTGATTTTATAGAAAAAGATTCAGAGCAACTCATACTCTCTTGTCTGCAAGAGAAGGAGAGTTTACAAGGTTTGCATTAGTCAGAGGAAAGTTATCATTTGGCCAAGTGCTTCTAAGTCATTTTCCAATTGAAATAAGAAATATCCTTTACAAGTCATTGTAAAAACTTCTGTCCAAGGCTACCATTCTCAGTATTTAAATTTGCCCCCTAGAGCACATCTGTCTGCCTTTTTTCACAAGCCCCATTCCCTCAGCGCTAATGAGAACCTCATGCCATCCAGTCTAAGAGCAGGATGTGGAGCCATTTCTCCCCAATTAATGTAAAGCATGTCAATCTGGGCCCTATGGAGTATGATTGGCTTTTCTTACTGCTGAATCTGGCTCCTAGGTGGTTTTGAATCAGCTTGAAGGTTTCATCTCTTAGTATCATATTGATTCTTAATTCCCTTCTTACAGAATCCAGTGAGATGTATTTGATTTTCTGAGAGGCCAAGCTTCTTCTCATATACTGGTGAGATCTGTAAGAGATAAAGGTGAGCTTTGTGAAGAAGAAAAAGTCCTTCTGCAAATGCCTATCTTTCCCCCTTAGCCTTACAAAATGATTTTGTTTGGTACGTGATTAAAGCTGGTTTGGATAGCCAGCAAACTCAGGAGTAGATTTATAGCCTCAAAAACAATACTTTCCAAGATTTCCTTTCAGAAAGCATGGCCCAGGGGCATCCCTTTTATTGAGCTGAGTCTCTAAGGAGTTGCATCAGAAGCAAAGATTTAAGCTTCTTTCCTAAGAGATCTTGACATTTTATGGTTTTCTATAAAAATATTGAGAACTAAGTAGTCAGGAATCCTTGTCGCCTTTTCTTCTCTGAGTTGTAGGTGTGCTCTGCCTCACAGCATAATCAGCTACTCTTATCCTTGTGACTTTATATTATCTCTGCATTATCTCCTCAGTTTACTGTGTCAACAGCCATTACCCCATAGACCTGATCTGGGGAGAAAAATGAGGAAAATTCTACATATTCATGTTTTGGGATGTAATAATGTAGCATCAGGGAAAAATAAAACCAGTCTTCTTGTCTTCCCCAAATATCAAGAAAGGTAAGAAAAAGATGTCACTTGAGGAGAGCCTGTCTGTCTTTACTATTTTAGGATTTTGCATATAAATATTTTTACTAACTCAATGTAAAATTTTGAACTTTGCTCCAAGAAAAAGTGCAATATTTGAAGTATTTTGGATGGTTCAGAAAATTCTAATCACTGAAGAAATTTCCTTATGCATCATTGCCTTCCTATAATATAGATTGTTACCTGCTTCACCCTCCAGAATGTGATCTCTATTAGAACAAGAAGCGTTTTGTTTATTTGATTTTATCTATAGTGCCTAACATAGAATGTGCCAGGTAAACAGCAAGTTTAATAAATTCTGGTTCAATTGAAAAATCCTGTTCAATTGTTGATTTCTTTTTGCAGAACTGAACAAATGCAAGTTTATTTTTCTTAACATAAAAATGAATCTAATTCAATTCTCTGTCACCCCCTAGCTAACTCATGAAGGAGGGTGATGGAATGTGCTTTAATGCTACTGTTTGTTTGTGTGTCTCCAGACCAAACTGTGATTATCCTGAGTGTAAGAACCATGTCTATTTCAAATGTACATCCCAAGCACTGAAGATGTCCATGTAATACTTGCTAAGTAAAGGAAGAGAATGATCAGACAGGATAAATTCATGGTTCTTACACAAGGGTTAAACTCCTGACATATGCATTAGTACAAAAATAGGTAGGCACAGTAATAGATCTGACAGTTATGGCCCATTAATTGAAATTGCATAAAAAACAGATGCTATCATGAATCTATGTGGTCCATTTTAGGACCCATTGCCCTTGCCCTAAACTCATCTTTGAAGTGTTTCAGTATTAAAATACACTTTGCATAAGTATTAACTAGACTCAGCAGCATGAGATGTCCAGGGAACAGGCAATGAACAAAGAAGAAATAAATTGCCAACATCTGAATTTTTTTCTAGCTCTGTACTGTTTGCCTCAACGGTTCTCTTGTGAGAAAGATCCTTCATTTCATGGTGAGAATAGCTTCCCCGATGGCTCAGTGGTAAAGAATCTGCCTGCAGTGCAGGAGATGTGGGTTTGATCCCTGGGTGGGGAAGATCTCAGAGAAGGAAGTGGCAATCCACTCCAGTGTCTTTTCCTGGGAAATCCCATGGACAGAGGAGCCTGGCAGGCTACAGTCCATGGGGTTGCAAAAAAAGCCAGAAGGGATTTAGTGAATAAACAACAACATTGAGTAATTGCATTGTGTCTAATGATATGTTAAGAACTTTACATGAACACCCTTGTGTAATTCTCAACTCACACTTATGAGATAAATAGTAATATAACCTCTTATAAAGAGAAATAGAACAGAAGCTTTGAGTGTTCAAGTATCTTATCCATCACACAGTAAAAAGCAGGGTTGAGACTGAAACACATTTATTATTCTGATATTGCAGTGAAAAGCTCTGTACATGAGCACATGGACTTACGAAGAGGATAGAAAAAGTCAACTATGCCTCAGTATGAGACGGCTGGATGGCATCACTGACTCGATGGACGTGAGTCTGAGTGAACTCCAGGAGTTGGTGATGAACAGGGAGGCCTGGCGTGCTGCGATTCATAGGGTCACAAAGAGTCAGACACGACTGAGCGACTGAACTGAACTGAACTGATGTGCCTCATGCTCAGTTGTATCTGACTCTTTGGATCTCATGGACTGTTGACACATCAAGTTGATGCATCATAGGTGCTCAATAAAAGCTGATGCATCATAGGGAATTTGACTCATCACAGGTGCTCGGTAAAAGATTGATCACATGGGGCAGGCTGCCTCCAGATGCAATGAAATGAGATGATTCACTGTAAGTCTTTAAATTGGAGTTGAACAAATCTTTTAGAAGATATTGAGGAGAGGTTCTTTGCATCACAAGAGTGAAATTAAATAATCTCGATGTGGTTTCCAAATCTGTGATCTAATTAGCTTACAATTACATGACAATCTATGTATTTTAGGAAAAAGTAAGAGAGGAGGGAATATTAAAGAGGGAGCAAGAGGGAGAAAAAGAAAAAGAGAGGGAAGAGCAGGATCTAATATTCAGTTATTTCTGGAAGCCAGGAGTAAATAGCCTAAACTCTTACCAATTTGCCAAATCTGCTTTGAAGGGTCATCCTACCTTGAAGAGTTTCCCTAGTGGCTCAGAAGGTAAAGCATCTGACTGCAATGCAGGAGACCTGGGTTCTATCCCTGGGTCAGGAAGATCCTCTGGAGAAGGAAATGGCAACCCACTCCAGTACCTTTGCCCGGAAAATCCCATGGACAGAGGAGCCTCTGGTCCAGGAGGCCATGGGGTCGCAAAGAGTCAGACACAACTGAGCGACTTCACTTTCCTACCTTGTAGGGAGGTAGAAAGGAATAAATCTCTAATTTATAGAAGAAGTTAAAGCAATGATGGAAATAGCCAAGCCACCCAGGATTCCTCCAAATAATTCATAATTGGCTTCTCCACAAATCCCCTTTTCCCTATTGCCACATGTAATGCAATGAAAACCAGCACACAGCTGTCTCACCTCCCAGGGTTAGATTGCCCCATCCTCATGTAAAAGAGTATTCTCCTGGTGGAGTTCTTTAGGAGTTTCAGAGTTTAGAAACCAAGTCAACTGTCAGCCAACTTTGTCAAATAGGTTTGGGGTTATATTCAGCATATATTCATTTGGACAACTGAGAATCAGTGCTCAATTTGCTCTTCCTTGGCCAATTTTGTGCAACATATATTTGCTTCTGTGCTGACCAAGGTTAACATTTACTCAGAGCTTTGGGGTCTTCTTCCAAAAGAAGAGGATCTAGACCATTTCAATAAAATTAATTAGGCTAGCTCGTGTGGCATAGATTACAAACTACTATATATTTTCTTACTCAACCAAGTCATTGGCTGCTTTTCTTATTTTGCTTTGATTAAATTGCCTTCAGCAAAGAAAAATCTCTTTGATTTAGATTTTTGAAAGAGATATTATCCCATCTAACTTGGCCCTAACTCCAAGGAACTCCCAACTTCTTAGCATGTAACGCCACTTCCCCTTAACTGTTATCTATATTGCCAACCAACTGGATGTCTCAATCATGACTGATTTCTTTGGAACCATGACTTGATTAAAATTCCAATTGCTGAGTGATTCAGGCAGGGAGGCCTTGTCCATTGACTAGCAAGATGTATGAAGTGGATATGAATCTTTCCCCCACCCTGGGGAACTTCGCTCTCCACAAGTCAATTATAAATGTCCAATGAGCTTAGAGCTAAGGTTCAGAAAAATAACAAAAATTCAGTGTTCAACTCAGAACATGCACACTTGTATTAAAACAATAAAATTTTAGAATAGTGAAAGCTCATATATTAAACTGCACTTTTTAAAGTTACTGATGGGCTATCATTTGCAGGGTGCTGTGGAAGATGATATGTTATGACATCTGGATCTCCCCTTAGCATGAGGTACTTACTGCCTAGTTGCTGTGAGTATTGGCTGCTGTCAACTCATAGCTGATTACTCTGAGAATTGTCTCAGTTGAAGGAAGTTTGCCCAAGTTTGCAAGCCCTCAGGCTGGCCAGGCAAGAATGTAATGGCTTCCTTCTTTTGCCTCAAAGTGGTGTAACTCTGAAGCTCATTTCAGATCTTGGGTGATGAGCAAGGTCTCCACTGCAATTTTCTGTCACCACTCAGCTGTTTTCCTCTGTCCAGTTGTGCTTTCCTACCCCTTTGGAGTCTTGTTGCCAAGACTATTGCTCAATAATCTCTTGTATAAATCTCCATCTTGGAGTTGTTTCCCAAGGATTTTTATCTAACAAAAATACTCTTCTAGATACTAGATGGTATTTAGAGATGGTTTTGCTTACAATAGTGAATACTTAAACGCCTCTGCTTACTCGAAATGGTCTGGGAGAGACATGATCAGTAACTGACTACTCTCTAAAAAAGAAGCCCATTCCTCCCCTCTGCAATGTAGAATTCTGCTGTCTCTTTTTTTGCCTTCATGGTGCTCTCTGCAAACTTATGCTTCTATTCTACTCATTCTATTCTCATTTTGTTGTCATTAGTCTCTTGCAAAATGTTATGAGTGTTCTGGAGACAAGGATTTATTTTAGCACCGACTCCAATAAAGAAGTGAAGTGTGAAAGTCACTCAGTCGTGTCCAACTCTTTGCAACCCCATATACGGTCCATGGAATTCTCAAAGCCAGAATACTGGAGTAGGTAGCCATTCATTCTCCAGGGGATCTTCCCAACTCAGGGATCGAACCCAGGCCTCCTGTATTGCAGGTGGATTCTTTACCAGCTGAGCTACTAGGAAATGTAGTAGGTCCTAAGCAATTTGTGTTGAAAAAGGAAGGAATGAATGAACAAAAAAGGTAAGACAATTTGAAAGTTGAATGCAAAGAATATGCCTATAGAATGGCAAAAATTCAGAAACGAGGTGGAATTTAGATTCAGCCTTGAAGAAATTTAGCAGGTTTGGGGCATATGGGTATTTCAAACTGAGAAAGCAACATTGACTGTCACATGGAAGTAAGTGATTAAGTCAGATATTTGTGTCATAATAATGACAGCCTATTCAATTCTAATTTTTTTTTTTAAGAAAATGAAAAACAAGGAGCCTTGGAACTTCCCTGGCCATCAGTGGTTAAGATTCCATGCTCGCAGTGCAGGGGGAATGGGTTCAAGCCCTGGTCAGAGAATTAGGACCCTGCATGCCAGTGCAAATAAATAAGTAAATAATAAAATAAAAATAGAGCTGCTTAAAGAAAAAAAGAAACAAGGAGTCTTGACAGAAATACAACAAAATATTTCTTAGAACCGCTAGTCAGTATTTCAACAGCATTATGTGAGGGCTCAGGACCAGAAACTCTAATATGAGAAATGTCAGTCACTTGGATTGTTTCTCTAGAAAAGCGAGCTTCCCATCTCTATTTGTCTGCTTACTCTTCTATTTCGTTGGAAGCCCTATCTTCAGACCACTTTGACCTCTCAAAAACTGAATAGAGATTGTATGAGACTGTGAGTACATGAAGAGAGAAAATCTTCCCAGCAGTGACCAGATATCAATTTCTGATTCAGTTTCCATGGTCAGCAGGGGTAGCAGGAGACACTTTGGAAATGGAGCATAAACTAGCTTATGAATGGGCAGAAGAGTGAATGCGGCAGGTGGGGAGCTATGGGAAGCATTTGCTAATGGGCAAAGCTCTTTATGGTTAAAAAATTTCCATTCTTAATAGTGGTAATCATTATCAAGCTCAACAACAATTTTCCTTGTTAAATTTTATAATCCAGGGGGTGTGTGTATATGTGTATGAGTGTGTGTGTGTGTGTGTGTAACAGGTTGGATTAAATATTTAAATTGTGGCAGCAGATTTCTGCCCAATATTATATGTGTATTAAACTAACCATTCCTTGAGTACATTTAATGCTAGAGAGGAGAAGTCATGTTATATAGAGAATCTTGCTTTGTAAGATCACTTTGTCCAGGCTAAAGAGTTGCCACATGTAAACCTCAAAGTGGACAGATTTCAAAACAAGCAGCATCTGTAGCAGTTTTATATGTGCCAAGACCCAAATATGAGAGTGAATAAAGCTTCACTTTTTAATCTTCAAAACCCTAGACTTATATGTGTCAGTGATAGAAGCTCTGGGGGAGCAGGGACACATAAAATACTACCATGTGTTAAGTGCTGTGACAGAGAGGAAAGAAAAAAGTGCACTGGGTGCAGCTCTCCCTGTAAAGGTCAAAGATGTCTCAATAGAAGAGGTAGCATTGGATCTTAAGTAACAAGAAGCACTGGCCACATGGAGAAGTTGGGGAGGAGAGGTCAACAAAGGGACCAGTGTGTGCAAGGCCAGAGCATCAGAAAACATAAAAAAATGTCAGAATAATGGGGAAAAAAACTAATAGCAGAAACTAAATAGGTTATTTTGGTGTGTGTGAGCAAGGTAAAGAACAGATAGAAGAATTAGACAATAAGGAGGCTGTTGCCGAAAGTCATGGAGGACATGTGACCTCCAGTTGACCCACAAGCTAGAACCCGGCAACTGGAGCCTTCTTGTCCCCTGACCTGTCCTTGGAACATCCTCTCTGCCTACCATTCCTGGAGTGGGAGGTGTTTTTCAATGACATAGTCTCTTTTTTTGGTCCCATCCTGTGGCACTTGGGATCTTAGTTTCCCAACCAGGGATCCAACAATGCTCCCTGCATTGGGAGTGTGAAGTTCCAAACACTGGATCACCAGGGAAGTACTAACAAGGTTATAGTCTTGAGAGAGAAAGATTAAATGAGTTAATATATGTGAAGAAACACATATATTTGGAACAAAGCCTGGCAAAAACTAAGTATTAGGTAAGTGTTCCTTACTATTGGAAGGTGGATTTTAAAATGCCTTCATTTCTTGCCTCCTTTCAACACCATTTGGAGCAGGTACAGTTCTTCCTTTCTCCCTTACTGTTTCTCTGTCTTTCAAACAAACCCTCTCTTGGGAAGACATCTTCCAGATAAATGATTCCTGACTGATTTGAAGAATGTCACTTCCTGCCAGGAACTCAGGACAGTTCTGAGTGAGCAATCCTCAGTCACTCACGTTTCACAACTCAATCCTTCCCTCCTGCAACTCTCAGGTTGCAGCCAAACCTAGAGGAACAAAAGGTTTCAGGTCAAAGGATTGGAAATGCTAATCGCAATGCTAATGCTAAATTTGGCACCTCCTTGTACGTGTAGTCTTATACATTTCACTAGACCTTATCCATACATAGGTCCTGTCTTCCCAAAGAATTTTTCGTGGGCAAACTCCTCTCTACTTCCCTATACACCAGAATACCTTTCACACTGTTGGTTTAAAACAGGTGTCCAGCAATACATGCCAAATAACACTCAGTTGTAAAGTTTTGGATTGGAGAATCACTAGTTAACTGATTTATATATACAGTTTATCTGTATCTTCCATTGCATTGTGTTTAAAAGTTTCAAAGTTGGGACTTCCTTGGTTCCCAAGGCAAGGAGCCTAAGTTCTATCCCTGATCAGGGAGCTTGATTCCATATGCTGCAACTAAGACCTGGTGCAGTCAAATAAATATATATTTTTTAAGTTTCAAGGTCTCCCATTTCCTTGAACCACAAAACTTAAATTTCTGCAGATACTCCACAATCTGCACAATCAATTCTACTTCACCTAAGCAGTTTAATATAACCAGAACAGCTAATGTTTCTTGATTGTTTACTAGGCCGTGAGCATTGGTTCAAAAAATTTACCTTAATTTTGCTATTTATTAGTCATAAAAAGCAACAAGTTAGCTAGGTCATGTTATTATCACCTTACAGAGTAGAAAAAAGAGGCACAGATTTTTTAAGAAACATGCCCAATTTACTTACCAATTCAAGCAAATGGGGCTAGAATTTGACATCTCTCCAGCCCCCAAAGGTGCTCTCCTGGTGGCTTAGCAGTAAAAAATCCTCTTGCAATGCAAGAGACACAGGACACATGGGTTCCATCCCTGGGTTGGGAAGACCCCCTGAAGGAGAACATGGAAACCCACTCCAGTTGTCCTTGCTGGGAAAATCCCATGGACAGAGGAACCTGGTGGATTATGGACCATGAGGTCACAAAGTGTTGGACACGAATAAAGTGAGTGAGCATGCTCACAACCCCCAAGGTTGCTTCCAGTTTTTCCCACTGAATAATCATCCCAGCACATCCACTGGCAAGTCAATCTTTTTCAGATATGTACTGTCATCATTCTTTTCTCCATAATTTTTCTCCTAAAGTTTCCTTGACAATAAAAGTCAGGATATCTTGAAGCCTCTCTTGATATCTACTACTAGAAGATTCCTCCCTATATGTGAACCATATAGACTTTCTCACTATATAAATGCATCTTCTGAATTATCATTTGTTTAGTTAAATACTCTCATGTATTGTTATATATGTTCTACTGAATGTTTCCTTTGCTAGGCTTGTCTGCTTAGAAATTTGTCCTTCCTCCACTTTAATGGAGCCTAGAGCTAAATCCATATTCAATATTCAATACAGACAGAAAGTGGTAGATTCTCAGAGTGTTACCATAAGCACCCTGGATCCTGAATTCTCTATCAAATAGCAACCTGATGAGATGATTTCACTCATAACACTGAAACATCTGTATTTCCTGTCTGTGCAGCTCTCCATGGTGGCAACTGTGGGCACAAGAGTGGATTGCCAGACCTCCATGAACTGAGAGAGGCATGCACAAGTGACAGGCATACTTCGGTGATTAAATGACACCTATGTTAGAGTGACATATAAATTTCCATGGGAGTGAATAGAAAAAAAAATCAGTCATATTTAGAGAGTCTATGTGTTTTCCAATACCTGTTCTATTCTAGAAAATAGGCAGTTTGAAGAAGACACAACAAAAAGCATAGAGTCACAATGAGTAAGTTACATGCATCTTCTCTAGAAACAGTGTTCAAAAGCTATTTAGCAGCCTGTCTTAAGTTTGCTTTCTCTCTCAGCTCCAGGGGTAAAGGTCTGAATTTCATAACTACAGTATCACTGCATCCAGTGTGCCTGTCAGAATTCCCTTTGGTAGCAGTTAGCATTTATTTTCAGAGAAGGCAATGGCACCCTGCTCCAGTACTTTTGCCTGGAAAATCCCATGGACGGCGGAGGCTGGTGGGTTACAGTCCATGGGATTGTGAAGAGTCAGACACAGCTGAGCGACTTCCCTTTCACTTTTCACTTCCATGCATTGGAGAAGGAAATGGCAACCCACTCCAGGGTTCTTGCCTGGAGAATCTCAGGGATGGGGGAGCCTGGTGGGCTGCTGTCTATGGGGTCGCACAGAGTCGGACATGACTGAAGCGACTTAGCAGCAGCAGCATTTATTTTACAAGCCTTATCTTGTTGGGAGAAGTTTTGACTGGAATAAGCTAAAGAAGAGAGTAGGGAAAAATAAATGGCTTCAAAGTTGAGCAAACAAGGAAACTATGAAATTGTAAAGCAAACTAATCCGTGGTAGAGATGTTTCTCCAAAAACTTCCACTGCTTTTATATCTGATGTTTTTCATCTAGACACGAGGCCAAGAATCCTTGCTACCACTCACTGATTCTTCCATGTAAAGTAACACACACAATAAAAACTCAGGAACTGCTTTGTTACAAGGTTGGCATGTGGGTAATCAGATTTCATGTGGACTTTAGCAAAAAAGTATATACAGCCTGCTCAAAAATAACCAATCAACTTATGTCAAGAATCAAACAAAAACCAGAGCTGTAAAAGAGAGAACGTCAGAGATTCATGCTTTTAAGCACGTTTATGATGAAGAGGATTAGGTTAGAAAAAGCACTAGTCTGGTGGGCTTGCAACTGGATTGTAATTTAGCTCAGACTCCAATCTGTCCCCCTGCCAACTGTATATTCACTTCTGTCAGTGACCTTCTGCCACTTGAATGGAGTTAAGAGCACATGGGGGCATAGGGTTACAGAGGAAAAGGCAGGGGTTGATCTCAGTGGTTAGAAATCATTAGGGGTTAGAATAGGAGTGTGAATGAGCAGGAAATTTTAAACATGGCCTGTAGGCCCTGTCACTTTGCATCATGTCTTGATTTGATGTGTTATCCACACCCACATCCTATTCCCTCCAAGCTTTATTCTACTCTTTTGTGTCCTTAAACCATCTCTGCTCACATCTGCACCACATAATTGAGACCACATAGGAACCATGTAGGAATGATGTAAAGCTCTTACTAAAAAAAAAAAAAAAAAAACTTATATGCCACTAGAGTTAAAAAAAAATAGTGCTAAGACAGGATGCGACCCTAAAACATGTTGAATCATGTTCTCCCAGGGTAGATGTGGCTTCCTGGAGGAAAGGAGACTTGCTGTGATTGCTAAGGAATGTCTTGACAGTTCCTTGATGCCATCAGAAGTGGCTTATGCCTGAGAGTGTAAGTCACTGACTCTTTCAGCCAACACTCTCATTCATGCACCTATGTCTTCACTTTTCTTCACTCTGCCCATCTTGATTATCCTTCCAGGTGTTCTGTATTTCATGCCTAAGCAAACCTCACATGTTCCTGGAGCATTGCTCCTTCTGGAAAACTACATCCACTCTAGGTTTGTCAGTCTCTTATTCCTTTGAATTTCCAAAGCACAAGATTTCATATAGAAGTCATTTTCGCCTTTTGGTGCTATGGCTACTTCACATTCTGATGTAACCTATGATCCCCTTTTAGAAAGAATGTAAAATATTTTTCAAATTCATAAAATAACACACAAAGGATTATAATAGAAACCAATGTGTGGAAGAGCTTCCCAGGAAGCACAGTGGTAAAGAATCGCCTGCCAATGCAGGAAATGCAGGAGATGCAAGTTCAATCCCTGGGTTGGGAAGATCCCCTGGAGGAAGAAATGGCAACACACTCCAGTATTCCTGCCTGGAAAATTCCACAGACAGAGGAGACTGGCAAGCTACAGCCCATAGGATCACAAAGAGTCAGACACTATAGAGAGACTGAGCACAATATTTGGAAATGCAGCTAAAATGGTAAACAAATTTGTGATATAATACATGATGCTTTATTAATACACTAAGAATAAAGATGTAGTAGAAAGTCTAATTACTTAATTTCAAAGTAGTGGTGACTTAATATTTTGAAATATCTGCAACAGTGAAGTATGAGATGACAAACTAGAAATCTAATGACAGTTCACAAGTATTGCTAAGACCATTGTGTGCATGAGCTCTACGTGTGTGTGTGTGGTATTTTCCTACATTCATCATGGAAGAAAATGCAAGATTTCAGATAGAGAAGCTAGTGAATATTCCTGAATTCTCCTAGGTTGTGAGCCCCTTAATTTTAACTTAGAGAAATCCCTGTCATCTGTCTTATTATTATAACTAGTTGGTAAAATCAGGACATGGGCACTCATCTTTCTCTCTATATACCTCCTTCAATGAAGAGACTAGTTCTTAGCCCCTGGTAGTAGCTGAACCAGAAGTTTTTGAACATACCAAAATGCAATTAAAGACCAACTTATGTGAAGCTAAAACATGCCAAACCAACCACAAGCATTCCCAGAATTAGTTAATTATATTTTTGTTTGACATAATTTCTATTTTGTCTTGTAGTATACATAATTGCTTGCATTCTTGTCTCTTCCAGTAAATTCTATCTTTTTAAGATTGGACTTTGCATCTGGTTCTCTCCGTTCAGGTAATGAGAGCCTAAACTCAAGTGGCTGTAAGAGTACATCTGTGGAATAGGTTAATATAATATAATGAGAATGAAAAATTGATATATTTCTCATGACAGTAAGGTGAGCCAAAGTTTGATGCAAGATTTTGGACTAGAGATTCTTGGAAAATTAATAGGAAAGTTAAAGTACAATGAGTGTGGTTGGGGGCTCACAACCTAATGTTCTTCCATTCCTTTCTATATTGAAATGTCAATGTCTTCCCCCTTTAGACTACAACACAATCTGTAATTGTCTGAAATGTGACAGAATGTGAAATATGATACCATAGAAAATTGGCCTTGAAAATTCTAAAACATTAGTCACACTTCCATATAAGTATTCTGAAGAAACCATATTTTTTTCTAACAGTCATAGTAGGTAAAAACAAGGTCAACTAAAACCATTGTCTTGTGGTGAGACCTATGCTCATGTATTGTTCTTTCCATTTTTATTTCTGGAAGATGGCAGATAGAGGCTTTGGGTGGAACTTTAAAATGTGGAAGAAAGGAATATTGCCATACTTTCTTCATCTATTCCATGTAGGATTATTTATGTTGGAAAATTAAAATTAAATTATATATATATATTTTTTAATTCTCTTTCTAAAATTTTGGTTTTGGCTATGCTGCAAGGAATATGGGTGTCCTTACTTCCCTAACCAGGGATTGAAACTGAATCCCTGCATTGGAAGCATGAAGTCTTAGCCACTAGACCAAAAGGGAACGCCTATAAACTATATCTTTCTGAGGAGATAAATTTATGTGTGTTGAATCTGCAGTGTTGAGGCCACATGCAAATCATTGGAAAATTAGAAATAAAGGACTGAAATTCTAAAGAGAATTAGATTATGGTTGCTTTGGCTACAAATGTAGATATTTTGAGGTTGCCTTACTATACTCAGTGAAAGATATATTAATTGGAATTTCTATAACGTAGTTGTTAAGAGCATCAGCTCTGGAATTAAACAGACTGAGTTTATATTTCAAGTTAATGACCTATAAAATGGGCTTCCCTCATGGCTCAAATGATAAAGAACCAGCCTGCAGTGCAGGAGACCCAGGTTCAACCCCTAGGTTGCAAAGATGCCCTGGAAAAGGGAATGACTACCCACTCCAGTATTCTTACCTGAGAATTCCATAGACAGAGGAGTCTGGCAGTCTACAGTCCACGTGGTTATAAAGAGTTGGGCATGACTGAGAGACAAATAAAGGCAATGACAAAGAATGCTCAAACTCCCACACAATTGCACTCATCTCACATACTAGTAAAGTAATGCTCAAAATTCTCCAAGCCAGGCTTCAGCAATATGTCAACCGTGAACTTCCTGATGTTCAAGCTGGTTTTAGAAAAGGCAGAGGAACCAGAGATCAAATTGCCAACATCCGCTGGATCATGGAAAAAGCACGAGAGTTCCAGAAAAACATCTATTTCTGCTTTCTTGACTATGCCAAAGCCTTTGACTGTGTGGATCACAATAAACTGTGGAAAATTCTTCAAGAGATGGGAATACCAGACCACCTGGCCTGCCTTTTGAGAAATATGTATTAAGGTCAGGAAGCAACAGTTAGAACTGGACATGGAACAACAGAATGGTTCCAAATAGGAAAAGGAGTACGTCAAGGCTGTATATTGTCACCCTGCTGATTTAACTTCTATGCAGAGTACATCATGAGAAACGCTGGACTGGAAGAAACACAAGGTGGAATCAAGATTGCCGGGAGAAATATCAATAACCTCAGATATGCATATGATACCACCCTTATGGCAGAAAGTGAAGAGGAACTAAAAAGCCTCTTGATGAAAGTGAAAGAGGAGATTGAAAAAGTTGGCTTAAAGCTCAACATTCAGAAAGCTAAGATCATGGCATCCGGTCCCATCACATCATGGGAAATAGATGGGGAAACAGTGGAAACAGTGTCAGACTTTATTTTTCTGGGCTCCAAAAGCGCTGCAGATGGTGACTGCAGCCATGAAATTAAAAGATGCTTACTCCTTGGAAGAAAAGTTATGACCAACCTAAATAGCACATTCAAAAGCAGACATTACTTTGCCGACAAAGGTCCAGGCTATGGTTTTTCCTGTGGTCCTGTATGAATGTGAGAGTTGGACTGTGAAGAAGGCTGAGCACTGAAGAATTTATGCTTTTGAACTATGGTGTTGGAGAAGACTGTTGAGAGTCCCTTGGACTGCAAGGAGATCCAACCAGTCCATTCTGAAGGAGATTAGCCCTGGGATTTCTTTGGAAGGAATGATGCTAAAGCTGAAACTCCAGTACTTTGGCCACCTCATGCGAAGAGTTGACTCATTGGAAAAGACTCTGATGCTGGGAGGGATTGGAGGCAGGAGGAGAAGGGGACGACAGAGGATGAGATGGCTGGATGGCATCACGGACTCGATGGACGTGAGTCTGAGTGAACTCCGGGAGTTGGATATGGACAGGGAGGCCTGGTGTGCTGCAATTCATGGGGTCGCAAAGAGTTGGACAGGACTGAGTGACTGAACTGAACTGAACTGAGAGACTAACACACACACCCACATGTACACACCCCTATAAAACACTGAGTATGAGTCATAAAGGGTATGCAATGAATTTCAACGCGTTGTTACTGAATAGTTGAATGAGGTCTTAGGCTGTGATGACATTTTGAAAATCTTCCATTCAGAGGATAGTTGGAAAAAAAGAAGTAATGAGTAAATCTGTTGAGGACATTGTGGAAAGAAAACGGAATATGTCAACCTTGTAGAAGAAACCAAGAGTAAGAGAAAAGAAAAGCAGGAGAAAATTGTAGACAGAGTTACTGGACAAAAGAAATGGAAGGATCATAACGTGACAACATTTAAGTCTTATAGAGACAAAAGTTTCAAGAAAAATGAAAGCTGAGAAATTTCACTGAATTGAATAATTTTAAGGATATTGATAAAAGTGCAGGTTTACTGGAGTTCTGGAAATAAGATTGAAGAAAATGCAGGAGGTTGAAATAGTAAGTATAGAACAAACTTTTTGTCAGGGTCTGGAAGTTGCAATATTAGACAATAGATGGAGTTATGGTAGGGTCATGAAAACTTTTTGGTTTTGATTTTGAGACCAAATAAAGGTTAGACAAACTTTTGGAGAAAGAGTGGAGATGACTGAGGATATAAACAAAAGATGAGATGAGATAATTGATCTCAATTATCTCAAAAGAAATTGGAAACAATTAATGTAGATTCAAACTGAAGGATGATTTGTTGAAAGGAGGAGGGACAAATATGTCTCCAACTAAAGAAAGAATGGTTTAAGAATGGGTCGAGTTAGAATTACATCATAAACTGGTAAATGAAGAGATTCCAACCAGATGACCTGAGTGTATTCACTAAGGTATAAGGTGGAAACTACAAAGAGACGTGCACTGCTGCCAACTTTGGTCCAAAAGCCAACCTAGAAGGAAGGGTCAGCCTCAGTACGCTTTTCCATAGAAATTCCTGAGGCTGGAGAGACTAGATTGACATGTAGCTTTCCCACAAAGGATGAAGAATGGCATGAATGAAGAATAAGGATTGAAAGTGAAAGGAATAATGTACAAGAATTCAGAAGAACTTTCTTTTTTTCTTTTTTTTTTTTTTTTTACTTTTTTGGAATCTTTTATATAGGAGTATAGCTGATTAACAATGCTGTAATGATTATTAGTAGATTTACATAAATCTTCCTTATTTGTACTTACATTGCCTTTCTGTTAACTGTTCAGTTTTCTTTTTAAAAAAATTTTTATTTTTACTTTATTTCGCTTTACAATACTGTATTTGTTTTGCCATACATTGACATGAATCAGCCACGGGTGTACATGAATTCCCAATCCTGAACCCCCCTCCCACCTCCCACCCCATATCATCTCTCTGAATCATCCCCATGCACCAGCCCCAAGCATCCTCTATCCTGTACATCCATTTATGATAAAAACTCTCCAGAAAGCAGGAATAGAAGGAACATACCTCAACATAATAAAAGCTATATATGAATGGCAAACCCACAGCAAACATTATCCTCAATGGTGAAAAATTGAAAGCATTTCCCCTAAAGTCAGGAACAAGACAAGGGTGCCCACTTTCACCGCTACTATTCAACATAGTTCTGGAAGTTTTGGCCACAGCAATCAGAGCAGAAAAAAAAAAAAAGAAGAAGTTTCTAAACAAATGGTGCTTGGGTATCAGTCGGTTCAATCAGATTTGCCTACTTCACAGTTGGCACAGTAGGTGCCCATATGCTACTGGAGATTAGTGGAGAAATAACTCTAGAAAGAATGAAGGGATGGAGTTAAAGCATAAACAATACCCAGTTGTGGACAGGACTGGTGATAGAAGCAAGGCCCGATGCTGTAGAGAGCCATATTGCATAGGAACCTGGCAGTTTTCATTTTAGTCCCAAAGAAAGGCAATGCCAAAAAATGTTCAAATTACCGCACAGTTGCACTCATCTCACACGCTAGTAAAGTAACGCTCAAAATTCTCCAGCAATAGGTGAACTTCCAGATCTTCAAGCTGGTCTTAGAAAAGACAGAGGAACCAGAGATCAAATTGCCAACATCCGCTGGATCATCAAAAAAGCAAGAGAGTTCCAGAAAAACATCTATTTCTGCTTTATTGACTATGCCAAAGCCTTTGACTGCGTGGATCACAATAAACTGTGGAAAATTCTGAAGGAGATGGAAATATCAGACCACCTGACCTGCCTCCTGAGAAACTTGTATGCAAGTCAGGAAGCAACAGTTAGAACTGGACATGGAAAAACAGACTGGTTCCAAATAGGAAAAGGTGTATGTCAAGGCTGTATATTGTCACCCTGCTTATTTAACTTCTATGCAGAGTACATCATGAGAAATGCTGGACTGGAGGAAGCACAAGCCGGAATCAAGATTGCTGGGAGAAATATCAATAACCTCAGATATGCAGGTGACACCACCCTTATGGCAGAAAGGGAAGAAGAACTAAAGAGCCTCTTGATGAAAGTGAAAGACGAGAATGAAAAAGTTGGCTTAAAGCTCAACATTCAGAAAATGAAGATCATAGCACCCGGTCCCATCACTTCATGGCAAATCGTTGGGGAAACAGTGGAAACAGTGGCTGACTCTATTTTTCTGGGCTCCAAAATCACTGCAGATGGTGACTGCAGCCATGAAATTAAAAGATGCTTGCTCCTTGGAAGGATAGTTATGACCAACCTAGATAGCATATTAAAAAGCAGAGACATTACTTTGCCAACAAAGGTCTGTCTAGTCAAGGCTATTGTTTTTCCAGTGGTCATGTATGGATGTGAGAGTTGGACTGTGAAGAAAGCTGAGCACCAAAGAATTGATGCTTTTGAACTGTGGTGTTGAGAAGACTCTTGAGAGTCCCTTGGACTGCCAGGAGATCCAACCAGTCCATCCTAAAGGAGATCAGTCCTGGGTTTTCATTGGAAGGACTGATGTTGATGTTGAAGCTCCGATAGTTTGGCCACCTGATGCAAAGAGCTGACTCATTTGAAAAGACCCTGATGCTGGGAAAGATTGAGGGCAGGAGGAGCATCACCGACTCAATGGACATGGGTTTGAGTGGACTCCAGCAGTTGGTGATGGACAGGGAGGCCTGGCATGCTGCGGTTCAAGGGGTCGCAAAGAGTCGGACACGACAGAGTGACTGAACTGAACTGAACTGAACTGAAGAGTTAATGGATATAAGCATGAAGTTAATTTCATTTGACCAGATGAGGAACAGTGTGATGGGAATGAGTTACTTTACGTGTTGGTATGCCAAGAAGCCACGATTTGCAAATGCCCCATATGAAATCCAGCTTTTCAAATGCTGAGACCCATTGGACTTCAATAGAATTATGACACATACGTGTAGAACAATTCTAATTCCATCCGGCTTCCCCTTCTTCTCTTGAATTATGCAGTGCTGACAGAGCAGCCACATTTCCCAAGAGCTCCTTTTTCTCAACCCAGATGTTGCTCCAATTGTGATTTTTAAGAACTGATTATTTCAGAGTTACTCATTGTTTTCTTTTCACAATGTGACTAAATCAAACTATGGCCAAAGTTTGACCAGGTCTCTAAGACAAAAGTCAAGTATCTGCCTTGTTCCTCTGTCCATGAAAAATTTCCCAGGGACTCAGGGGGGTGTCCTTCAATTACTAGATACTCTTCTGTAGTGAGTCAAGCATCAGTTGAGACACATTTTACATAGAAGCCAATTTTCTTATTTTTCTTATTTCTGACCTGCACACCATTCTTTTACATTAGAGGAGCATGCATTATATTAGATGAGTGCATCTTGTAAATTTTATTGTACAGAGCATCTTTCTTCTCAGACTGAAAGAATAATTCTGTTGGATTTGTGATGAATACTCTACATTCAGTATTTTATTTCTGACACCTCTCTGGGCAAATGAGGTGTATCTTTGACTTCCTTGCAGAAGGCAGGCTAGTGGTTTGAATGTAAAATGCTGAGAGATATCATCCATTCACATTACTATTTTTAGAAAAACACAGAAGGTAAAATGGGTAAGGGAGTGAAGGAGAGTAAAAGAAATCAAAGGAAAATAAATGCAGGCCAGATGTTGGATGATGAGGTTTTACCTTGAGAATAATAAACACAGACTCTGGACTGCCAGATGAGGTTAAAGAGCATAGGTATCAATTTAATTTAATAAATAATTAGATGCTTTTCAGTGGGAAGGCCAGTGCTAATTGAATCAAATAATGATGAGATAAAATTGTGTTTTCTTTTCTCCTTCATCCCTATTCCTCATTTTTATTTGGGAAAAAGATATTCTTAGACATGATCAGCATTCATGATGACTCTAACTTGACTTTAAGCTTTAAATATCCAAAGTCTGTTGTAAAGAACCAACACAATTACATAGATTAGAAATCAAGTACTATAAGGCTACGCCTTTACTGTTTCTTGCCTTCAAATGTGTTTCATACCCTCTTGCTAATATCCTAGTTCAACTTGTGATTCTCTGATTTTTCAACTGCAGCAACTTCTTTCTACTTCCAGTTTCTACCTATGGTTCCCCCCAATAATTTTCATTCTATATGTTTCCAAAAGGACAATCATCCTGTTCCATGAGTCTAAATATGTTTGGAAATCTTTAATATTCCTTTGTTGACTGTTTTATTTTCATAAAATATCTTGTTTCTATCAAATACTCACCAAATATATGACCTTGTAAAACATACAAGTTTATGCTACCCAAATGTGTTTTTTGTTTTCTTGTTGCCCTGTCTTTGTCTAAGTGATTCTCTGCACTTAACATGTTCTTCATGAATCTGACATATGAGTGTTTTTTAAAACTTTTTAATAGTGGAGTATAGTCAATTAGTAATGTTAAGATAATTTCAGGGGCACAGCATGAATATTTCTTATACTTCAGAGATTTTCTTTATAATCCTCCTTCTCTAAATCTTGCCTTTATTTCTCTCCCATATCCCCCCTAGTCTCTTTCTATTTTTCACTCTCTCTTTTTCTGTGTCTCATATTGATAAGTACTTGCTTTTAGTTTCAGGTAACCCAGAACACATTCTATTTTGTAATAATGACCCAATCTAATCAGAATATAAACACCAGGAGGATAAGGACACAATCTCTTCTACGATATGTTCTGCATATTTTATACAGAACTCTGAGAACTCGAAATGTTGTATCAATTACTGTTGAGCTGCATTGAAAACATAAGTATTGATTTTTGGTTGAACTGGAGCATAGTTTGAAAGGAGTTGGAAATTGTGAAATAGAGAGGGTCACTAAATATTTAGAAAAGAGCTAGAGAGAAAACTGCAGAGTGTTCATCCTCAGAGATGGTATTTAGTAACTATTTGGTTCTTTTCTAAGACACACTCGTTATTTTCACAGCTGGAGAAGCCTGAGAAAATGTTCTGGTTTGAGAGATCACCTTTGTCACAGGCTGATGCCAAGCTAAAATAAATTTCATGAAAAAAGAAATACACCAAAGCAAACCAGGAAATAACAAATAGAAAATATCCTTTTCTTTATCCTTCTGAGTTTATTTTCTTAGCATTGATCTTTTTCCTTTCCTCTAGGTTGTTATGTCTTATTGGTAGGAAAAATCAGCACTAATTATATGGTTTATTCTCTATAGATGCCTATTTTTCATATATTGCAGATTCTGTAGTCAGATTATTTATTACAAGCACTTTGCCACAGCAACTCTTTCTCTCTCTGTTCCTATTTGCAGCCAGATTGGGACACATTCCCCTCCCTCTCCCTCAGATTCTCTCACACAACAGTACAGCTGGGTGTCTCATGTATCAGTGACCATATTTTCTCACAAACAGATTAGTATTTGGTGACATATGTAAAATTAAGACTAACAAATAGTAAAAAAAAAAAAAAAAGAAAAGAAAAAAGGAAAAGAAAGAAAGAAAAGGAAAATTGAAACTATGGACATTGATATAGAATGTAAAAACTATAAAACAGCCTGTGTAAAATTAAATTCTAGAAAACAAGGGCTTCTCTGGTGGCTCAGTGGTAAAGAATCCACCTGCCAATGATGAAGACGTGGGCTTGCTCCCCGGTCTGGAAGGATCCCCTGGGGGAAGAAATGGCAACCCATTCCAGTATGCTTGCTTGGGAAATCCCATGGACAGAGGAGGCACCTTGTGGGCTATGGTCCACAGGGTTGCAAAAAGTCAGACACAACTTAGTGACTAGCCCACAAAAGCAAGTTCTAGAAAACATGTATCTTGACTCTACCATCTACTGGTCAACGTGGATACATATCTTTCTTAGAGATTAAACATGCTTCTTAACCTTTAAACTTCTGAGAAGTCTTACATAGCAGAAACCTGTTAAAAATATGTTTTTCATAACCAGAATTTTGTTTTTGCCTTGTATTAATTCCCTCTTAAAAATGGGCAATTTATTAGTGTTCATAAAATATTTGTTATCTGCAGATTTATACCAAATCAGACTTAGCTTTAGATTAAAATGAGAAAAAAATATATTAATGGTATTTGAAAAAGATTGAAGTTTATTTCTGTCTCATGGGAAAATAGCTGCAAAAGTAGGCATTACATAACTAATATGGGGGCTCCGCAGTGTCACTAGGAAGACAAGTGCCTATATTTCTGTTTTATCATTATAACATGTCTTTCTTTTCATAATCATTTCATAGTAAAAAATTGATTCTTAAATAGATGCTAGAGTTTAGAAGATAGAGGAATAACAAAACAACAAAACCAGGATGAAATCCTTTTGAAGGCACCCTTCTAGAATTACCCCTGGACATTACTACTTACATTGCTTTATATGTTTTGGTCACATAGTTACATGCAGTTCCAAAGCTGGAAGAAAATATAGTCCTTAATCCTGGGTGGGCATGTTCCCTCTAAAAGTAAACCTTCTGTGACTAAGGAGAAAAGATAGTTTAGATGTGGTATGAAACTGTCAATCTCTGTGACAATTACTATAAACCTAAAATGTTGAATTAAGAGACCATTGTGTTGATTAGTCCTAGTTTTTCAGCCTTCCTTTGTTCATAACTTTTGGTAGTTTCTCTCCACAGTAACTCTAGACTGGAGCTATGTGACTTGCTTTGACCATTAGGATAATAACAAAATTTGCCACAGGTAGAGGCTTCAAAATATTTGTGTGTGTTCGCTTCCTCTTTTGAACCCTTGTCACACCATGAGAAAAAGCTGAATCAAGTCTCTTGGGAAAAAAAGAGACCAGGTGGTAGGTGTCTTGTCTTCCCAGTTGAGCATCTCCTAGAAGAGTTAATTTCTGTCCAACTCACACAGACATACAAGCAAACTCAGATGAGACCAGCCACGCCTGGCTCAGATGGGCAGAACAACTCAGCTGAATCACAGAGTTATAGAAATAAATAGGTGTTTTAATTCACTAAGTTTTAGGGTGGCTTGTTACATGGCATGGCTAATTATAGCTAACTGATAGAAAACAGCTGTCTGTGTTAATTCTCTTTGCCAAAGTAGCTGAGGCATGATTAAGTAAACTATTAAAATAAGCACCTGCTTGGGATGTGTTTGAAAAGCTGAGAAATCATGAAATTTGTAGTAAAAGCAAAGGCAACGTTGAGGTAATGAGTATCCGTGGTTGTCAACCATCCTCTTCCCAGTCCTCTTATTATATTCAGTCATCACTGTTTTGTACCTGCTGCTTCCTGCTTATAAGTGAAGCTCCCATCTCTGGGGACTATCTATTAACCCTATCACCCGTTCTATAATATTCCTTTAAGTTTTATCTAACCCGGTAATTCTCCTCCAGTACTCAACTCAGGCTGGAGTCAATGGATTAATCATATAAAATACCATCATTGGTTTAATGTTACCAAACTGAAGATTTATCTCCGTATGGTCATATGGTGCAAGATTTAGTGATTTTCAAGCTACAATATATTTTATAACTGCCCATGTAGTTAAATTATATAAATTTTATTATATATATTAATCTAGTATATATAACATATTAAATATACTAGATTAATATAGTATACATAGTTATATATTAATATAATATATTAAATTATATATTACATAATGTTATATATGTAAATTATATATAAATATGACTTTTTGAATCTTAATATAGTGGGGCATTTCTAAATGTTTATAAGAATTGTGAGAAACACTTGAGATTGAGAAACATTGACCAAAGGAAAGTTAATTTGACTGACATTTCCACTGTGGAATGATCAAAATTGAATGACGGGACACTTTGATACACCTTAAATCAAAAGACAGAAATATTGAACATACAAAACATATCATGACTTGCTAACTGAGTGTGTTAAGTTGCTTCAGTCGTGCCTGACTCTTTGCAACCCTGTGAACTATAGCCCACCAGACTCCTCTGTCCAGAGGATTATCCAGGCAGAAATACTGGAGTGGGTTGCCATTTCCTTCTACAGGGGATCTTCCCAACCCAGAGATCAAACTCAAGTTTCCTGGGTCTCTTGCATTGGCAGGTTTGTTCTTTACCATTAGTGCCCCCTGGGAAGCCCAAATAGCATGCAGTGCTAGAAGCAGGGAGCTTCTTTAAATTGGTTGTCCCTGGGAGGCCTCACTGCAGAAATGATATGTGGAGGTCAAATTTAATGGCAAACTGGAGCAACTATGTAAATGTTCAGAAGAGCCTTCCAGGTAGCAGGACAGCCAAGAGCAAGGGTGATGGTTGGCTTGAGCTTATTGAGCTCCGGGGAGAGCCGAGGAAGTTGAGGCCTCAGTTGAGGAGTAGAGTTGGGGGTGGAGCAGGGAGTGGACTAAATCTTATTAATTCACTAGGGGTCTTGCTCTTTGAACCTGTCTCTCTCCTTTCCTTCTACCATCCCCTCCACCATTAGGGGAAACCCTTCATTCTGCTTGCACTGGTACCTGACACTGTGTGCTAAGTCACTTCAGTTGTGTCCAACTCTTTGTGACCCCATGAACTATAGCCCGCCAGGCACCTCTGTCCATGGTATTCTCAAGGCAAGATACTGGAGTGGGTAGCCTTTTCCTCCAGGGGATCTTCCTGACCCAGGGATCAAACCGCATCTCTTGTCTCCTGCATTGGCAGGTGGGTTCTTTACCACTAGCACCATCTGAGAAGCCATTAACTGAATAGTCAGAAATAATAATCCAAATTCATCCTTTAAAAAAAAGATGATTCGTTAAATGTGATTTTTTCCCAATATTGACAGCTGTTTCATACCAGCATGCTGTTGCTGCTGCTTCTGCTGCTAAGTTGCTTCAGTCGTGTCCGACTCTGTGCAACCCCATAGATGGCAGCCCACCAGGCTCCCCCATCCCTGGGATTCTCCAGGCAAGAACGCTGGAGTGGGTTGCCATTTCCTTCTCCAATGCATGAAAGTGAAAAGTGAAAGGGAAATCACTCAGTCAGTCTGACTCTTCGCGACCCCATGGACTGCAGCCTACAAGGCTCCTCCATCCATGAGATTTTCCAGGCAAGAGTACTGGAGTGGGGTGCCATTACCTAGGGTGTCATAAAGATTGCAATACACAACAGAAATAAAGTGCTTAGCAAACTGACTAATATATAGTAAGCCTGCCAAAACGGGTGCTATAAAACCAAAAATAACAACTAAAGATGTTAAACTGTAATTTTCAAGTATATAGTAGCTAGATCTTCCACCATATTATCATGAAAATTAAACAGACAATTTCAGAGGGAAATTTGTTGACTTTCTCTTGTTCAGGTATATTTCTTGGCTTTGGAAACAAGCTAGAATAGCACATAGTTTCTCTTGTCAGAGAGCCCATTTTCTAATAGGGGAAACTGATCATGAATTAAACAAATGGCTTCAAGGAAGGATAAATCCACAAAGAAGATAGAAGCACATTAAATTGTAGAAAGTGATTTCTGGTTGCCAGAGATGGTAAAGGAGGCAGAGAAAGACCAGATGCTAAGCCATACAGCATTCCAAACAAAGACTAACCAGGAAGAGGGACTTGAGCAGAAATGGATTTTGTGTATTAGAACAAGTTTAAGCTAGTATGGCTAAAAATCAATGCATAGAGTGAAGAGAGATCATTTGAGCCAGTTTAAAAAGATTTTGCTTATTTTTGGACCTTATATTTGGGTATAATATAATGGAATACAATTGGCTGATATTTTAATCAGCATATGTGTGGAAGACAGAATAAAAGGATGCAATACTGGAGGCAGGGAGACCAATAGGAAGCTTCTATGCTGTTATAGGTAAGACGTATAAATGCCTTTTATTGTAGAAGTAGCATTAAAGATAAGTAATCATATTCAGGGTATATTAAGCAGATACATCCTGCTAGATTTTCTAATTTATTAAATGTGCAATATGAAGGAAATAGATGAACCCAAGATAATTTCCAGGTTTTCAAGACCAAAAAACTGAGTGAAAAGGGGTACTATTTACTTAGATTAATGAAAACTTGTGGGACAAGTCACTGGGGATTTGTGGAGAAAAATAGTTCTTGCCAAAATACTTTCAAAATGCTTTCTGGACTCCCAAAAGCAAGCATGAGATAAAGCATATGCATTTATGATTTGCATATGTTCAGGATAGAGTTTTAGATTGGAGTTATAAATTGTGTCACTAGTTTTTTATATATTATTTGATGGCATAAAGTATCCAGGGAGAGAATGTAAATAGAGAAAAAAAGTGTCAGGGGACAGAGCCCCTGGAACACTCTAGCATTTATTGAAGAGATAAAAAGAGTTAGAGATGGAAAGAAATCATGAGAAGGAGTATCCAGGGAGGTTGAAAATGTTTGGGTCACACAAACTAAGAAAGGAAAATGTTTGTATAACAAAGGAGTAAGATCAGCAACTCTAAATGAGTATGAGAGTTTTGGTAACGTGAGGAGAAAATATTACCCATGGGTTCTACAATAATGGGTTCACTGGTAGTCTGAGTGAGAGAGATCTTAGTGAAAGGTTGGGATTAAAAGTCCTATTGGAGTGTCCTAGAGAAGGATTGAACAGCCAGGAAGAGGAAGTGACATTAAGGAGCTTTGTGCTGAAGTGTATCAGGGAATTGGGATCCTAGCTAGAGAAATCGGGGGGTCAAGATTTCTCTGCATGTGTATTGTTTGTTTAACAGAAGGTTAACAGGTCTGCTTTTAAAGTGTGCTTTTATGTCTCCATAAAAATGACTGGTTAGGAAGAGAGTAATTTGTGCACAACAGAGTAAAATAAAACAGTGAAAGTGAAAGTCACTCAGTCGTATCTGACTCTTTACAACCCCATGGACTGTATACTCCATGGAATTCTCCAGGCCAGAATACTGGACTGGGTAGCCCTTCTCTTCTTCAGGGGATCTTCCCAACCCAGGGATCAAACTCAGGTCTCCCACATTGCAGGTGGATTCTTTACCAGCTGAGCCACAAGGGAAGCCCAAAAGAAAACAGGTGTACCAGTAAATGTCAACAGGTATACTGAATTGTAATCAAATTTTCCAGACCAGAAATACTTCTCATAATAAAGCAAAAGCATATGCTGGATTTCAGGATGTGGTACAACTGTTAAGGGGCTTCCCAGGTGGTGCTAGTGGTAAAGAACCCCACCTGCCAATGCAGGAGACAAGAGACACTGCTCAATCCGTGGATCAGAAAGATTCCCCTGGAGGAGGGCACAGCAATTCACTCCAGTATTCTTGCCTGGAGAATCCCATGAACTGAGGAGCCTCGCTGGCCAGTCCATTGGATCGCAAAGAGTTGGACACAACTGAAGCAACTTAGCACAACTGTTAAGACTGACTTAGCCCTATCGGGCTTCACAATTAATGATGTACTGTTGATAAAAATGAAAAATTTGTCCTAAAAGACATTGAGAAGAGTTCAGAGGGAGAAAAAGTGTTGTGTTTTAGCTACTTCTTCAGAAGAAAAATGACAAGCGTTTCTAGAGAAAAAAATAGAAGAGGAAGGTTGTGGCGTGCTGCCCATTTCTAAAACCACTCTAGGAGACACAAAAAATGTGTCCGAAAAGATGTCTGTGTTTTGAGATGATCTTAATCATTTATAAAAGATAAGGTGTCAATTACTATAGAAATGTGGGCAAAGACTCAAGACTTGTGCTGAGGTCAGTCTTAAAACCTAAAGTATGAAACTGACTATGAGGACTCAAAGGAGGCCAGTTCCAGTGAGTCCAGTAGAAGTGAAATGAAAAATACATGAAATGTGTGTGAAAACACAGAAAGCAAAGATTAAAATTTATCTCCAGTGAAAGTGATACAGAAGTCTCAAAGGAGTTCTGATAAAATCAGTAACTTTAGAAGCGGAGCTACTTCAGTGTCAGTCCAGCCCCTTTCCCAATTTTGAACAGTTAATACACAAAGTGTTGCCATGTTGCAGAAGGACACTGTATGAAATGAAGTGAAAGTCACTCAGTTGTGTCCAACTCATTGCGGCCCCATAGGTATAGTCCATGGAATTGTCTAGGCCAGAATACTGGAGTGGGTAGCCTTTCCCTTCTCCAGGGGACCTTCCCAAACCCAGGGATCAAACCCAAGTCTCCTGCATTGCAGTCAGATTCTTTACCAGCTGAGCCACAAGGGAAGTCCAAGGATACTGGAGTGGGTAGCCAATCCCTTCTACAGTGGATCTTCCCGACCCAGGAATTTAACCAGGGTCTTCTGCATTGCAGGTGGATTTTTTACCAACTAAGCTATCAGGGAAGCCCAGGACACTGTGTACCTTGGGTTATATCTGTGTCACTAAATCAACAAGCCATGTCACAGTTGCGATTTGAGATGCCTACTGTGATGGCTTCTCTGCAGTTTCTAGTTCAAGGCATCTAAATGGCTTCAGCATACAAATTGTTGTTGGGCTAGTAAAAATACTTGGAAATATTATGAGAACAAATTTCCAAACTTCTGTTCAGATCATTTTGGTTGATAATTTTATATTTCCAAGTACACTACAAAAAAAGTTTCCTTGGGAGTCATTTCTGTTTGAATTTCATAACATTTATTAGACTTATGCAATGTTTTAAATTTCTCTTGCACCCCCAGAGTATTTTCACATGCAGTTTTTCTTTGACTCAGAACATCTCAGGGAGGTGGTTTGGGTAGTCATATTCATCTATACTTTATAAATCAGAAGCCTCTTCAGAATGGGAGTTACTTAAACTTCTATAGCCAAAGAAATTTCCATGATTTTTTTTTTTTTTTTTTTTTTTTTTTTTTTTTGTCATTCTAGTTGGAACTACCTCTATCTGGTCATATCTAAACTCCTTAAAAACAAAATCTTTAGCAAAATCGCTTCAAATATTAGAGGTCTGGAATTTCAGCCAAGCATGATTATACATACAAATATATTTACCTAGAAGACATATTACAAGAGGGAGCAAAATATAAGAATTCATACAGCAGCTGCATAATTAATGTGTAAGATTATGTCTCTATATGAAATGGCTTCCCAGGTGGCGCGAGTGGTAAAAACCTGTTTGCCGACTCAGGAGACTGAGAGTCGGGAGTTCAGTCCCTGAGTAGGGAAAATCCCCTGGAGGAGAGCATGGCAGCCCACTCTTGTATTCTTGCCTGGAGAATCCCATGGACAGAGGAGCCTGACTTGCTACAGTCCATAGGGTCACAAAAGAGTTGGACATGACTGAAGTGACTTAGCATGAACACTATGTGAAATAAAGTTTAAAGCCCTGAAATAAATAAATATTTAAAGTGTTTAAATACTGAAAGATCTCACCTTACTACAACTGGACTTTTATTTTATTTTATTTTTCATGTTTGGCAACGTGTTTTATTTATTTATTTATTTATTTACATGTTATTAGTTTTTTATTTTTTTAATTTTAAAATCTTTAATTCTTACATGCGTTCCCAAACATGAACCCCCCTCCCAGCTCCCTCCCCATAACATCTCTCTGGGTCATCCCATGCACCAGCCCCAAGCATGCTGTATCCTGCGTCAGACATAGACTGGCGATTCAATTCTTACATGATAGTATACATGTTAGAATGCCATTCTCCCAAATCATCCCACCCTCTCCCTCTCCCTCTGAGTCCAAAAGTCCATTATACACATCTGTGTCTTTTTTCCTGTCTTGCATACAGGGTCGTCATTGCCATCTTTCTAAATTCCATATATATGTGTTAGTATACTGTATTGGTGTTTTTCTTTCTGGCTTACTTCACTCTGTATAATCGGCTCCAGTTTCATCCATCTCATCAGAACTGATTCAAATGAATTCTTTTTAATGGCTGAGTAATACTCCATTGTGTATATGTACCACAGCTTTCTTGTCCATTCATCTGCTGATGGACATCTAGGTTGTTTCCATGTCCTGGCTGTTATAAACAGTGCTGCGATGAACATTGGGGTACATGTGTCTCTAAATTTACAAATATTTTTTTCTCTGATACAGTAATTAAAAGCTGCTGTTACTTCTAAAAAGTAAAAGAATAAAATAAATTTGAAAGAGATTTTTCTTTCTTTTTAGGTATACTTCCAGTGTATGTTTCATTCTGAGCTTTTATTGTGATGGTCATAAATAAAATCATTTTCTGCTTATTTTTCTTCATAGTCTTAATTTCTTCCCTTTACTTAATTATAAGTAGTTATGATTTTCATTGTCTTTTACATCAACAAGAGGGAGAAATTTTGAGATCCTAAAATACAACTCCATAGCAATGTCTACCAAATGTCTTTTTCTTGTGAATAGAAAAGACTAGAGATCTCTTCAAGAAAATTAGAGATACCAAGGGAACATTTCATGCAAAGATGGGCTCGATAAAGAACAGAAATGGTATGGACCTAAGAGAAGAAGACGATATTAAGAAGAGGTGGCAAGAATACACAGAAGAACAGTACAAAAAAGATCTTCACGACTCAGATAATCACAATGGTGTGATCACTCACCTAGAGCCAGACCTCCTGGAATGTGAGTCATGTGGGCCTTAGAAAGCATCACTACGAACAAAGCTGGTGGAGGTGATGGAATTCCAGTTGAGCTATTTCAAATCCTGAAAGATGATGCTGTGAAAGTGCTGCACTCAATATGCCAGCAAATTTGGAAAACTCATCAGTGGCCACAGGACTGGAAAAAGGCAGTTTTCATTCCAATCCCAAAGAAAGGCAATGCCAAAGAATGCTCAAACTCCCACACAATTGCACTCATCTCACACGCTAGTAAAGTAATGCTCAAAATTCTCCAAGCCAGGCTTCAGCAGTACATGAAATGTCAACTTCCAGATGTTCAAGCTGGTTTTAGAAAAGGCAGAGGAACCAGAGATCAAATTGCCAACATCTGCTGGATCATCAAAAAAGTAAGAAAGTTCCAGGAAAACATCTATTTCTGCTTTATTGACTATGCCAAAGCCTTTGACTGTGTGGATCACAATACACTGTGGAAAATTCTTCAAGAGATGGGAATACCAGACCACCTAACCTGCCTCTTGAGAAACCTATATGCAGGTCAGGAAGCAACAGTTAGAACTGGACATGGAACAACAGAATGGTTCCAAATAGGAAAAGGAGTACGTCAAGGCTGTATATTGTCACCCTGCTTATTTAACTTATATGCAGAGTACATCATTAGAAACGCTGGGCTGGAAGAAGCACAAGATGGAATCAAGATTGCTGGGAGAAATATCAATAACCTCAGATATGCAGATGAAATCACCCTTATGGCAGAAAGTGAAGAGGAACTAAAAAGCCTCTTAATGAAAGTGAAAGAGGAAAGTGAAAAAGTTGACTTAGAGCTCAACATTCAGAAAAGAAGATCATGGCATCTGCTCCCCTCACTTCATGAGAAATAGATGGAGAAACAGTGGAAACAGTGTCAGACTTTATTCTGGGGGGCTCCAACATCACTGCAGATGGTGACTGCAGCTAGGAAATTAAAAGACACTTACTCCTTGGAAGGAAAGTTATGACCAACCTCGATAGTATATTGAAAAGCAGAGGTATTACTTTGCCAACAAATGTCCATCTAGTCAAGGCTATGGTTTTTCTAGTAGTCATGTATGGATGTGAGAGTTGGACTGTGAAGAAAACTGAGCACCAAAGAATTGATGCTTTTGAACTGTGGTGTTGGAGAAGACTCTTGCGAGTCCCTTGGGCTGCAAGGAGGTGCAACCAGTCCATCCTAAAGGAGACCTGTCCTGGGTGTTCATTGGAAGGACTGATGCTGAAGCTGAAGCTCCAATGCTTTGGCCCCCTCTTGCGAAGAGTTGACTCATTGGAAAAGACTCTGATGCTGGGAGGGATTGGGGGCAGGAGGAGAAGGGGACAACAGAGGATTAGATGGCTGGATGGCATTACCAACTCAATGGACATGAGTTTCCGTGAACTCCGGGAGTTGGTGATGGACAGGGAGGCCTGGCATGCTGTGATTCATGGGGTTGCAAAGAGTCAGACACGACTGAGTGACTGAACTGAACTGAATGTTTAAACCAATTGACCCACAGACATACAGTTTGGAAAAATCTCAAGATTTGTTTTGAAGAGTTTACTGCATATTTTAGGGCCTAAGGATGAAGTCCAGATGCAGAAAGCTAAATCGCACATTTTGCAATCTAAAAATCTTTACCTCAGAAAAAAACAGATTTTTTTGTCCTCCTTTACCACATAGTTGGTGTGTGTGTGTGTGTGTGTGTGTGTGTGTGTGTGTGTGTGTGTGTGAATTTTAACATAGAGCCCAGTTATGATATAATATTTGTTTTCTTTTGTATTGTCCCAACTGGCTGAAAAGTAGCCAGATGAATAATCTGGTGCCAGTTTTCTGGTCCCTTCTCTGAAGTCTGGCATTAGCAGTTGAACTACTCACTTAACTCTCTCCTCGACTCCAGCTTTAAGAGTTCCATGCAGAACTGTACCTTAGCACCAAATACTAATCAGTTGCCTACTAGGTAAACTGTTTGCCAAGAAAAACTCTGTCAATGAATCCACCTGAATACCATCATTTCTGACAAAAGTGTCTGTTGAAATATTTTGGGACCTGTGTGTAAATTTTCTGGCAGCAGCTCTATTCTGCTTCTACAGGAATGTACTGTGGTGTCCCTTACTGGGTATAGATTGCCATGGGATGCGGAAGAATATGCCTAAGTGTTAGGTACCACGTGGTCTGGTCAATTCATGAAATGAAGTCTTCTCAAATTGTATAGAAATACATGTTATTTCAAAGCACTTTCACAGTTGCTACATCATTTTCACAATAATGTTATCTCTAGGATATGGTTAAAGCAAACAATATTATATTCATTTTATAGATGGAGAGATACATGTGAGGATTCTCATCTCAGTTTTCTTTTTTCTTTGAATATCCCCAATATTCTTTCAAAGAGCCTTGATGTTTGCTTGGAAGTTAGTCTATTCATTATTTTTCAATAGAATCCATTGAGCTGTTACTAGGATTCATCTTTATACCTCCATTTCTGGAGTTAACATTCTAGATCACAAATTCTTCCCATGTGCCCAGATTACTTTCATAACTTCCCAGATGTTCTCCCTACCTATGTTCTCTTCTCCTTTTAGGTGGTGTCCAGGAGTTAGATTTAAATACAGTAAATTTGATGGCTCAGTGGTTAAAGCGTCTGCCTGCAATGCAGATCTCTTTGCAGTCCAAGGGACTCTCAACAGTCTTCTCCAACACCACAGTTCAAAAGCATCTATTCTTCGGTGCTCAGCTTTCTTTATAATCCAACTCTCACATCAAGGAGATCCAACCAGTCTACCCTAAAGGAAATCAGTCCTGAATATTCATTGGAAGGACTGGTGTTGAAGCTGAAACTCCAATACTTTGGTCACCTGATGCGAAGAACTAACTCATTGGAAAAGACCCTGATGCTGGGAAAGATTGAAAGCAGAAGGAGAAGGGGACGACAGGATGAGATGGTTGGATGGCATCGCTGACTCAATGGACATGAGTTTGAGTAAGTCTGGGAATTGGTGATGGACAGGGAAACCTGGTGTGCTGCAGTCCCTGGGGTCACAAAGAGTCAGACATGACTGAGCGACTGAAATGAACTGAACTGAACTGTACTCACATCCATACATGACTACTGGAAAAACCATAGCCTTGACTAGATGGACCTTTGTTGGCAAAGTAATGTCTTAGCTTTTTAATATGCTGTCTAGGTTGGTCATAGCTTTTCTTCCAAGGAGCAAGCATCTTTTAATTTCACAGCTGCAGTCACCATCTGCAGTGATTTTGGAGCCCCCCAAAATTAAGTCTGTCACTGTTTCCATGTTTCTATTGTTTCCCCATCTACTTGCCATGAAGTGACAGGACCGGATGCCATGATCGTAGTTTTCTGAATGTTGAGCTTTAAGCCAGCTTTTTCACTCTTCTCTTTCACTTTCATCAAGAGGCTCTTTAGTTCTTCTTCCCTTTCTGCCATTAGGGTGGTGTCATTTGCATATCTAAGGTTATTGATATTTCTCCTGGCAATCTTGTTTCTAGCTTGTGCTTCATCCAGTCCAGCGTTTCTCATGATGAACTCTTCATATAAGTTAAATAAGCAGGAGGACAATATACAGCCTTGGTGTACTCCTTTCCCAATTTGGAACAAGTCTGTTGTTCCATGTCCAGTTGTAACTATTGCTTCCTGACCTGGATACAGATTTCTCAGGAGGCAGGTCAGGTGGTCTGGTATTTCTATCTCTTGAAGAATTTTCCAGAGTCTGTTGTGGTCCACACAGTCAAAGGCTTTGGCATAGTCAATAAGGCAGAAGTACATGTTTTTCTGGAAATCTCTTCCTTTTCCAATGATCCCGTGTATGCTGGCAATTTGATCTCTGGTTCTTCTGCTTTTTCTAAAACCTGCTTGAACATCTGGAAGTTCTTGGTTCATGTATTCTTGAAGCCTGGCTTGGAGAATTTTGAGTATTACTTTACTAGCATGTGAGATGAGTGCAAATGTGCAGTAGTTTGAACATTCTTTGGCATTGCCTTTCTTTGGGATTGGAATGAAAACTGACCTTTTCCAGCCCTGTGGTGATGTCTATGGACAGTTTTAATGCAAGGACTGAGGCCCAGCGTGCTGCGACTCATGGGGTCGCAAAGAATTGGACATGACTGAGCGACTGAACTGAACTGCACTGAGCTTCAGGAATGATACAAACTATATAAATAGATGTCATTTGTATAAATGGAGCAGCTGATAAATGAATACACACATGGCTAGAGTAGTATGTCATTCATGCAGTATGCTAAAAAGGTTACTGTTTTTACCTCATCTGTCTTGTTCATTTTGGACATCAGTTTGAGGTCAAATAAATAAAATAGTTATTTATCCATAGTGGGTAACATTAATTTTATCAAAGCAATAAAAATTATAGTACAAAGCATTCAAATTAACATATATAGCCATGTACTTACTATGAATAAGGCATTATTTTTTTCCAGAAAAGATATTTTATATCTTTATTTTATTGGAGTATATTTGCTTTACACTGCTATGTCAGTTTCTGCTATACAGCAGAATGAATCAACCATCAGTTCAGTTCAGGTCAGTTGCTCAGTCATGTCCGACTGTTTGCGACCCCATGAATCGCAGCATGCCAGGCCTCCCTGTCCATTACCAACTCCCAGAGTTCACTCAAACTCATGTGCATCGAGTTGGTGATGCCATCCAGCCATCTCATCCTCTGTTGTCCCCTTCTCCTCCTGCCCCCAGTCCCTCCCAGCATCAGGGTCTTTTCCAGTGAGTCAGTTCTTTGCATGAGGTGGCCAAAGCATTGGAGTTTTAGCCTCAGCATCAGCCCTTCCAATGAACACCCAGGACTGGTCTCTTTTAGAATGGACTGGTTGGATCTCCTTGCAGTCCAAGGGACTCTCAAGAGTCTTCTCCAACACCACAGCTCAAAGGCATCAATTCTTCAGAGCTCAGTTTTCTTCACAGTCCAACTCTCACATCCATACATGACCACTGGAAAAACCATAGCCTTGACTACACGGACCTTTGTTGGCAAAGTAATGTCTCTGCTTTTGAATATGCTATCTAGGTTGATCATAACTTTTCTTCCAAGGAGTAAGCGTCTTTTAATTTCCTGGCTGCAGTCACCATCTGCAGTGATTTTGGAGCCCGAAAACTAAAGTCTGACACTGTTTGCACTGTTTTCCCATCTATTTCCCATGAAGTGATGGGACCAGATGCCATGATCTTCATTTTCTGAATGTTGAGCTTTAAGTCAACTTTTTCACTCTCGTCTTTCACTTTCATCAAGAGGCTTTTTAGTTCTTCTTCACTTTCTGCCATAAGGGAATCAGCCATACATATACATAAATCCCCTCTTTTTTGGATTTCCTTCCTATTTAGGTCGCCACAGTGCACCAAATAGAGTGCCCTGTGCCATACAGTAGACTCTTATTAGTTACTGTTTATACATAGTAGTGTATCTGGCAATCCCAGCCTCCCAATTGATCCCACCTTCTCCTTTCCTCTTTGGTGTCTACATTCATGACTTCTTCTGCTTTGCAAATAAGCTCATCTATACCATTTTTCTAGATTCCACATGTACATGTCAACATGTTTTTCTCTGAGTTACTTCACTTTATGACAGTCTTTAGGTCCATTCATGCGTTTGCAAATGGCACAATTTCATTCCTTCTTATAGCTGATTAATATTCCATTGTAGTTAAATACCATGTCTTCTTTATTCACTCCTCTGCTGATGGACATTTAGGCTGCTTCCATGTCCTGGCTATTGTTAATAGTGCTGCAATGAGCACTGGGGGTACCTATATCTTTTGTTTTTAATTTAAATTTATTTATTTTAATTGGAGGCTAATTACTTTACAATAGTGTATTGGTTTTGCCATACGTCAACATGAATCTGCCACAGGTGTACACATGTTCCCCATCCTGAACCCCCCTCCCCCCTCCCTCCCCCTACCATCCCTCTGGGTCATCCCAGTGCACCAGCCCCAAGCATCCTGTATCTTGCATCGAACCTGGACTGGCCATTCATTTCTTATATGATATTATACATGTTTCAATGCCATTCTCTCAAATCATCTCTCCCTCTCCCACAGAGTCCGAAAGAGTGTTCTATACATCTGTGTCTCTTGCTGTCTATATCTTTTGAATCATAGTTTTCTCTGAGTATATGCTGAAGTGAAAATGTTGGGTAATGTGGTAACTCTATTTTTAGATTTTTAAGAAACCTCCATATCGTTCTCCTTATTGGCTGCATCCATTTACAATCCTACCAACAGTGTAAGAGGGCATTCCCTTTTCTCCACACCATCTCCAGCATGTTTGTAGATTTTTGATGATGACCATTCTGACTGTTGTGAAGTGATGCTTCACTGTAGCTTTGATTTGCGTTTCTCTGATAATTAGTGGTGTAAGGCATTATTTTGAGTTACTTGCTCTTTGTGTTACTTAATCTGCTCAGAAGCACAACAGTAGCTCCCGCTTTATAGTATCTCAAAGATGAATTAAAGGACCCTCATTATTTAGAGATGGAGACAAATTATGTGTAAAGTTTTCTAAAATAGTCTGTTTAATTCACATTTATTTGTTAATAAATATGAATAATTACTGTCTCTCTGATACCACATTAGATATTGTGTACCAAAGTCTCTGCTGTATTTATTCTACATTAGGCTACACTATAAACCCAGTATAACAAATGGCACAATTATATTCAACTATAGACACATATAGGGACAAATATCAAAAGCAAATTAACAGCTCATAGACACCTAACCTCAATGTATTTCTAGTCCCTCTTTTGATTAACATGTTTTAAATATAATTTATTTAGTTGCAAGTTTATATGGTTTAACTTTTTAAATTTTTATTTAAGTAGAGTTGATTGACAATGTTGTGTTAGTTTCAGATATACAACAATGTGATTCAGTTGTTGTATATATATATATATATATACACACACAATTTTCCCTTATATATATATATATATATATAATTTTCCCTTATAGGCTATTACAAAATATTGAATATAGTTCCCTATGTTATACAGTTGGTGTGAGATACATGTTGGTCATTGCACATATAGAAATGCATCTATTACTATATGCTAGTATCTTAACTCTAAATAAAAAGAAATAAACAAATAATAAACTTAAAAGCTTTTCACAGCAAAGGAAACCATTAACAAAATGAAAAAACAACCTACAGAATGAGAGAAAATATAGGCAAATGATGCACAACAAAGGATTAATCTCCAAAATACACAAAAAGCTCATATAGCTCAATATCAAAAAAACAAACAACCCAAATCAAAAAATGGACAAAAGAGATTTACATAGACATTTCTGCAAATAAAACATACAGACGGCCAAAAGGCACATGAAAAGATACTCAACATTGCTAATTATTAGAGAAATACAAACCAGTTCCTTTTTACTGAGAACCACCCAGCAAGGGGTGCCATGTACCTGCTCCCCACACTGCTGGACCCTGATCCAGAAAAAGCCTCACCTGCTGAGATATGAAAAATTAATACTTCAACAGCAAACAAGGTTTAGAAAGAGTTGATCACTATCATGCCTTGTCTCCTGTTTAAATGAGTCTTTAGGCGAACACATCTGATTTTCTATTTACATCCCATTTTTAAGTTAATCTTGAGTGGCCTTTTCAAAATTTGACTTGTGCATCCCTGTACTATCTCCTTACCAGCTTTGTTTAATTGAGCATTCATGGTTTTTCTTCTAGTTTTTCTTATTGATTCCCATCTAAATTTATTTCAACTAGGCTGGTTTATTCTTTAAGTAACGGTTGATTTGTACATACCATCTAGACTTTGTACCCTGACGACTTCACTTTATTCAGTTCTATACTCTCATCTTTTCTCCCTGTGGTTGATTCCCCCACAAAGGCCAAAGAGAACCCGTTGTTTGTACTGCTGATCCTTCTGTGTCTTGGTTTGTTTCTTTGGTCTCTGGGCTGTTCCTACTTCTCTCTGCTCTGAGATCCATTCCTCACTCTTTCCTTGCTTTGCTCTATGTTGTGGAAGTCTGATCTCTGCAAACTGCATTTCTGGATTGTTTTATTAACAAATGGAAGTGTTAGCAGTAAACTGGAGTCTGGGAGGAACAGACAAGCCAGGGTACTCCTTCTTTTTTTTTTTTTTTAGCTTTGGGCAGCAGTTCCAACTGTGGCTGTGTCTCCCCGAAGATTCTAGCTTTTACTGGATGTCCCTATTTAAGTCTCCAGCACAGGGAATGTTACAGGCCCTCTACAGTTGTTCACGCTGGTGTGTTTCACTGTCTTCTGGCTCTATAACTTTTAAAATTCTTTTACAACTGTTTTTCTGTATTAAATTTCTCCCAGCAAACTCCCAGGTATGATCCGTGTTTTCCTGAATGGTCCCTGAGCAGTCCACCGTTTCATCTATCTCAGCTGCATAATCTTCCACCCGAACTTGAAGGATATGATGAAAGTCTGAAAATAAGTATTTTCCTGTGATTCAGTTTTATTCATTTTTGTTCCTTAAAGTTTGTGCTTTATGCTCCTATTGTACTGACTGCTTCCTTAGATTTTCCTCACTCCCTTAGGATGCTTTTTCTTATTTATTTGTTGTTGTTTCTTGTTTGTTGCCATATTCTATACCTTTCTTTATTGGAACTATTACTTGTTTATATAATGTAATATACTTGTCAAGTCTTTTCATACTTTCTCTATAAAAAGGCTAATATATATGTATATATACACATATATATGTATCTTTCCGTAGTGCACATAAACTTTATCTTGACTTTTAAATCTGTTTAATGTGGAAAATACAACTCTTTATTTGCTTCTATAGCATTCTCTACAAAATTGTTACCTACATCTGTCAGCAAATACTCACAAACTTTTGGGCCTTAGCTACAAGGATGGATTTTATTAACCTTCGCTTTGTAAAGAAAAGAAACACTTCCGATGAATCTTCATTCATCACGTATATACATAGCCACACACAGCAGCAAACCAGCAGCAAACCAAAAATTTTTTCTATTTTTTCTTTTGCATCATAAATCATTTTATCTGGGGTTTGATATCTTAACTACTTTCAGACTATCTGTATATATGTTATAGAAACATCACATTTTATCTTTTAATGAAAATGTGTCTCTTTTTCTTACTTTATCAATAAATAATAAAATTGTGAATACTCTCTTCACATTTGAATGTCTGAGAGTCCTTCCATAATATTTTACATATAGTAAAAGTACAATATTGTTAGTTGAATTAAACTAAATATAAACCATTTAAATGTTAAAATGTTTTAAAATAGGAATTAAATTCTTATCACTTCCAAATATTGTTTTAATTTTGTCCTTCTTTTCACATTATATAGTGCTTTTAGGGCTCTAACAGTAACAAATACTTCCATTACAGTCCACTTGAAAAAAAATGTGTGGCCTGCATTTTATACTACGTAATCTTATACTACATAAGATTATGAAAGAAATGTCTTCCAATAAAAAGACTGAACACATGGCAGGAAATTAACTAATAGATACTGGTTGAATAAAAGAATTCTTAGTCCTTGAGACTGTTTCATTCATATTTATAACCTTTATTTTATTCATATTTTTGTCCCTTAGAGTGCTTGGCACTAAGTTTTTGCACACTATGCTTTTATTCATTTTTATCCCAATTATGTAAACTAAAACAAAAATGAAAAACACTTCACTCATTTTCCCTACCACCCACCTCCATGTCTTGCAGCTAAAAATCTGGTCTCTTTATCTATGACCTTGGGATTACCAGCTCTTATTTGTTGGTTGTTTTTTTTTTTTTTTTTTTAACATTCTGCATATAAGAGATCATACAGTATTTGCCTTTCTCTGATTTATTTGACTTATCATGATGCCCACAAGGTCCATCCATGTTGGAGCTAATGGCAGATTTCATTTCTTATCAGTTCAGTTCATTTCAGTTGCTCAGTTGTGTCCGACTCTTTGTGACCCACTGGACTGCAGCACGCCAGACCTCCCTGTTCATCACCAACTCTCGGAGCTTGTTCAAACTCTAATCCATTGAGTCAGTGATGAACATCCAACTATCTCATCCTTTGTCATCCCCTTCTCCTCCCACATTCAATCTTTTCCAGCAGCAGGGTCTTTTCAAATGAGTCAGTTCTTTGCATCAGGTGGCCGAAGTATTGGAATTTCAGGTTCAACATCAGTCTTCCAATGAACATTCAGGACTGATTTCCTTTAGGATTGACTGGTTGGATCTCCTTGCAGTTCAAGGGACTCTCAAAGTCTTCTCCAACACCACAGTTCAAAAGCATCAGTTCATCAGAGCTCATTTTTCTTTATAATCCAACTCTCACATCTATACATGACCACTGGAAAAACCACAGCTTTGACTAGATGAACCTTTGCTGGCAAAGTAATGTCTCAGCTTTTAAATATGCTGTCTAGTTTGGTCATAACTTTCTTCCAAGAAGCAAGTGTCTTTTAATTTCATGGCTGCAGTCACCATCTGCAGTGATTTTGGAGCCCCTCCCCCCCAAATAAAGTCTGACAGTTTCCACTGTTTCCCCATCTATTTGCCATGAAGTGATGGGACCAGATGTCATGATCTTAGTTTTCTGAATGTTGAGTTTTAAGTCAACTTTTTCACTCTCCTCTTTCACTTTCATCAAGAGGCTCTTTAGTTCTGCCCTTTCTGCCATAAGCGTGGTGTCATCTGCATATCTGAGGTTACTGATATTTCTCCCGGCAATCTTGATTCCAGCTTGTGCTTCCATTTCACATATTTTAGTTTGTAAATTTCTTTGTTCATTCATTTATGGACACCTAGGTTGTTTCCATATCCTGGCTGTTGTAAATAATGCTGTAATGAACATGGGGTGTATATATCATTTCAAATTAATATTTTCATTTACCTTAAATAAATACTCAGAAGTTCTATTTTTAATTTTTTGAGGAAATCTCCACACAGTTTTCTATCATAGTTGCACTAATTCACATTCCCAGCAACAATGCACAAGGGTTTCCTCTTCTCCACATCCTCACCTACACTCAGTATTTCTTATCTTTTTGGTAACATCTATTCTAACAGGTGTGAGGTGATACCTCATTGTGGTTTTACATTTCCATAATGATTAATGATGTTAACTATCTTTTTGTGTTCCTGTTGATCATCTGTATGTCTTCTTCAGAAACTGTCTGTTCAGATATTCTGCCCATTTTTAAAGTAGACACTTCATTAAGGGTTTGTTTTTTTTAAATCATAAATGGATGTTGAATTTGTCAAATATTTTTCTGTATCTATTGAGATGGTCATATGATTTTTATTCTTTATTTTGTTAATGTGGTGTATCACATTAACTGATTTGCAGATGTTGAAACATCCTCACATCACTGAAATAAGTCCTATTTGATCATGGTGTATGTACCATGATCTGAATTCAGTTTGCTAATATTTTGTGGATGAATTTCACATTTATATTTATCAGGAACATTGATGTGTAATCCCCTCCTCCAATCTCTATCTATCTTTGTCTTTCTGCATTCTTTCCAGGTTTAGTATCAGTATAATGGCCTTATAAAGAGTAAGCCCATTTGGAAGAGTTCTCCTTTCTTTTAATTTTTGGAAGAGTTTGAGAAAGACTGATAATAATTCTTCTTTGAACCTTAGGTAGAATTCACTAAGGACGCCATCTGGTCCTGGACTATTTTGAGGGGAGGTTTTTGATTACTGAATTAATCTGCTTACCAGTAATCAGTCTGTTCATATTTTTCTGTTTCATCATGATTTAGGCTTATAGGTTTTATGCTTCTGGGAACTTACACATTTCTTCTAGATTGTTCAATTTCTTGGTGTATCATTGTTCACAGCAGTCCCTTATGATTCTTTGTATTTCTGTGTTATCAATTTTAATACTTTTCTTTCATCTTTGATTTTTATTTATTTGAATCCTCTTTTTTTTTTTCTTGGTGAGTGTAGTTAAAAACTCATCAATTTTGTTTATCTTTTCAAAGACCATTTCTTAGTTCCAGGAAGACCAGAAATTTCCAAATAAGATAAACCCAAAGAGACTCACACCAACGCATGTTATAACTAAAATGTCAAAAGTTAAAGACAGGGAGAGAATGTTAAACTTAGCAAGAGAAGAATAATTTGTTACATACAAGGGAACCACCACAAGACTATTAGATTTTTCAACACAATCTTTGAGGGCCAGAAGGGTGTGGCATGATATATTCAAAGTGCTGATATAAAAATAATCTACCCAGCATAGTTATCATTCAGAATTTAAGGAGAGATAGAGTTTTCCAAACAAAAGCTAAAGTACTTCACCATTAAACCAGTCTTACAAGAAATGTTAAAGGGACTTCTTTAGGATGAAAAGAAAGAGGTGCTAATTAGTAACAACACATGTAAAAGAATAAATTTCACTGGAAAAGTAAATTTATTGTTAAGGTAGTGAAGGAATTATTTATACAGCTAGTTTGAAGGTAAAAACATAAAAGTAATAAAAATAACTATCATTACAATAATTACTTAAGTAATACACAAGATAAAACATAAAATAGGATATTAAATACATATAGCAAAAGGAGAGAGAAATAAGCATTTTTAACTTTAAAAAGTTAATTTTGTATCAGCTTAAAATAGACTGTTACAGATATAAGTTTTTATATGTAAGTCTCATGGTAACCACAGAGCAAATACCTATAGTAAATATACAAAAGAGAAAGAGAAAGGAATCTAAATACACTACCAAAGGAAGGCATCAAACCACAAAGGAAGAGAAAAAGAGAGTAAAGGTACAGATAGAACTATAAAATAGGTAGAAAACTATTAACAAAATAGCAATATCTATCAATAATTAAATTTAAATTAAATTCTCTAATCAAAAGACATAGAGTGGCTAAATGGATTGAAAGAAATAATATTCATCTATATGCTGAAAATAAGAGAAGCTCTTTAGCTATAAGGGCTCAAACAGACAGAAAGTGAAGGATTAGAAAGAAATATCCTATACAAATGGAAACCAAAAGAAACTTGGAGAAGATATACTAACATTAGAAAAGATGAACTTTAAAATGAAAACTGTAGTAAGCGGCAAACAAAGACATGGTATAATGACAAAGAATTTAATCCAACAAGAGGATATAACATTTATAAATTTTTTTTCACCTAAGATAGGAAACCTGAAAAAACTGTGAGCAGGTCAAGAAGCAACAGTTAGAACCAGACATGAAACAATGGACAAGGTCAAAATTGGGAAAGGAGTATGCCAGGGCTGTATATTGTCACCCTGCTTATTTAACTTACAGGCAGAGTACATCATGTGAAATGCTGGACTCAATAAAGCACAAGCTGGAATCAAGATTCCTGGGAGAAATATCAATAACCTTCATATGCAAATAACAGCACCCTTGTGGCAGAAAGTGAAGAGCAACTAAAGAGTCTCTTGATGAAAGTGAAAGAGAAGAGTGAAAAAGTTGGCTTAAAACTCAACATTCAAAAAACTAAGATCATGGCATCTGGTCCCATCACTTCATGACAAATAGATGAGGAAACAGTGAAAACAGTGACAGACTTTATTTTCTTGGGCTCCAAAATCACTGCAGATGGTGACTGCAACCATGAAATTAAAAGACGCTTGTTCCTTGGAAGAAAAGCTATGACCAACCTAGACAGCATATTAAAAACCAGAGACATTACCTTGATGACAAAGGTCTGACTAGGCAAAGCTATGGTTTTTCCAGTAGTCATGTATGGATGTGAGAGTTGGACCATAAAGCAAGCTGATAGCCAAGGAACTGATGCTTTTGAAATGTGGTGTCGGAGAAGATTCTTGAGAGTCCCTTGGTCTGCAAGGAGATCCAACCAGTCAATCCTAAAGGAAATCAATCCTAAATAGTGATTGGAAATACTGATGCTGAAGCTGAAACTCCAATAATTTGGCCACCTGATGCGAAGAACTGACTTTACTGGAAAAGACCCTGGTTCTGGGAAAGATTGAAAGCAGGAAGAGAACAGAATGACAGAGGATGAGATGGTTGGATGGCACCACAGACTCAATGGATATGAGTTTAAACAAGCTCCAGGAGTTAGTGATGGACAGAGAGGCCTGGCGTGCTGCAGTTCATGGAGTCACAGAATCAGACACGACTGAGTGACTGAACTGATTGAAGGCAGGAACAACTAAATATACAAACAAATGTTGAAAGACCTAAAGGGAGTAATGAACAACAGTACAATAATAGTAGAGGACTCTAGTAACCCACTTATGTCAATGGATATATCATATATAAAGAAAATCAATAAGGAAACATCAGCCTTAAACAGCATATTAGAAAAGATAGACTTAACAAATACTTAACAGGACATTCCGTCCAAAAGCAACAGAATACACATTCTTTTCCATTGCACGTGGAACGTTTTCCAAGATAAATCACATGGTTTGATCACAAAACAAGTCTTAAATTTAAGAGGGTTGAAATCATATCAGGCATTTTTTCCAAACACAATAGTGTAAAACTGGAAATTAATTACATGAAAAAAACTGGAAAATCCACAGATATGTAGAGATTTAACAACAGGCTACTGAATAACCAATGAGTCAAAGAATAAATCAAAAAAGAAACAAAAAATATCTTGAGACAAACAAGTAGAAAAGTAATACACCAAGATTTATAAGATGCAACAAAGGCAGTTCTAAAAGGTAGGTTCATTGTGATCAATGCTTACCTGAAGAAAGAAAAAAAGTCTCAAACAATCTAGCTTTGAACCTTAAGAAACAAACAAAAAAATAAGCAAAGCCCTAAGTTAGAAGAAAGAAGGAAATAACAAAAATTAGAGCAGAAATAAATGATAATAAATTTTTAAAATGTCAAAAGAAAAGATAAATGAAACTAAGGACTGGTTTGATGTGCATCTATACACTGAATAAATAATTTTTAGAAGTTCATTATCATCTATTCTAATTCTTTTAGAATCTAACTGTAAATTTTATTGGTGAAAAAATGTAAAATATTGTAGGAATATTATGAGTATCCCATATTTTAATAGTATATTTTACAGCAATAAGTGTATTATGTCACTAATAGATGGCTCATGACATCATACCCATCCTCGGGGCACAGGGAAGATTCCAATATATTCAACAGCTATATATCTTCTTTATGATTTTTATTGTGAGAATTTGAAGGTAGGTATGGTACCCTATTCATTTTTGTGTTTTGAAGCTTTAAATCCTACCGCACTGCATCAGTGTGACCCTGTCCCTCGGAGAATAAAATAGTCTCAGGAATATAGTCGATATTTAATAAATATTTACTGAATGCATTAAAATTTAATAATATAGTAGATTCATGCAGTTGCCCTGAAAAGCAAGGGAGTGAAGCAGCCAGCAGTACTTCCAGGAAGCAACTGAGAAACACCCTTTGGCACTCACCATTTAATCATCTTAGCATCAATCTTTAAACTTAAGAAATAAAATTTAGCGCCAAGTTAGCATAGCTCAAGCCAACTACTTTTTCACTCCCCATGTCACTGATTGCCTCACAAAATCTCTCACTTTGCTGAATATGTGCAAACAATTATTATTATAAATGCAAGAAAGAGAAACTCCTGGAAAGCTGTCTTGAATATTCATAAAATATTATAATGTCAAACCATGCATTATCACAATAGCATCCTACATTTCAGTATTATCTGAATTCAGTAGAATGGAGACAGAAGTAGATTTGACAAATTCTATCTGTAATTGTGTCTCCCATTCCTGTCTATTTTGAACTGTCTCCTGAACCAACTTAATGTTATCAATCATTGCTTTTTTACAACTGGGCAAGACTGACAGGGCCTATAAAAATGCTTGAATTCTGGGTGCCCACAGACCCTGTCTGAATGTCTCCAGATCTAGCTTCCTGATCACCTTTGTAAACTTCACAGCCATTTTGTTTCCCTGATTTCTGTCCAGTTTCTTGTACTTTGACTCTGGTCAGAGTCTGAAGATCAGAACACTGATGCTTTGTTCATACTATCAGTTCTTGACTATGTGCCAACTTGGATACTGCTTTGAAGGTTTTCCTTGCGATTTGATTTCCAGCTTGAGAGTTAGGTTAATTCTACTTTTAGAGTTGTGCCCATTTTTGGCTCTTAGAAACTCAAACCTCACTGAACAAAGAAGCTGGGCCCCTTAACTTCCCCAGGAGGAAAGGTTCAAACAAACATATGAATCATCTCATTCTTCTGTAAACAGTGATCTGTGTTCTTTTCCTCACACTTATTCCCCACTGGAAATCTCTCCCATTTTTCACACAAGAGAGTCTTTGTGGATTATTTCATTCCCTACATTTCTTTCTTTCTCTGAAATTTTTTTGCACTTATTATTAATCTGGTTTCTGAAAGGTAATTTATATATAGTAAAATTCTCCTTTTGAGTGTGCCACTGGTGAACTTTGTTAAAGACAGACTGTCATTCAGTCAACACTACCATCAAGATACAGAGCATTCCCATTACCGAAAAAGTTCCCTCCTGGTTATTTGTACTGAATTCTATCATCTTCTACCCCCAAAGCCTAGTGATCAATAATCTATTTTCTTTATCTATACTTTTGTCTTTTTCAGAATTTCATTTAAATGGAATCATACAGTATGTGTTTTCTGGTATAATGCCTTTGAGATCCATTCATACTGTTTCATGTATCAACAGTTCATTCGTTTTAATGGCTAAGTAGCCATTGACATATAGCCATATGGCTATACTGCAATTTGCTTATATAGTTACTAAGAGATGGATCTTTGCCTTGATTCTAATATTGACTATTATGAATAAGTTTATACAAATAGTCACATACAAATCTTTGTGTGGAAAATGTTTCCATTTTTCTTGGGTAATAATGCTGAGTGGGACTACTGGATTATAAGGTATAGATATTTAATACTATGTAGAAATGCCAACTATCTTTAAAGTACCATTTTGCATTATGACAAATAATGTATGAGGGTTCCAGTTGCATCACATACTAATCAAACTTAGTAGAGTGTGTGTGTGTTTAACTTTAGATATCTAGTAGATATGTAATGATGTCATTGTGATTTAAACATGCATTTTTCTAATAATATATGTTGTTAACCATTGCCAGTCACATGTCTTCTTCATGGCATGTCTGTTTAAATCTTTTGTCCATTTTAAAAAGTGGGTTATCTTATTATTAATTTCTAAGAGTATTTATATATTATCTAAATATGACTTTACTACAAAGGAATTTGGGTCATATTTTCTCCCAGCCTGTAGCTTGTCATTTCATTCTCTAACAGTGTCTTTGTGGAGCAGAAGGTTTAAATTTTGATTATGTTCAATTTATTTTGCTTTTTATTTCCTGGGTTATACTGTTTCTGTCCTATTTAACAAATTTTTGCCTAATTAAAAGTCACAATGCTTCCTCCTGTTATTTCTTCTAGAGATTTTATAGCTTTAACTTTTACATGTTTAAGTCTATGATACATCTAAAGTTATTTCTTATATAAGTGTGAAGTAAGTGCCGAGATTTATATTTTGCAAGTGGATGTGTAATTGTTTTAGCATAATATGCTGAAAAGACTATACTTTTTCTTTAAATTACTTTGACATGTCTTTCACATACCTTTTCAAGTGTCTTCCACATGTCTGTGAATCAGTAGAATATACATACATGGGTATAACCTTTTATTATGAATTTGTGGAAAGATTATGATTTTGGAGTCATACTAAGATTCATGGCCTGTCTCTATCATTTTCTGTGTTTTCCTAGGCTGTTTATTATGAACCAGTTTGCTGATCTAGGAAATAAAATTAATTACAAAATAAATTTTTAAGGCTTCTTTAAGAATGCTGTGAAATAAGCAAGATATATTAAAATTCTATTGGTGTCTTTTGTTTTTCACAATGTTTTTTACAGAAATTTGCATATATTTTGCTATAGTTGCATGTCCCAAATTGCAATTTTTTTTTTCTCTTGGTCACACCACATGGCATGTAGGATCTTAGTTCACATCCAGAATAAACCCATTTTGCTGGTAAAATAACTGACCGTTTCATTGTTTTAGGTTAGCATGATTTGCGGTGGGGGATGGGGGGGGGTTGTTTCTATTCTTTTAAGTCTCCCAGGACTCATGCTTTTATATTATCCTGCTCTAGTCAGGAAAAAATGGAGAGAAAGATACATGGAAATGTTGCCTAGGTGCCAGGTATTAAACATAACATACTTGAGACCTATTGTTACTCTCCTAGGATGTATTTCCATTTTAAATGGAAACCTGAGAAAGCTTACTTAACATAAAGCAATGCATTACACATGGTAAAATGACAGGTAGTATTACATCTTAGTAGAGTGTGGGCTGATTTAGGGATGGAGGTCTCCAGGGGTCAATTTCATTGATCAACAAATAACATATTCTTTTCTAAAGTTGGCTTTGAGTCCTAGTAATAACAATGACTTATATTTGTATAGGATGTTAGTGATTACAGTGTTTTCACATTTATTATCTCATTTGCGCATACAAAATCCTTTGGAAATGAATTGGCTACAATTTACGAATAATAAAGTTGACAGTTATGGCAGTTCCACAACTTGTATTCTATTCAAAGGCAAAAGTGGAACTTTAACCAAATTAATTTGACTTTTAGTTCAACAATCTACTATCAAAATATAGCTGCATCCAGTTTAAATGATGAATTCCTTGAAAACGATGCACTCCTGCTTCCTTTTAATTTTACAAAACCCTCCTTAAAGCCATCAGCAATTTTGTTTGACTTATGGAGTGAATTTTTGGCAATTTTAAATAAAAACTTAATTTCAGGGTATGGGAATGGAGATAAGAATCCTGCAAAATAATAAAGTGACTTATGGAGAATAAAATGCTCTTGATTCTTGCTCTAAATCATTAAATTCATGTTTGATTTCTTCCTATTAAATGAAGAAAAAGAGGATAGCGCTAAAGAATATGTATATTGTTGTGGGGTGCAGCCATATCACAGCACTCTTGTTCTCTCTTGACCTAGATTAGTTCAAGAATTTACTTACACAGCCAGTCATCATCCTCTCCACTACTTCCTCTGAGAATCTGAACCTCCCTCAATGTCTTGTCCATCAGAGAACAGAAGTTCTATACTGGACATTGTGTGGTTCTTATTGCTGAAGTAGAAAACCAGTCCTTGACTTTGAGATATTACAAATCGAACTAGGAAGAGGAGATTAAAAAATGCTAAAAACAAATAAAAGATACCACTAGAATTATAATATATCTTGCTTATTTTAAGAAATTTTTAAAGAAGCCATAATAATTAGATTTTGTAATTTGTAACCTTCCAAGAGTGGAAAGGGGCTAGAGGTTGAATCATCAGTGGTCAAGGATTTAGTCAATTGCACCTTGGTAATGAAGCCTCCACAAAAACCCAAAAGGACAAGGTTCAGAAAGACTCCAGGTTGGTTAATTTGTGGAGGTGCAGAAGAGGGGAGCACCTGGGAGGGCATGGAAGCACTGTCCTTTCCCCATACCTTATGATATGCATCTCTTGTATCTGTTTCTGAGTTATTTCCTTCTGTAATAAACTGGTAATCTGCTTCTGCTGCTGCTGCTGCTAAGTCGCTAGCAGGCAAAATATTTTTCTGAGTTCTGTGAGCCACTCTAGCAAATTAGCTCAACCCACAACGAGGTTATGAGAACTTCTGATTTATAACCAGTTGACTGGAAGAAGCACAGGTAGCATAGGCTTACAGACGGCATCTGAACATGGAGGTGGAGAGGATTGTGTAGGAAGTCTCATAGGACTGAGCCCTCAGTCTGTGCAATCTGATGATATCTCTGGGTAGATAGTGTCAGAATTGAGTTGAATTCTCAGAAATCCTGCTGGTGTTCCAGAATTGCTTGGTGTCATGTGGGAGATCCTCACTCACTGCCCCCGACACGGACATTGGACTTGGGTCCAGGACCATAAAAGACTTTGCATAATTATTTAAGATTGATCCAGGTTATACCATATATCAAGAATTATTTCCAAGGGGTCAAAAGGGGGTGGGATAAATTAAAAGATTGGAATTGACATAGATACACAGCTATGTCTAAAGTAGGTAACTAATGAGGACGTAATGTATAGCACAGAAGGAAAAAAGAAGCTAGACTCTGTTTGCAGGACATATGTTAAGCTAACCTTAAAAATGCACTCCAATATACATTGCTGCTGCTGCTAAGTCACTTCAGTCGTGTCCGACTCTGTGCTACCCCATAGACAGCAGCTCACCAGGCTCCCCTGTCCCTGGGATTCTGCAGGCAAGAACACTGGAGTGGGGTGCCATTTCCTTCTCCAATGCATGAAAGTGAAAAGTGAACGTGAAGCTGCTCAGTCATGTCTGACTCTTAGCGACCCCATGGACTGCAGCCTCCCTCTGTCCATGGGATTTTCCAGGCAAGAGTACTGGAGTGGATTGCCATTGCTTTCTCCACTATATACGTTAGGTACAGACAAAAACTGTTTGATTCTACTTATATGAGATACCTACAATAGTCAAATTCATAGAGCAAGAAAGTACATTGATAGGTGTCAGGGGCTGGGAGTGAGGGTAGGGAGGCAAAATGGGGAGTTACTGCTTAATGCGGAAAGAGTTTCAGTTTAGAAACATGAAATATTTGAGAGATGGATGATAGTAGGAGTTGCACAATAATGTTAATGTACTTAGTGCCACTGAACTATACAGTTAAACATGGTTAAAATAGTATGTTTTATATCATATGACTTTTACAATAAAAAATACCAAACAAAGAATTAATTCTTTTTTATTGCTGAATAGTATTCTATTGTATGAATATCACAATGCATTCTTTCACATTTGGAGGGATGTTTGGATGACTCCAATTTAACTAGGATGAATAAAGCTGCTATGAACATATGTATTCAAGTTTACGTATGAACGCCTATTTTTATCTATCATGTGACTATCTAGAAGTACAATGGTTGAATCATATGGCTAATATTCATTTAATTTTTGTAAAAATCTGACAACTGTTTTCCAACGTGGTTGTACCATTTTGTTTTCCCACTAGCAGTTCATTTGGGTTCTAGTTTCTCCATATCCTCTCTATTACTTGGTATCATCAGTGTTTTCAACTTTAATAATTTTAATAGGCATGTAGAAATATCATTGCAGTTTTGATTTACATTTCATTAATGAATATTAAGAAGAAGTGGTAAGAATACACAGAAGAACCATACAAAAAGGATACTCACAACCCAGATAATCATGATGGTGTGATCAATTACCTAGAGCCAGACATCCTGGAATGTGAAGTCAAGTGGACCTCAGGAAACATCACTATGAACAAAGCTAGTGGAGGTCATGGTATTCCAATTGAGTTATTTCAAATCCTAAAAGATGATATTGTTAAAGTGCTGAACTCAATATGCCAGCAAATTTGGAAAACTCAGCAGTGGCCACAGGACTGGAAAAGGTCAGTTCCATTCCAATTCCAAAGAATAGCAATGCCAAAGAACGCTCAAACTACACAAAATTGCACTCATCTCATAGGCTAGCAAAGTAATGCTCAAAATTCTCCAAGCCAGGCTTCAAAAGTATGTGAACCGTGAACTTCCAGATGTTCAAGCTGGATTTACAAAAGGCAGAGGAACAAGAGATCAAATTGTCAACGTTTGTTGGATCATCAAAAAAGGAAGAGAGCTCCAGAAAAACATCTACTTCTACTTTATTGACTATGCCAAAGCCTCTGACCGTGTGGTCACAACAAACTGTGGACAATTCTTTAAAAGATGGAAATACCAGACCACTTGAACTGCCTCCTGAGAAATCTGTATGCAGGTCAAGAAGCAAAAGTTAGAACTGGACATGGAACAACAGACTGGTTCAAAATAATTGGCTCCAAGTCGGGAAAGGAGTACATCAAGGCTTTATATTGTCACCCTGCTTATTTAACTTATATGCAGAGTACATCATGAGAAATGCTGAACTGGATGAAGCACAAGCTGGAAACAAGATTGCCAGGAGAAATATCAATAATCTCAGATATGCAGATGACACCAAACTTATGGCAGAAAGTGAAGAACTAAAGAGCCTCTTGATGAAAGTGAAAGAGAAGAGTGAAAAAATTGACTTACAACTCGATATTCAGAAAACTAAGATCATGACATCTGGTCCCATCACTTCATGGCAAATAGATGGAGAAACAGTGGGAACAGTTACAGATTTCATTTTGGGGGGCTCAAAAATCACTGCAGATGGCCACTGCAGCCATGAAATTAAAAGATGCTTGCTCCTTGGAAGAAAAGCTATGACCAACCTAGACAGCATATTAAAAAGTGGAGACATTACTTTGCCAACAAAGGTCCATCTAGTCAAGGCTATGGTTTTTCTAGTAGTCATGTATGGATGTGAGAGTTGGACTATAAAGAAAGCTGAGTGCCAAATAATTGATGCTTTTGAACTGTGGTGTTAGAGAAAACTCTTGAGTCCCTTGGACAGCCAGGAGATCCAACTAATCCATCCTAAAGGAAATTAGTCCTGAATATTCATTGGAAGGACTGATGCTGAAGTTGAAATTACAATACTTTGACCACCTGATGGGAAGAACTGACTCATTTGAAAAGACTCTGATGTTGGGAAAGATTGAAGGCAGGAGGAGAAGGGGATGACAGAGGATGGTTGGATGGCATCACTGACTCAATGGATATGAGTTTGAGTAAGCTCCAGGAATTGGTGATGGACAGGGAAGCCTGGCGTGCTGTAGTCCATGAAGTTATAAAAGTTGGGCACGACCGAGCGACTGAACTGAACTGAACTAACTGAACTTGACTGATTTGGGGAGGACAGTAATTGAAAAAAGTGTACATTCTAATTTTAGGTATTCTAAACCATTTTGTAAGTTCTTAAAATTCTAGAACCCTATTATCTTGTAAATGCTCTTGTATCTGAGCATTTACTACATTGCTTGAGACAAAATAGACAATTTTTTGTTGTTGTTTCAATAGCTGTTATTAGGACTATTAGGACTGAGATTTGGTGAGTGGAGAAAGCAAAGGCAGAGATATTTAGCATTTGTTTCTGGAGTTAAATGGGAAAAATTACATTTGCTTTTTCTTTAGCACACTTTGAGCAAATAATCCTTGATCACTTTATGTCCAAGTTTCTAATACAAACATATTGGTCGGCTGCAGACACTGAAAATTATTGAACTTAAGATAATTTTTAAGCCAATTAGGAATTTATGGTCCTATACATACACTAAGGTGATATAGCTTAATGAGAGACTGTTTTTGCACTGCTCCAGAATGTCTTTTGAGGGGCTGTCAGTCACTTGGCACACAGGCTATTTGAATATTCAACTTTCTTTTACTTTGGCTGACTTCTCCAGTTTAACAGCATAGTTCCCACTCTACTGGAGGAAAATACAACTTAATAACAGTCCTGTAACCAAAGAAACATCATGGTGCCCATCCAAATTCCCGAGTGAGAGTGAGATGTACCAGCATGTCACCATGCAAGGATTAAAGGACCGTTGCACAATGTATTTCATAACAACCATCAGACCGATCAGCTGCCAAAATCATTTAATTGTTAAAGCAGGGAAAACCCATCAGCTTGAACTTTTTACAGCCTAAATAAATCTGTTCTCTTCCAACAGCCCACGTGGCAAAAAGACAATGCCCTTTATGATTATATGTTACACATAAGCCAAGATGTAAAATATTTTTTAATTTGTCCTATTAATCTTCTGATTATCTTCAGCCCTATGTGATATTCTTAAGTGTATGAATCCATTGTGTAATTAACACTTTAGCTTTCTATTTTTTATACAGTTTAGAGAGATTTTTAAGTCCCCCTCCTCCCCCAATTTCCTCTGACTGTATGGGAAAATGAGGCCCAGGAATGATAAATTTGGATTCTGGTGATGATGGAATAACAAACAAATAAATTTGCTCTATTACTTAAAAAAGGAAAACATTGTAAACAAATATAGGAAACAAAAATGTAGAAGACATCTGAAATCAACAAACAAAGGCTGGTGATCCCTGAGAGATGGGCACCAAATAAAAGCACAGTGATTGCTCCGACTTGCTGCCATGAGATAATCTCCAGGCTTCAGTGCAGGGAGCAGAAGCCAGAGTACCTTCTGAGTTGGGGAGATAGTGCTAAGCCCAGGAAGACCATAGTGCTAGAATTTGCAAAGCAGAGTACCAGAGGGGTGATACCTGAGTTGAAAACCCTTGTGATTCGATGGCATTAATGAACAAAATGAACGACCAAAAAGGAGTATAGAAATAGGCTTGAACATTTGAACAACTGACTCTGAAAAAAGTGCAAAGATTTCATTAAGAAATAAGTTAGTCTTTTCAACAAATGTTGCTGAAATGACTAGGTAACTGTAATGTAAAACTAATAATTTTGATTAATACCTTGCAATGTATATAACAATTGACTCAGAACAAATTACAGTACTGATTTTAAAGCTCAAAATGACAAAAGTTCTAAAAGGAAACAGGAGAAATTCTTTATGACCTTAGGTTAAATAAACATTTTATAGGTATAATCTCAAAACTATGGTTCATAAAAAAGAAAAGAACACAGACAAATTAGGACTTCAATTTGCTCTGTTACCTGAAAAAGGCAAACATTGTAAACAAATATAAGAAACAAAAATGTGGAAGACATTTGAAATCAACAAAGGATGGTGATCCCTGAGAGATGGGCATCAAATAAGAGCCTAATTAAAAACACCTAATCTTCAAAAGACGCTGTAAAAAGAATGAAGAAACTAACCATAGACAAGGAGAAAATAGCCGCATATAAGCACAAATCAAATAAATGATAAATGACTTGGATCAAGATACTGAGTATACAAATCTTAAACATAACAGAGAGATCCTGGGTGGAAACATACATTTGGAAGCTATCAGTAAACAGATAATTACTTAAAGACATACAATTTGATGAGCTCATCAAGAAGGTGGATTGAGAGAACTTAAGAAGTGTAAGGAAATGCCTTGGAGCACTCAGCTGTTAAACATTTTAAGAGAAGGGAAAAGCGCAGGAGACTGAGATGAGGGGCTAATTCTGTAGGAAGAAAACAAGGAGACTGTGATGCCTTAAACACCATGAAAATAGTATTTAAGGGAAGAGGAAGTAGTTACTTATGTTCAATGATTTTGGTAGGTCAAATAAGTTGAGGAGTGAGAACTGACCATTAATTCTATCAATGGAGGCCATTGGTGACATTGACTAGGGTCCTATTTTGTGATGGAATAATAAAGGCCAAATTCTATTTGGAGTGGTGGATTTAGGAGAAAATTGGAGTTAAAGAACTGGAAATGGCCAGTCCTGACAATTCTCTCAAGGAACGTTGCTATAAGGAGACCAGAAAGTTAGGGTGATACCAGGAGGAGGGGGAAGTGGAATCAAAAATTGTTCCTTTCCTCTGTACCAAAATGAGAGAAATAACAGTGTAGGTGCTAACAGGATTAATTCAAAAGATAGAAACAATTGATGATATAAAGAAGAAAGGGCAATTAATAGAGTGGCATTCTTGAGTAAATAAAAGGGAATAGGATCTGGCTCAGAAAACAAAGTTAGCCTTAACTAGGGATATGGACAGCTACTGGCTATAAGATAGAAGAAAGCAAAGTACGTAGACATTAACTGGGGCTTCCTAGCTGGTGCTAGTGGTAAAGGACCTATGCCGGGGTCCAGCCCCAGTAGATCCAGGGAATTTGAAGCGGGGATGGCATTGGCAAGGGAAAAACTTATTTATTTATCAACATAAGATTAGATTAGGAAGAAATAGTGTAGTAGGAAAATTAAGTGGAGAGAAGAGGCTGATTAACTTGGGTCACATGGAAAACCAATAAAGTTCCAGACAAGGAGCTTACACCATCTGTGTTAGGCCGCCGGCACCCATTTGAATATCGGAGAGTGCCCCACCTTGGGCTCTCTCTCTTACGGCGGGACAAGTAAGTAGACATAATGAGCCTCCACGCCCCAGATGGGAATTCAGCCTGAAATTAGAGTAAAGAGGAGACACGGGGGAAACCAGTCCAGCGACTGGCTCCCCTTCTATTGTCCTTCAAGGCCTTTTATACTTTTGATTATACATAGAGATCAATGGGTAATACAAAATTATGTAGCGTTAGCAGCCCAGACTCTTTCTGTATATCTGTTTGTATACAAAAGGTCTCAGGTGATTTACATTATCTTCTGGCCAAGAGGCTTGTTAACACTTTTTGGCTCTCTTCCTTAATGAGTGTTAATTTCGTTTCCCCTAAGTGTTTTTCTTTAATCTGCATCTCCTTAAAGCACTAAAGTTACATTTCTATAGAACAAAGGTGCAGTGGGTTATAACAAAGAAGGTACTTAACTCAAATATCTAATGTTGCTAATACCAGGTCTACTACTTGTTTTTCTATATACTAACAATATCTAAAAATAAAGGATATGAAAATTTGGCAGCAAGTATTGGCTCAACAAATGAAACCTTTAATCAGTCCTATTCTAATTATTTTGACTCTTCTGAAGCACCTGCATTCCTAGGATGTTTTAAGCTTCCTGTGCCTCCTGCGGTCAGGAGGCCTCAAACAATCACGTGCGCAGCTGTATGAGTCCTGAAGGCAGGCTAAAAAGCCATCAGAGGGTTTTTTGGATTGAAACACTCTTTCAAATGCAGAAGACTAAAGCCCTGGATTGACTTTTTCCAGAGAATGTCAGAAGAATGGAAAAGCAGGCAGATTCTTATTTTGGGGGGTGCATGCTCAGGAAATGCCAGGGGGAAAACCTGAGATCTGACTCGACCTTGCCCATCAGATCTCTGCCGCATGACCTTGTCACGGGTGGGATTTCTTACGCTGGCTCCTAGCAGACCTACCTACCAGTGCAGGATATATAAGAGATGTGGGTTCGATCCCTGGGTTGGGAAGATCACCTGAAGGAAGGCATGGCAATGCACTTCAGTATTCTTGCCTGGAGAATCCCATGGACAGAGGAGCCTGGTGGGCTACAGTCCACGAGGTCGCAAAGAGTCGGACACGACTGAAGTGACATAGTATGCATGCACGCAGACATTAATACCGCAAAGTGGAAAGATATGACAGTAGGAGCTTATAAAAGTTCTATTCTGAGTGATTCTATTAGAGGCAGTGGTATACTATGGCTACTTTTACTCAACAAAGGCAAAATAAATAGCTGTGACACAGATCATATGTCCCATAAATCCTAAAGTATTTACTATATGGTCTTTTTCAGAAAAAAATAGAAAAAGTTTGCCAAAGACATGGTAGCTTCTGAGTCATGTATTCAACAAAATTTTAGCAAGTGTCTACTCTATACCATGCTCTTTACAAGGCAGTGGGATAGGAAAGGCTACTGAAATTGACATTATCTCCCATTTTCCCCCTGCTCATGATGTCTAATTATTTTCCTCAACAAACCATAGAAGGGGCTTCTGCAAGTTATCAAAACTTAAATGACATATATGGTAGATAGTCCCTGTCCTCCTTATTCCCTTGGCCAATTTTCAGCATGTTAATACATATATAGACTGGATGAGACCATGTCCTCAAGACCCTAAAATCATGCTTTCATCCACTTTATGTGAACTTTCAGCACATCTGTCAAAAAACCAGGGACAATGACAATGTGCTCGATCGCTTCAGTCATGTCCAGCTCTGTGACCCTGTGGACTGTAGCCTGCCAGGCTCCTCTGACAGACAACTTATAAATTACTGTGTTAGGACTTTGGAAGACATCCACTCAGATGAATAAAGGAGGAGGTGTTGGGTCCATAGGAAGAAGTTAAAAACAGTGATTTGGGCTAGAAAGAAATACAATTTTAAGAATCATTTTCATATAGATGATAGTTGAACCTATGGGAGCAGAAAAAAGAAGAAAAAAGAGAAGCATATGGGTTAGTCAAGGAAGTTAAAGGTAACCAGAAGATAATAGTATTGCACAAGTCAGTTCAATTCAATTAACTGCTCCCTGTTTGCCAGGATAGATATAGAATTTGAGCAAAGTTGTATAATACAAAATGAAAGAGGAATAAGGTAGAAAACCAATTTGAACCTCCTAGATCACTTGGGGATAAAATGTGTAAGATGGTACTTCACTGAATGAATTCACAAACTACAGCATTTAACCATATTTTGAACACATTTCTATGACTGTAAATTATTTAATGCTGTTATGTTAACACAGCCAAGCCACCCAAGAAGTATTTTTCTTTAGATTTTACACAGTTTTTTTTTCTTTCCCACTTTTACACAATTTATTCAGAATATCACATTCCTTGTCTGAATCCATTGATATTGGAGGTTCCTCAAAAGTGACATCTTTGTTTCCTTCAAACTAGTTTTCATATTTTACATCTAACTCAACACATGTCAAAGTAGTTATATTTATTAAATAATGGCCTGAAATTTTTGTTTACAACTTTCTCACTTATTTAGCCTTAATATATTGCTTCCCATGATAGCAGAATCAAAGCAGCATTGCCTGGTGATAACCTTTCCATCAGCTTGTTTCAATCCATAATGAGCAATAAAGCTGTCACCTTCTTAATTCTTCCTCTGCCTACTGTTCTCTTTACGACCCTGAAGTTCATTTATAATGGGGGAAGCAGTTAGATGCACTCTTGCTGGACTAGGTTCCCAGAAGTATACAGTTTCACAGAGATTTTGAGGTTTTCTCACTCTCTTTTTTTTAATTTTTTAAAATTTCTTCTTTTAAATAATGGCAAGGTAAGCAGCCAAACATGTGGTTAATCTCATTAGAAAATTAGATTTTCTAATCTAAATCAAGTGGCACTGATTTTAAAACATTGTATAAAATAATCTTTAACTAAGAAAAATGTTTTTTCAGTCAATGTATTTTTAAGGAAAGCCTTTCTGATATGTTTTCTAAGTCATTAATTTGGCTTTAGTGTCAGTTGCAGTATGGGAGGACAAATAGCTGTTTTTAAAAATGGCATCCTTCTCTAAAATATTAATGCAGATCCAGATTTCTTAGTCTTAGTACTATTGACATTTTGGCTGAGAAGCATTTGTTTGTGGGAGGCTATCCTTTGTAACATGGGATGTCTAACGTATCCCTGGCCACTACTCACTTGATGCCAGCTGTAACCCTCAAACTGTGATAATCAAAAATGTTTCCAGACATTGTCAAGTGTCCCTGGGGGTGGGTGACCATAGGGAAGGAGGATGAGACTAAGGCAAATTTAACAAAATCAATCTTATTTAATGCTAATTATTAAAGAAAAATTTTTTGCAGAGGTTTTGGGGTTTTCAGTTCAGTTCAGTTCAGTCACTCAGTTGTGTCTCTTTGCGACCCCATGAATTGCAGCACGCCAGGCCTCCCTGTCCATCACCAACTTCCAGAGTTCACTCAAATTCACATCCATCCAATCAGTGATGCCATCCAGCCATCTCATCCTCTGTTGTCCCCTTCTCCTGCCCCCGGGGTTTTAGCTTGTTTTTATTTCCCTTCCTTGCTTCCTTCCTCTCTTCTTTCTTTTCCTCTTCCTTCTTTTCTTGCTTTAATGTGTAAATCCTTATTCAGCAAAAATTTTACATAACAGTCCAATATGTAAAATTTTACATGACAGTCCAATATGTAAAATTTTACATAAAATTCCAGTGCATAAAATCTAACCTATGAGCTGAACTCCTTGAAATGTATTGTCCTGAGGCTTAGTGGATCTATCATTATTTTTATTTTCTGTTCTTTATGATGTTATAAAATCCTGCTGGCCCAGAAGAGGCTGCTGCTCCAAGGGTTGGTCCTTTCTCAGCAATAGGCTCAACTGAGAACACATCTTTCATAGACAAACCAACCAGTCCCAAGTTTATAACCCCCACCACCTCTATATCCAGCCCTGACATGCCAAGCCAGTATCACTTGCCCTCTATCTTAGGCAACCACAGATCACCCCTTTAGCCCAAAGCCTGCTGGAATTATTCAAACTAGCCAAGCCTAAACTATATCCCTTACCCCACCTTCCCTTTTTTGTGAAATCCTCAATAAAGCCCCTGATCTAGACTAGCCCTTTGTCCCTATCTTCTTCCCCCTGACCAAAACCTGGGCACTTCCCTTGTGGCCCTGCATGGCATGTAGTGACCCTGCTCTTTGGGACCTGTGAGTAAAATGAACTTCCTCCAAGCCTCATGCTCTCTTCTCTCTGTGGCTACATCAACTTTACCATGGAAGTAAGCATCCATATACTTTTATGCAGAAGTCCAATGTGCACAATTTTACATACATTTTACATAAAATTTTACAATTTTACATAAAATTCTTACAGATGCCATGCTCTCCTTATAATAATCAAGTTTTTATTTCTGTATTTTATGATATTTGTGAGTTGTGAGCAACACTTTCAGTCTTACAACACTGACCTCTTGACTCTGCCTTATCTTCCAACTCTCCAGTCCAATGACGACTAAACAGGTCACATATGTATCTTGACTTCTTTAATCCTCATAAATGAATCAATGTAGGTCTTCTGACCTCAGATTTACAGAAGCCTAGATATTAAGCAGTTGCCCAAATTTAATTTCAATTTTTTTCCACAGGAAAATACTTTCTTAAATTGAGTTTTAAATAAGGGTGAGACACTATATTAGGTTTGTGCTATATGTGGTAGATTATGGCAGCTTCACTACATCACCACATCACTATATGTATATGTGGTAGATTATGTCAATTTCACCACATCACTACTGCACAGTTTCACTCATCTCACATGCTAGTAAAGTAATGCTCAAAATTCTTCAAGCCAGGCTTCAGCAATATGCAAACTGTGAACTTCCAGATGTTCAATTTTGTTTTAGAAAAGGCAGAGGAACCAGAGATCAAATTGCCAACATCCGCTGGATCATCAAAAGAGCAAGAGAGTTCCAGAAAACATCTATTTCTGCTTTATTGACTATACCAAAGCCTTTGACTATGTGGATCACAATACACTGTGGAAAATTCTGAGAGAGATGGGAATACCAGACCACCTGATCTGCCTCTTGAGAAACCTATATGCAGGTCAGGAAGCAACAGTTAGAACTAGACATGGAACAACAGACTGGTTCCAAATAGGAAAAGTAGTACGTCAAGGTTGTGTATTGTCACTCTGCTCATTTAACTTATATGCAGAGTACATCATGAGAAACGCTGGGCTGGAGGAAGCACGAGCTGGAATCGAAGTTTCCGGGAGAAAGATCAGATATGCAGATGACACCACTCTTACAGCAGAAAGGCAAGAAGAACTAAAGAGCCTCTTGATGAAAGTGAAAGAGGAGAGTGAAAAAGTTGGCTTAAAGCTCACCATTCAGAAAACTAAGATCATGGCATCTGGTCCCATCGCTTCGTGGCAAATAGATGGGGAAACAGTGGAAACAGTGGCTTACTTTATTTTGGGGGGGCTCCAAAATCACTGCAGATGGTGATTATAGCCATGAAATTAAAAGATGCTTACTCCTTGGAAGGAAAGTTATGACCAACCTAGACAGCATATTAAAAAGCAGAGACATTACTTTGCCAACAAAGGTCTGTCTAGTCAAGGCTGTGGTTTTCTCAGTAGTCATGTATGGATGTGAAAGTTGGATTATAAAGAAATCTGAGAGCTGAAGAATTGATGCTTTTGAGCTGTGATGTTGGAAAAGACTCTTGAGAGTCCCTTGGACTGCAAGGAGATCCAACCAGTCCATCCTAAAAGGGATCAGTCCTGGGTGTTCATTGGAAGGACTGATGTTAAAGCTGAAACTCCAATACTTTGGCCAGCTGATGCAAAGAGCTGACTCATTTGAAAAGACCCTGATGCTGGGAAAGATTGAGGGCAGGAGGATAAGGGGATAACAGGGGATGATATGGTTGGATGACATCACCGACTCGATGGACTCCAGGAGTTGGTGATGGACAGGGAGGCCTGGCATGCTGCGGTTCATGGGGTCACAAAGAGTCCCACACAACTGAATGACTGAACTGACTGAACTGATGCCAATATTAGGGATTGAATGTTGTCATTATGTACTTTGTAGCTTAGTTTCAGCCTCACCCATCTAAGTTCTTCATGCCATTACTTTGTATCCCTACAACTAACTGAATTTAAAACACAATACAAATTTAAATGTGTTACTTTTTCTCAGAACCACATGATGACTCGCATCATTTATCATATATGAGTTAAGCTCCTTAAGGTAGGATATAGGGTTCTCCAGTATATAGCCTCTGCCTAGATTTCCATGCCCATAACTCGTATTATTCTACTGCTTAGAAATTTTCCTGTATCTACTCCCACCTTCGCATCAATATGAGTGTTTCTGAGATGGATGCTTCTACATCTCTGCTAAAAGGAAAGGAAGAGACCTTTCCTTCTAGCTAATTCCTTTTCATTTATTATAACTAAATTCACAAATTATCAACTTTAGTAAAACCTTCCATAGTAACTCTACTTTTAACTCCGGGTTACATACATTTGTTTCTATTCTTAATATTTTAATAATAACCCATTATCTCTCTATCATTACTTTTAGAGCACAGCAATATAGCTGTTTGTTTTTCAAGGTTTTTTTTTTTTTTTTTTGGCTGCATTCTGTGGCTTGTGGGATCTTAGATCCAAACCAGGCATTGAACCTGGGACCAGGCAGTGAGTGCCAAGTCCCAACCAGGGAATTCTCTATAACTACCTATTTTAATGATTATCTCCTCTGCTATATAGCACTTTTACGAGGACAACATTGTAGAATTGATTTTATAGTCAATTCCTTGAATAGACCATGAATATTGGAATTGAAGGCTTCCCAGGTGGTGGTAGTGGTAAAGAACTCACTTGCTAACACAGGAGATTTAAGAGAGGCAGGTTCAATTCCTGGGTCAGGAAGGTCCCCTGGAGGAGGGCATGGTAAACCACTCCAGCATTCTTGCCTGGAGAAATCACATGGACAGAGGAGCCTGGCTGGCTATGGTCCATAGGGTCACAGAGAAGTGACCCGTTGAGGTGACTTACCAGAGTAACCAACGGGACACAGTTGAAGTGACTTAGCATGTATGCATGGAAATTGTAAATATAAATCTTTGTTAGCTACATGGATTAATTTCATCATCATAGCCTCAGCTTACAACTAGGTTAAGTTTTCATAATGGTCCTTCAAAAATAATCTTTTAAAAATAGAACAGTCTCCTTAGCTTGCCTAGAATATTCTATTGAGTGCAAATCTCAATTGAGAAGGTATGAAGATATCTACAGAAATTCATTACTTTTTTTGAAAAATAATTATGTGACTTTTTTCTTACTGACTGCCACTGGCAGACTCATCTTTGAGGATAAAGGATGGCATATATATTTGGGGTATTTTAACAGTAACAGAAGTAGGACATGACTCACTGAGCCTCTATGCCACCTGAATTTATATGCATTTTAAGTTCTGAAATTAAATTAAATAAATGGGGGAAGTCAGCAGTGGAAGTCAATGGTTTAGAAAAAATATAAATTTACACAATCTTGTTGAAGTAAATTATATTCTTATAAAACCTAAAATATTAGGGACACTATGTATAAAATCTTCCCTTGTAGCTCAGTGGAAAGAATCCACTTGCTAATGCAGGGGCGATTTGTTTGATCCCTGGGTCAGGAAGATCCCCTAGAGGAGGAAATGGCAACCCACTCTCATATTCTCACCTGGGAAATCCCATGAACAGAGTCTGGCGAGCCACATGCAGTCCATGGGATCGCAAAAGAGTCAGACATGATTTAGCGGCCAAACAACAGCAACAAATATAAAAGCTTAGGTGATCCTTAACTGAAGTCAAAAAGGTTTGCAATCAGGTAAGCAAAGGTTTCAAGTGGTGTTTGTTTGTTAATTTATGATTGTCCTTGTCCAACTTGTTTGTCCTTTATGAATCCTTAGTGACTTTTCTAATTCACACTCTCATGCCCTAGAACTCTCGTTATTCTGTCTTTCCTTCCCTGTATGGTCAGAAAACTGCACTGGAAGCTAAATGGGAAATTATGCCTACTTTAACCTAGTAAAATTCTTTATTAGACCCTGGAAACGAATTCTCACTTGATTATATTTGTAAATTAAGGCTGACATATCATTCATTAAAGATGAATGCTAAATGATCTCTTCTTGGAAAGTATCTTTCAGCTAAGATCACTAAAGCCCTGTGTATATGTAGTATTCAATAGGGATATAATATGTGAACAATTATAACATGAGTCACTGTGATTCTCTATCTTTGCTAAAGCATTTCTTTTTGAAAACTATGTTTTTGTTTTGTTTTTGTTTTTTTTTTCAAAATTATCTTTCTTTTCTCTGCTTAGTAGAATCCAGGGCCAGTGTTCGACTGTCAATCTTTCTTGAGGTAAAAATAAATGCCTGAACTTTCCCAGATGGCCATGTTGGAACTTAATTTCAGACACACCTCTTTCTACAATTATGTGTGAAAGTTAGAACTAACGTTTTTTAGAAGCCTATAAAATGTTAGTCGTTGCATCATGATTATAATACTATGAGGCAGAATTATTACGCCCATTTATAGATGACAGGAGCAAATATTAATAGACTTCCCCAGTGGTCCAGCAGCTAAGACTCTGTGCTTCCAATGCAGGGGCCCAGATTCTATCCCTGGTCAGGGAAATAGATCCCACATGCTGCAACTAAGAGTTTGCGTGCCTCAAGTAAATATCTCCACATAGTTCAGCTAAAGATCCTACATGCTACAACAAAGATGGAACATCCTGTATGCTACAACTAAGCCCCAGCACGGTCAAATAAATAAATAAATGAGTAAAATATTTTTGAAAAAGTACTGTGATTGCCTTCACCTACTTCTTAGAATAGTCTACATAATTAGCTAAAAGAAATAACCATTTCAAGGTCAAAGTACAGTTAGGTCTTGCAGTTTGATATACTTAGCAAGACCTGGCAAGGATGTCCAGTGCCTGTGGAGGACTCTTAACAGACTCACAGACTTCATTCACAAAACTGAGGTCACACAGATAGTCAAGCCTTTCTGCTCCTTCATATTGAATTCACTTCAGACTGCTCACCCCTAAGCACACCCATACTTGCTTCTTTAGATCATCACTGCAAAGATTGATGGTCCACTGTTTACACTCTCTCTTTCTAAATGCTCATTTTCCATTTTCCATGATTCTTATTACATTTCACATATGGACTACCATGATAGTTCACACTCTTGGTCTCATCTTTTGGGTTTTTTTTTTTGTTGTTGTTGTTGTTGTTCGTTTATACTCTGCACTCATACTTCAAGGCAGAACAGGATAGTTATGAGAAGCACCAATTTGGACATCAGATTGTGGGATTTCCAATGACATCATCAGTTTTTTAAAGTTGTGTGATACTGAGCAGTGAATATAAAATCTCGATTCTTCAGTCTCTGCATCTGTAATACAGGCATTTAATACACATGCTTCAAATAGTAATAGTAGGAACAACTGAGTGAAAACAGATAGCCGATTAGAAGCATGCTTGTCACACAGTAAGCACTCAATAAGTGTTAATATCATCATCCTCATCACCACCACACCATCATTATTGTATACATTCTCACCATTGTACCAAAGCTGTTTTATCAGTACCATTAAGTAACTCTTTTGTTTTTTTTTAAAGCAATGGTAATTTGTCAGTCTTTGTTATTTTTGACTCACATGTGAAAAACATTTTCCTGTTGACCATTGTGTCAGTCAGAGCCCAGCAAGGAAGCAAACCACTCTACATATTTCAAGGACTATGGTGTAAGTCCTAGAAATTAGTTGCTTACAAATCGTATGATGGATTGGAGGATTGGAAGCCAGAAAGAGCACTTTGTACTACTGAATCCAAGAGCACACTGTCACTGATGTTCTGAATCAGAGGTCAGGATGCTTCTACTTCCTTCCTACAGAGAAGGCAACGGCACCCCACTCCAGTGTTCTCACCTGGAGAATCCCAGGGTCAAGGGAGCCTGGTGGGCTGCTGTCTATGGGGTCGCACAGAGTCAGACACGACTGAAGCGACACAGCAGCAGCAACTTCCTTCCTACGCCCCTCTACTGCCACCATTATGAATACCACTCACACTCATGAAGCCAGGCTCAAGCCACCAGAATCTCTAAACTATTTTCGGCAATCACATTTCACATTACTGCTTGTTAACAAACTGCAGCAGGAAAGAGACCTATATCTCACATCATCCTTGGCAAAAGAGTTTTGGACATATCATTTATAGCTTCTTTTATTCTCTTTCTTTTGTCTTGAAAGTTGTTTCCTGATAACTTCAACTGTCACCTCCCTCTCAGTTCAGGCACTCAGTCGTGCCCAACTCTTTACAACCCCATGGACTGCAGGATGCCAGGCCTCCCTGTCCATCACCAACTCCCATGGCTTACTCAAACTCATGTCCATCGAGTCAGTGATGCCATCCAACCATCTCATCCTCTGTCATCCCTTCTCCTCCTGCCTTCAATCTTTCCCAGCATCAGGGTCTTTTCAAATGAGTCAATTCTTCACATCAGGTGGCAAACGTATTGGAGTTTCCATTTCAACAGCAGTCCTTCCAATGAATATTCAGGACTGATCTCCTTTAGGATGGACTGATTGGATCTCCTTGCAATCCAAGGGATTCTCAAGAGTCTTCTTCAAAACCGAAGTTCAAAAGCATCAATTATTTGACACTCAACTTTCTTTATAGTCCAACTCTCACAGCCATACATGACTACTGGAAAAACTATAGCTTTCTCTAGACGGACCTTTGTTGGCAAAATAATGTCTCTGTTTTTTAGTATATTGTCTATGTTGGTCATAGCTTTTCTTCCAAAGAGCAAGCATCTTTTAATTTCATGGCTGCAGTCACCACCTGCAGTGATTTTTGAGCCCCCCAAAATAAATCATTTCACTGTTTCCATTGTTTTCTCATCTATTTGCCATGAAGTGATGGGACCAGATGCTATGATCTTAGTTTTCTGACTGTTGAGTTTTAAGCCAGCTTTTCCAGCCTTCTCTTTCACTTTCATCAAGAGGCTCTTTAGTTATTCTTCATTTTCTGCCATAAGGATGGAGTCATCTGTATATGTGAAGTTATTGATATTTCTCCCAGAAATCTTGATTCCAGCTTGTGCTTTGTCAAGCCCTCCCTCTAGCTCTAGCTAACTACTAAATCTCTACTCATAACTCTGACCTTCTTTTCCTAATTTCAAGTACATAACTCCAAGCATTACTGAAAATTTCCACATCTATCATATAAGAGCCTCAAATTCAATATATTTAGAGCATAATGAAACAAACACAAAGCTAAATCAAACTGTCTCTCTGTATGTATGATTTTAATTAGTGATACATTTTTTCTGAAGTGTCCAGGTGCAAATTTTTGTTTTTCACAGTCTCAAATTTCTCCTCCTCTTGCTTGATACATAATTGAATGATAGAAAAGCTAAGAATTAATAGACTGCCTGGTCTTCAAATGACCTTCCATAAACATCAAGTCTTTTATTTGGTTTTACCTGGAAAGGGTCAGTAACAACTGGAATCTGTACTCACTAACACAGCCTGATGTTACTGTACATTTTGGGGGGTTCTGAATTGCAGTGTATTTTCACATTTAACTCTGTATAGTTAGGAATGCTGACGTTTTACTATGGAAACTGAAGAGTCTAACAAAGACATTCACTGATGGAGAAGTTGTTACAACATAGGATGTAAAATTACTGGCAAGAAGTTGTATAAAATCAGATAGATTCAAATTTTATCTTTGATGCTGTGCATGTCCTTGGGGAAGTTACTTAAAATCTCAAATCCCAGGCTTACCTAAGTGTAAAGAAAGGTTAAAATGATACCCACCTTATAAGGAGGTCATTATGAAGAGTAAATATGATAATGATACAACAAATTTCTTAATGCAATACTAGTCTCAAAATCCAAACAAACAATATATTTTGGTTTATATTGTCTTTGCTTATATTGATGCCACCCCTCCTGTTTTTTTATTGTTTTAAGGTCATGCTGGAGTTGGTATAATTTGATAGTCATTATTATACCTTATAGATTCACAGCTATAAAACTGAGTAGAAAACCTTAGGAACCTGTGGTATGGATTCTATGGAGAATCCTTGGGTTCATGTAGGTAATAGATGTACTATGTTGAGGAGATTGGAAGGCAATAATAAATAAATTGGTCTGGCTTTGATCCTCACAATCAATTTTTAAATATTAGTACTTAATATAATTCAGTTGATAAATATTAGTGAATTTAACACAATTATCCTCTATGTTGGGCTGGGAGGGAAATATTTAGGCATCAAACAGAATTTGAAAACCATTGCCCTGAGTCATCAGTAACCATTGTTCTCTTCTACTAAACATATTCTTGATAGTAGTAGGCTATGTCAATATCTATTAGTAAATATGCATTTTTAAAAATTCAGCTGAAAGTGAAAAGAGTTAGTCACTCAGTCATGTCCAACTCTTTGTAAAAGTTGACCCCATGGATCATAGCCTACCAGGCTCCTCTGTCCATGGAATTCTACAGGGAAAAAACTGGAGTGGGTAGCCATTTCCTTCTCTGGAGGATCTTCCCTATCCAGGGATCTAAGCTGGGTCTCCCACACTGCAGGCAGATTCTTTACCATCTGAGCCACCAGGGAAATCCCTTAAATTCAGCTACATACAACAAATATGTTAAATTGTACACATGTTTTACAACACTTGAGAATATGCTAATCTCTCACTTACACCTTTATTTTTCAGTTTTTAAAATAAACTTCCTTTTTTAAAACTCTGTAACTTTAGTATTTATTCACATATGGCCATGCCACATAGCTGTGGGATCTTATTTCCCTGATCAGGGATGGAACCCATGCCCCTTGCATTGGAAGCATGGAGTCTTCACCACTGGATTGCCAAGGAAGTCCCTATTTCTTTTGATAGTTTTGACAATTACTTTGATTGTATGTTGTAATATGACTGAAAGAACTCCCTAGAATCATTGATTATAAATCACCAGGGATTACACAAACTTGCACTTTGGGTCAGTGACTGTCTTACAAAGATATTGCAACTGTTAAGCAGGTCCCTGTAACTCTATACATGGAGCTCAATTAGAATTCCTTAAATAAATTCCTTATCATTTGCTAGATAATGACATAATTAGTTTGAACTTAATTTGTCATTGTGCTTGTCTCTAACTTCAATTCCGAAAAAAAAATCTTTATTTTTCTACCTTAAATTTAAAAAATACTGAATTTTGTCAAAATTCAGATAAGTTTCTTCCCTGTCTATAGCAGCAACTGTTAGAAACTTTTTTTTTTCCCCTCTCTCAGCAACTCCTAGATGTACCCACTGTGTATAACTGCCAAGCAGATTTGGGAGGTCACAGAAGAAGAGGGCTGGAAAAATGAGAACATCACAGGGAGGAAGAAGTCCTCACCAAGGCATGAGCACACGTTGTTCTCCACCACACAGAACGTGTCAGTCTGCAGAGCACACCCTGGGACCTCCCACCATAGATATATTCCTGGCTTCAACTGGGAGAAGCAACAAGTTGACAGTCTCTGCTTCCTCATGGCAGCCAGAGACTTGCTGAAAACTGATATCATTTGGGCCTGTCTCCCTGCAAGACAAAGAACATAACATCCAAAAGAGTGAAACATATTCTCCCCACGTTGCTGGGGGAGGGTAGGGCGGGAGATCTCTGCCTGCTTGGCACAGCCAACTTTAATGGGAAGACAGCAGAGTTTTGCAAGGCAAGGGAGCTGGGGGAATGCTCTGAAAACCACACCTCCGCCTTTTGGCACTGGACGTCAACTGAAAATCACTCTTTGGGGACTGGTTTTTGGAAAGCTTTTATGCTCATGATGAAAGCACAAGTTCTAACAGAAGGTCTGTCGTAGGACTAGAGCTTAGAAAGTAAATAGCACAAGCACATTCTTAATGAAAAACCAGTGCTCTCAGGAGACAGCAGCCCACTTGGATTGGAAGGATACATTAAGGATAAAGACATCGCCATGATGGGGGCTTCCCAGGTGGCACTAGTGGTAAAGAATCTTCCTGCTAATGCAGGAGACCTGGATTTGATCCCTGGGTTAGGGAGATGCTCTGAAGGGGAAAATAGCAACCCACTCCAGGATTCTTGCCTGGCAGGCTACATTCCACGAGGTCACAAAGAGTCTGCCACCACTGAGCACACAGTATTGTATTTTTTAGGGAGGTAAAATGTACAGAAATATAATCTTTGTAGGAATTGTGTGTGTGTGTGTGTGTGTGTGTGTGTGTGAGTGCTGTGTGTGCTCAGTTGCTTCAGTTGTGTCACTGACTCTTTGCGACCCCATGGACTGTAGCCCTCCAGGCTCCTCTGTCTGTGGGATTCTCCAGGCAAGAATATTGAAGTGAATTGCCATGCCCTCCTCCAGAGGATCTTCCTGATCCAGGGATCAAACCTGTGTCTCCTGCATTGCAGGCAGATTCTTTACCACTGAGCCACCAGGGAAGCCCATGGTAGGAATTAGTACATCCTAAAAGAATGGTACAGATGAATTTCTCATGGGATCAAAGAAGGAAAGAACAGTTACTTTCATTGAAAGAAATTACCAAAAGCTTTATAGAGGAGATGCCACCTATAAACAGTACTCAATAAAGAAAAACTATAAGGATAAGTCTGGAGGCTTCCCACTTCAGGGAAACAATTGAGCCATGTTATTTTACCTTTATTGAATTAAAAGTAATTAGAATCTATTCAGCTAAAGCATCCTATTGGAATTTTAAATGGGGTTATATTACATTTATAAATTAAGTTGGAGAGAATGGATATCTTAAAAATATTTAGTCTTAGTCTACCAGCTTATCTCACTGAATTAACCTGATTTTCTCTAATTTGACTGAGAAGAGAATATTGGACATTCACTTTCTCATATAATATCCATTTTCCATTGTTCCATCATGTAGTTTATTTTGTCTTGATAAGTGTTTGGATTTCTTGTCATTAAAATATTATTGGGATCTGATTGCAGGGTAAGATCATAGAATGACCCTGTCTAAAAATAATGCCTGCCTCTGTGCTGAGTGTAATAAAGACGATGTTGCTTCGAGACAGAAAATGTACCTTCCAATGAGATTCACTCTTGTTGTGAATCTAACCTTTGCCACATTCATCTTTCTACAAACACTAGGCCTTCTAAAGTCTGAAAACAGAAAGCTAAGTCTCCCTGAATTAGAGTGGATTAAAGGAATAAATTCGTGGTGAGAAATGTATCCCCTGATGAGAGACATTTTTCTACCCACCTCACAGGGGCACAACCTTTGAGGCCGGCTATTTCTGTGGGAAATGGTGATTATAATCAGTTTTTGAATTTCAACAAAAATATGCTTAGGAGAAGATTGTTTTTCTCTGAACCAATAAACTATGTCTAAATTTAGGAACCAGCCCCAAAGCATTATAGTCCCATGAAGAAATAGTTAAATGGGTCATCTCCATATTGCTGAAGTACTGAATTAACATAAAATATTTTATAGAACATTATTAACTGTTTCAAGAGCACTTAAAAATGCCCAGATATGTATGGTTTGGGATTCCATTTGAGGGGTTTTCTGAGACCTTCGTGTCTGTTTTTAGACCAATCCTCAGTAGATTCCACGTCAGGAAATCATGATCTGTATTGTTTAATATGACTTAAAAATGTAAGTGCTAAGGCGCTTCAGTTGTGTCTGACTCTGTGCAACCCTATGGACTGTAGCCCCCCAGGCTGCTCTGTCCATGGGATTCTCTAGGTAAGAATACTGGAGTGAGTTGCCGTGCCCTTCTTCCTGACCCAGGGATCGAACCTGCATCACTTACCTCTCCTGCATTCACAGGTGAGTTCTTTACCACTAGTGCCACTTAAAAGTGAAAAAGCAGGTATAAATGGTGAAGTTAAGCCCAATCCCCATATAAGATGATCATAGCATCTGATGAAAATTGAAAAAGCTCTGGAGATGAACAGGATCCATGACTAAGGACTCAGAGATAGTATTCTCCCATAATTCCTCTCAAAAAAAAAAAAAGGAAAAGTATTTAAACAAATTATTTAAGCCATGTTAATATGCTTTTATGGAGAAGGCAATGGCACCCCACTCCACTACTCTTGCCTGGAAAATCCCATTGACAGAGGACCCTGGTAGGCTGCAGTCCATGGGGTCGCCAAGAGTCGGACATGACTGAGTGACTTCACTTTCACTTTTCACTTTTATGCATTGGAGAAGGAAATGGCAACCCACTCCAGTGTTCTTGCCTGGAGAATCCCAGGGATGGGGGAACCTGGTGGGAGGCCATCTATGGGGTCGCACATAAGTTGGGCTTGCCTGGTGGCTCAGTGGTAAAGAATCTTCTTGCAATGCAGGAGATGGAGGTTCAATCCCTGGGTCAGGAAGATTCCCCTGGAGAAGAAAATGGCAACTCATTCCAGTATTCTCGGACATACCTTACTGTGTAAACAAAAAAAACATATATTTTAAAAATGAACACTTATAAAATAATGAGAAATTTTGTCAGATCAACAATTTTATATCATGCATTCAAAATATGGATAATCAAAGACCAATGCTAGTTTTAGCTAGTTTATTTTACATATTCAACAATATTCTTCATTATATTCATCATAATATCCTGCTCAATAGCAGGAAGCTTGTCCCAAAGTATGTAGCTGCTTTGAAAGAATTTGATGTGAATTATTTTCAATTTTGGTAACATATGCAAATTCATTTGCTTTATTTCAAATCAGCTTTAATCATTACCATTACAGACAATCCTTCACCTTTAAGTAAAAATGACTACATGCCCTATTGATAAGTGACGGGGTAATTGTTGGGCCAGAAAGAAAAACTTTAAAGAGCAAACAAAGTTGAAAGAGACACTTGGCTGAGAGTTATGGTTTCTTACACAGAGTAAGACGGATGCTCAGAGAATCACTTTCAAGTCTTGCTCTCACACTCCTAAGATCAGGGAAAACTTATTGGAAGTGTTTCTTTGGTGTGCAGGCCAATTTCCTTCACATTCTATCAACCTGCTCCAGCATGGTCATGCGATTAGAAAATTTTTAGGCTGAAAACCTAGAAATCCTGATAATGAGAAGCTCATTTCTGCCCTCAAAAAATAATGGAAGTCCTAGAGGAATAGCAATCCAAATTCAATGAAAGAAACTAAGCTTTCGCCCAAAACTTTGATCACATTACAGGAAAAATCAGTGGCATAAAATCAATGCTGGCTCTCACTTGGAGCCAATGCCCAATTTGACTGAGCATAGAGCCAATATGAAAAAATCCAGAGCATTGAACAGCACCAAAGGCTAATCCAGGCTTTGTGGCGCCTGAAACTTACATAAATCGTGAGTCCTTCTTTTAGAAGCTAATTTTAGGAAACACTTTGCAAAATTTACAGACACCACCAAGCACATAGTGCCATGGTTCCTGGAAAAATCTTTGCAAGAGCCCATGTAAGTTACAAGCCTGAAAGGCTTCTTTGCCTTCACCATATAATTACCTCTGTGATATCGACATGATGAAGAAATATTTGACTTGCATATCTATTTCATGCAACTGTTAGAGACTGCGTATGATAATATAATGCCAAGGGTAAAATTAGCACGCATTTTGATAAAGTTTTATTTCTTTCCTCATCTTTTCTTTGCAATAACAAAAGATATCAACAATTGATTTTAAAAGGTAACCAAATGCTAAGAGAACCCTTTGAGACAGTTCTATACAGGAAAATCTCATAACTTATGTAATCAGAATTTTAAAATAGCAGATATTTTGATATTGTTATTTCAAAGTAAGCAATCTCTAGCAGTTTGGAGATATTAATACTTTTTATTGCTACTCTTGCAGATCTGGTTTTTGGACCCTGAGATGGAGGTTATTATGGAGGAAGTTTTTTAGGTAGTACTTGTAGGATTGGATCTAAGAGAGGGAAGCTAGTGTAACTGGACAGAGGAAGAAGTTGAGCGATGATGCAACCACACTGGGCCTCAGCCAAGCCCACAGGAGCTCTGAAAGTGGAATTGTTATTGCCAATCCTGCATCGGAGTGAGAGAGCAGTGTTTGATATTCCTACATTAAGCCATCATGATATGCAAGTTTCCTCTGGGAAGTAGATGCAATCTCGCAAAGGTGGCTCTTTTTATTTTATCTTTCTTTTTTATTTATGTTTATTTATGGCTGCAGCATTCAGGACACTATTTTCCTGACCAGGATCAAACCCATGCCCCCAGCAGTGGAAGTGCAGAGTCTTAAGCTCTGGACTGCCAGGAAGTTCCAAAGAGGCTCTTTTTAAACCAGGCAGCTTCTAGGGAGAGTTAACAGGTTAGGGCTGTCATTCAGCTGCACTCCCAGCATCTGGGGAATATGTCTTTTAATCCTGCAGGCTTGGTCTGGGAAATGTGGACGAGAACAGGATAGGGTACTCTCTGCAGCCTCTAGACCCACCTCTTCAGATAAGTCTCAGAGTAGCTCCTCCAGGAGACTGGCTGGCCTCTTGATGGATGAAACATATAAAAACAAGTTGAGCAGGGCCAAGTACAGGTGTCTTCTCCCAGTAGACTTCCTTGAACCACTGAAGCTGGCATCATGATACTTATTATATCCTTCTCTCATCAATTCTAGATACATCTTCTCCTCAGCTAGTGTCTCTAATGGAATCCAGATGGCTTACCTGGTGGTGTGACACAGGATCTTATCCCTGAAGAATATGAGCCTCTGGTCACCACACTGTTCTCAAGCTGCAATTACTGCACTCCTTCACTTGTAATAAAAATCGGCCAAGGATATAACAAGAGACACTGGCATGGATCACTTCTTTGACAAACACGTTCCTCCTTGCTAGAATGGTGACTTCTTTTCTTGTACGCTATTCACTAAAGGTAAGGAGTCTCCAAAACTCAGGCAGAATCTATAGCTTAAATTTAAATAGGACTTTTGCTGTTTGATGGCTCAGACAGTAAAGAATCTGCCTGTAATGCAGGAGACCAGGGTTTGATCAGAAAGCTCAAAAAGGTCAGAAAGGTCAGAAAGATCCCCCAGAGAAAGAAATGTCTACCCACTCCAGTACTCTTGCCTGGAGAATTCAATGGATAGAGAAACCTGGCAAGCTATGGTCCATGGAGTTGCAAACAGTCAAATATGCCTGAGCAACTAACACTTACACATTGTTGTTTTACCTAGTACATTCTTCCTTTAAGAACCAGGACTCTAGAGAGCCCAGAAGCTCTAGAGAGCTCACAGAAACTCTAGAGAGCTCACATTTGTGAGTATAGAAAGCACAAGTTATTCCTTAAGCAAATAATTAGAATCCTGATAAATATAGAAGTAGGTCCATTCCTACTTCTATATCTTGGTTCCTAGACCTATGCATTGCATATGGTAGGGGCACAGTATCATGGAAAGTTAATGTACGTATTAATCCAGGAGGACGGCTCTCTTTCCTCACAAAGCTTTATTGCTGGTGCTCATCTGTGCCTTCAAAGGTCATTCCACTATTCTCTCAGGCCAAAGACTTACAGGCAGTGCAGTAGATGGTAGGAACACTGAATTCCATTGTTAATTACTCGTTACCTTTCCTTTTGTTACATAATGGGTTCTGTGGTCTGTTATAGTAGTATGTGGGATCCAATGTTGGTGGTTCAAATACCTTGCTAACCCTGAAATAATGTCAATTGAGGTTCTGGGGTAGCAAAAGTAACTAAGGGTATTAAAAGCAACATTGTACCTATCCCAGTCAATGGAAATGAGTCATTGCTGCTTCCAGGGAGGAAGAAACCCAATGGAGTCAACTTGCCCTCATGTTTGGGGCTGATCTCTCGAAGGAGTGATGCAATATTAGAGATTCTGCATTGGTCTCTGCTGCTGACAGGCTGGACACTTTCCAGGGACAACAGCTAAATCAGTCTTTTGTGAATGGGAACTCATATTTGGGGCCACATGCACAACCACTATCTATTTCCAAATAGCCCCTCCTTTCATATGTCCTTTGTGCTGGTACCAGGGTGGCCAGTGACAGAGAATGGCAGTTTAGTCATCAGCAGGTTCAGGCATTATGCCTGCTGGTTATTTCTGTTAAACAGTCCTTGATCTCTGGTGACATTAACTTGTGATACAAATATTTCCACATATGTGCCTCTCCTTCAGACCTCCTTTTCCCTGACCTTCCAGTTTTTCTCTTTCTAGGACATCTGACAACTAGCCAAGACATCTACTATTCCATATATATATGTGGAGTATATAGTATATATAATAGTATATATATAGTATATATATGGAATAGTGTATATATATATACACTATAGTATATATATAGTATATATATACAGTGTATATATATATACACACTATAGTGTATATATATAGTATATATAATAGTATATATATAAGAGTGTGTGTATATATATATATACACATATATACATACACATATATATGAATGAGTGTTAGTCACTCAGTCATGTCCAACTCTTTGGGACCCCATTGACTGTAACCCACCAGACTCCTCATGCATGGGATTTTCCAGGCAAGAATACTGGAGTGGGTTGCCATTTCATTCTCTAGGGGATCTTCCCAAGCTAAAAATTGAGCCCAGATCGCCTACATCACAGGCAGATTCTTTACTAAGTCACCAGAGAAGCCCATATATATATGTATAGGTTCCATTTCTAAAATCTACTTTTATATTTTCCATGTTCTCTGGTGAACTTGGACATCTTCAGTTCAGTTCAGTCGCTCAGTCATGTCTGACTCTTTGCGACCCCATGAATCACAGCATGCCAGGCCTCCCTGTCCATCACCAACTCCCAGAGTACACTCAGACTCACGTCCATCAAGTCAGTGATGCCATCCAGACATCTCATCCTCTGTCATCCCCTTCTCCTCCTGCCCCCAATCCCTCCCAGCATCAGAGTCTTTTCCAATGAGTCAGCTCTTCGCATGAGGTGGCCAAAGTATTGGAGTTTCAGCTTTAGCATCATTCCTTCCAAAGAAATCCCAGGGCTGATCTCCTTCAGAATGGACTGGTTGGATCTCCTTGCAGTCCAAGAGATTCTCAAGAGTCTTCTCCAACACCACAGTTCGAAAGCATGATTTCTTCGGCACTCAGCTTTCTTCACAGTCCAACTCTCACATCCATACATGACTACTGGAAAAACCATAGCCTTGACTAGACGGACCTTAGTCAGCAAAGTAATGTCTCTGCTTTTGAATATACTATCTAGGTTGGTTATAACTTTTCTTCCAAGGAGTAAGCATCTTTTAATTTCATGGCTATAGCCCCTTAATTTGTCTTACACCCAAGTCACACTGCTTTTGGACACTATTAAAACTAGTATGTCTAGATTGTATACTCCTGGGGTAAAATCTAATTTTAGTTTATCCTGAGGAAACTCTGAGATAAAATTTTTTTCACCCAGGCTTCCCAAGTTTACACACAACCATTAAATGCCTCTCCTTGTGGAGAATCCTTAGACTATTGTATAAATTAACTGGTTTATCAGCATGACCTCTTAACAATGTTGAAGGGAGGACTTTTTAATATTTAGCATGGATAGGAGGGCAATTGTTGAGAACACATATATGCTAAGTTAGCCTCATAAGAAAAAAAAAACACATTTATTCTCTGGGCAGCTCTATGCAGCAGAAACACTTGCTCTTGCCATATTGAAGAAGTGTTCTTGCCATTGCTCAGAAGTGGAAGAAGACTTCTTTTCTTCTCTTCTGACTGGAAGAAGACTGAAAGAGTTCCTCATGGAACTCACAGGCCAAGTTAAACTTCAATACTCTTTCTCTTCTGTTAGTCTATATCAGCTATTGAGATTGGGGGAATTATGGGACTTCCCTTTGGCTAGAAACTACCTTTTAATATCCAAATCACGAAGATACATTGCTTAGATTTTGTGTCCATACCTGGTCCAATTGTAGTAGCCACTTTTTATAGACAACAACCCTTCGGTGAGTAAAGGAACAGTCAGTTCTTAGAAAAGTAGGGTATGCATTAGGAAGACAACCGAGAAAGTACGTCTACTACATACACAAAATTTTCACTGCCATAAATATGGCACTAAATCACAATTATTTCATGTATCGGGGGGAAAAAAAAACCCTAGCAAAAATGTTAAGCTGTTAAAGTCAACAGCATATAAAATATTGGATCCGAACAGCAATTGACCTCCACTAAACTCAACTCGTCTGCCAGAGAGTTCCAAAGAGCTGGCTCAGAAAGACGTAACTTTCTTGTGTATTGAAATCCTTTAAGCTTACTAAAATCATATTTAAAAAACCACAGAAGTATTTATTTCAGATGGAAGTGTTTTACCTTTCAATCACATGTGTGTTGTTCAATTGTTCATGGTATTTGATATACATTTATGAGTATCCACTAAAATCTGGCTTCTGTGTTGGGAAGGAAGGGATACAGCTGTAAAATGTCACGTTCCCACAACCAAAGGGCAAACATTCAGATGCTGGCTACCACCACATATCAGCAGGGATTTAAGAAGACAAGGAATCTCTTTGCACTGCTGGTAGCAGTGTAAAATGTAGCAACCAAATTGGTAATCAATCTCACAACGTTTAGTGTAAATCAATATTCATAAACCCTGAAGCACAGTATTAAACTCCTAAATCAAAGCTTAAAGTCTTTCAAGGGAAATGGACAAACATATTGACTATGGTATTAGTTATATTTTGAAAATTTAGAAGCAAACCAGATGTATGTAAAGTAATAAATCTAAAAACATAATTCTGGGTGGAAAGTAAGTGAGAAATGTATATCACACTACTATGCAGAAATATCAAAAAATATATAGAAATAAAATACCAAAATTATTGTATGAAGTGAAGTGAAGTCACTCAGTCGTGTGCGACTCCTTGCGACCCCATAGACTGTAGCCCACCAGGCTCCTCTGTCCATGGAATTCTCCAGGCAAGAATACTGGAGTGGGTTGCCATTTCCTTCTCCAGGGGATCTTCCCAACCCAGGGATCGGACCTGGGTCTCCCGCATTGCGGGCAGATTCTTTAACCTCTGTATGTTTTTATATATCCATATATAATATATTGCGTTTATAACAATATGAATGATATAATAAGTGACACATATAATAATATATGGTCTTCCCAGTTGACACTAGTGGTGAAGAATCCACCTGCCAATGCAGGAGATGTCAGAGATGCAGGCTTGATCCCTTGTTTGGGAAGATCCCCTGGTGTAGGAAATGGTAGCATTCTTGCCCAGAAAATTCCATGGACAGAGGATCCTGGCAGGCTACAGTAAATGGGGTAGCAAAGAGTAGGACATGATTGAGCATGCATGCATTGCATAATATTATACATTTCCTCTCTTATAAGGAGATGGGACTAAGGATTAGGACAAAGTAGGAAAATCAAAGTAAAATAGAAGAGTACTCCCTGTGTAGATCAAAAATACCAGAAGCATAGTTTTCATATATCTGTGTACCTTCTTTCTTCCACACACACACACACGAAGGAAAATTTTTAAAGTGAGGAGATAATCATGACCTGCCTGGAATTATCTTTGTAGCAAAGTAGTTTCATTGACTTTGGTGACTGGAAAAATAATATTACACTGCCAATATAAAGGTTCCCTATTCTACCTAGAATTCTCTTGATACATATTAGTGGAAAGTCCAAAACTAGGAGAATTGGATATATCATCAGATCTTCCCCTGGTACCTTTATTTGTTTATTTATTTATTTAATTATTGTAGAGTGAGACATATTGTTTCTTTCAAAGATCTTTTCTGCATTTCTCTTGGTGTCCTTTCTTCTTTTCTTCCAGTCTTTTTCTTCAAACACTCCTCGAGATGGTATTCTTATAAAAGATCAGCTAATGGTCTTAGATAACATGTTACTCACTGCCCCAGGAGCACTTGTATTGACATATTTAGAAGTACCTGAATTATTTGGTTTTATGACAAAACATAGCAATTTTTATTGAGAAACAAATTTAAACTAGAACTATTTTGTGGATGGTTGACACACATAAGATGGATATATAAGATGTGTCCCTGGTCATATATACACCGCTGGAGTGTGTGCTCAGTCACTTCATTTGCATCCAACTCTCTGTGACCATATGGAGAGTAGCTCACCCAGCACCTCTGTCCATGGGATTCTCCAGGCAAGAATACTGTAGTGGGTTGTCATGCCCTCCTCCAGGGGATCTTCCTGACCCAAGGATCAAACCCGCCTCTCCTGCACTGCTGGAGGATTCTTTACTGCTGGGCTACCAGGGAAGCCCCGTATATACACTACCATGTGTAAAATAGATAGCTAGTGGGAAGCTGCTCTATAACACAGGGAGCTCAGCTCAGTGCTCTATAATGACCTAGAGGGATGAGATGGGGGTGGGGGTGGAAAGGAGGTTGAAGAGGTAGGGATACATGTGTCCTTATAGCTGATTCACATTGTTGTATGACAGAAACCAATACAACATGGTAAAGCAATTATCCTCTAATTAAAAATAAATTTTAACAAAGACATACAAACTACTATGTATGAAATAGATAAGTAACAGGGATATATTGTTCAGCACAAGGAGATAAAGCCATGATTTAGTAATAAGTTTAAAGAGAATATAACCAATAAAAACATTAACTATTCTATATAAACCTGAAACTGATATAATATTATACATCAACTATATTTCAATTTAAAAATTAAAAAAAAAAGCAAATAAAAATGTTTCCCTGATAAGGTGAGAAAATAGTCTTAGGTAATCTCTCCTGTGTGTCCTCGTATTTTGAATATTCTCCACCACATTGTACTACAATGACCTGCTGTGAGCCCTTCTAATGTTTCAAGATCTGGCAAAAATGGCCCACACTTTAGTTTCAGGTTCTGCTGCAGTAGAAAGGACTTCTCATGAAGTTCACATTTCTTCATGCTTCTCTCAGCTTTAGGATTCTGACCTCCCTGCTTTCTATCTTAGTTGAGTTTCAAGTCATAAGACATACAAACAGTGGGCCCTTCACCACTGTCCATCAAAAATCATTCTTGGTTTTTCACTAGCTCAGCAATTTTTCTGAGAATGTCAGGACTAACAGAGGAAGATCATGGTGATAGTCTTTCAACATTTCTTGACACTCAATTCACCCTTTTCTATCATCCAAGCTCCTGAAATCTAACTTTCACATTTTACATTCAACTACCTAAAAAATTTATTCCTTTATTCAAATTGCTTTTTACATATCGCTGACAAAGTTGTCAACAATATTGTTTTTATCTTACAATAAAATCTAATCATTTATTACTATGCTGATCCTCTCATTACACTGGGCACATAATGGGGGCAAAGATATTTGCATATTATCTTTGTAACCTGAAACCAAAATAATAAGTACAGTACTCATAAATTATTTGTTCACTTACATCTACCCTATATTATGCTTCCTTTGTATGGCACTCAGTTTGGAAAACAATAATAGCTTGATTTTTATAGTGTCTTAAAAAATGTAACATTGATATCTGCCATCTCCTATTTTTCTCACAGGCCTTTGTACTGGGGTTTAGTCTAAGTGACTTGTCTAAACTTTCACAGCCAGTCAATATCATTAAGGAAACTTCCCTTCAAAGTATCATGTAGAATACTCTTTCTTTAAAAAAAAATTGATATATAATTTACAACACTGTGTAAGTGCAAAGTGTACAATGTGTTGTTTTGAAATGTTTATGTGTTGTAATATGATATATAACACCCACTGTAGCATTAGCTAACACCTCTGTCACGTCCCATATATAATTATCTTTCCTTTTTATGTGGTGATTATAGTCAACAATACTGTTATAAACTTCAAAGTGGAATCCTCTTATAGGTGAATTTCTCAAAGTAAGATTCCCTAACATATTTCCACTCAGAAAACTGCATTCCATAGGCCTTTCAGAGTGAATTGTTCAAGGGAATTTCCTTCTTTTTGACCTTGTTGGTGTAAGCTTGTGTGGATGTGCGTGTGCATAATTCAAATTTTACATTCTAATAACAAGATAAATGCCATTTTCTACTCTCTCTCTGCCGTCTACTTTTCCATTTGCTTTTTATTTTCCATGTTACTCTTGAGCTCCATTCACAGACTTTTCCCCAGGCTTATCTGGAATAGCAGCACCTCTCTTTTTGTTGAGGCCACTTTTTCCAATCAGAAGGTGAACTCATGCTGCTTCCTGGAAACTGAAAATAGCAGGACTGTGTTGATCTGGAATGTTCTACAAAGTCCTCCACTTGCTGTGTTTCTTCCTGTGAGTCCTTGGGAAAGGAAGGCACTTCCTTTGTCATCACAAACGGGCTAAGTCTTGGAGTTAAAACAGAGCCCAAAACGATACTCAAGAAAGTTCTGACTCTTACACCTAGTTAATTATTTCTCCCTTGGGTTCCTGGAGCACTTTCTACTTACATACATTATATTTATCACATTACATTCAAAAGCATTTTATCCACTTATTAGAGATATATTTATTCTGTGTTCACTATGTGCCAGGATTAAAACAGAAAAATTATCCCTATTCTCAAAGAAGTTCTAATCTAACAGGAAGAAAGAAATAGTAAACAAGATAAAGCATGGAAGACACATGCTACGTGTCATTTGTTTTTAAATAAAAAAACAACAACAACATTAAGAACCATGGTCTTTTCTAAACAAGCAAGCTTCAGGTTCATATGGGGATCAGGAGAAAATTCCCCAGGAACAAATAAAGATAATTCTAATGAAACTATAATTATAAGCCAAAAAAGATACATTCATTTACTCTTTAAAATAATCCTTTCAGAAGAATTTTAATATATTCACTAATTTACTTATTTAAGTGAGAATGTCAGCAAGATAAAGATAGGTATGGTAAACTTGAAAATCCAAGATCCCAAACTTGAACAGCAGAATTTTAAAGCATCTATTCAAAAAGAGAATACTGGAATACCTGCTGTATTGGTCTGTCCTATGTTAACCTTAGACATGGATAGTCTAGTAGGATAGGTGATTTCCACTTCACATGGGATATAAAGCTATATTCTTGTTACCATGTTTCTAAGGAATAGGAAAATCAACTTATGAATTTTCTCTTTTCTTCATGCAAGCAGCCCAGCTCACTCCCACCTCTCACAACCTCACAAATCCTGGAGCAAGAGCAGAACACCTAAATGTTAGCATCTTCACCACGCAGGTTTCCTATGCTGGGATAAAGGGTTGCAAATGGACCTGAAACCAAATACTTCCTAGTAACTCAGCCTCCATGCTGCCACACACAGCACTAGTTTCTCCCACGTAGGAATGAATAATGCAGCATGAATCCAGACAGAAACCAGGTGCTTGCCATAAATAAAGTGAGAAACTTTCCCTGGGAGTTAAAGCAGCCGGTTAGTCAGACCTTCTTCTAGGGCATCCTTGCAGCTCCAGTGGGTTGTGAGGTTTGGGCAAAATGGATACCTGCATATACAAAACAGGTAATATTTCTTCTTAGGCCATGTAATATTCTGTCATAAAACTCACCTTGGAGGAAGAGTCCTGGCTGTTTCCTGCATTGCTCAGAGTTGGCAGAAACATCTACCATCGAGGTCGAAATCATTTTTTGTCAAGTGGTGAGAAAACAAATATAGCCCATGAGAGAAGGGTTTTAGGGATATCAAGACAGTGTTTTGTGATCTATGGCAGATTTTATAGAGAGCAAAGGCATCACTGACTCGATGGACGTGAGTCTGGGTGAACTCTGGGAGTTGGTGATGGACAGGGAGGCCTGGCGTGCTGTGATTCATGGGGTCGCAAAGAGTCGGACATGAGCAAACGACTGAACGACTGAACTGAACTGAAACTTTTTAAACTTGAGGCATAAGAGTTCCATCCTCAAACCCTAGCTCATTAACACATCTTATTGGTACAGTCATTCTAAACATACTGTCAACACCCATATCACTGGTCTCCCACAGGTCCCCATGACGTCATCAATTATCACTCCGGATGATCATTCAGTTCAGGGACTGCCCTTTCCCACTGTCTTTCTATCTCACCATCTTGACTGGTTACATTACCCTCACGTAAAATGCATCATCAATGTAGATCATTTGCTTTTCTAATTACATGATTATATATGATCATTAGAGAAAAATTATGTAAGAAACCTCCCCCAGTATATGAAGAGGAAACAAGAACCACCAAATAGTAAAATCACCTATATTATTAACTGGAGATATCAGGTATAAACATTTTGGTGGATAATGGGACTACCATGGATATGCATCACGGGCTTCTGGACAACTTCTCAGTTTTTGTTTGTTTGTTTTTGCTGTTGCTGTTGTCTGCTCCACATGCAGCACGCAGGATCTCAGTCCCTGACAAGGTATCAGCCCTGTCTGAGAGTATGTATTTTGTGGACACCATTGAACATTCTAACTTGTTGAAATCTTTGTCCATTTGCAACCAAAAGAATAGCATCTAATTGTTATTATAAGTTATTTCCTAGCCAATGCAGTGGGCTGACGTGTGGGGCCTCCCTGATAGCTCAGTTGGTAAAGAATCCACCTGCGATTCAGGAGACCCCAGTTTAATTCCTGGGTCGGGAAGATCTGCTGGAGAAGGGATAGGCTACCTACTCCAGTATTCTTGGGCTTCCTTTGTGGCTCAGCTGGTAAAGAATCTGCCTGCAGAGTAGAAGACTTGGGTTTGATCCCTGAGTTGGGAAGATCCTCTGGAGAAGGGAAAGGCCACCCACTCCAGTATTTGAGCCTGGAGAATTCCATGGACTGTATAGTCCATGGGGTCGCAAAGAGTCGGACATGACTGAGTGACTTTCACTTTCTCTTTCATGCAATATAAACAAAAGAAAATAATAAGAATGGGTTGGAGGGGGAAAAGAATTAAAATAGGAATCAAGTAATGAACATGACTTATACTGCGTGCCTAGTGTAACTAGACAAGTAACTTCAAAGATTTAGAATGTAAAAAAAAAAAAATTCAGAGTCCATTGAATGTTTACTCAAGAACCCTGTTTTACTCAAATCTGCTGGTTTAATTTTTAGATACATACAAGTTTTGTTGTTTTAGAAATTCTGGTAGGCAAAACCATACTTCACATTTCTATGCTTTGGTAAATTACAAAAAATTGTTTTCAACTGGGCCACATTTATTCGATGGATGATTTTGCTCCTATTTAAAAATGAGGAGGAGGAAATGGGGGCCCTTGAAAGTTCAGTGACTTCACCACAGTCACATCCTAGTAAGTGCCGGATCCAAGGCTGCTCAGGAAAAGAAAAGAATCAGTGCTTCTTTTTGCTCTACCTCCTGGGAAATTCCCACATTAACACTGGCTCAGGGAGTAATGAATAGATTCTTTCAGAAATAGAGTGGTCACAGTCTGATCTAAGTTAGCAAGCTTTCATTTTGTGTAGACAAAGAAAACAAAATGTTAGGCTGGCTTCTCAGCCTGAGGGCCTCGGAGCAAAGGAAGCTGTCTAGGGCAGGGATCCTTTCAGCTACAGTGAGCATGAATTAGCAACTAGAAAATACACATTCTGCATGAACATGGGCACATCCGGATAGTTATTTACCTTCCCTGGAGGGCAGGTAACCTGATGCGACCACAGACTCTGCAGGCTTTAACAGGCAGAAGAGAAGAATGTGGATTTCAACCTCAAATTTGTATAGCATCTTTCAGGCGAGACATTCCCCAAAGACTTTGGGAGCCAATAGTCAAAACCAATATGGAGTTGTGAAACACTAATTGTCCATCTGCAAGCATGCAGGAGACCCTGGATGACAGAAGCCCCCACTCTCCTTTGTAGCCAAAGAGGAAATGTCATGAATCAAGGCTCATATACAACTACCCATACTTGATTGCAGGATAAGAGGTTGTGGAAATTGTGTTTACTCACCTGAACTCTGCAATTTAAAGTTTTCGGAAGCCTATTTGAGGAGAAAATTCTGTAAGGTGGTTCAGTCCCATCAGTGTGACAGGGCTGTATCCAGTTCCTCCCCTCAGTGTTTCATACAAACATGATCACATCTGATTTATCCTGAACAGGATAAGTACTGTTGTCCCTACTTTATAGGAGAGTGATAAGAACTTGGTATAATTGAAAAAAAGTATCCACAGGAAGCTCAGCTTGGTGTTCTGTGATGACCTAGATGAATAGGATAGGGGAGTGGGATGGGAAGGAGGTCCAAGAGGGAGGGGATGTTTGTATACACATAGCTGATTCACTACGTTATACACCAGAAACTGACACACAGTTGTAAAGCAGTTGTAAAGGAGGCCCAAGAGGGAGGGGATGTTTGTATACACATAGCTGATTCACTACGTTATACACCAGAAACTGACACACAGTTGTAAAGCAAGTTCACTCCAATTTTAAAAATCATCAAATACTATTACATTCTAGTGCAGGTAGATCCTGGTGAAAGGAAGGTCATCTTGTTTTAGTGTTCACCATGATGGATTTGAATATAAGAAGAGGAATGCAATAGTGGTTTCCAGGGGCTGGGGGTAGGGGAGATGGTGAGTTGCTATTCAACGGTATAAAGTTTCAGTTATGCAGGACAGATACATTCTGGAGATCTGCTGTCCAATATGAGTCTATAGCCTACAATAGAGTGCTGTGCTACAGATGCTCTTCCCAGATAGGTCAGCCGGTAAAGAATCCGCCTACAATGCAGGAGACCCCGGTTCAATTTCTGAGTTGGGAAGTTCCCCTGGAGAAAGGATAGGCTACCCATTCCAGTATTCTTGGGCTTCCCTGGTGGCTCAGACAATAAAGAATCTAATTGGGGATTTTTTTTCCCCTGGAGAAGGAAATGGCAACTAACTCCAGCATTCTTGCCTGGAGAATTTCATGGACAGAGGAGACTGGTAGGCCACGGGGTCACAGAGTCCAATGTGACTGACAGACTAAGCACCGTACCTCAAAATTTATTAAGAGGGTAGATCTCTGTTAGTATTTTTAGCACACAAAAACATCAGAGGATGCAAGGAAAATTTGGGAAGTGTTGGATTGTTTATTCTCTTGATTTTAGTGCTGGAACTGTGTGTGTACATATTCATAAACTCATCTCATTATACATATTAAATATGTGCAGTTCTTTATATATCAATTATACTTCAACAGAACTCTTAAAAAGCAGAGAGAAAAATATAAAAGAATAAGCAACAAAAAGGGAAGAAAGAAAAGGATTTGGAAACCATCTAAGAATACTTTTTTCCAATGGGCTGGTTGAAGGTATTTTTAAAGGTAATGTGCAAGGAACATTTATTTGTGTTTTTACGTGGCTCTGACTTAAAACCATATTCATCTTTAGAAAACTTAAGAGATTCTTTGAGAAGCTGTTCTAGCACTTGTAAGTAGTAACCATAGAGTAAACAGGTGAAAAACTATTTCCAGCATGAAATTCATAGATATCTATAAGTCAGATATAAGTCTCACAATGTTTTGAACTGGTTATTAAGAACACTGCTATCTATATAGCCAAGAAGACCCCAGAAAGAAATGAGGCCACACTCAGAAAAACAGGTATTTGTGGATATCTAAAGAAAAAGTCTTCCCTAGTGGTTCAGATGATAAAGAATATGCCTGCAATGTGCAAGACTCAGCTTCAATCCCTGGGTCAGGAAGATCCCCTGGAGAAAGGAATGGAAACCCACTCCAGTATCCTTGCCTGGAGAATTCCATGGACAGAGGAGCCTGTGGGGGCTACAGTCCATAGGGTTGCAAATAGTCGGACACGACTAAGCGACTTTCACTTTCACTTAAAGAAAAAGAGTGGGCTATTTCTCGTTTGTATGTTTCTAAATCTAGAGCTCCACAATCTAAAAAGATTTTTTCTGATTAATACCCATTTTCATTTCATTTCATTTATTAAGTAAAGTGATACTTGCAGTATTGTGCTATGTAACATTTAAGGTATTTTCATCCAGTCATTTCCTTTTGTAAAACATCTGCACATTCAGATATCAATTGATAAACTACTCTGTGCTTCAGATTATACTAGTGATGATTAAGGTATATGTGATGTTTACCTTTTTTAGTGAGGTGTCCTAAAGGAGCATCTAATAAGATTATATTGAAGGTGTGATAAAAGGCTTTTAGTAGGAAATTACCTTTGATCTGAATTGTGAATAGTGAGGAAAGTACGACTGATGGAAGTTGATTTTGAGTAGACCAGTCAGGTATTTCTTGAGTCTCAGTAAATCCAGATTAGATTTGCCTACAAATATTAAAGACAGCAAAGTATGTCCTGCTAGTAGTCTTAGATGATACATTTTCTAAAGGATATGGTTTAATAATGCTAGTGTTTTGTCTATACAATGGAATCTTTTTAACTCACTCCATTGAAATATTTTTGTTAGAGCTTTGTAAGTGCTAAATATTACAATGAAGGAAAAACAGAGGAAGAAGAAAAGCTAAGAAGAAAGGAGAAGAAAGAAGAAGAAGAGGACAAGGAGAAGACACCTTTGTGTTTTATCAAGGAGAATTTTGGTTTCTGTAGGCATGACTTAAGATTATCATCTTCAAGTCCCCCAACAATAAGATATCATCAAAGAAAATTGGCTGTCAAATTGCTTTGCAAATTAAACTGCAGCATAACATATCTCTCTGGGAAAAAAGGAAATGAGAGACCTAATTTTTATGACATTAGAGATTATCTCATCCAAATTTCTCATTTTATATATAATGAAACTAGGGCTAAGAGGGTTTAAATATCAGCTGCCAAATTCCACAGTGGATTTGTAGCAAAGTATAATTGAAAAATAATAATGGTATTCTATGGAGATATAGTGGTAAAGCACAATAAAATATGAACACTGAGAAACAGAGAATTCACAAGTATGTCTGCTTTCATTCTCTAATATTTTTCCACAAACCACAATGTCTTTAAAAATTTTTAATGGTCACATATTTGCATAATACTTTTCTTTTTCATCTTTTTTTCTGTTGTCCAAAGTAATTTAGAATACAGCTTTCATTCTATACCCTTTGTATCTTTCCCATCTTTGATCAATGAGCCTCAGTCACTCAAACTTTAGGTAACTTGCTTTAGAAACCATAATGTGAAGCCTTCTGGATCTTGTAAATCACTGAATGCCAGTTGAGATAAAGGACATGGATGAGTCAGCTTCTTGGTTCAATGTCTTATGTGTAGTGCCAAAGCGACTGGAAAAAAAGTGGTTGAAATATGGCAACAGTTCACTGTTAAAGCATTTGTAAAAACTTTTCTTTCTTAAATTGGCTGTAGCCTGAGATAACACCTAACTACCAAACTTACTGCCATGAAACAGCAACAAAAAAAGGTCCCAGGATTTTTCACACAATCTAGGTCAATGTTCTCATTTAAGTTATCCTAGAATTATAAAAAATTGATCATGTTTACTAAGGAAAATGATATCTTGGTACTGAGGTTTTGTTTGTTGGTTTATTTTTTAAACAATCCAAGACTGCTAAGATTTTTACATGTCTTGTTTTAATTTTTATACAGATTTGGGACAAGTATTTTTATTTTCAATATGTGGAAATTGAGGTTCAGAGGTAAAATTCACCTTACATTAAGTAACACAGATTCCTTTTGCACTTAAAAATAAATGTCTTAGACTTCCCTGGTGATCCAGTGGTGTCCACCTGCCAATGTGAGGGACACAGGTTTGATCTCTGATCCAGAAGGATTCCACATGTCGTGGGGCAACTGGGCCTGTACACCACAACTACTGAGCCCAGGTAGCCAAGAGCTGCAACAAGAGGACCCACCGCGATGAGAAACCTGTGCAAGCAGCTAGAGAATAGCCCCTACCTGCTGCAACTAAAGAAAACTGGTCCACCACAATAAAAACCCATTGCAGCTCAAAATCAATAAATAAAACTTAAAATAAATGCATTAATTAATTAATTAATTAAAAATAAACGTCTTGACCTTGGCTATTGTAGCCTACTCATTTGTAAGTAAATGTAGCATAACAGAAAACTCCACCTGTCTGTTACCAGTCTATCAGTCTTCCTATGTTTTGGTAACAATGTCTTTTCAGATATCACAGTTTTCCCAGTTTATGGCACTTCAATCTGTTCTCTCTATCTTTTCACACAGCAGACTTCATCTCTAGCTCAGGTTGTGGTTTTCATGCCATCCCTTCAAAAGGCCTTCTGTGAACTTCTCAACTAAAATAGGCTGGAAATGTTTTCACCATCTCAGCCATTTGTTCTTTGATACTTATCACAACGTGTAATTTTACATTTATAACTTTATTTAACAATGTCTACGAAAGTGGGGATCTTATAATAGTATATAGAACAAATTAGGTATACAGAAAGCATGAAAAAATGAACACACTTAAAACTGGGGGAAATTGACACAAGGTATTGAACCCAGGTGTGTTTCACAATGCCCACGCTTCCCCTGCCCTCTGTTTTATTAGCTATCATTCCATAGCCCAGCTAAGCTGCACCTATATTTGGGCTCTGAACTCAGGAACTTATTATAAATTAATTAGACTTATCAGTCAATAATTCATGGGTTTATAGGTTATTTTCCCATCTTGACTGTAATCTGTTTAAGGCACAGTTTGTGTCCATCATATTAAGGCCAGCTGATTTCTCATCAGTGACACTCATATTTTTTTGGCCAGAACTGGGCACAGAATCCAAAGTAATTATCTGAGGGCCAGGAAGTGAAATGCACCATGCCTCTAGAAAGGAGGAGAAACACAAATATTTGTATACAATTAAAGACTCCATGGGAAGAACGAAGGAAGAGAGAAAAACAAAAGAAAAGAAAAGAGCTAGAAGAGGATAGTGAAAGCAGTAATAGAGGATTATAATTGTGATAGCTTATAAGATGAGTCAGTTTGGTTGACCTAAAGTTTCCAGTTATTCAAACACTAATATAGGTGTTGCTGAGAAGAGATTCTGCAGATGTATTAAAGCCCTTAATCAGTTGACTTTAAGGATATCCTGGATTATCTGTCTGGGTTGGATGGAAAGTTTAAATGTAAGAATGAGGGTTCCCTTAACAGACTTACAAAAATTGCTTTAGTTTTAACCAGTTGAATAAAACTTTTCCACAAGGGAGACACATTGAACAACATTTTAAGTTTGTGGAAATTCCCACACTCACTTAATATCACTGAATGATTGTTAATGCAAACAGTTTATGTGGTTTGAATCCTTGATCACAGTATTTTATGAGATTGGTCAAATGCAGTACAATTATTTTTTTAAAGTAAAAACTACAAATTAGAAAAGAAAGTGTAAGAACCAGTTATGGAAGCTGATAAAATATTTCTCCTCATTCTCTCAAAAACCAAAAGCTCAGTCGTGTCTGACTCTTTGCAACACCATGGATTGTAGCCCCCAGGCTCCTCCGTCCATGGGATTTTCAGGCAAGAATACTGGAGTGGGTTGCCATTTCTTTCTCCAGGAGATCTTCCAGACCCAGGGATTGAATCAGGGTCTCCCGCATTGTAGGCAGATGCTTTACCATCTGAGCCACCAGGGAAGTCAATGGTTCACTAAAATAGAGTAAATACCTTTATAAAATTATTAAAAATATACTTAAGGAAGAAGAAAAATAACATCAGAATACACATAAGAGATGAAAAAAAGAACACCAATTGAAGAAAAAAGGTAAACAGGTGACTAACTCAAGAAAAATTAAGTTGTTAAACAACAACAACAAAAATTTAAATGACAATAAAATTTGCTTTGAAATTGTAGTTTGTAATATTGAACTTAATCACTCAATTGCGATAGTAATGGATTCAGAATAAGTTACAACTCATATGAAAGTATTAATGTTCTGATATCTTTGTATTGTTTAGAATAAAAAACATTAAAAAATTATTTTTAATTAATTTATGTTTTGACTGCAACTCAGCTTGTGGGATTTCAGTTCCTTGACCAGGGATTGAACCTAGGTCTTTGGTAGTGAAAGCACAGAGTACTAAGCACTGGATCACCAAGGAATTCCCCAAAACTGTTTCATTAAAGTATATATGCATTCTGTTAAGCTTAATATTATCAACTATGCAAATAGGTGTTAATTTTCAAGGTAATAAAGAGAAAGACATAATAAGATGAAAAACCACATCTAAAGAAAACATGCATTATTTAGAGGGTAATGAAACATCTTTATTTTGGGGGGCTCCAAAATCACTGCAGATGGTGATTGCAGCCATGAAATTAAAAGACGCTTACTTCTTGGAAGAAAAGTTATGACCAACCTAGATAGCATATTCAAAAGCAGAGACATTACTTTGCCGACTAAGGTCCGTCTAGTCAAGGCTATGGTTTTTCCAGTAGTCATGTATGGATGTGAGAGTTGGACTGTGAAGAAAGCTGAGTGCCAAAGAATTGATGCTTTTGAACTGTGGTGTTGGAGAAGATTCTTGAGAGTCCCTTGGACTGCAAGGAGATCCAACCAGTCCAATCTGAAGGAGATTAGCCCTGGGATTTCTTTGGAAGGAATGATGCTAAAGCTGAAACTCCAGTACTTTGGCCACCTCATGCAAAGAGTTGACTCATTGAAAAAGACTCTGATGCTGGGAGGGATTGGGGGCAGGAGGAGAAGGGGACGACCGAGGATGAGATGGCTGGATGGCATTACTGACTCAATAGAGGTGAGTCTGAGTGAATTCCAGGAGTTGGTGATGGACAGGGAGGCCTGGCGTGCTGCAATTCATGGGGTCACAAAGAGTCGGACATGACTGAGCGACTGAACTGAACTGAAACATCTTTTTCTCAAATGTTTTGTTTAGGCTCCCTTCCTAGCATAAAGACTGACTCTTCCTTTGCTCCGTTTCTTTTGCCCTTTCAGTTTAAACTAGAGTCTACAAGGTGTAGCCTGCCAGACCCACTTCTGGAGCCAGTTTGCTCATGAATTTGTTTCCTACTAACTCTCTTTCTTGCCCCTGAGTGAAGCTGAAATCTCTCAAGTTTAAATCACTTACTTGGCTTGGATGTCACCAAGTATAAGATACAGATAAGATGCAAATGTAAAATCCTTTTATCTCTTTCTTTGAAACACACAGACCCAACCACACAGCAGCAGTCTTATTGTAAAACCTTTGATAAAATTGCCTGCAGGGAAATGACCCCTGGATTTATTAGGTGAGTAACATACCAAAGAAGTAACAGTAGCACCACCACGAGAAGAGCAAATCCTCAGGTTAGGACCATTTGGCAGGGACCAACTGTGCCTGGATGTGATGATAAGTCTTGTCTTTACAACAGAGTTACATGTCCTGCTGGGTTGCATGGACTTGTGTGTCTTCCATAAGCAAGAATAAAAACAAACTCTATGGAAACTCACCAGAACTCAAGCCTAGATTCCCATTTATTTATTTTCTTATTCCTGCTGACTTTTAATATAACACAGTCATCCAAGAATTTTTACACAAGATTGTCTTTACTTTGGCTACTTCCTATCTAGATTTCTGACCAGTGATTTCTTCAAGAACAAGTTCTGAAATCTAATCTTTGTTTCCTTGACTGGGTACTTTGTTTTAGCCCCACTGTTTAGCTTTGGCTTTTTCAGCACAGTAGCATCAGTGATAACAGGAAAGTGGTAAGAATTCAGTCGATACAGTCAAACTATTGAGCTTAGACTTAACCTTTGCAATATCTGAGCTGTGTGTGTAATATTAGGGCAAACACTGAATGTCTTAAATGTCCATTTTCTCATCAGAACAATAGAGAAAAATAATCCAAATCAGAAAAATAATCAGAATATGGCAGAAGTTTATAAACATGAAGTTCATCAAAGGAAATGCTCAAATACGTAAATTACAAAGAGTTGAATTTTTCTAGAGATACAATTTTCTCATATTAGAAATGATAGGTAATGGTAATATCTAGTGTGAGGATGTGAGGGAATAAGAAATTTAATAAATTCTTGTGAGTGAAAAATAATTTTTACTTTTTTGAGAATGATAGTATTTCTCAAGTTATTTTTCAAATGTAGCTTATAGAAATATTTGCACATGTGCAATAATGTATAGTAAAATGTTGCTTAAAATTTTCATTGTAGTAGCCAAAATTTGAAAATATCCTAAATTCATCAACTGTAGATTAATTAATACATTTATGCTATAATAATAAACACAATCTTGCTATATATATTATATGATGAACTTAATATTTTCTACTTTTACTGCCATTATATTATTTATTTAGCTGCTTACTGTATATAGGAGTATAGCTGATTAACAAGGTTGTAATAGTTTCAGCTGCATAGAAGTGATTCAGCTATACATATACATATATCTATTCTTTTTCAAATTCTTTTCTCTAATAGTTTGTTACAAGAGTTCCCTGTGCTATACAGTAGGGGCAATATGCTATGAAGTGGAAAATCAGGTCCAATATGTAAGTATAATATATACAACATATAAGAACAATATATATATATACAGTTCCTATTTAGTCACTCTCCTTGGTATGGTCAGTGGTTTTTAGAACTGAAACACAACTGTAATTGTTGTTGGTAAAGAGCCACTTCCCTAAGTTCTGCAGGTCTAAGAAGAGTTGGCTGTCTGCTGAGTTAAATCTGTGCTTCCCAAACTTTCATTAACCAGAACATTTCACAAGCTAAATGAAAACAGGCATAGGGTTACCAAAATGTAGTTTGCAAATTAAGCCAGAAAGATATCAAGCAATTACCTAATTTCACCATTATTTTCTTCAAGAAAATATTTTAACACCAAAATAGTAAAACAAATGCTTATCTCAGAATAAAGAAAAAGTATAAAAGATGAAAAAATGACTTTCAGGAAAAAAAATGATAGTTTTATTCTAGCATTTTTTTTATGCTCTCAGAGCAGATGTTTGAAAATTTTGTCATAGGTCTATATTTAGGTGTTTTCTTTTTATTTGTGTCTATTTCCAGAAAGTAGAGAGAAAAGAAACATTTGTGCAACTGAAGGAAAAAATAATCTGAAAACCACATCAGCTAGAATAGAAATGTAAGCAAAGTTTAGTGGAGAGAGTAAATTTCAGTCTTAGAAGTAACAGCTGCCTTGCCAATAATCCATGCCAATAATCCTCTATTCAAGCTGTTCACTGGAATTACCTAGACAATTTTAAAAGAAATATGAGACACCAATCTTATCTCTAGGGATTCTGACTCAGTTGACTTGCTGTGAGACCGAAAGTGAGATATATTTTTAAAATTCCTCATTTACATGTGGAATCTAAAGAAAACAAGCAAATGAACAAACAAAACAGAAACAGACTCACAGATACAGAGAGCAAATTGGAGGTTGACTGAGCAGAGTGGAGTGAGGGACAGACAAAATAGGTGAAGGGGATTCAGGTCCAAAATTGCAGCTATGAAATAAGTAATGGGGATGTTATGTACACAGAAAGGCTATAGTCAATAATATGGTAACAACTCTATAATGCTGATGGATGGTACCTGGACTTACTGTGGTGATCATTTTATAATGTATAAAAATATTGAATCACAATGTTGTGCACCTGAAACTAATACAATATCATATATTAATCATAACTCAATTTAAAAAAGATAATTCCTCCTGTAATTTTAATGGGAAGCCAGAGTTGAGAGTCATTGGTCCAAGTTTTTTTTTTTAAATAATGTGAAACAATCAATAAACAAAGTGAATTGTTAAGTATGTACTTTGAGAGATATGTTTGAAAAACAAAAAAATCAAGATGTGAGTTTTTCATAAATAATATTCAAATATCTCATTTTGCCTTAACAAACTAGGGATCAGATAATTTAGATGACTTACTCAGAGTTACAATTCCATTTAAACATTGATATCAGTGCAAAATATATACATAAATTTTCCCTTGCTTTTGCAGATGGTTAGTATTTCTTCTAAATATTATTATTATAGAAATTATAATTATTCTATAATTAAATGTAAAGGTAATTATAAATATTATGATTTTAATTTCCTGAAATTAATAAGGTGAACACATATACTGATTTTAAGGTGAAAAAGTAAGAATTACCTTTTAAAAAATAGTGTTTATTCCCTGTGGGAGAGATGTATCAATATAGGTCAGGTCGTTCATCCATTTCTTGAATGGTTACAATTTGGGGATAAGTCTAAGAGCTAGTAAAAATGAAGCACACTTGGAAACTGATTCTTTCTTAGAACAAAATACCTTAAATAATTTTTATGGCAATATTGCTCAAAGCACGATACTATAAATCACACCTATATTAGTGTAACATGATAGTTTAAAATTCATTGTCTAGGGTGAGGTCTAGAGCCAAAATTTAAGAACCATTGATCTAGTCTGAATCAGGCTATCTTGGGAGCAGATTTTGAAAAACACAGTTTGTTTATGAGATTTTTTTTTTTATAATTTATAAACATTTAGCCTATTGTGTTCACATGAGAATTGAATGAAATATTCAGTATAGAGTAGCATTCCTGAGTAGGGTTTTAGCTAAGCCCCTGCAGTGTGACTCCTATTCAGAAGTGGTGCCATGGAAATCTCAGTTCCATTACGTAAGACAGCTGGTGCTTACTGAGTAGGGAGATTAACAGGAGAAAACACCATCTTTTAATCTTTTCTAGACTTCCAGACTCCTGCCACCCACAATTTCTCTTCTCCTGCCAAAATAAAGATAAAGAAGCTTAATTGCTGCACAATTCTAATTGTCCTGTGGCTTTAAAAATTCATATTAGGACCTGGCCCTTGAGTACCTGTTCTCTAATGTTTGTAGCTGCTGTATTTCTATGTGGGTAGTGATGAATTTCTAAACTACAAGACTATTGCACAAGCAGCTATTAATATATAAAAAATAGAAAAATATTACTCTAGGAAATCCTAATTACAACAGAAAGATCAAGCCCAATTTGATTATAGTCTTGCTTAAAATTTGCAGAATTGCCTTTATATTGGTAATTACTGGCTTTGTAGGTAGAAAATGAATCATACAAGTGCTAAGAGGAAATTAATTTAAATTCTGTTTTCAATTTCTGTCTCATATTATTTCTCAAGTCATTTTTTTTATGAGACCAATAAAAGTTTATTAAATGAATAAATATTTCACTTTCTCTATATTTCTTGCATCATATAATGTCAGGACTTTATATTCTTTTTTTTTTTTAATGGGAGGCTAATTACTTTACAACATTGTGGTGGCTTTTGCCATACATTCACATAAATGTGCCATGGGTGTACATGTGTTCCCCATTCTGAACCCCCCTCCCGCCTCCCTCCCCATCCCGTCCCTCAGGGTCGTCCCAGTGCACCAGCCCTGAGTGCCCGTCTCATGCATTGAACCTGGACTGGTGATCTATTTCACATATGACAGAGGATGAGATGGTTGGATGGCATCACCAACTCAATGGACATGGGTTTGGGTGGACTCTGGGAGTTGGTGAAGGACAGGGAGGCCTGGTGTACTGCGGTTCATGGGGTCGCAAAGAATTGGACACAACTGAGCGACTGAACTGAATATACATGTTCCAATGCTATTCTCTCAAATCATCCCACCCTCACCTTCTCCCACAGAGTCCAAAAGTCTGTTCTTCACATCTGTGTCTCTTTTGCTGTCTTATATATAGGGTTATTATCATCTTTCTAAATTCCGTATATTTAAATGCATTCTTTTTAATAGCTGAGTAATATTCCGTTGAGTATATGTACTGCTGCATTCTTATCCATTCATCTGCCAATGGACATCTAGGTTGCTTCCATGTCCTGGCCATTGTAAACAGTGCTGTGATGAACATTGGGGTCAGTCAGTCAGTTCAGTCTCGCAGTAGTGTCTGACTGTTTGTGACCCCATGAATCACGGCACACCAGGCTTCCGTGAAGTGAAGTCGCTCAGTCATCTCCGACTCTTTGCGACCCCATGGACTGTACCCCACTAGGCACCTCTGTCCATGGGATTCTCCAGGCAAGAATACTGGAGTGGGTTGCCATTTCCTTCTCCTGTCCATCACCAACTCCCAGAATTCACTCAAACTCCTGTCCATTGAGTCAGTGATGCCATCCAGCCATCTCATCCTCTGTCGTCCCCTTCTATTCCTGCCCCTAATCCCTCCCAGCATCAGAATCTTTTCCAATGACTCAGCTCTTTGCATGAGGTGGCCAAAGTACTGGAGTTTCAGCTTTAGCATCATTCCTTCCAATGAACACCCAGGACTGATCTCCTTTAGGATGGACTGGTTGGATCTCCTTGCAGTCCAAGGGACTCTCAAGAGTCTTCTCCAACACCACAGTTCAAGCGCATCAATTCTTTGGTGCTCAGCTTTCTTCACAGTCCAACTCTCACATCCATACATGACCACTGGAAAAACTATAGCCTTGACTAGACGGACCTTTGTTGGCAAAGTAATGTCTCTGCTTTTGAATATGCTATCTAAGTTGGTCATAACTTTCCTTCCAAGGAGTAAGCATCTTTTAATGTCATGGCTGCAGTCACCATCTGCAGTGATTTTGGAACCCAAAAAAATAAAGTCAGCCACTGTTTCCACTGTTTCTCCATCGATTTCCTGTGAAGTGCTGTGATGAACATTGGGGTACATGTGTCTATTTCAATTCTGGTTTCCTCTGTGTATATGCCCAGCAATGGGATTGTTGGGTCGTATGACAGTTCTATTTCCAGTTTTTAAAGGAATATCCACACTGTTCTCCAAAAGTGACTGCGCTAGTTTGCATTCCCACCAACAGCGTAAGAGGGTTCCTTTATCTCCACACCCTCTCCAGCATCTATTGTTTGTAGACTTTTTGATAGTAGCCATTCTACCCGGCGTGGGGTGGTACCTCATTGTGGTTTTGATTTGCATTTCTCTGATAATAAGTGATGTTGAGCATCTTTTCATGTGTTTGCTAGCCATTTGTATGTCTTCTTTGGAGAAATGTCTGTTTAATTCTTTGACCCATTTTTGATTGGGTCGTTTATTTTTCTAGAATTGAGCTGCAGGAGTTTCTTGTATTTTTTTGAGATTAATTCTTTGTCACTTGCTTCATTTGCTATTATTTTCTACCATTTTGAAGGCTGTCTTTTCACCTTGCTTATAGTTTCCTTCATTGTGCAAAAGCTTTTAAGTTTAATTAGGTCCCATTTATTTCTGCTTTTATTTCCATTACTCTGGGAGGTGGGTCATAGAGGATCCTGCTGTGACTTATGTCAGAGAGTTTTGCCTATGTTTTCTTCTAGGAGTTTTATAGTTTCTGGTCTTACAGTTAGATCTTTAATCCATTTTGAGTTTATTTTTGTGTATGGTGTTAGAAAGTGTTCTAGTTTCATTCTTTTACAAGTGGTTGACCAGTTTTCCCAGCACTACTTGTTAAAGAGATTGCCTTTAATCCATTGTATATTCTTGCCTCCTTTGTCAAAGATAAGGTGTCCATAGGCACATGGATTTATCTCTGAGCTTTCTATTTTGTTCCATTGATCTATATGTCTGTCTTTGTGCCAGTACCATACTGTCTTGATGACTGTGGCTTTGTAGTAGAGCCTGAAGTCAGCCAGGTTGATTCCTCCAGTTCCATTCTTCTTTCTCAAGATTGCTTTGGCTATTTGAGGTTTTTTGTATTTCCATACAAATCTTGAAATTATTTGTTCTAGTACTCTGAAAAATAAAGTTGGTAGCTTGATAGAGATTGCACTGAATCTACAGATTGCTTTGGGTAGTATACTCATATTCAGTATATTGATTCTTCTGATCCATGGATATGGTTTATTTCTCCATCTATTTGTGTCCTCTTTTATTTCTTTCATCAGTGTTTTATAGTTTTCTATATATAGATCTTTTGTTTCTTTAGGTAGATTTATTCTTTAGTATTTTATTCTTTTTGTTGCAATGTTGAATGGAATTGTTTCCTTAATTTCTCTTTCTGTTTCTCATTGTTAGTGTATAGAAATGCAGGGATTTCTGTGTGTTGATTTTATATCCTGCAACTTTACTATATTCATTGCTTAGCTCTAGTAATTTTCCCATGGAGAAGGCGATGGCACTCCACTCCAGTACTCTTACTAGGAAAATCCCATTGACAGAGGACCCTGGTAGGCTGCAGTCCATGGGGTCGTGAAGAGTCGGACACGACTGAGCAACTTCTCTTTCATTTTCACTTTCATGCATTGGAGAAGGAAATGGCAACCCACTCCCGGGTTCTTGCCTGGAGAATCCCAGGGACGGGGGAGCCTGGTGGGCTGCCGTCTATGGGGTCACACAGAGTGGAAACGACTGAAGCGACTTAGCAGCGGCAACAGCAGTAATTTTCTGGTGGAGTCTTTAGGGTTTTCTATGTAGAGGATCATGTCATCTGCAAACAGTGAGAGTTTTACTTCTTCTTTTCCAATCTAGATTCCTTTTATTTCTTTTTCTTCTCTGACTGTTGTGGCTAAAACTTCCAAAACTATGTTGAATAGTAATGGTGAAAGTGGGCACCCTTGTCTTGTTCTTGACTTTAGGGGAAAAGCTTTCAATTTTTCACCACTGAGGATAATGTTTGCTGTGGGTTTATCATATATGGCTTTTATTATGTTGTTATATTCCTTCTTTGCCTGCTTTCTGGAGGGTTTTTATCAAAAATGAACGTTGAATTTTGTCAAAGGTTTTCTCTGCATCTATTATGATAATAATATGGTTTTTATCTTTCAATTTGTTAATATGGTATATCACATTGATTAATTTGTGAATATAGAAGATAAAGATATGTAAGGATATTTGTGAATATCCTTACATCCCTGGGATAAAGCCCACTTGGTCATGATGTATGAGATTTTTAATATGTTGTTGGATTGTGTTTGCTAGAATTATGTTAAGGATTTTTGCATCTATGTTCATCAGTGATATTGGTCTGTAGTTTTCTTTTTTTGTGGCATCTTTGTCTAGTTTTGTATTAGGATGATGGTGACCTCATAGAATGAGTTTGGCAGTTTACCTTCCTCTGCAATTTTCTGGAAGAGTTTGAGTGGGATAGGTGTTAGCTCTTCTCTAAATTTTTGGTAGAATTCAGCTGTGAAGCTGTGAAGTCCTGGGCTTTTGTTTGTTGGAAGATTTCTGATTACTGTTTTGATTTCTGTGCTTGTGATGGGTCTGTTAAGATTTTATATTTCTTCCTGGTTTAGTTTTGGAAAGTTATACTTTTCTACAAATTTGTCCATTTCTTCCAAGTTGTCCATTTTATTGGCAGATAGTTGCTGATAGTAGTCCCTTATGATCCTTTGTATTTCTGTGTTGTCTGTTGTGATTTCTCCATTTTAATTTCTAATTTTGTTGATTTGATTCTTCTCCTTTTTTTTCTTGATGTGGCTGGCTAATAGTTTGACTATTTTATTTATCTTCTCAAAGAACCAGCTTTTAGCTTTGTTGATTTTTGCTATGGTCTCTTTTGTTTCTTTTGCATTTATTTCTCCCCTAATTCTCATAATTTCTTTCCTTCTTCTAACCCTGGGGTTCTTCATTTCTTCTTTTTCTAGTTGCTTTAGGTGTAGAGTTAGGTTATTTATTTGATTTTTCTCCTGTTTCTTGAGGAAGGCTTGTTTTGCTATGAACCTTCCCCTTAGCACTGCTTTCACTAAATCCCATAGGTTTGCAGTTGTTGTGTGTCATTTTCATTCATTTCAATGCACATTTTTATTACTTCTGTGATTTGTTGGTTATTCAGAAATGTGTTGTTTAGCCTCCATAAGTTTGTATTTTTGACAGTTCTCCACCCCCCCCCCCCCCCGTTGACATCTAATCTTACCTCATTGTGATCAGAAAAGATGCTTGAGACGATTTCTGTTTTTTTGAATTTACCAAGGCTAGATTTATGGCCCAGGATGTGATCTATCTGGGAGAATGTTCCGTGTGCACGTGAGAAAAAGATGAAATTAATTGTTTGGGGGTGAAACATCCCATAGATATGAATTAGGTCTAACTGGTCCATTGTATCATTTAAAGTTTGTGTTTCCTTGTTAATTTTCTGTTTAGTTGATCTATTCATAGGTGTGAGTGGGTATTAAAGTCTCCCATTATTATTGTGTTACTGTTAATTTCCCCTTTCATACTTGTTAGCATTTGCCTTACATATTGTGGTGTGCCTATGTTGGATGCTTATATATTTATAATTATTATATCTTCTTCTTGGATTGATCCTTTGATCATTATGTAGTGTCCTTCTTTGTCTCTTTTCACAGTCTTTATTTCAAAGTCTATTTTATCTGATATGAGTATTGCTACTCCTGCTTTCTTTTGGTCTCCATTTGTGTGAAATATCTTTTCCCAGCCCTTCACTTTCAGTCTGTATGTGTCCCTTTGTTTCGAGGTGAGTCTCTTGTAGACAGCATATATGGGGGTCTTGTGTTTTTATCCATTCAGCCAGTCTTTGTCGTTTGGTTGGGGCATTTAACCCATTTACATTTAAGGTAATTATTGATAAGTATGATCCCGTTGACATTTACTTTGTTGTTTTGAGTTTGAGTTTATAAACTTTTTCTGTGTTTCCTGTCTAAATAAGATCCTTTAGAATTTGTTGAAGAGCTGGTTTGGTGGTGCTGAATTCTCTCAGCTTTTGCTTGCCTGTAAAGCTTTTGATTTCTCATTCATATTTGAATGAGATCCATGCTGGGTACAGTAATCTGGGTTGTAGGTTTTTCTCCTTCATCATGTTAAGTATGTCCTGCCACTCCCTTCTGGCTTGAAGAGTTTCTATTGAAAGATCAGCTGTTATCGTTATGGGAATCCCCTTGTGTGTTATTTGTTGTTTTTCCCTTGCTGCTTTTAATATTTGTTCTTTGTGTTTGATTGTCATTAATTTAGTCAATATGTGTCTTGTGGTGTTTTGCTTTGTGTTTATCCTGTTTGGGACTCTCTGGGTTTCTTGGACTGGAGTGGCTATTTCCTTCCCCATTTTAGGGAAGTTTTCAACTATTATCTCCTCAAGTATTTTCTTATGGTCTTTCTTTTTGTTTTCTTCTTCTGGGACTCCTATGATTCGAATTTTGGGGCATTTGACATTGTCCGACAGGTCTCTGAGGTTGTGCTCATTTCTTTTAATTCTTTTTTCTTTTTTTCCTCTCTGCTTCATTTATTTCCACCATTCTATCTTCCACTTCACTTATCCTATCTTCTACCTCAGTTATTCTACAATTAGTTCCCTCTAGAGTGCTTTTGATGTCAGTTATTCCATTATTCATTATTGATTGAATCTTTTTTATTTCTGATAGGTCCTTGTTAAACTTTACTTGCATCTTCTCAATCCTTGTCTCCAGACTATTTATCTGTAACTCCATTTTGTTTTCAAGATTTTGTATCATCTTTACTATCATTATTCTAATTTTTTTTTTTCAGGTAGACTCCTTATCTTCCCTTTGGTTTGGTTTGGTGGGCTTTTATCATGTTCCTTTACCTGCTGAATATTTCTCTGCCTTTTCTCTTGTTTAGATTGCTGTGTTTGGGGTGGCCTTTCTGTATTCTGGAAGTTTGTGGTTCCTCTTTATTGTGGAGGTTCCTCCCTGTGAGTGTGGTTGGACAAGTGGCTTGTCAAGGTTTCTTGGTTAGGGAAGCTTGCATCTGTGTTCTGGCGGGTGAAGCTAGATCTCTTCTCTCTGGAATGCAATGAAATATCCAGTAGTGAGTTTTGAGGTGTCTTTGGGTTTGGTGTGACTTTTGGCTCCCTGTATTTTAATGCTCAGGGTTATGTTCCTGCATTGTTAGGAGAATTACCATAGTATGTCTTGCTCTGAAACTTGTTGGCTGTTGAGTGGAGCTTGATTTCAGTGTAGGTATGGAGTCTTTTGAATGAGCTCTTGTCAATTAATGTTCCCTGGAGTCAGCTTTCTGGTGTTCTCACATTTCGGATTTAAGCCTCCTGCCTCTGGCTTTCACTCTTATTCTTATAGTAGCCTCAAGACTTCTCCATCTATACAGCACTGTTGATAAAACATCTAGGTTAATGATGAAAAGGTTTTCCACAGTGAGGGACACCCAGAGAGGTGCACAGAGTTACATGGAAAAGAGAAGAGGGAAGAAGGAGATAGAGGTGACCAGGAAGAGAAGCTGGGGAAGCAAAAGGGGAGAGAGCAAGCTAGCCAGTAATCAATTCCCTATGTGCTCTCCACAGTCTGGAACACTCAGAGAGGTTCACAGTGTTACACAGAGAAGAGAAGAGGGAGGAAGGAGATAGAGGTGACCAGGAGGAGAGGAGGGGGAGTCAAAAGGAGAGAGACCAATCTAGGCAGTAATCAGTTTCCTAAAGTGTTCTGCACAGCCTAGAACCCCAAGAAAGGTTCACAGAGTTAAGTAGAGAAGAGAAGGGGGAGGGAGGAGATAGAGGTGACCTGGGAGAGAAAAAGGAGATTTAAAAGGGGACAGAGCAATCAAGCCAGTAATTGCACTCCTAAGTAAAACTGGGTCCTGAAGATTGGATTCTTAAAGGTACAAAATTGATAACAAATACCAAAAAGCAAAGATTAAAAATCTAGAGTAGAGGTTAGAATCTCAAAAATACAATATTTTAAAAAATGCAAAAATTATAAAATATATATATATATGAAATTTGCTTTAAAAATAGGGTCTTTTTTTTTTGCAAGGTAATAGTAAGTTTAAAAATGAAAATTAAAGGAGTAATAAAGAACTTAAAAATTTAAAAATTTTAAAATTTTTAAAATGATAATAGTAAAATATATCTAGGAATTTCTCTGGAGTTGTTGAGGGCAGTATGGGGTCAGTTCAGTTTCAGATAGTTACATGTTCAAGCTTACACTTCTTCTCAAGGTCTATAGGCCCCTTCCAATGTAGTCAATGCTAACTACAGGGTTTTAATCTGTTGCACCTATCACTTCCAAAGTGGTTCCCTCTTCTTTGCTTATTTTGGCTTCCTCTGTTTCATCCCAGCCATTCAGTTTCCTGGGCGTGCATTGGGAGCGCCATCTCGTGCGTTTCCTCTGGGGAGCTGATCTCTGGCTGCAACCCTCCTGGTGGATGTCAACTGTCCAGGATCCCAGGAAGACTTGGTAAGCAACAGGGAGCCTGCTCGCAGTTTGGTAGAGGATGCCAACTCTGGAGCCGAGTTGAGTTTGCACCTCTCCCTGTGGCTCTGGCTGTCGCCTGCCTACCTCCCTGCCTCCGGCGGGGGATGGGCCGGTCCTCAGCCAGCTAGCTCTCCTCTGGTAGCCAGCTAGCTCTCCTCTGGTATCTGCTCAGTCCTCTGTTCTGTGAGCCAGCCGGGCAGTGCCTTAGGTTAGAGCTTTTCACGGGAAAGTTTTCTCTCTCTCTCCTTTTTTCCCCCTCTCTCTCTGGCTATCCCACAGTTTGGGTTGCTATCTCATGTTAACTCCCTCAGATTGTCCTCAGGGCATTCAGGCCTGGTCCTTACCCTAAGCTACGCAGCCCGCTCCTCCCAGTTCAGCCCCTGCTTGCTGGTGGTGGACACAAGCGTCTAGGCTACTTCTTTGCCGGGAGTTGCAGTTAGGTGTGTAATCTGTGGGTTTTATTTATTTTTGCCTCTCAGTTATGTTGCCCTGAGATTCCAAAACTCCCCACAGACCCGCCAGTGAGAGGGTTTCCTAGTTTTTGGAAATGTCTCCTCTTTTACAACTCCCTGCCCAGGATGGGTCTCTGTCCCTAACTCTTTTGTCTCTCTTTTTATTTTTATATTTTGTCATAACTCCTTTAGAAGACAATGGCCTGCCTTTCTGGGTGCCCAGTGTCCTCCACCAGTGTTCAGAAGCTGTTTTGTGGAATCTGCTTAGCATTCAAATGATCTTACGATGAATTTGTGGGGGAGAAAGTGGTCTCCCTGTCTTATTCCTCCACCATCTTAGGACCACCCTGCCCCCTCAAGTCAGTTTTCTACTCTAACCAAGTAAATATCTACTAAGTCCTCAAATGTCTCATTTTTATTTGTATTTTCAACATTCTCTATGCCTTCTTAAATTTTCAGAGTCCAGCTTATTCCATATATGGGTGCAGCTTTCACCATAATTTTCCATTAAAATTGAGAGACTGGTGTTTGCATTTCCTGAAGGGGTAGTCTATAGGAAAACATTAGATAACAGGACATCTTATATACTTCCATTCAGAGAGCCAGAAATAGTGATGTAGTAGGTGTATGAGATTCTGTCATAGGCAAACAAAACTCAATATAAACTGGAACTTTATTTCTGAAAATGAAATTAGTAATCTGTATCATAAGGACAAAAATATCTTTGCTCTTTACATACATAATTCTACTTTTAAAAGTTAGAATTAAAGAAATATAAAGCCTTTCAACATAATTTCAAAGATGTTCATTCAAATTAGTATTTTAATAGAAAGCTATGGAAAATTATACATATTTAGCATTAAAAACATTATATAACATTTATATAATTTATGGCTAATTGATTTTAAAGATTATATCACCTGTAAAGTTACACATTTACTAACATTTGACTAGTTGGCATTCAGTACTTCCCTGGTGGCTCAGATGGCAAAGAATCCATCTGCAATGTGGGAGACCAGGGTTCAGTTTCTGGGTCAGGAAGATCCCTGGGAGAGGGAAACAGGTATCCACTCCAGTGTTCTGGCCTGCAGAATTTCATGGACTGTATAGTCCAGGGGGTCAGCAAAAAGTCAGACACGACTGAGCCATCTTCACTTCACTTGAAAGTTGCTCCCCACATTATATTAATAATTATGAGATAGAAAATTATAAATATGGCTTATCTTAATCATGTACAAAGTATATGCCTGACACTGTTCTGGGCTCTCAGGATGCCACAAAAAAGCAAAATGAACAATTCTACTCTTAGGGCATGTATACTCTAGTAAGATGGAAAGGCAGATAAATGTTAGGAAACTATTCAATCTTCAAATAAAGCTACAAATAAAGAATATAATTTTAGATATGAACAATAAATGGGACAATCTGATAGAGAAGTTTGTTGTGCACTTTTCAATTCAGTTCCATTCAGTTCAGTTGCTCAGTCATGTCCAACTCTTTGCAACCCCATGAATTGCAGCACTCCAGGCCTCCCTGTTCATCAGTGACTCCCGGAGTTCACCCAAACTCATGTCCATCAAGTCGGTGATGCCATCCAGCCATCTCACCCTCTGTCATGCCCTTCTCCTCCTGCCCCCAATCCCTCCCAGCATCAGAGCCTTTTCCAATGAGTCAACTTTTCACATTAGGTGGCCAAAGTAAACTGTGGAAAATTCTGAAAGAGATAGGAATACCAGACCACCTGACCTGCCTCTTGAGAAACCTATATGCAGGTCAGGAAGCAACAGTTAGAACTGGACATGGAACAACAGACTGGTTCCAAATAGGAAAAGGAGTACGTCCAGGCTGTACATTGTCACCCTGCTTATTTATCTTATATGCAGAGTACATCACGAGAAACGCTGGGCTGGAAGAAGCATAAGCTGGAATCAAGATTGCCGGGAGAAATTCCAATAACCTCAGATATGCAGATGACACCATCTTTATGGCAGAAAGTGAAGAGGAACTCAAAAGCCTCTTGAGGAAAGTGAAAGAGGAGAGTGAAAAATTTGGTCTAAAGCTCAACATTCAGAAAACGAAGATCATGGCATCTGGTCCCTTCACTTCATGGGAAATAGATGGAGAAACAGTGGAAACAGTGTCAGACTTTATCTTGGGGGGCTCCAGAATCACTGCAGATGGTCACTGCAGCCATGAAATTAAAAGACACTTACTCCTTGGAAGGAAAGTTATGACCAACCTAGACAGCATTTCAAAAGCAGAGACATTACTTTGCCAACAAAGGTCCGTCTAGTCAAGGCTATGGTTTTCCAGTGGTCATGTATGGATGTGAAAGTTGGGCTGTGAAGAAAGCTGAGCGCCAAAGAATGGATGCTTCTGAACTGTGGTGTTGGAGAAGACTCCTGAGAGTCCCTTGGACTGCAAGGAGATCCATCCAGTCCATTCTAAAAGAGGTCAGTTCTTGTTGTTCATTGGAAGGACTGATGCTAAAGCTGAAACTCCAATACTTTGGCCACCTCATGCAAACAGTTGGCTCATTGGAAAAGCACTTTAGAAATGATCAAATAAATGCTACATGACAGTCATTTTAATCAATTTTACTGAAGTGTAATTTACATATAATAAGTTGTATCCACTTAAAGTATATAACTTGATGAGTGAGTAAAGCTACAGGTTATATTCATCATAAAATTTTCCTTGTGTCTCTGAATGCAGTTCCTCTACCCTAAGACTTGTATAACCATTGATTAATTTTTCTTATTATAGATATAAGAATACTGCTTTGTCTAGAGATTCATATACATAGAATCATACAGTTGTGCATTTATCATGTTGGGGTGCATATCAATACCTCATTTCTATTTATTGTGCAGTGGTACTCTATAGTATGGCTTCCCTGGTGAGTCAGACATGACTTAACGACTAAAAGAACGCAACAACAACAACAACTCTGTTGTATGGATATAACATCACATGTTTGTTCATTCTCTACTGATGAATCTTTAGGTTTTCTCAGTTTAAGGGCACTATAAATAAAGTTGCTATGAATGCTGATGCATGAATTTTCATGTGGACATATGCTTTCCTTTTTTCTTGGAGAAGTCTCTAGGAGAAAATGCTGTGCTGTAATGTATTTGTAGGTATAATTAAATAAGAAATTTGTCTTCCAAAGCAGAGGTGTAATTTTACATTTCCTCTAACAATGTACCAGAGTTCCAGTTTCCCCACATTCTTGTCAACACTTGGAATTGTCAGTCTTTTAAATCTTGGCCATTGTTGCCATTTGTAATCTGTGAAAAAATTATTTAATTACTTCTCTCCCGTGTTTGTAGTGTTGTGGCATTGAGGTTTAATTAGCAACTTCTGATGACGATTGATGTTAGTATCATTTTATGTGTTTATGTATGTTCTTGCATGAAGTGACACTCAGTCATGTCCAACTCTTTGCGACCCCATGGACTATACAACACAGTCCTTGGAAATTCTCCAGCCAGAATACTGGGAGTGGGTAGCTGTTCCCTTCTCCAGGGAGTCCTCCCAACCCAGGGATCAAAACCAGGCCTCCCACATTGCAGGCAGATTCTTTACCAGCTGAGCCACCAGGGAAGCCCTCTTTTGTGAAGTGACTGTACAAATATTTTGCCTGTGTTTTAAAAATTGTGATATTTTTTCATATTGAAATATAAAAATTCTGTATATATACTGACTATAAGATCTTTGCAAATAAATGTGTTGAAGATATTTTCTGATATTGTGATTTGCAAGTTTTCTTAACAAATTTTTTCCCATTCTAAATGTTGAGAAAGTCCATTTTCTTTTATGGTTTGTGCTTTCTTCATATTCTATCTACAAAGACTTTACTTTTTTAATGATTTATTCTAGAAATTTTATAGTTCTGTCTTTAGGCCTATAGTTCATTTCAAGTTAATTTTTTTTGTATGCTGTGAGGTAATGTTTGATCTGTTTTTTCCATACAAATATCCAATTTTATGCACTATTTTTTTGAAAAAGTATTTTATCACTTTTTGATGGCTTTGACATTATTGTTGTCACTCAATTGACTACATAATCTGTTTTAATTCTAGACTTTTCTATCTTCCATTCATCTATACATCTATTATTTTATGCTATTGATTCTTGCAGCTTATAGTAAATCCTGAAATCCAATTGTAAAAGTTCTCCATTTTGAAAGGTGATTTGACTACTTTAGGCTATTTGCATTTACAGATAAATTTTAGAGTAAGTTTGTCCATTTCTATTTTAAAAACTGCTATAACTTTTTACGTGGATGGTTTCAAATCTGGGACTTCCCTGGTGGCTCAGATGATAAAGAATCTGCCTGCAATGCAGGAGACCTGGGTTCAACCCCTGGGTCAGGAAGATACCCTGGAGAAGGGAAAGGCTATCCACTCCAGTATTCTTGTCTGGAGAATTCAATGGTCAGAGGATCCTGGCAGGCTAGAGTTCATAGGGTCAAATCTATAAATCAATTTGGAGAAATTGGTACATTTATAAGACTGAGTCTTCCAATCTATATTTCTCCAATTATTTATATCTTCAACAATATTTCATATTTTCTGTGTAGAAATCATATATATGCTTATTTCATTTGTCCCTACATATTTTTGATACCATTGTATATAGAATAAATTTTAAATTATTTTTCATTTTTTTGTTGTTAGTACAATATATAAAATATAGTTTAACCATGAGTAATATAATACTGCTAAATTCATGTATTGATTCTAACAGCTGCTTTGTAATTCCTGGATTTTCTACACAGTTATTTTAAGTATAAAAAGAAACTTTTTACTCTTCTTATACTTTTAAGAAGTATAAGACTTCTTATAACACTTTATAATAACTTCTTTTGTTCAAAACCATATGCTCTATTTTCACCTTAATTACTTATTTACTTTTTGCTCTTGTACTTTATTGCACTAATTAGGAACTCCAATAAATGTTGAATAAACTTGATATGAGTGAATGCTTTTGCCTTTTTCCCAATTTTAGAGCAATTAATATTTCATCATATTAAATATAACTTTTGCCTTCAGTTCAGTTCAGTTCAGTCACTCAGTCACGTCCAATTCTTTGCAACCCCATGAATCGCAGCACGCCAGGCCTCCCTATCCATCACCAACTCCTGGAGTTGACTCAGACTCACGTCCATTAAGTCAGTGATGCCATCCAGCCATCTCATCCTCTGTCATCCCCTTCTCCTGACCCCAATCCCTCCCAGCATCAGAGTCTTTTCCAATGAGTCAACTCTTCGCATGAGGTGGCCAAAGTACTGGAGTTTCAGCTTTAGCATCATTCCTTCCAAATTTTCATAAATGCTATATATCACATTGAGAAAAATGCCCCTCTATTCTTAATTTCAAAAGAGACATTATCATAAATTAATTTTCATTTTAATAAATGTCTTTCTACATCAATTAAATTCATCATATGATTATCTTCTTTATTATGCTAAAGTGGTGAATTACAGTGATATTCAAATATAAAGAAAACTTTGCTTTCTTTAAATAAATACTTACTTAGTCATATGATAGTATTTTTGTATGCTGTTGAATTTGCCTCACTTGTATTTCAAAGATTTTTACATTGATTCATGCGAGATTATTGGTCTGTACTTTTTTCCTGTTTTATAATGTCTTTATCAGGTTTTCATATTAGTTTATTACTAGGCTTTATTACTGGGCTTCTAAAATGAGTTTGGAAATATTTCATCTTCCTCTAGGTTTTGAATAGAATTGTGTAATATCAGATTGATTATTTCTTCTATTCACCAGTGAAACTTTATTGCCCCAACATTTTCTTTTGGAGATTTTTGCTATAAAATATGATTTCTTTAATAAGTCACTTTTTAAAAATGTCAATTCTGGTAAGTTGTAAATACAAAAGAATTTAATAATTTCGTTTAGGTTGTTAGGATGGTCGGCACAAATCTTTACAATTATTATTATTTTAATGTGTATAATACTTATAGTGATTTTTGAATCATTTCAAATTCAATAAGTGGAATTTACTCTTATTTTCTAGCTTCTAATCTTCTTCTAATCTGAGATCATTGATTTTATAGCTTTCTTATCTTCTTGTAAAAGCATTTATAACTACTCCTCCCTTTAAGCACTGCTTTAAGCATTCCACACTTGTAATATACCATAACTGGCTTGTCATTCTGTTTGCAATATTATACTGCAATTTGTTCTTTGACCCATAATTTTTTGAAGATGTTTTGCATAATTTGCAAAAGAATGATATTATGAAATATTTTATAGCTATAATTTCAAATTTATTTCTGTTGTCACAGGTCATACTCTATGATTGCACATCTTTGACAATTATTTGAATTTGTTTTGTGGCCAGGATATAAAAGAAGAATGTTCATCTTCGTGAGTTTTATAATGTACGTAGGAACAGAATGTGTATTTTGAAGTTGTTCAGTAGAGTGCATCATAAATACCAAGTAGGTCAAGTTGTTGAGAATGTTGCTGTGATTATGTACTAATTTTTTTTGTCTAGTTTTTCTAAACTAGTGTTAAAATTATGATTATTTTAATTAACTTATTCATTTGATTACTGTTACATTTGGCTTATTATTTTGTGGCTCTATTGTTAAATATATACACATTTATGATTATCAATTCTTAATAAATTGATTTTTAATCATTATATTCTTCTTAACCTCAGGTAATACTTGTCATCTGGAAGTCTACATTATCTAGTATTAAAAATCCTGCTCTAGCTTTAGGATAAATATTTGCACAGTATATCCTTTTCCATTTATTTTTTAGCATAGCTGTATCTTTATATTTAAAATGCATATCCTGTTCAGAATATATAGTTGGGTCTTACTTTGTTATTCACTCAGAAAAATACCTATTTATTGGAATGTTTATTCTAATAATATTTAATGCAATTATTGGTCTAAATCTTCCAATCTATTACTTGTTTTCTGTTCACCTCTCTACTGCTTTGTTTTGCTTTATTTTGTTGATATTGTTATGCTTTTGATTCTCTTTCTTAATTTCTTTTCAAAAATTAGAATGATTTTTAGAATTCTACATTACTTTGTCATTTGATTATTGACTGTAGTCTTTATTTTTAATGGTTTTAATTCTACAACCTGTGTAATTCTAGTTAAAATAGTATTCCTTCACATAAAATATAGAAATCTCACAAACATATAGGTCCATTTACCCACATCCACTTTTCTCTGTTCTGTAGTTTGCAGTTCTTTTGTCTTTGATTGAAATGAAGTCTACTCCTCATAAACATGTTTCAAGGATCAGCCAGAAACTAGGGCAGAGTTCACATGCTAAACTTGGGCCCTCTTTCTTTGGTTCCTTCTTTTGTAAGATTCTCCCTTACTTCCTGGCATGTTTAGTTGTACCAGGATTTATATTCTGCATGCTCAGAACTTCAGTATTTCAGTGCCATATTTCGGTTATGGTTTATTGACTTGGTAATTTTGAGCAGCTATCTAAATTACAAGGACCATGCAGTTATGTGTAGGCCCAGCGGAAGAGTAAACGGCAAATATGAGGAGACTTGCAAAAGGCTTCATCTAGAATAGAGCTGCATGCTCAGTCACTCAGTCAAGTCTGACTTTTTGGCGACACCATGGACTGTGGCCCGTCAGGCTCCTCTGTCCATGGGATTTCCTAGGCAAGAATATTGGAGTATGTTACAACTTCCTACTCCAGGGGATCTTCCCAACCCAGGGATCAAACCCATATTTCTTGAGTCTCCTGCATTGGCAGAAGGATTTTTTACCACTAGCATCACCTGGGAAGACTATATAATCCATAAATTTACAAAATATATGTTAATTAGCTGTTTATATTATTGGTAAGGCTTCCAGAAAACAGAAGGCCATTAGTTTTTAAGTTCTAGAGGAGTCAAAAGTTATACACAGATCTGACTGCTTGGGGGACTGGAACCCATATCTCCCATGCTGTCCAAGTTCAACTTATCTATTTGAAATTCTAGAGTATATGGCCCCATTAAAATCTGCTATTCATCCAGGGTTGTGGCAGTTTTGACAGTAATTCTCCCCACTAACAACTATTCAAAATTCTTTAACTGCTCCTGAGAAATGTCTGAACCAAATGGGGAGATGACTGCTCACAGGCTGATTTAAATATCATCCTAAATACATGTTAAGGAAAGATTTTAAAGACCAGAAGTTTCTTAAATCTGTGCTATGCTAATGTTTAAATGTTTTCATTCAATTACTTGTGTTCCCTAGTTAGTTAGTTAGTTCAGTCGTTCAGTCGTGTCCAACTCTTCGCGACACCATGAATCGCAGCTCGCCAGGCCTCCCTGTCCATCACCAACTCCCAGAGTTCACTCAGATTCACATCCATCAAGTCAGTGATGCCATCCAGCCATCTCATCCTCGGTCATCCCCTTCTCCTCCTGCCCCCAATCCCTCCCAGCATCAGGGTCTTTTCCAATGAGTCAACTCTTCGCATGAGGTGGCCAAAGTACTGGAGTTTCAGCTTTAGCATCATTCCTTCCAAAGAAATTCCAGGACTGATCTCCTTCAGAATGGACTGGTTGGATCTCCTTGCAGTCCAAGGGACTCTCAAGAGTCTTCTCCAACACTGTGGTTCAAAAGCATCAATTCTTCAGCACTCAGCTTTCTTCACAGTCCAACTCTCACATCCATACATGACCACTGGAAAAACCATAGCCTTGACTAGACAGACCTTTGTTGGCAAAGTAATGTCTCTGCTTTTCAATATGCTATCTAGGTTGGTCATAATATTTTTTCCAAGGAGTAAGTGTCTTTTAATTTCATGGCTGCAGTCACCATCTGCAGTGATTTTGGAGCCCCCCAAAATAAAGTCTGACACTGTTTCCACTGTTTCCCTATCTATTTCCCATGAAGTGATGGGACCAGATGCCATGATCTTAGTTTTCTGAATGTTGAGCCCTACTCGTATATGATATACAATCTCAAGCTGGCCAAGAATCACTGGTTTGCTTTTTTCCCCTTTTTCTATAAGACCCCACAAAATTTGTACTTAATGGAACACCTCACATTATAGATTTATCATATGCTTATTTATTTGTCTTCTTTGCTTTACTGTAGACTATACTAGGGCTTTTAGCTGTGGTTTTTATAATTTCAAATATTATTCCATTATCACTTCTAGATACATTCATAACTTGGTCTATGTAGTACATTTAGTACATGGTCCTGTTTTCCACACAGGAATTCTCATATTAAACAAGCAGCTTGTGAAAAATTCATTCAAGCAAGTATTAGAAAAAGTAATTAAATTCCTTATCCAGAGAAGATATGTTCTGTGAGATATGTTTATATTTTAAAAGAGTAATTTAATTGTTCCCAATTTTATTTTTAAATTTGGGCCATTTCTAATGCTTATCTGGACCATTCATTTCTTTTAGGTGATAGAGAAAAAGCTAATATTTAATTTCATGACTAAAATACATATTTGGTGACATATGAAAATGTCATCAGGTGACAATTTGCATCTGTTTACCAATACACATGCAATATGACTTTTTATGGGTTAATGACACTTTTGCCTTTTGCCAAAATTGGGCATTTGCCCCAATCGCAATTATAGTTGGAAGCAAAAGATTGCTGGGAAAAAAAGGTGTCTCTGATGAGATTCAGAAATAATATATTTTGTGTACTGAACAATTTACAATTTTGGTTAAGTTCCTATCATTTATTCTTTGTTATAAAATAATCACAAACATTTGATATGTTCGTGCAACATAGTAACACCTACCCTAGGAAATTCTGTACAGCAGAGCCCTATGTGCATGCCAATATCACTTATACATGACATGAACTCAAAACATTGAATGTCCCCATGGAAAAAACAGATGGAGACTGACAATACATTTGAAGCATGAATCCCCTCTGGAGTTCACAGTGAATCAAGAGATAGGTTATCAGAGGAACGACTGTACTTTTAAACCACTGCAAGGTATAGGAGATGCTGTCATCATTAAATAAATTATTATAAGAAAACAAGATATAGATTGTATATTTTGAACATCTTCTTTTAGTAAAGCCCTGAGAGGAATCTATAGTAACAAGAAGAATACCACTATTCAAAATCCATGTGACAATCAGTCTCTGACCCATGGGAAATTCAATCTATGGGTAACTCAGTATCTACTATCTTCACCAGATCTCTTCTTATGTATCTTTCAATATCTATTATCCAGGTTTGGTCCCTGTGTCATGGCGGGGCTACTTGCTGACTTCAATGTCTATTCTGCCACTTTCCTCAGTACTATGCAAATTTTCCTATCTGACTTACCATCCAGGAAAATAAAAAATTGTATTTCTAGGAATGTTTGGGCACAGGAATCATTAAACACTCTTTGAAAGTTTCCACATTTTCTTTCAAAAGTGGCTAGCCAACCTATAGATAAGGCAGTGATGGATTTTGTGATTTGATATGAGGGACACCTCTGAAACTGCAGCCTTACCTAAAATTCTCTTTACTTTTTCCAGATGTTCCTTTTTAATTGGGTATAGTTGCTTTACAATGCTGTGCTAGTTTCTTCTGTACAGTAAAGTGAATCTGCTACATATAAATACACATATCCCTTCCCTTCTGGATTTCCCTCCCATCTATGCCATCACAGAGCATCAAGTAAAGATCCCTATGCTCTACAGCACAGAGAAAAGGGAACCTTCTTACACTGTTGGTGAGAATGTAAACTGTGCAACCACTATGGAGAACAGTATGGAGGTTCCTTAAAAAACTAAAAATAAAACTGGCACATGAGCCAGCAGTCGTACTACTGGACATGTACCTCAAGAAAACTATAATTCAGAAAGACACAGACGTTCTTTACAAGTGACTGAAATGTTACCATTATTAATACATCCCATTGACTATAAAATAAAATGTGTACTCATTGTCCAAATTCAAATAAATATGGGTTTATTATTTTTAACTTTTACCAGCAATAACATGCGATATCTTATCAATAGAATTTAAAAGAAATTTTATTAGAAGAATAGAAATTAAAGATATTCTGAGTGTTCCTAACTCCACGGAACAAGATTTGTATTTAACAAAATAAGATCAAAATAGTTTACAACTGTCTCCCTGAGTTAGAAACATAATATCTTGGCTTGGACATGCACTAAGAAGAGTCTAAAACTGGATATAAATCATATTCCTTCAAAAATTAAAAAAAAATAAAACTTTCTTCTCATGTTTTATTAACCACAGTGATGGAGAAAAATCCATAGATGTCTCAAAAGAAACAATAAGCAATATCTTGCCTAAAAACTCAGAATCCTAGGAAAGAATGACTACTGAGGACTCTACTCTCAGTGTAATTTTTGGAACAAGAGGAAAAGCCCTCTGTCAGAGTGGTAGAATAAAAAGTCCTTCCTATTTCAGAGGTAGGATTTATTTTCATCACATATATTTAGAGAAAGGATTAGCAAAGATGTACTGTGCTGATAATTTTAGGGGCTAAAGAATGTATTCATGAAGTTCATAATGTCCATGGAAATGGGGGCAAGACTGACACTTAAAAATGTGAGTGATGAGTAAAAAATGATACATCATCAGCTAAGTGGACTGTTTTCAGGCACTTGCAAGATTGAATCAAACCAGGCATCTGTCTTCACAAATTTTAGGCTTAGGATATATATGTTTTTCCCCCTTTTAATCCATCCTTTTTATGCTCTTTCAGAGTTTGCAGCAGTCATATCCAACCCTCAGTGCTTTTCATGAAGACACACTTCACCCTCAATACTCTCAATATTCATATTTTTCTCTGGCAGAATATGTTCATTTGCAAATCACAGCATCTAGAGTGGGAACAAGCCTTACTGTACATTTGTATTTCTGAATTTTAAGTTTAAAAGCAACTAATATGAATTTCCTTGGAAGTCTGATGAAAACTACAGAGCTTCTTATTCTGAAATATACACTTATCTGTGTGCACGCATGCACATAGACACACACATGGAGATACATACACATTTGATACAATGGATTTGTTCACAAACTGCCTGAAACTCTTCTACAGGTGCCTTGGATTACTACAGATTCTCAGAGAACAATTCTAATTGCAGGCAGTTTGCTGTGTGCTATGCTAAGTCACCTCAGTTATGTCCAACTCTTTGCAACCCTGCGGACTGTAGCCCACCAGGCTCCTCTGTTCATGGGATTCTTCAGGCAAGAATACTGGAGTGGGTTTCCATGTCCTCCTCCAGGGGATCTTCCTGATTCAGGAATTGAACCCGTGTTCTTATGTCTGCTGCATTGGCAGGCAGGTTCTTCACCACTAGTGCCACCGGGTAGGTAGTTTACAGCCCGTCAAGGTCTTCCTCTATTACTCTATGCCTGGATAGTCTCAAACAAGTTGCTTTCCTTTATTTCTGCAACTTGAACCTTACATTATTAAAATATAAAATTGTCCTGTATTGGCAAATGCAAATGATTATGTTTAAAGTAAACAAGGTCCTAATGTATAGGACAAGGAACTATAGCATTTTGTGATAAACTGTAATGGAAAAGAATATAAAAAGAACACATATGTGTGTATAACTGAGTCCCTGCTATATAGCAGAGATTGGCACAACACTGTAAATGAATTGTACTTAAATAAAATAAATAAATATTAAAGTAAAATAAAATTGCCCTGTAGATTGAACTTGACTTTTGCCTGTCTTTTGAAAGCCTAGTTTTCTCTCCCTTTTCAAAAATGTTTTAGATTTCCTTTTGAATTTGGCAACTATGGCATAGTAATAACTGCTGTAATTGAAACTTTTTGAAAACATTAATTTTACAGAAGGATCTGCCAATCATATTAAACTAGAGGAAACAAATTAAAAAATGAGAATCAACTCACAACTCCTAGAGCTTGTTAACTGTAGGAAGCTATATATTACAAAGAAATGATCATAGGAGAGAGAACAGAATATCAAAGCCTTATTTTTTTAATTTAACTTTTCATTGAGGCAGAGTTGATTTACAATGTTGTGTTGATTTCTGCTGTACAGCAAAGTGACTTAGTTATAGATATAAATATAAACACATTCTTTTTCATACTCCTTTCCACGATGGTTTATCACAGGCTACTGAATATAGTTTCCTGTGCTGTTCAGAAGGACCTTGTTGCTTATTCATTCCATGTACACTAGTTGGCATCTGCTAACCTGAAACTCCCACTCTATCCCTCCCCAGCTTCCCTTTACAACCACATGTCTGTTCTCTATGAGTCTGCTTCTGTTTTGTAGATAAATTCATTTGTATTATTCTGATTCCACATATAAGTGATATCGTATGGTATTTTTCTCTTCCTGACAGACTTAGTATGATAATCTCTAGTTTCATCCATGATGCTGCAAACAGCATTATTTTGTCCTTTTTTTAATGGCTAAATAGTATCAGTTCAGTTCAGTTCAGTTCAGTCGCTCAGTCGTGTCCGATGCTTTGCAACCCCATGAATCGCAGTACGCCAGGCCTCCCTGTCCATCACCAACTCCCTGAGTTCACTCAGACTCACCTCCATCGAGTCCGTGATGCCATCCAGCCATCTCATCCTCGGTCGTCCCCTTCTCCTCCTGCCCCCAATCCCTCCAGCATCAGAGTCTTTTCCAATGAGTCAACTGTTCGCATGAGGTGGCCAAAGCACTGGAGCTTCAGCTTCAGCATCATTCCTTCCAAAGAAATGTATATATGTACCACATCTTCTTTATCCGTTCTTTTGTCAATGCACATTTAGATTCCTTCCATGTCTTGGCTATTGTGAACCATGCTGCTATGAACATAAAGGTGCATGTATCTTTTTGGATTACAGTTTGTCCTGATAAATGCCAGGAGATACCCTGGAGAAGGAAATGGCAACCCATTTCAGTATTCCTACCTGGGAAATCCCATGGACAGAGGAGCCTGGAGGGCTGCAGTCCATGGGGTCGCATCAAGTCAGACACAACTGAGTGACTAACACACACATGCCCAGGAGTAGGATTGCTGGATCATACAGCACCTCTGTTTTTTAGTTTTTTGAGGACCCTCCATATTGTTTTCCATAGTGGCTGCACCAACTTACATTCTCACCAACAGTGTGGCAGGGTTCCCTTTTCTCCACATTCCCTTCAGCATTTATTATTTGTAGACTTTTTAATGATGGCCATTTGACTGGTGTGTGGGGTATCTCAGTTAGTTTTAATTTGCATTTCTCTAATAATTAGCTATGTTGATCATCTTTTCATGTGCTTGATGGGGGATGTTCAAAGCCTGTTCCTGGTTATGCTATCACACACTAGCCAAGTTTTATGACTAGAAACTCAGAGTTTGAATTTTTTTTCTGTCTTTCATTCTGTCTCTCTCTTTTCTCTCTCTCTTTCTTTCTTTGTCCAGTCTGTGGTAGCAGCTTTAAATATAATATATACAGAATCCCAAAATATCAAATGAAAGTGCATTTTATCAATCAGTACCTTAGATCATTAATTTCATGAAAATAAATATTTGAAAATATTGAATTATGGAATGCATGTATTTTTATTCACTTTTAGAAGCAGTATCCTTTGAATAAAAGATTTAGCATAAACCCTGAAGTACTTGATGGACTCACAAAGAGGAGTGTCCTCTTTGTCAAACTTTTTGTGTTATAATAAAAAGCTAACTATTAAATCAAATAGATCTGAACGTCAAATATGGCTCTGCCATTTGTAAATCATGTAAATTGGACAAGTTACTTAAATTTTTTATTTGTTTGTTTCTTTGAAATAAAAAAAATACACTTTTATAGGGTGACGAGAATGTTAAACAAATGTTGTGAGTATATAAGTTGGCAATTCAACTTTTAATATCTAATATACAAGCAAAAATTAGCATTTCCTTTTCTCTCTGAAAATCTTTTACATTCTCTGGGTTTAAATTTTGCAATATGTGAAATGAATGTAACATACTAGACTAATTCAA